>NC_141702.1:37942541-39142541 GCF_971803275.1 Cyanistes caeruleus
GAGAAGATTGCTAACATCTCAATATAAGAATAAAAATTTTTGTCTAAGTATATAGATTTTTTTTTATTGTTGTTTTTTGGTTGGTTTTGTTTGATTTTAAAAATAAAAAAAAAAAATAAATTATTGTTGTTATGACTGTGAAGAAAGCCTGAAATGATAACCTCCTATTCTTCTGAGTGCAACAATAACTCAAGTGAGAAAAATATACTCAGATCAAAATCCACAATACATCAGATGGCAATTCAGGTTCAAATGGAGACATTTTTCATAAAGTAGAAAATTAAGAGTCCATATTAAGAAATACCACTCATTTAACTCTTAACAACCTTTTAATTTTGATTCTTTCATATTATTATGTGTAATTTTTATTATTTTCATGATACTATGAAGCTACATTTATCTGAAACACATTGTATTTAGATATAGCTTAAAAAATAATATTTTTTCCCAGCATTTTTAGTGTCTCAATGCAATTCTAGGTGCTTATCCTTAAAAAAAAGGGCAACTAGACTCCCTCTAATTTCTTCTAATTTTCTACACCCTCCAATTTCTTCATTCTGGCAATGGAGAGTAGTCAGAGGACACATAACCCCTTAGGAGACCATGTTGCTCTACCTAGCCAGAGACATTAACATAACACAAGTATGTCTTCTCTCTGTAAGTTTTGGGAAATCAAGCAGCATCAGAAGCAAGGCTCCATGTCTAATCTCAGCTGAGAGAAGAATTAGAAGCCACCATATACCTCCACCCACTATCTGAAAACAAGTCCACATCACAGAAGAGATGGTGATGAGTTTTGTGGGCTTACAGAAGTTTCAAGCTAAAACAGGACTCTATAAAAGCACTTGAGAAGTACAAGAAATAGATTGCTATTCAAGACTTAGTGTCCAGTTAAATGTGATTTAGACTGAGTCGAATTCTTTATGCACACCTAAGTCTTGATTTGACTGTTTTCTATTATGAGATACAGCAGTGTCTTGCATATAACACTAGATATAAATTGAAGCAGCTTTCACTTGTGATGATCTGCATCTGGGAAGAAATTGTCCATAGCAACTTCTATAGCTGTGCCATGGCACAGAAGCTATCTCCTTCTTCATGAATTCATCAGGTTCTCTTCTACACTGTCTGCTTTGTGATGAGAGAGAAAGAGGCTTTCATAATATAGGGAAAAGATGTGTGAGATATAGCACAAACTGTGAAACAATATCAAGCAAGAATAAGCTATATGAATCTTACTTAATATGATACCTGAAAGGGCTTTGTATTAGGATGATGAAACACACAAGTGCATTAGAATAAGTTTGAGGACATTAAGACAGCAGAAACTGTACACAAATCTTGGCTGAGAAGGGGTAATAAGCTCAGGGATGTGTATGAGAAACTGGGACAGAAGATTGTAACTGGATTTCAGTCACTTGATGACAGTTTCACTTTATAGTTTGGTAAGTAAAAAATCACACATGTATCAGTGGTCCTGAGTATCCTTCAGCTAGCTAGTGTATTCATGATCATGGTAGAATTTCATACTTGAACTTAGCCCAATCTATTTGTCCATCTCTATAACCACCATCATCAACCTATCTGAATGTTGATGATTAAATACCTATATGAAAGTCTCCAAAAGAGCTTGCATAACTGACCAAATATAATTTTATACATTAGATACAGACATAATCAACAAGACACTCTCACTGCTTCCACTCTTTCTTTATTAAGGTGTTGTGCAGGGAAAATATTGCATTCTTCCCCATGTAGAGATCAGCTTCTGCTCTATTTCTTTGTCTATGCTTGGAGCTGATAGGAGATCTTCAGCTTCCATTAAATCAGTAAAAGCATGGGGCTGTTTAAAATTCACATAGGCCCAGAACCTCAAATATTTTGAGCTGCCTTCTGGATATAGTCTGTGCATTTCTGCACTGTAAGTGAAGAACTGATGCTTGCATGACCTGACACAAGACTTTTCATTGTATTTGTCTTTCTCTTGCCTTCCTTCATACAGAATGAAAAATTCACCATTACTGCAATTTCTTAGAGCTTGTAGAGATAACCTGGTCTTCAAGAGAAACAATGTTCCTTGGGGAAACATAAAATACAAACTGATAGAAGAAAAGCAACAGCAGAAGTAATTTGTGTTTATTCAGCACTTGGCATTAGTGACATTTTCATGGAAGACATAGAGTTCTTTCTTTTAAGCAAGGAATCTGCAACCACAGCCAGAGCTTCAAAAGTCTACCATCATCTAGAAAAGTCCAACCTTGAAAAAGCTTAGTTATGAACTTTTAATTTAGCTCAATAAATCAATGGACTTTTGATTTAGCTCAATGAATCAAACAATTTTTAACCAGATTTGATACACCCTTCATGGCCTGTGTTATTATTTACTGTAACCTTCATAAAAAGAACAAATAAGGACAGTCTATTACAATATATATAAGAAAAAGAAAAAGATAGTTATTTTTTTCAAAATAATCATAAGGAAATTATGGGAATTAATATCTCTGGTTGTTGGGAAAGTAATAGATATCTATAGTTGGCCAGGTTCATGACATTCATTAGTAGCCTCTAGACATGATAATCCAGAAATATTTCTTGGCCAGGAAATTCTGGATGCAAAAAGGACGGTGGACTAGATAAATTTTTTGTTTATCTTGTACAAAGGATGACATATATTTTTATATATGCATACATGTACATGAATAAAGTATATTAACTTTTGAAATTTAGCTACTGATTCTAAATTTCAGTAAAATTTAGGCATACATAGCTACATAATATGTGATTTAAACAAGCATTTCATGCAGAAATACAATATAAACACCTAACCTTTTTTTTTTAATTGGAGCAAAACATTGGTCTTGTTTCTTAGGAGAATTCAGAAGAATTCTGATTACAAATGCTGAACTGAATGTTTCTTCAGTTGAGTGCAGCAGTGTGGCTAGTATTAATAACTTGTTTGGTACACAGAGCACATGTTTCTAAAACCCACAGTAGAAGAAAAAATAAATTCTGGTGAATAGTGTTGTCTTTTTCAGGGTTAGTCTAATAAAAAGACTGAAGAACATGGACACGTGTAGTTAACATGAAGGAATGCAAAACAGCACAAAACAAACAAAGGCTTTATTCCACCAGACATTAAATTAATCCCATCCTGATCAAGGAGGCATACAGAAGAATATTTACTCTGTGGTTACTTTGTCTTAGTGATGTACAATATGTGACCCTGGAAATTGCAATTGTGAAGGATGCCAAAGCTTGGTGTGTTGGCACTTGAGCAAACTGACTCATGAGCTGAACTCAGCTTTCTGCTAAGAATGAAAAGAGCAACAACTGTATTTGCCACGTAAGATATCTTTCAATATAGGATATGCAGAAAACAAAATCTTTGAGAAATTATTTAAGCTGCTTCATATGATAACACAGAATACCACAGAAATATCACTAGAAAACAGAATTTTAGTAATACATTATCTTTCTTCTTAGATTATTAAATTAAACTTTTTCTCAGAATCTTCAGATTTGGATTAAAAAACCTGATGTAAACCTTGACAAACTTAAACTCCACACTCTAAGTATAAAGAAGCTAAAGGGACTTTATGATACCTGAGAACAGTCTGCAATCCTTAATCATGTGGAACACATTCTGAAATCAATAAAATTAGGCAAGATGCATTGCACTGAAGTTACTTGTCATAAATGTCAGGTGACAGTGATAAAGAATCTTATACTAATTGGCCATGTGCCCATGCAAGCATCTGATTCTCTCGAAAGTACAAATACTTTCATACATAATTAAGCCAACAGAGACACTTGCAAAGAAACAAACTGGAAATCAAAACTTAAACCATTATTTCAATGATATAATCTGTAAAATTCCTGTAAATTCAGCTTCACTGAGATGCCACCAGTGGAGATGCAGCTTCTCTGAATCAGTTTGTCTTTATTTTACAAACAAAATTAAACGTTTATTTGAAACTCATAATATAAGAGAGTTTTTTTTCCTTAAGAAATTGAAAATAGAGATTCTACAAACATGATTAATTATATAATGCATCAGGAACTTAACTCCTTTAAGCAAAATATTATGCATAAAAGCTTTCCAAAAAATGGGGGAATGGAAATTAGTCAATTACAGGAAACCAGAAAAGCACTGAGTAACAAGAAATAAAAATTAGGCCAACCTTCAACTTCTTAATTCTTGACTTACACATTTTATCTATTTCCTAAGTAGTTTTCAGTTGTTTCTAATATCTGATACCACAAAGTCTTCAAAGCTTCTGATATATATCCTAAATTTTTTGTTCAGTGAGAAATTTTAGTTTAAGAAGAAGTAGTCTAATAAAAGTAGAATTGCAAGAACAAAGGGAACTAGGGGGTTTGGCAGTTATTATTAGAAACTAGTTTTACCTTCAGTAATATTTTATTTTGTATTCAAATAATTTTTCTTTCCCCACTGTTTTCCAAATGGAAAAATTGCCTTTTTAATAATTTACAAAGAAGTAGATACACTTACACGTACTATTTTTTCAATAAACTACCATCAGAGAACACTGGTGACAAAAGTTACATGTAAAGAAGAGATAAAGAAAGTCACAAAACAATGAAGTCATCAAATGTTTCCCTTATTTATTTTTATGAAATATCTTCCAAATGCAGGCAAAATTTGTTCAACATTATCAGCTGAGACTGATGGATGCAGTGAGGAGATGTTACTTTCTGCTTTAATAATTCTAAGGTGTGACCACACTGTCAAGGTTTAAATCCTTAGAATCCATTTCAGGACACAGATTTTAATAGCCCTGTTAATTGAGAGGCCAGGCCACCCACTGCTCTGAATCAGAGCTACTGCACAACCTTTGATTAGAGCTATTCTGCCTTGCATTTAAATATTTATATACTTCCTGGACAAGAGCCTACAAGCAAACAGGAATAAGTGACTGCATTGACAATTCTCTTTTTAAAGGGAGGTAAAACCTGAGTGCCAGGTTTGGTTGTGCACATATTTTGTTTTGAAAAAGACAACATCAAACAAAGAGAAGGCACAGATCTCAGGTACTTTCTTACTCAGGGTTCCCTGTGGAATATAACAGTTTAAACCTGTTGAGGTATATATGAACATGGAATTGTTCTTTTCCCTATGCTGATGGGTGCTTAATTTTTCTGTCATCATTAAAAAGGAAAAAAAAATAAGTTAATAAATTATTTTTACCCACAGAAAGAAAGAAATCAGTTATTTGCACTCTCCAACTCATAGGCTCTTTGGCTGTTTCAATTTATGACAAAAACCTTCACACACAGCTGTATACTTTTATTACATTTTTCCATTTTTTGTTGTAAATGGATAGTAGATGACAAGATACTAAGCCATCATAACACAAACTTGTGAGATTTATTGATTCAGCTCAAAGCTGATGGAGTTTCCATACATCAAAGCTTTCAAGTAGTAGTGCACTCACCCTATATTATATCCATTAAGAATTTTTTTCTCATTAAAAATCCAATAAAATATTTATAATTCTGTTACAAACCCCTGATGTTTAGATTAATGCAATTCTAAGCACTATGATTATCCTGCACAAAGTTTTACACATACATCTTCTTTTATTTCTTTCTTTTCTTTTGTCAATCTGGTGAGGTTGATTTCAGAGCTAGTGGAATTTTCAGGCTACCTATAATAAGAGGCTCCCTGACAGCTGTTTCAAATGTCCATCGTTCTCTAGCAAAATCTGAAATTTAAATCTCCCTGGGGGTTATTTGAATATCCTTTTGTGAATTCAGAAATAATTAGATGATCTCTTATAATGAAGCAATTTATATTAATAAAAGAAAAGTCACAACCTATCTAATGAAGGTTGAAGGTGGACTCTCTGCTCCCTTGTTACTCCATCATAATGCAGCATCTTTGTGCTCCTGGGAAAGCAATTGGAAAGTATTCTCAGGAGATGTCTGTATTAGACAGCACATCAGAAAGCACACATACAGGATTAATTCTAAAGAGTCATATTTTAGTGTACAGTTAGGAGTCTTATCTCAAATAGATAAATTTTTTGTGTTGTTGAAACATGGTTTTTAAGCTATTTAAATACTGTGTCTCCCCACAACGAAAAGATTTAGCTACTGATAAATGTAGAAAGTTTTCAATCAGGTCTTCTTGTTAATGCCTGAACTACCATGGTATTCACATTTACTGATGCCAACAGAGATGTCTTTTATACATGGCTTTTCTGAGCATAAACAGCATGAAGGAAAAAAAACCTCAGAATTCTGGAGATAATTTAGTTCCAGACTTAATTTCTTCTTTAGGATATTGTCTAAAAATAGAGAATGATTTTATGCAATTTTTTGTGAAATTTATACCTTATTAATATAGTTACTACTGTCACAATTATTCATGGCATACGTAGGATAAATTTGAGGATCTTTATTCACTAAAAATCACCTGTATATAAATAATTATTTGTGCAGCAGAGAGAGAACTTTTTAGGTAGCACCTGTGTATCTTTTTCTCAGAGCATCTGTACACCTGAAAGTCACACCAGTTTAACTGCATTGTTTTCTAAACCCGTTTACCTAAGCTAACATGATAAAAGACAGCACATGCTTTTCAGTTCAGTTCAGAAGCAGTCAAAATTCACAGAAAAGTTGAGGGAAACTGGGCACCTTTTTGGGAGTAGAGTCTTGAAGCACCAGTAACACTTAACTAATCTTAGCAGCACTGGCATATGTGGTAGAGTCTGACTAGGTAACTTTAAGAAATAAATTTAATTTTAATGTACGATGTCTGTCACCAGGAGAGAAAAGTTAATTAGGGAAAGCTGTTTATTTGGGCAACGACTGAGCAGAGAAAAAGGGGAACAAAGGTGTTCAAAAGAAGGCCAAGAAACAGAAAAGGTGTCCAGATGCGTGTCTGACGCCGCCTGGTACCAGTCAGACAGCCATGTGCAGTTCCCTGCAGCAAAAGCAAGACAAGAAAATGGGCCTGTTTCCAGATCATCATTGTCAGGCCTTCATCCATGGTCATGAAGACTAGCAAGGAGTGAGGTGGCTGCTCTCTGTGGCCAGTGGAGGAATTCTTCACTGAGGAAATTGAGAAGTCTGTCATCAACATGTTCATGCTTGATCCAGGACTGATGCTGCTTTATAACAAATTATGTAATTCATCTTGTAATAAAAATTATTTTTTAAGCAACAGAAAGTTGAACATGAGCCAGCAGTGCCCTGGCAGCCAGGAGGGCCAGCCCTGCCCTGGGGGGAATCAGGCACATCATCTCCAGCTGGGCAAGGGAGGGGATTGTCCTGCTCTGCTCTGAGCTGGGGCAGCCTCACCTCGAGTGCTGGGGGCAGTTTTGGGTGCCAAAATATAAGAGAGACATTCAGCTGTAGGAGAGTGTCCAAAGGAGGGCAACAAAGATGATGAAGGGACTCGAGGGGAAGTTTTGAGGAGGGGCTAAGGTCACTTAGTCTGTTCAACCTGGAGTGAAGGAAGTCTACATGGCAGTCTACAACTTCCTTATGAGGGGAAGAAGGGCAGACACTGATCTTTTCTCTGTGGTGATCAGTGACAGGACATGAAGGAATGGCCTGAACTTGTGTCAGGGGAGGTTCAGGTTGGATATCAGGAAAAAGCTTTCCACCCAGAGGATGGTTGGGTGTTGGAACCCACCCCAGGGTAGTGGTCACAGGGCCAAGGCTGACAGAGTTTAGGAACCATTTGGACAACACTCTCAGGCATGGAGTGTGGCTCTTGGGGATGGTGCTATGCAGGGCCAGGAGTTGGACTCAATGACCCTTGTGAATCCTTTACAACCCATCTTATTCTGTGATTTTGCCAATCCAGGCCTAAGGGTCTTGTCCTAGGTTTGAACTAAACATTAAGTCAATTTAGCAGAATTGGTACTGGTATTCAAGGGCCATCTAAACACAATTCTGTGCCGTGTGCTCTGGGATGACCCTGCTTGAGCAGGGAGGTTGCACCAGATACCACACTGTGGTCGCTTCCAACACTACCCATTCTGTGATTATGTGATAGACACTTCCTAGCTTTATGTGGAGTTCTAAGCTGCAGTTTTAATTTGGTCCAGGAACCTCTTTCAGCTTGGAAACATGATCTAGATGTGGATGCAGTTTTAGGTTTTAGTGTCATTTACAAACTTGTCATGGCCAAGGAACATAAGGTAATTACAAGTACCCTGTAGCAGTTAAAGTTTACTTCAATTTTGGGTACAGTTCATCTAGAAGTCTTCCTGTCCTTAAGGCAGTTAAAAAAAATAAATATTTCACATCAAGTTTCAAGTACAGGACTGTAAACTAAATTTAAAATGTTGCAGAAGATGTAAAATTAAAAATAATTTACTTTCCTAGGTTTGGAATGAATCTTGACTTTCTTTTGTTTTTTTCTCCCTGAGCTGCATTTCTGAGTTTGACCTACAGTTCACATACTAAAAGTAGAGTGTGACAGATCTGCAATGCAAATCCTGACTTCCGATATGCCAATAAGAGAAAAAAAGTACACCAAGAAATGTGAGTTCCCCTCTTTGTGGTATACGCATTTGATAATTAAAGTTATTCTTAAAATATCTCTGCCTTGCAGAGACATTTTCTTTCGTAGTTTAAAATATAAGGTTAATTTTAAACTCACATTAGAAAAAAATTTGATGTTCTATGTCTAACCTGAAGTACAAAATGGTAGACACCATCACATAAAAAAAAAAATTCTCACCATTAGCAAGGGAATGATAAAAATTGCAGAAAGCACACTATCATGTTCAACTGTACAAAATCCCTTTTACAATAATTGACTCTGTGGTTGACACCATAAATTAAGGACTCCTTTAAACTCCATAGAACAGTCACAAAGGCAGAGTCATATATGTATAATAAAAGCACTGTAAGAAAAAAGATCAGGTTTAAAAAAAGGTAAATAAAAAATATTTTAATAAACTTCACATCTTCTAAATATATGAAAATAATTTTCTAAACATTTAAGGTTAATAGCAAATATGTCTGAGGAAAATTTCAAGG
Source organism: Cyanistes caeruleus (assembly GCF_971803275.1). Lineage (NCBI taxonomy): Eukaryota > Metazoa > Chordata > Aves > Passeriformes > Paridae > Cyanistes > Cyanistes caeruleus. The sequence continues at coordinate 37,951,563 of NC_141702.1, forward strand.
TGGATGTAAGCTTTCAATAAAAATACTCCAACTTTATCACTTCACTGAAGTAACTCACAAGATATATTATTTATGTCTTTTATTTCCCATTGTCTTTTATTGGTCACAATGCAGAAACACAGATCAGTCCCCTGTCATGGGTCTTTGCTGCTTGGGGAAGAAACTGTGGCATCATATAGAAACTGCTGTGTATTGGAAGTAAAAAACTCCCAGATTTGTTAATTGTGGAGTTATTTTAACTAAAAAAAAAGAGGCAAGTATCCTCAAGAAAAACAATTATAACTTCCTTAACTGTTCTGTTAGAGTTCTTGGATAGGTAATGTATGCCTTATTATATTATTACTAAGTTGGTGATCAGTTTTACAGCACAGTTTCTAATTACTGATTACTATATAATAATTATATAATAATTCTAATTACTCTATATTCTAATACTATATAAGGTTTATTTTTTTCATGGGAAATTGAGCTGGAGAGGTCCTGAGGAACTATAATGGAACATTGTAGCCTAAATATAGATTAAATTTCTAACTTCCCCAGTTGACTCAGAAAAATAAAAAGGTAAACATATGATGCAATAGTTTTAAACTCTAAAACATTTTACAATCACTGAGGGAATCTTTTGTAGCATCAGCTATCTCGTTCAAAGTACAGAGGTAAAAACTATCGAGCATAACAGAAGACTATAAGATATATTCCATTTTCTTGTACCAATAAAAGCAGCAATGGTAGATAAACCACACTGAAAATAATTTCATATTAGAAAGCCACATCCGTGGCTTAGATCACAAAACTCAACACAAATAATTTAATATTTTCATAAAGTTACATATTGATTCCTAAATAATGCAGAGCAAAGACAGAATCAATAGTTCTGACAAGGAAGGAAAAAATCAAGAATGACAGAGCAACCAGATGCAGAAAGTTGCTGAAACATTGATACTGTGGAGCAAAGCCTCAACTAATGCTCACAGTTATGGCTAAAACAGTGAGGAGTAAATACAGTGTTGTATCTATTCCCCATTCTCTTTGTTATCACCAGCAATAACATTAAAAAATGCTCAAGGAATATAGAGAATGAAAATAAAAGAATCAATGTTTGACATGAAAGATGTAGTTCTCTCCCCTCCCTTTCTTTCCCAGTGAGAGTTCAAACCCACACTGTATAGAATTTAATAGGCTCTGGGGAAAAGATAGCTCATGAGTAACACCGTCATTTCAATAAAACCTAGTGCAAAGATCTGTTTGAATAATAACTTAAAGGAACCAAATTTTCCCAAGGCCACTCTGAAGAACCACCATCTGCATTTCTTTGGGAAATAATTTGAAAAGAAACTTAAAGAGATTAATATTATATGTTGGCTCAATCAAAGGTGGAACAAAGTAATCTAAAAGAGCAGGAAGTAAAGTCCTGAAATTTAATGTAGGGTTATTTATGCTTGTCCACAGGAATCTCTGGAAGTGTTCAAGGCCAGGCTTTGAAACCAAGGGGCTTTGAGCATCTTGGTTGTAGTGGGTTGACAGTGACTGGATGCCAGGCACCCACTGCCCTCTAACTCTGCTCTACAGCTGGCCAGAGGAGAGAAAATATAATGAAGGGATTGCGAGTTAAGGATCCACCTGCTCTGGTGTGGGTGTCCTCCATGGGCTGCATGTGGGTCTCTGTGGTCCTCTGTGGGCTGCAGGGGCACAGCTGCTTCACCATGGTCTGCATCACGGCTGCAGGGGAATATCAGCTCCATACCTGGAACACCTCCTCTCCACTGAACTTGGCATCTTCATAATTGTGTCTCTCACATTCACACTTCTCTGGCTACAAATACAACTATGCAATAACTTTGTTTCCCTTTTGCTAAATACATTATCACAGAGGGGTTACCACCATTTCTAGTATGCCCAGCCTTGACCAGCAGCAGGTCCATCTTTGGAGCTCCCAGGGATTGGCTCTGCTGATATGGAGGAAGCTTCTATCAGTTTCTCACAGTAGCTATCCCTGTAGCCCTCCCCACCCCTATGAAAGCTTGGCCATGAAAACCCCATACACTGGTCTAGTGGAAGGTGTCCCTGCTCATGGCAGGGGGTTGGAACTTGATGGTCTTTAAGGTCCATTCCAACCAAAACCATTCTATGATTTTATGATGATTCTGGAAACTAAAGTGTATTAAGTATTTGTACACATTATGTGGGAAAATGCATTTGCTTGGAGAGTGCAGAAATGTGTATTAATTGAATGATGGGCACGGTTTTTCACTTCAAATCTAGAGCTCTTTTGCATATATTTTCTAAATATATATATATGTGTTTGATATATGATAGTGTGAATTTTCATAGAAATTACTATTCATATACCAGTATTTCCAATGAAGAGATTTTTCAATCTGTATCCACCTATATTTCTCAAAGTAATCTACACTCCATGTGTACAAAGGATATAAATAACTAGCATAATGCAAGATATTAAAGTTAGAGTCAAACTGCTATTTGAAATTCAAACTATACCAGTTGCTTTCATAAAGAAATTACATATTTATGATTATATGAAATTCAAATAATAATGCATAATTTATTTATTTAATACTATTACATGAGAATTATCCATAGAGAATTCAAAAGTAATTTTCTTGATTAAAGTAAATTCCAGCCCTCAAAAAATTCTTCCTGGAAAAAATTGAATTTTAAATAACAAAACCTGGTGAACATTAGATAAGGATTAAATGGCAGAAAGTTTTCATAATACTTGCTATAAAAATATTCTCCCAGTACAAATGACCATTGAAAAAGAACATTTAAATTACACAAATTAATCATGTATTTTCCCTTCTGACACCCTCCCCGCTGAAAATATTATTTCGTGAAAAGCCTTTAGTCTTTTTGTTTAAATGTTTTCAAATCTGAAGCTACATAAAGAATAAAGGAGAAGTAATCTTATGCTTAAGGAGTAAATACTCAAAAGATTTTGCTCAGTAGTTCTCCTGGTCACATATTCTCTAGATTCTCAAGAAGGTATAATATAACATTTGTATATTATGTAAGTTAACAAAAAAATGCCTTTGATTTTGAAACAATTCAAATAAATTTTAAAAATCTTCCTTGAAGAATCTACAAGGTACAAACTTCATCAACTTTCTAGGACTAACACTTGACACATAATAAGATATTAAAAATAATCATGACCTTTAATTTCCTTTATTTTTCTTTTTTTTTTATTTGTCTTTAAAAGGAATACTTCTCATCAAATACACATTGAACTATAAATGCATGACAAGTGATAAAAAATATCTATTTCTTGTAAGAATATAAATGTTAAGAAAATGTTAATAATCCTGTGAATTGCAATACATGAAGCATTTTTGGCTTGACATTGCCTTCCATGAGTAAAAATTAAACATAAACCAATCCTCATCATAAAGAATGAGTCAAAGAATAATTTAATACTAAAATCAAAAGCTTATCCTCTTTTTTACTTCTCTTGTCTGAAATTGCACAGGATTAATATTATTGGAGATAAAATTTAAGATCTTTACAGACAAAGAACCAAAATTATGAAATACTGAGCAAAAGCAGTTGATGAATTGTGAATTTGAAAAAAATGAAAACCATGTGTGTCAAAACCTTCAGAGTACTCTCTAAAAAAAGCACCAAAAGATAATATCCTATAATACTACTATAATGCAGGAAACTGATTTTGTGTGATGGGGAAATTACCCTTACTATCTGGGATAAATAAAAAAACATCAGTAATAAAAATGATTCAGTAATAAAAAATGGTCTGTTGTACAAGTGCTGGCAAAATACACAAAGGTTTAGCAACAGACTGTATGTAAATGCATATTATATTGCCATAGATTTGGCCCATTTTTATTTTATCATCTGATAAGAGGCTATTAATTACGAAATTTTCTGGAACCTGGAACTAATAAGATTCATTTTATAATTGCATAGTTTCTGGAAGGGAAAAATAGCTGTAGTGTACACATGGACAGGGTAGGCTGACATTTTTTATCTTCTTACCTTAGCAAAGAGATAGGTTTTCTGATTTTCTGTTGTCAGGGCAAAAAGTAGGAAAAAGTGTGGAATGAACTGTGAACTATGGGCCAATTAAAACAGGAACATTCAAAATGTCCCTAGTAGAAATCACCCTTTATTTTTTATTTTTTAATAGCTAAGAAAAAAAATTGCTGACCACGGCACTATGAGGCAGCCAGCCTCAATTGCTGTTTCTGCAGCAATAGTAAAACATAAATTTTTGTAGTGGTGTTTATATCTCCTTTGTCCCAGTTCATGTATCTTTCTGTGCTAAAGCTCAGCACTCTTGATAATCCAGGCAGTCAGGATGTGCAGCCGTGTGACTGAACCATCTCCTTCCCTTCATTTTGTGCTCCATTTTAATGGAATGATCTGAAGGAAAAAAAAGTGAGAAGCTCTCACTGTTTTCTAACCTTTCTTAAGAGATGACCTTTCCATTAGATATGGTATAGTGACCTACACTGTTGGAGGCCTTTTAAAGATGGTTGTTTTGCCATTTCCCAAATGGATTTGTTTGTCTCGAAACCAAATCATTAGCTGTCTGCAAGTCAGTTCTTTGCTGCTCCTATCAAAAGCTTTGAGACTCTTTATGTGTTGGAAGTTAGCCAGCAATATTTTATGCTGTGTACAAGTTCCGTTTCAGAGCTCAGACCTGAATCCTTTACAGCAAGATTACTGATATCTCAACTGTTCTGTCCCTGTGGGAGTGAGACTCTGGCCCATTCCAGGAAGTGAAGAGTGATCTCAATTGAGATTAACCATCTCACTCCAAGAGAAACTTGGCTATTATCATCATCATGGCTTAAAAATTTCTATTTTAACTGTTTGAGGCTAAATTCTTTACATTCTCTTTCTTACGAATGATCTGATTTTACATGTGTCCAGAAATATATTGGTATCTTTAAAGAAAATATTCTGACTTTTTTTTTGTCTTCTTTTTATCTTGTTTTGTTAAACTTTGTTTTACAAGGGTTGTCAAGCTTTGGAACAGGCTGCCCATGGCAGTGGTGGAGTCACCCTCCCTGGAGGTATGTTTATGTAGATGTGGCACTTGGGGATGTGGTTTAGTGGTGGGTTAATGATTGGAGTCAATTATCTTAAAGCTCCTTTTCAATATAAATTAGTCAACATTTCTTTTTTCTTTTCTCTTTCTTTTTGAAGAAAAAAAATATTTCATATTCTTATTCCTTATCCTTAATGGTACAAAATGGTATAAAACATAAATGTTATCGCTCATTTACAGAAATCTGAGAAAAAATACTAAAGCCTAAAATTTAGCTTCAAAAAAATAATAAATGATCACACATAGGCCATAGTGAGCAAAACAAGCCTCCAATAAATTAGCTAATCCTAACAATTCATCACAGAAGTCAGTAAAGGACAGCCACATTAACCAGAAGAAAAAAACAAAAAGGAATGATAAGTTATCTAACTTCTGTTTTGTTTCATGGCCTTCAGACAGACAGAAAACATGCCTCCTGCCCCCCACAGAACTGTGATGGGTGACTGGCACAGGGTACCTGCATCAGGCTGAAGTCTGAAAAGAGCTTACTTCTGCAGTGTAATCCTCTTATGACCATTGCCTTTTTAATTTCCTGTGGAGTACAGAATGTCTGTAAGAGAAAAGGCAACTTGGGAAGATGTGGATCTAATCTCTGTGAAAGACTGCCATTTACATTTCTTAAGCAACCACATATTTAATGTCTATATTCACATATATAGATGTAAACAAACAAACAAACAAACAAACAAACTTATCAATGGAGGTAATTGTACATACACATGAAACTGCCCAGTCTGTGCCTTTAAACAAACAAAAGAATGGCCCAGGGAACATCAATAGCTCTATGGAGCTTTTAAGAGGGATCAGCTGCTCACTCTTCCTTGCCAATCACAAACTAGCATCAGGGAAAGGCAGTAGATAGCAAGTTCAGATAGAAGAAAAGCAAGTATTTCTTGACAGTCTGGAGTTAAGCTGTTAAGCTCCTTGGCTTGAGATGTGGGAGTGCAAAAAGTCTGTAGGAACTCATGTGTCAACTAGAGAAACTACATTGAAAGTTGAAAGGAATGTGTTGTTCAAAAATATGATCATTGTTTCAGGATATATCAGACTTCAGTTCTTAGATGTGGAGAGGATATTGTGAAGAACTATCACTATTTACTTGGGAGAGTTAAATATGTTTATATACACACACACCTAATTTGTTTCTGGTCTCCATGTTTCACCACTGCTGGCAGGAGCTCAGATTAATATTTCTTTTGTCTTGTAAATTATAGACAGTAATATGTATTTATAACATTTAGCTTACTCTTAACAAAAAATAGTTTATTGTGTGCAAAGGCAATGGATGGCATTCCACACATTGCCACATAAGTGCTTGTGGCCAATAGTGTATCTCCAGGGTGTAAATCAATTGGTTAAATCCATGTTTTTCAAGTTCTAAAGTATTCTCCCTTTTAGGAAAACTAGAAGTAATTGGCCTCATTTATTGCAGATGTGACAGTATTCAGAGCCTCAACTTTTGTTTAAGTGCAGTAATGCCTTCTTTGTGAGTTGTAACCGGTCCCAGTTTTGTATATTCTTAATACAAAACCATGTAAATAGAATATTGTATAATGAAAATCTAGAAGAGAAAAAAAGAAGAACACAAAAAGCCCCACCCTTTGGGTACACTTTTCCTTATTAAACTTCTTCCTTAAAAAAAGTTTGAAAAGAAATTTTAATGATTTGTTGGAATAAGACCATCTAAGATACTTGAGGGGGAAAAAAGACAAAAGACCCTGGAAAAATATTGAAATCAGAGCAGATAACAGTAAAAAAAAAAAAAAAAAAATCATTTTCTTCTTTCCTTGAAACAAACTGATCAATTATTTTCTAATGAACCGCAAACTGATGACTCCTAATAGGTTCTGATTATATTTTACAACTGCTTTTGCAATGATCTACTTGGAACCTGAATATTAGTGGTCTGGGGTTTTTTATAAGTTCCACAGACATCTGCATAACAGGGAGGAAGATGAAAATTTTTGATAACAAGTCATTTACTTAATTTGTTTGGGGTAAAATTTTGCTTCCCAAGCTGAAACAATTACGCCCATGTAAGAGCTTTGCTTTTATCAGACTTTAACATATTCTAGCATAATTCCTCTGCTTAGCAACATCTACCCTAGAAAGACACAGCCCTCCAGTAACTGAGATGTTCCTAAGCCACCAACAGTATCATGAATCATAAGATACATGACTGTTAGTATTAATTCAATGTTTATGAAGTGATGTGATTAAGGACCACTATAGTCTCCTACCTCCTTATCCCAGCCACCAGCAACTTTAAAAACTTAGTGCAAGAACATCTATCTCATTAACCTGAGTTTACAGAGAGTTCTATTCAGTGTGCTAGTGAATCCTTTAGTATGCCTCTTCAAGTATTGGGTTATACCTCGCACTTAAGTAAGAGACTTAAAAATCTCTATTGCCTCAAACATTCCAAGGTCGCAGGGGCAACTTGCCACAAGATCACCCCCACGGTGCAAACTTGAGATAAGCACAGAAGAGATGAATTTGCAACAGGAAGTCACTAATTCCAGGCCTAAAGAGGGTGGGTTTTGGTTAGCACATCCTGGCTAATGCATCTAGACAAAAAATTTCCACTGTGACAGACTGTGGGAAAGGAAGCAACTTCTTATAAACGTATCATTCCAAGTTATGGGAATGTCTGCAATCACTCTGTGGATACCCAGAACGTGGAATATATAAAACTTCTAGAAGAATGACTCCAGGACAGCCCCCTCCCTACTGAGAAGACCAGGGTGAAGAAAGTTCTGCTGTCTGGATCCATGAGTAGCGATATCCTTCTACTTATTCTGTCTCTTCTCCCTCTCTTTCTTCCTCTCTCCCCACACCATTCCTGTTTCTTTCTCTCTCTTATATTTACTATTAAATAAAATCCATACTATTGCCTTTGGTATATGATTTGATTTGCACTTTAACTCTGGCAGAATCATCTCTCAATAATCAGATCTTAACAACACTGCCTTGTAAAAGTGTCAACACAAGATTAGAAAAAAGTTCGAGACACCTATTTATGGGTTAAATTTGTTAATTTCTTTCTGACACGAAAATGACCAAATCTAACAGATAGGAGTTTCAGATCACACAAAACAGCAAAGGCACTGGATTCACAAACTCTGTGGGATGCCTTCAAGTAGTGTAAAAGGTTTAGAATGTTCATAGTAAATTATTCTTGAGAACAGATACAAAACTCATTGTCTGATTCCTCATATACCAGTGGGTATTCAGGCATGAAAATATGTACCTTCTGCATACAGTACATGGTTTAAAATAATCAAATATTTTATCCATGGAAACTTCTAAAATCACAGGGTTTTGATTGACTTTTACAAAGCTTTGGGGGTCTTTTTAAAGCAAGAAAGGCCCAAAATTTCTTTGGGGTTAGAACCTGAAACATCCTATGTGAGAAGACATCACACCTCAGTAAAATGTCTAAAATGTGCTCTACCTATTTGGGAACATGAACCTTCACATCTAAAAGAAGGCGAAAAAAAACAGGTGCAGGATTGAAGTGTGTAATCCATAGGGGTAATTCATGTCTGTAAATTACCTTCAGGTATATGCCTGGTTCTGCCATTACTCTGCCAGATGTGGTGTGCTGATGCACAAAAAACAAAGCTGATGCAAAGATTAGCACTAATGCAGAGATCAGCGCTAATGGATGGAGATGTAGGCTACAAGAAAGAGAAATTATTCAGCATTTTCTTGCCTGAGGACCAGTCCCTTGCTGCATACACTTACTATCTAGAGTTTCTTTCTCCTTTATTATATTTTGTTTTATCCATCTTAAAAGAATAATTTTAAACTTTCTGTTTGAAGAATTTTTCTTAGTTTCCTCAAAAATAAGTAGCTCATATTAAACCACTGATGATTCTTTCCCACAAATATATTTTGTGTGAATGATACAAGTGGGTTGTGTGAACACTCCATTGAGAAGTATGTCTCTCACATAAGTAACATATCATAACTATATACAGATTCAGCATTCAGATTTTTTTGTGTTCACTTTGGGATTAAAGAAATAGTTTCTATAAGTCTTTTGGGAAGAGTTAATAATAATCTCTAAGATCCACTCTAACCAATAATTCTCCAGGACTGATTTTTGCCTTTTACATTTTCATAATTCTTTTTTTTCGATACTTCCTTCTTACCTTCACGGTTACACATAAAAATTTTCAGTTCCTTCTTTATTCATAATGTATTCTATTTTTATTATTTTAGGTACTTTGAATCTAATATATAGCCCAAGCTCTGAATATAAATTCTGCCAATAATTAGATAATGTAAGTATAATTATATCTGATTATAATAATAAAGACAGAAATTGTTAAATATTTTTTCAGAATAAATTATTTAATGTATCTAACCTCTCTACCAGTTGTCACAGATGTCTTATTGCAACACTCTACGTAAAAAAATCAAGCTTTAAGGGTATTTCTTTCTTCCTTAAAAATCCATCAGATTTTTAAAAATATTAACTCTTCTTTCAAAGTAGCAAATTGTCTTTCTATCATATTTTGAGTGTGCTGTAACATAAATGCTAAATAATCATAATGGATTGAAATGTATTCTGAGGGCCAATTCAGACTTGGTCCTGGGAAATAATTTCAGCTACTAAATTTTTGTTTGTTTTGGTGATAAAGATACTGGCAAATGAAGAAGTGGACTTAAACCACAAAATTGTTTCTATGGGTCATTGAATAGTTAAAAGTTCAAAAATTTCTCTACTTATTCAAGTGAGCCCACAGTGGAAATTATATTTTAAAACTGTAGAGATTCAGGGAAGCTGGAGTACTGTCTTTCAAATAAGAGCGTCACTGGTGATGAAAATGCATTTGAAAAGGACAAACAAATGTTTGGTCTCTCTGCTTTTTTATTATTATATTTTACTTTGGCACATAAAATTCTTTAGTCTAATAAAGCATTTAGAATCAGAAAGAATGGGAAAAGGCTGGAACATAAATACTAAGTTTCTGATTATTGTGACAGTTCAAGAATAAATACTATATTCACTTCAATGACATATAAAGAAAATTAAATGTCTGTAGCAAACAGCTTTTTACACACCTGCAGATTAGAACTGTGTTTTAAAAAGAAAAAAACAAACAAAACACCACTGTGGCTCTTTTTTTAATTTCTAAGATCTTTATCTCAGTATCCCATCCAAAATGCAAAGCTTCATTTTCCATTCCAGACATAGCTCTGTATAAATATATAATCTCAAATTCTTCTGAAACTTTATAAAATTTGAGGCAAAAAAAATAGATTAAAAAATTCTAAAAAAGTCTTTATCCTCTAAAGAATGGCAAACTGTGAAGAAAACTACAGCAAACTGTATGATATATAGGGTTCAGATTTGTTTCAACTGCAGTCTTCAGACTTGCTGTTAGTATAAGTAATTAGGGTGCTTGTCAAACAACGTATTTCATGACACCCATGTCCCATGAATCAGGTTAATTGTGGTGTTCATAGCAGGCAGGGCAGGATATTACTTATGCTCTTTAAATTGTCCGTTTATCAAACTCTGGTGTTTCACAAAAGAAAGGAGATATCTAGGGTCACATCTAAAATATCAGAGACAAGACAGAGCATGTCTAGTCTATTCCAGAACATTTTGAATAAATCCATTCACTTTGCTCAGTTTAAATTCAGATCTGACCTTCTTTGTTAACCAGTCACAGCAACTATGAATAGCTAAAAATCTTAAATGTAGCTGGAGCATCTGACATCAACATGTTTTGGTTTTTTTCTGTGGTGGAAAAAGGCATCACAGTTGCAGGTTTTTCAGCAGAGTACAGCAAATAAAATTTTTCATAAGGAAAAATAAAATTGTCCTGAAGGAAACAATGGAATTTGGGAATGAATTAATATTGACCTTACCCTTATCCAAACACAGTGAGGCATGAAAGACCTTTAACGAAATATGTTTAATGTCTCTATGTAGATGGTGAAGAGAGAAAAAGGGACTGATCCATAAAAATAATAAAAGAACCCTCCCAGACTCCAAATGAAGTACAAATTTGTGTCAAATATTTTGGTTATATTCATAAACAGCATTTGATATGATCTGTCTTTTCGTCTTGGATGTGTTAATGATCAAGAAGCTTATACATGGCATCATTTCCTTTCACAAAGTAAGACTAACAGTTCTTTGGGAACCCATGTATCACAAGGATTTTCACAAGCAGACTCCAAATCAAAGAATAAAGGCTTCCCAGAAATACAACATAATTCAGTTAGAGGGGAAACTTTTAATTCATCTAGAGCAACCCCCTGCCCAAAGTAGTACTAATTTCTAAGTCAAATCAGATTGTTCAGACTTGCCCTTAGACAAGTTTCAAATTTCTCCAAAACTGAAGATTCTGTAAGCCTACTATAGTTGAAAAACTAAAGTTGAAACTTTGAGTTGTGTTCTATTGGTATGTATGAATAGGATCTTTTCTTCTTCACAATTTTACCTTTATAAAGTAGATAAATTCAGTATTCTCCAATTTTCTTTTCTAGACAAAACAAAAAACACTCTCTCCAGCTCTTCACATATCCTGTGCACTCGTCCCTCATTTATCTTGGTGGCCCTCTACTGAATTCCCTCCAATTTTTCCATCATGTCTTTAGCTTTGGGATGTTTCAAACTGGATGCAGCATTGCAGATGTAGCCCCAAAAATGTGAAAAAATATGTGTTCATATTTTTCTGTGGCTATGAACAGAGAGTATAATTGTCTGAAAACAGAAACCATTGGTGCAGTGCACATAAAGAGAAGTGAGCCTTTTGCTTTCATATTATGTTTAACTTGACCCAAGACAGTCATGTTATTTTCTTAACCTTCTGTAGCAGAAAGTCTATGGAGCGGTAAAAACCAAAATACACCACAAAGATGCACAAACTGACTTTACCCAGAGGCCCATTTATTAGTTCAATACATGCAAGGTAAAGAATTCTGCTAACAGATTTTACCTACTTTGTTGTTACATATGTTACAAAAAAACCAAACCAAAGCAAATTAATCACATCCCATTCCCACCTTCCCTAGAGTCCTTCAACACCACTTAAGTGGCTGGAAAGAATGGCATTAGTACCAATCTGTTTGATCTGACTCAGTCCTGCTCTGATCAGACAAACTTTCAGTGATGGAAACTGAAAACTTACCTTATTCCTAGAAGGCAAGGCTATACAGCTAGTTTCAGAAATAACAATCCTGGTATTCATCAGCTCAAGTCCAGGCTTAGAAACAGGCAGTTTACAAAACCAATGGACGTTTATTCAAGTAAAAGTAACTCTTTCAATGAGTTATGTTTAGTAGTACCCAAACATATCAGACAGATGATTATAAATGTTCTAAGCAGGCTGTAAACTTACAGGCTTTATGGATAAAACAGTGTCTGAGTAGCATATCTCATGCTATCAGATGCACAAAACAATTTACTGGAGAAACATTTTACCTTTAATTAACTCTTTAATCACATTGCTAATTAGTTTTAAAATATATAGCATGGATTATCTCTACAATATTCATTCATTATCCTCAAGCCATTTTCTCTCTTGGATATTTTCTGAAGAAATAATTTTGTCAGCTGTTATTTTAGTGTCACATGAAAACTCTATAAACATCTAACTCTTTTGCTGCAGATGATCACCACTATGCCCATGGAGCCATATTATAGGGAGAGGTAATTATGACCTCTCTCATAATCTAAATTTGGCTACTCCAAAACCACCAATGCTCAGCTGTACAAGGACCCACTTGATGTAATACACCACCTACAGAATGATCTCCTGATCTCAATGCCTTAACTGACTGCCTGTTGAAGTCTGTCTGATACCTAAGCCATGAAGGTATTAATATTATCAGCTGCTACTTGTGCACCTGATAAATAAGCAGCTGCATTTTAACTGCTCAGAAGGCCTTATTTGGAGCCAGTGGGTGAAGCAAAGACTGAACTTTAATCCTGGTGGAATAGGCAGCATAGCAGTGCAAAAAACTGTGTGAAACCTCAGCTGTAGGGCAGCCTAAAAATAATGTTCTCCAGTGATTGAGCCCACTCTTCAGTTCTAGCTAGAAGTCTTGCAGAAAACCAGGGATCATTTTGTACATGACCACATCATACATAAACTCTGTGGTATTCACCTTTTCCTATGATTTTATGAGATTCCTAGCTACATCAATTGTATTATATATTGTCAGCTTATTTCTTCTAGTGTAACTTAATATTTGAATTTTATATCAGATACTCTACTATTACCTCTTTCAAGGCTGTTTAAATAATGTTACTATTATATGTTTTCTGAAAAAAACATGGAATATATGACATCTGCCAATTTCAATTTTCTAGATGGTTTATCCTTAAACAGTTATTCATTTCTTCTGCCTTAATGTAAATCATTACACAGAGATTCAAAAAACTGTTTAATATGACTGCTTACAATAGCTTTATATGAAACAATGTATAATAATTTTGTCCTTACAGTGATGTAAGGTCTGTCTAGCTTTCTTTAATGATGATGTTACCTGTGGTCAGTAGGGTTTTTTTAATCATTCTGCCAGGTCTAAATATATAGAGATAAGCAGTATTAGAAAACTTTTGCAATTTTGTCAGTAATTTTAAGAGAGCTGAATATTATAAACCCCATTTCTGCGGAAAGCTCTTCTGTGACTATGTGTTTGGAAAAGAATACAAATTTAAAAGCAAAAAATAAGTCTTGGCAAAGTTGAGAAAGTAAACAATCACAAAACAAATAAAAGTTTCCCAAAATATTTCCTAATGCAATACTGCTTCTGGAAAGTTCTAGGTATTTCCTGCCCAAATAAGATATAAATTTTGGAAAGGAGAGTGTAAATATTTGAGCCTTGGCACTTGGTTGTGGAGACTATAAGAGGCCATTTTCATTTCTTCATTTAATGTGTTCCATGCACAAATATAAAATTCTGAATGAAGTTTTAACTCTGCCTTGCACCCTTAAAACCACATATTTATTTCCTAAATCACTGTCTGCAAAGTCATATTGTTCTGTGGCAAGCAATCACTGAACTAGCCTAAAGCCATACTGACAGAGCTTTGAAGATTAAAAGTGTAGCATTGAACTGGATGTAAATGGAAGAGGGAAGTAAATTTAGCATACAGAGTGCTGTCACACTGAACCTTCAAAAAAAATTGTCCTGTGTATGTTGGAAGTATGGCTAATGCACTAAGAAAAGCCTGTGTGTTCCAGGAGCAGAGCAAGAGTTGCCCAATATGACCTTTCAGATGTCTACATCTCAGTCAGCACAGCAAAGCTCCTCTGCCTCCTTCCTCATGTGTGCAACACAATTACATACCTTTGTTGAGGTATATCACACTACACTTGTACATTTGGGCCATTTCACTTAAGAGCTGGACTCGATGATCCTTGTGGGTCCCTTCCAACTCAGAATATTCTGTCATTTACAATAGGGTATTAATGAGATGCCACTGTGATAATTTCATCCAACAGCCACTGTCATTTAGAGGACACCTCATGCTGTGGTCCAGAAATGTGTCTGTGCAATTTAAAATTGTAGAATTAATACAGATAATTAAAATAAGCAAGAAAGAAAAAAACAAACCATGATGACAAAAGAGTAGTGGTTGATAACTTGTTTTAGATATATTTTGGAAGTCTTTTTCAGTCTTGCTCTAAATATTTTATATACTGATAATCACAGGATCCCTTTTGCCTGGCCACACCGAGCAGTAATTTGCCACAGCAGACTCACATCCTAAATTTGTAGGGAGAAGGAGGATCCTTCTATGGATCCAGAGACCTGCAGACACATTTTGTCAACAATAGCATGTATAGATTCAGGTTTGATCTGGCTATTCAGTTTTTTTTTAATTCCTTCAAAATTAATTCTCTGTAAATGATCCATCACCTGTGAAGGAATCTTTGGTATAAACAGTCAAATAAATTTTCTGAGAAGTGTTCAGAGAATACACTGTGGACAGCAGTGCTTGGACATAAATAAAATTTTGATCATATTCTGGGAAAATTCTGCTGCACCTGAAGAAGGACACCGGAATGTGAAAATTGGCTCTAAGTGGAAAAACTCATGTGGAGCTTGATATTAAATTATTTGCATTACAAAATTCCTTGTGGCACTCAATACAGTTCTTAAAAGAAATTTATGTTACTGCCACCATAAAGAAAATTTGCCATTTAAAGTATATAGTAGTCCAACATCAGAACTTTGCAATCAAGCCCAAATAAAATCAGCAGATATGGTGGGAAGAAATAATAAAATCTAATTTCTTCTTACAGAGCAAACTCTCTTTTCTTTTCAGCTCTTTCTGCATCTTAAACATTTTATTTATAATATAGCTGTGATCTTTTACCTTCCATTTTGAGTTCTCTGGGCAAATTATGCTTTGATGGACTTAGCTTTAGGGTTTCTTTTCCCTTTCTGGTAAATAAACTGCTCTGGGAGATAATTTTATCGCTTTCTTCTAAATTGCAGCAAAAGCAATAAAAAGTAATTGGCCTGCCTGTAAGGTACATCAGCAGCTACAAAGGGTTATTCTGACCTAAAAACACAGCTTACAACATATTATTTCAGTGCAAATAGATGTAATAAATAACAACACAGAGGTCATTAATATTATCATCATTTCAAATGCTAAAAAACCTCTCCAGAATTTCCTTTATGGAGCAATGTTACAGCTGTAGGACTTTAATGCCAAAGAGCCTGATTCTGATAGATGCTGAATGTCATTCCCCACACTGGGTTTGAGGATGCTGAGCACCTTTCCAAGGGATGCCTAGTGCTCGATAGGATCAGTCCATAGCAGCACAGCAGCAGTAAGCACTTGGAGATTCTGTCATATGGGCAATAGAAAAATGTGATAAAGTGTGTTTAGATGAAATACAGCAACCGACTCAGCTGTTAATACTGGCACAGGTGACTCAATCTGAAGACAGAGTTGAAAGGATTCTAGCTCTAAAATTGAAAAAGTTTTGGATCGATATAGGTAAATAAGAACACAGTAGACTTACAGAGGAACAGAAATCTCAGTTTTAAATCTGTGAAAAGTAAAGGAATTGTTTTGTCAAGATTACTCTTTAGTAGGGCCTTCAAAGGCCTCTAGTGTTCAGAAAACTGTTTGTCCTCTTTCAGGGAGATGTGCAAAATAGCACTGGCTAACATTTTCATTTTCATTATATTTGTTTTCCTTATGCTTGACTGCTCTATACAAAGCCATTCCCTATAATACCAAGCAATCTAGCTTGCAATTTTAAAAGCATCATTCACGATAAATAAATGTATCTGTCAGATCTCAGAGTGAAACACAAATGTTCTGTGTTTTCCATGAGAGAAATATACAGTTGAAAAACTCCCCAAAGTGATTTTCTCTGAGGTCCATCATATACTCATATTTAATTGGCTTTTTAGTCCAGATGGCCAATATTAGGAATTTTGCATAGTATATATAGAAGTAAATTTACTAGAACAATAATATGAACATTGTATCAAAAACATAGCATATCTGATGTTCATACACCATTTCTTTTCCTTATAACTTAACTTCCAAATCTCCTTGACCCAAATGTGCAGAGCACCCACCCAAGAGTAACCAGCTTCCAGGTGCCTGATGCATACATGCTGGGGATATATATGAATTACAATACACCTGAGCCCTTCTTTCTGCTGGTGCACACTCAAAAGAAAAAAGGAAACAAGCAAAACTCCTAATTTTTGGGTGCATAGTATATTAGACCTGGAATAAAGTAGAATTCAAGATGATAACAATACTCTTTTCTAAATGTGAATTCCAAGCAAGCACTTAAATAAAAGCCAATGCATCCAATGGAACAGAAAGGAACAACAAAACCAACAAAACAGATGAACACTGTAGTGTCCTCTTCTCTCCCCATACTACTGAATACAGATGGAGTAATTCACAGTTTTCATTGATAAAGATGTGTTCTCAGTGTCAGAACTGATTTTGATTACATAGTGTTAAATATCTATGCCTTTTAGGAATTTCTACCAGTCTACTGACCTAAGCAAGAATTTGTATTCATAAAATAGTAAAAAGATCCCAGATCTTTTAGTCACATTAGGAACTGCAAGATACCTGAGAATCTATCACTGTGACCTTAAACCCTTATCAGGAATTTGACAAGACCCAACAAAAGGAACCAATTTTTGTCCACTTTGTGTCCTTTCTTATTATCTAAGCAATCTGTCACTCAAGTAACTCAATAAGTATCGACAGACTTATTCTCACAGGTATGATAAGTATTGCTACTAGTCTTTTGCAGTTCAGGATCTGAACCATAGGCAGGTAGCCATGAAATAGGGAAATGCACGTGCTCATCTGAGACACATCTGACAAGCTTGGTTTACAAAATGAGAGCAAGGAATACATTTGAAAATTTGGACAGACCTATATGACTTCCAAAGATTCATTCAGAGGGTTGTAAAAACATTAAGTGTTAAAAACCCAGAGCTTCTGAATGCTGCTAAAAGGTTTGAATCACAGGTTCCTCTGCAGCACATAGAAAGATCTTCCTAGGACAAAATCTTTACAATGCAACCGATAAATTCCACTGTATTTCTTTGTCTGACAGTTGTTCTGTAACCTTAGACACAGATTTTTATTGGCAGCTGAAACCAAATCTAAGTTATCTGGGAATGAGAGATGAGAAAAATTCCATTATATAAAATAATCCCCTTCAGTTGGCCATATTTTTGTTACAAGCATTATTTTTTCATGTTCCAGTGAAAGGAAAAGCAGATTCAAGGGCTTCCTCCAGATCATTTTGTTTCACTTGTTATAAAAGAATTAAATTCTAGAGATGAAAAAAAATATTTACCTTTTATTTTGAATAAACATCATAGCAAAAGTAAAATCCACAAGGATTCAAACAGACTTGAAAACTTATTTTTAACAATATTTGCTTCATTCTGAGGAATTCTGAGGAAGGGTTTTGGATAATTAATTAGAAACAGATTTTGGTTTGGGTGTGATGACTATATTTTCTCCTGACTATATAATGTACTAACAAAAAATAAGTGTTTTAGGAGTCATAATTATTTGTGAAATCTTTGTTCAAAACTGTTTAGCTTAATATCATTGCTTTTAGCAATTAATATCTCAAGGCCTTTAAAATATGCTTAAAAATACTGTTCAAATTTAATAGATGTCAGAAGTTCACATATCACTTGGACATCAAAGATTTAATTATGAAACCAACATCTGAGTATATTTGTAATCAAATGTATTTTATGTACATCAAACATGGAACTTGAACTATAAATGTAGAACAATTTTTTATTTTTTTATTAGGAATCTTATCCCAAACAGAAAATCTTCACATTCAGGGAGATCTTAGATTTACTTAAAATTATTACAAAAGATAATACTTTCTGAGGCTTTTCATCAGAAGCAATAGACAGCTGCAGTTGACCATTTCCCTCCAAGAAAATGTATTTTAACTAAGAAGAATTCAATAAATAATTCAAATATATCAACATAATCTTGTTACTTCTAGTATCATATCTCCAATCTTCCATGTGTTCTTCCCCTTAATTTACTTATTCTCATTTGTGTTGAGTGCAGGTTCTCTGTGCTTTCAGAGGACCAACTTTTCCTGTATTCCCAGGTAGGCTTGGGGAAATTTTGAGGTAGGTTGCCAAACGACAAACTCTTTCCCCGGTCTGATCTGTCAAGGCAGTATAAAAAACAGGGCTCAGAACATGCAGAAAATATATTTTGTTGTTTTCTGTTTAAATTCAATCAAATGTATCAAGCTAACAGTAACGGGAAAACATAATTCTCACTTATTAAAAAAATAAGTTCAAGAGAATTTCATATGTCACCGCTACAAAATTTCAGGGCTTTATTGTTTTTATTTTGGCACAATTTTTATAAAACAGTCTAATCTATAATGTAATATAGACATGATAGAGAATATTGAAAGTTGAATTATGAAATATAATAATAATAATCTATGTTTAAAGGCAGCTTTTAAATGCAGTAATTTTGTGACAAAAATGAGAGCTCTAGAAAGGCATTTTAGCATTTAATTTTTAATTTAATTTTTTTCTCTCCACATCCATTTACTCTGTGATATCAGAACTTTAATAACATTACGTTTCCTCCTTTTAAACACTGTGATTATTTTTAACTGTTCTTAAAATTCATCTTGGGCGCATAGTTAGAAAAGGCACTAACAACAAGTAATGGCAGAGAGTCTGTTCATTTTTACTGTGAAAGGAGGAGGAAAATACAGTACAGATAGAATTGAAAGGCATAAAGATATAAGATTGGCTAGAATATCATTGGTGGGGAAAAAAAGAAACAGAAACCACACTCTCATGTCACTGCTTCTCACTGACCTAGTCAATTAAGCAATCCAATTTCCAAACCACTCCCAAACACTGCATGAGGAGACACCTTTCGTGCCAGGAGCAGTCTAACATGCATGGAGGATAGACAATGGACCAGTAACACCTGTGTGCAGATGATTCAAACTACCCATGTAGAAGAACAACGTTTGTGGTTTGTGGATCTTGAGCATTTTATTTTTTTTTTAATCCTATCTCTTGACAGTTTCATTGAATGTCTCTAGCTCTTGTAGTCCATAATGCCATAAAACTCTCTTTGTGGTGCAGCAAACAGGCAGGATTTCATGTCCCAGAACCATCTCTAGTCACCTCTGGGTTTTCCTCTAGGCATATGTGTAAACTCTATTCCTTCAGCTGCTGTTTGGTTAGTGGCCTCTGGAGGCTTATGTAGATATAAGATATACAGAGCTGACATTTCTGGCAGACCCTAACACTACTTCCTTTTCTTTTGTTCTCTATTGTTCCTTTCCAGGGCACGAAGCAGATGCTTATGATGTCTGTGTTGTGAGTAGGAGCAGTAGAAACTCAGCTGTTCAACTTCTTGTCAATGTCTGAGTCTCTGTGGGCATCATTATTTATACCTCCAAAGGAATACGTGACATTCTGGAATTCTTCAGCAGGAAATCGGTCAAGTACAAATTTTTTTGTGTGCAAAGGCCTCCTTTTGGGTACTGGTGTATTAAAATAGTCAAGTATGAGATATATCTTTTCCAGACCTATCTTCCCCCTGCAAGCACTGAGAGGTTTCTGCTGTGTAATAAAAGTAAGGAGAAGACAGGAAATTTCAGTTTGCTACAGCAAATGAAAAGCATGAAATAAAAAAAATAAATCATTGTAATCTAAAGCTTTTTAGAAGATGATGTAAACAACAATAAACACTGAAAACACGTACACTGATGCATAAAGGTCTGACAGAGCAATCTTTAGAAGTTGTTTGGACTTGAAACTGAGTTGCCGTAGTATGAAGACCTAAATTTAAGGAATATTGAAGAAGCTTGGACATGAAGAAATGAAGGGGACTAAATCCAGAGTAACACAATGGTCAGCAAAAAATGCTTTATATTTTTCAACTATTTTTTCAACTTCTGTTGAAAAAAAGTTCAACCAAATATTAAACATTTTTTTCTACTAAATTCAAGTCTTACTCTGATGGGAAGTATTTCTAAAGCAGATCTTGTACTGAATTCTTCCTATGGTGTGTTTCATCAATTCATGCTACCTTTACCCCCTGTATGATTCTCATTTACAGTGAGCTCTGTTGTCAAGTGTAAAGGGGCATTACTATTTACTAATTGTAATTGCAAGGTTATTTTAAATTGTCAAATTAGAATGCAAATTAGAATAAACAAGAACACATTAAAATTGCTTCATTTATAATGGGGAACAACCCCATTATCAAGAAATTATATGAAAGATGGACCCAATGATCTTCTATCATCATAAATTATATGAAGCATCTGTGAGGACTGGGAACCAGGGTTACAGAGATACTCCTTATAATATCACAAATATGCAGTTGATACCTCAAGTAACTGGTAACAAAGCGTTAGCCAAATATTTATTTAGAATAAAAAAGGGTCTTATTTGTACATGTTCTTGTGATTGGATCAAGAAATACAAGGCTGTCTTTAAACCCCTTTGGGGCTTCCTAGGGTTTTTCAAGAATCTGTTCCCAGCTCAGACATCATCAGGTTTGAAATATCTCTATACTCTGTTTTCTACAGTTCTGTAAGAAAAATAATGCTAATCCAGATTCTATGTCTTTGACAAAGATTAGTTTGCTGTCTGCCCTGAAATTCAACTCCAGAAATTTTGTGGTAGCAAATAGCCACTGGAGATACTTTGAGTGACCTAAGTAGTTAAAAAGGATCTCACTATAGGTATTGAGTGCAATAGAAAAATTATTTCATGTCTTAGACTTCTGGTTTGAAAATTTAACCTTCTTTCATTCTGCTTATAATATGCCTATTTAGATGTAACCATTATCAGCTGGTGTTTAATGTTCCTCTCTAGAAAGTTTCTTTTTGTTGATGAATTTTCTCATCACTCTTTTCCTCTATGAACAGTTGCAAATTTGGCAAAGATGTGTATTTACATTCCTGAAGATCTTATTTAGCAGGTGGCTTTTGTTTTTTACAACCTGCTCTCTCTCTTAGATGGTAAATATTTTTCTGTTTTCTTTTCCTCTGTGATTCTGTATGTGACAGAACCATCTATTTCATAAATTCAGATTAATATTGTATCCTGTCTGTACTTATGTAGGTCTCTGTAATTGCTCTAATTGAAATTACTGAATATTAATAGTTTTATCCTTGAAAGCCTTCTAGATTGTAATTTTTTTTTTTAAACAAATGTATTGTGCCTCACCCCACATGTTAAGACCATAATTTTTGGACTATCCAATTCAGAAGATTCTGGCAGACTGAGATCTGTAGGCCAAATTTTACCCAAATTCCTTTCTATGACCTTCCTTCTCCGCTGCCTTGTAGCAGAAATATTAGTGAAGCAGAAGGTTCAAATGCACCCCAGGGCACCTTGGTCAGACAACGGAGGTGTCCTCAAGACAAGGACACCCACCCAAGTTTTTTTCACTAAATTTTTTCACACATCCTTATTTGTTAAATTGTATTTCCTGTTAATGTCAAGAACCTGACATTCAGTTCACAGGTTTATAGCTGAAACAGGCAAACCTTATTCAGGGATAGTTGTTTTCTAATTTATGACCCTATCTATTTGGGGTTTTTTTGGCAATACATACAATTACTCACAATTTGATAGTTGTCATCATATTGCCAGTTCTTTGGCTATATTTTTTCTATCTCTCTCAAAGATTACACAAGGACATAATATGAATTAAATTCTATATTTTTGATTCAAAAGAGATTATGAAGAAAAAACTATTTACTATATAATATTTACTATATATTATATATATCTATATATATAATATTTACTAATACTATTAAACACCATTTTGAATAGAATTTCAAAATAAATATAAACCTTTGAATGGTGGAAACCATATTCTACACCATAAAAATTTGTTTTAAATAACTGGATAATCATTACCATGACATATTCTGGAGAGTGCATTTTGTAGGCTTCATGTCTAGTGATCCCCTAAAAAGACTGATGCCATTTGTGTCTGGCAATAACTATCATGTACTGTGGCATGCAAAACCAGTTATTTTAATCTATTTATACTGATTTCAGAAAGATAGAGTTGCGTTGTTATATCTTGAGGCAAAAATGTATGTCTCTTGAATTGGTTTTGTAAAAAATTTCACTAGAACTGAAATGACATTTTAAGCATTAGTGGGTTTTCATGCCATAATTTATATACACTTACAGTAAAATAGAGAAATATGTAGATTCATGTAGTGAAGCAGGTTTATATATTTGTATTTTATCTTGGGACTTTGAGTAAAAACCAATTTTGATCATGAAATATCCAGTCCTTTGGGACAAGTTCAGTGTCAGAACATTATTTTTATAGGCTTTTATTAAATCAGGTAAGAAGAGGCAAAGTGACTCATGCACAAACACAACTATAAAGCTCCAGATAGGAAAAGACCTGCTCCCTAGAATCCTAGTCATATGTGATGATGAAAATATCCTAAGGGAGAGCAAAGCCCCTAGCATATTTATGTAATTGGAATTCAAATTAACGTATTTCAGTTTCTCTTCATAATTTGCATTGTTTAGGTTTTAACTAAATCCATTTTTCACCTATTTCTAAATATTTTTGAATGGTGTTGTGTCTAATGATGCATTAAACACAGAGCTTAATAAGACTGAGAAATATTCTCCAGTACAATAGTACTACAATAGTATGTCCCTGATAGTTTAGCATCCATCACTTTCACTGTTTCATACACAATCATGATTGAATTTCACTTTGACTCTGTTAACTACAAGTTCCCAATGCATTTGATATAGAATCTGTTGAAATATATCTATAATAAATCAAAATATAAATCCTTATATCCACGTAAACATGAGAAAGCCCATTCATGGTCCCACAGGAACTAACATAAAGAAAAGTCATTGTAAGTTATGAATGAATTTGTATCAGTCTAGCCATTACTGCAAAGAAAACACTTTTCTTGGTTGTTTTCTCACATTAAATGTGAGGTAGAGCAATTTACTCCCTTTGAGTGATGAGTGTCCTGCTGCACTTTTGCCACAGAGTGAAAAGTTTTTATGTATTATATTGTATAGTGTATATAAATGTAGTAATATATACTACCTATTTGTGCATGTGTACAAATAAAATAGCATATAACAGAGTGACTATAATCATGAAAATCCACACATCACACTATAATCTGTGAGACAGACAGACTTTAAAGTTAATAGATGTATCACTGCTTTGCTCTCCGTATTGCTGGAATAAAGGCCAATACTGGTTTTCAGATCCTGATGACAGCTTTGTGAACATCTGCCATGGTATATAATTTTAGCAAAGTAGAATTGGCCTAAATTCTTAGGTTATTCCTAAAATATTTTCACTTGTCTGTTCCCACCTTGCCTGCCTCCCTACCAAGGAGGTTCCCTGATATCATCATTGGCACAGACATAGCAGTTAGAAAAGGATCATGGCTACTCCAGGAGCCAGCTCTTGACTGTTCTGATGCAGATAGATGCAGGAATTCAAACTGGTTGAGTTTCAGCCTCATTTTTGATACCATGTCTTTTGAATTGTCCAGGTTTTCCAGTTCTATAGAATATTTTCTCTTGTATATTTCTTATATAAAATTATATTATTTAGAATTGTATTTATTTCTGGCACAAATTAGTTAACCATACCTGACGGAAGAGCTGAGCAGACTTAAGTGAACTTTCAGTTTCAGTGGAAGATATAATTCAAACCGAAGTCCACAATTTCCTCTAAATCAGGACTGAGCACTACAGTCTTAGTCTTAATCAAGTCACTAATAACAGATGTCTTGCCTTCCAGGTGAAGACTGTATTTCACACAGGGTAGCAATTTGAACTTTCCACATATCTTAAAATTATTTGTATTTTCTGGAAGGGGTTTTGTCACTTTTTTCTCCTGGCTTTGTGTTTTTGTGTCATTAGGGTATGACTTTGGGAACCACTTCTCACCTGTGTTTAGGGAAATCTTCACAGGGTTTGTGCACATACCAATACCATTATCAGCTAATGTATCATCCTTCAGCCATAGGAAGAAGCACAGAATTGGCTCTGCACTGGAATTCAGTCAAATCTTATCTGGCTAACAAGTCTCTCAGTTCAATGTACTCCCCTGTCTCCTGGCAGAGATGACAAAATTTCTGGAATCCAAACACACAGAAAAATGTCAGCAAAACTAGAGGGATCGAAGAGGGAAAAGGAATCCTAACATGTTTAGTCTAAAACTGGCATCTTGAAAAGAGATCAGAAAATAAAAGAATGAAAATACAAAAAAAAAAAAAAAAAGACTGTACAAACTTTATAAAAATGTAAAAGATTCAGCAGTAGAATAGAGAAAACAGAACTTTTTTCCTTATATAGTCTCTACTTTGGCTCAAGTATGATATGAAGTTAACTTCAATGGAATACACACTGAATGCCCAAGATAATTAAAACCCATTTTGTTCCAGTGATACCTTTATGACTAACAAAAATATTGAATTTTATTTTTTCTGCTAAAATATTTGTAAATTTTATCTCTCATAAAGCCTGCATATTGTTGAGACACTTTTGTGGGCTTGGGTCTTGCTATTTCATTTATTTGTTTGGAGTTTTTTTGGTTTTTTTTTTTAGTTCAGTGTATTTCAAAAGTAGAGATTTTCTTGCGTGTTTTTATTTCCAGGATATTTCAATATTTCAGGATATTTTGTACAAGAAGAAGCTGGAGAATAAATTATAGAAATTTATTGCCTCCTAGAAGGGAAACAAATATTTTAAATATACCCGTAAAAAGCTACTGTTATCCTTTTTTTAAATTATTTTCCAATAAATACTAAGAGAACTAGAATAGACTACGCCAGAAGAAATTGACGGCAGGAAATTTGTTTCCCTTACAGTTGGCTCCTTTCCCTTCATTATGCATTGAGGACATTCCATGGTAATTGCTAATACGGCATCTTTCCGTGCGATTGCGCATTGCCCGCGCCTGGGCAAGCGCACGTAGCGCACCCCGAGCGCACCGAGGGACGCCTGCTCTCGCCACTCATCTGAGCAGGGCAGGCTGAATTCCCAGCAAGTTGCTCACCCATCACAGCTTAGCCCATGCACATCAGAGAAAGTCACAACAACACCGATGTTGCTGCATCTTCATGCCAGAACGCTCTGCTGAGCCTTGGCTTGTTTACTGCTGAATTCCCTTCAAAGGGGAGGCTTGGCTGTATAAACAATTGAAGACCTTAATATATAATTAATGTGTTTCCTAATTAAATAGTAACCAAGTATGTTGTAATGTTTCAATTAAGAGTATAGAAAGTAATTAATTATAATCTTAAATACTTAATGTGAGCATGCCAATTAGCAAAATGCTACTCCTCTAATTTAAAATTTGTTCATGCCTCAATTTCAGAATAACTATACATTTTTAGGGGGATTTTTCTTTTCATTGCAGGACTTTTTTTTTCCAAGACAACCACCTTTTAAGTTTAGCAATAGTCTCTCCGTGCAACTAACTTTACACACATATAAACCAATACAAAAAATTTAACTTAAAAAATATCATGCCAACTATTTTTTAATTTTTTTTAAGTGAATGCTGTAAAATCCCCTTTTTAATTTTTTTTTTCAAGGATATTTACTCCATGTATTAAGTCATATGATTTAAGCATAAGGTCAGTGCATTTCATTTCTTCTATCTAACAAGAGGTAAAACAATATTAAAGTCCCTGGAATTAAACTATCAATTCCAGTTGGATTTTAGCCTTTGAAGGAGTGTTTCGAGTCTCAGCTGTAAACATTGTATGTCACTGGAGACAACGAAGAGTCACAACAATTTAGCAGGAGCAGCGTGGAAGACATATTACAATATTTGGATTTCCTTAAGAGGCTCTACTTGAAATTCATTGCTGGCTTGCTTTTCTTCTTTTTTAGTGTTGCCAGTGAGGTGTTCCAATGCACAAGGATAAGTTCAAGTCACACTCTGCATAAAGTCATACACAGAAAGGTAGGATGGATGGCACTGTTTGCAGTCACCATCTGTCTCCATGAAAATAAGCCTGGCATTTTCCACTCATTGCACTCAAAGCTAACAAACCTTTCCTGCAATGCAATATAAGACTGGTAAAATCTAGAAGAAGATTCTTTGGATCACTGTAGTGGTAGTATTGACTCAAAAATAGAGGGTGGATGCACACTTTAACAACACTGAGAAAGGAGAAAAAAATAAAATCAAAATTGGTTCCTGAAATAAGGATAGTATACCGTATTTAGGAACTCCAGTGGAAGTTGGCTTAACTATTGCAGATCACATTTCTATTATGTGGAAATATGTTTAAAAAAAGCCAAGTCCAAATTTCGTGAGCTTTGCAGTGTCTTAATCCCACAAATTTGAAGCTTCTGTGCAAGATTCCTCCAGAAGAGTCTAGCCTGATGCTTTTAATCCTGAATGGAAAGAATGCAACAGAAAAGAATAATAAATTGTTGACCACTCTTCTTCTCTGTTCACCACAGAGCTTGTGAACCTCTGAAAACACAAAGTTTAGAGACTTATGTGGTCATCTGCTTCTTAAATAGATCTCTGAAATGTAATGCAAAGGACTTCATTAAAGCAAAACATAGACTATCCCTTCATTTATTCTGTCAAAAAGCTTATGACTTGTTTATTTCTGTAAATACAGTATAGGCAGATTGTTTATCTGAGGAGTGTCATGCATTATTTCAAGGCCTAAAGCCTAACAGTATTATTTATAATTGTCATTTTAAATTAATAAGAAACCAAATGATAATGATAAACAAGTCAAATATTTAATATATTTTCATATTTGGATGGAGCATAATGCATTGGTATAGAGGTTACTGCCTTTCACATTATTTAACATTGACCAAGGTTATATACATTGTAATTCCTATGAAACTAATGCAATTATATTATAGTTTTAGTGCAACAACAGAACCTATGTTTAGAGGATAATTTAAGAGACAGCTTTTTTGCACATTATGAATACTACAGCTCTCCTTTTAAATAATTCTAATTTATTTTTAAAAAGTCTTTATGTGTAAGAAGTATTCAAATGCACGTGGGATTTCTCTTCATATCATATACACATTATTTTCCAGTGCTTAATACTGAACTGTGTATCACAAAACATAACCCAATATGCTTGATTTCCTCTACAAGGTTCTCTTTAACTTTTCATTGCATGACTGGTTGGAATGTGCAAATTATAACTTGGAGCAGATTATTCTGAGAGAATAATATTTGCCTTAGGAGCAGTGTGGTCACATTGTATTTCCATGGCAGAAAGCAACATTGAACTACCTGCCCTGACAGAGTTCATTTGTCACCAGGAGTTATGCTATGGTACAGCTCAGAGCAGCAAAAGTTCCCTGTTTTATAAATAGGTGGCACAATTCTTTAACTACACTTAAACAAAGTGCTGAAATTATTTTCTTGGGGTTCTGTGTTCTTTATCTTCATGGACAATTAATATGTTTAACATCTAAATGTAGGAATTCATATTTATCTAGTTGCTTGAAGACATAAACCAAGATCTGATTAATCAACTTGAAAAGCAGTTTCTTAGATGTCCCTGGTTTGATTTTTGTGTATTCTGTCAAGTATCTCATGTAAGCCCCTGTCAGAGACCTGTTAGTGAACCAAGCAGATGGATGAGTGAGTGACCCGTCACACTGTAATGTGTATAAAAATTTGAGGATATGATTCCTTTCATGAACAGTCAGTGACTACAGTTATGTGTCAAACCTAAGGTAATCATCTCAGACCCTTGTGGGGAGCCTAAAGCCAAGACCCTCTGAAAGTTAATTGCAAACGCCCAAAAAGCAACTCATCATCTCTGCCTTCACTATCTATTCTGGGATAGGCAGGAACCTCTGCAAGAACGTGTCTCTTCATTGTCCACACAGAAAGCTAAGAAAAGACATTTCAGTTTTGATGGCTAAATTTGCATAAAAGCAATCTCAGACTTAATCAATTACGAAATATAAATCTATCACTTGAAGAAGGAAGTACTTCACAGTAATGAATACAACAACTTTTCACAAGGACATTGGGTGCAAACAAAACCTAGCAGGTCTGAGACCCTTCTCAGTTCTCACAAATACAAAATTTGTATTGCACACAAGTCAGTAATATCTCTTCTATATTTTTTAATTAGTTTGGGTATCTGTAATGCAGATCGGTACATGGCATGATTTTTTTTAAAAAGTAGATTTAGTAGTTTCAAAAACCTAAAGAGAATATACTTGAGTCTTGAGTCTCATAAATATCCTTGTATAGTGATCCTTAAATCAACAGAAATAGAAAAGATAAAAAATCCTAGAGCATCTACATAACTAATGAAGTAGCCTGTTTTAAAATGGCCTGAAACAATACTCATATGTCCACATATGTGTCCATGTATCTTTGGATTCCCAACAATAATGGGGACAGTGAACATCTGGAAGCCATTTACTAGGTGAATTTGTCATTATCAATTCATGCAGTATTCCCTGTAAATTCACTCACTAATCTCTTTAGAGTTCTTAGGGATCTCACTTAACATTCAATTGTTCCTATGGATCCAGCTTGCAGTTCAATTGCAGTATATTTGTTTAAATTGCACCAGTTTGTGCTCAGATTGTCTCTAGACAACAAATCCGTTTGCCACCTTTAGGCTGCTCTATTTGCTTTTTTTTTTCTTTTATTTGAAGAAGGTACTGGGTTTTAGAAGTGTTCTTGTGCTACTGCTTTTTTTTTTTATAGCAGGTCCTACAATCTCTAGTCTTTACACTTAAAACATTAAATGGAGATTTAACATAATATTTGAATGGATGCCATGTAAAACCCTCTCATTTTAGCCACTTTTTCCATAAAATTGGAAAAAGAATATGAAGACAAGATGCTAAATTCCAAATTAAGAGGAGCACCGTGCTTTTTTTTCCTTTGACACTACTGCCAGAAGTAATTATATTTTCTTTTTACTTTCAACTGTTAGTCTCTCTCTGGAAGGTTTAAACTTACAAAAGAAAAAAAATCAATGAGCAACATTTTACAGGTTCCCTGAAACCTAGCATATGCTACACATTTTATGCTTTCAGGAAGGCCCTATTTATATTCAGATTTTTTTCTTCATAGAAGATAAAACATTCTTCAAGAAGAAAAAGAAATAGCCTTTTTTTTTCACTTTCTGTATGCCCGAACACAGAAGACTTAAGGACCTTTTCCAAAATTGTTAGAGTTCATATTTTTTTTTTTTTGTTTGTGTCCTACATTTCATATATATAGTTCACACTCTGCAAATTCTTTTGTGTGTGAACAATCTGTTTCTCTGATCTTAGCTATCCTGCTGCATGATACATAATATGGTCACGGCTGTGTTTTATTTCCATATGGAAAAGAACTGGGTAGGCAGAGAGGACAAGTGAGCTTCTTTTCTCTCTTTAAACCTCTGCACCCAGTTTCTAGTCTGCTCTCACTACAAAATTATTAAGTTCTCAAAATATTCTGGTTTTTGTTTCATTTTTTTTATGAGTTGGGTTCCACCTGGCACACTAACTACTAGGCAGGTAATCTTGTGAGCCCCTCACAATTTTGTGCTTACAAAAATGTAATTGCTTTTACCCTTATGACCCCACATACCCACACCTTCTGCATTAGCATATGGCCACTTTTCTGCCCATTCCAGAGGATGTTCCAGATAACCTTACAGTTCCATCTGAAACTTTTCTTTAATAGACTGTAATTTTAAAGCATGATCTAGGGTCCAATTTATTTTTAATTTCAAGTTACTAAAAAATAAAACTTTATCCACTATGCTGAAGTAACCTTGGTGTCATAAATTGAAAAGCTTGACATTCTGCAGAATATTAAGTACTTCATTATTCAGCAGTGCATGCAGTATCTTTACAAAACGTATCCAGTATTACAAAGTCTTATATGTTCCTATGGAGAAACAGTCTGCAGCAGACTGCCTCTGAAATGATGAGACAATTTAGCAGCAGTAAGAAATCCTTTGAAAGTAAGTTAGTTTTTTTGAAGGTAGTTAGGAAACATTTTAGGAAAGGTTTGCTGGGGATTGGTTTTGGTCTACCTCAGACTGAGTCAGTGTGCTTAAATATTTGTGATGTGACTGTTTATTGTTCCATATACATTAACAATATGTATGCACCATGTGTGAACAGAAAATGGAATTGAAATAGTGCTTCATTCGTCTTTACAACTGTCAGACTAAATGCTGGCATAACTGCTGTCTCTGGTTAAATGCTGGTAATAACTGTAGCAGGAACTGTTCAAAAACAAAGATGCAAAATGTACAAACCACATCAATTGTTTTGACTTACTGCCACAAGAGGGAGTGAATCCCAAAGACGGTGATGTTATGATCCTTCTCAGATAGGCCAGTTTCCAGGATTCAACTGGAGAACACAAGTATTCAAGCCAGTCATATCAGTACATGTTGGAGAAATGACATTTGAGATGGTCTGATCAGTGTCACTGAGGGGTTTTGTATGGTCATCAACACCCACATTTACATTAGAAATGAAATTAGATTATGGCTTTTTTGTTACCAGCTCCCTCTACTTAAAGGACTCTAAGAAATTATTATAACATTTGAAAATTATTCTCTACAGCGAATTATTCAACCACTAAATCAAAAAAATAAGTGGACTGTCAGGTTTCTAAAAGACCCTCTACAGTGAAGTGCAAACTACAGCTATCCAATTATCTGCTCCCTTGGTTGCCTAACTGATCTATGAAATCAAATTAAACACCAATCTCAAGATTTAATATTAATATTTCAGTGCTAAAGGATATGGACCAAATCTACTGAAACAATGAGGGGTACCTGAGTCCTTTTGTGGCTTTCAAATGGAATATAGTATATTTTGAATGGCTAAAATCTATAACCAGCTATTCTGTTCTCAAGGATTGAGTTATTAACCTGAATTCTCATTTTTTATGCTAAATTTGCAGCCTTATTCACTCTACCCCATCTGCATCAATAAACAAGCAATGGAGCATACCAAAGAGGAGAGTTAACAGTCCCTCTTGGTTTTCTGCAAGCTGTTTTGAGTTTCTGAGTGTTGTTGTTGGCTTTGCTCTTGCTTTTGGTTTTTCCCTACCTGAAGTTAGTCAGTCATCTGAGGGGACTGATATTGCAACAGTGAGGAAACTGAGAACCATATATGTCTTCTTATTACTCTCTCTTGTTTTGTTGTTTGTTTTTTTTTTCCTCTGTTCCCTTCTTCCTCCTGTTCTCTTTTACATGTTTTACCAAGAAAAACTACTAAGCATTTTCAGCAGCAACCAGAGTTGAGCTGAAATGCTTTGGAGATCTCTGCTCTGGCTTTCCAGAAACATGGCAGAACAATACCTTTCTTTGGAGGACATTTTTACTTGAAAGAGGAAGGGAAAGGGAAAAGGAAAGGGAAAGGGAGAAAAAAGGAGAAGGGAAACAAAGAGGACTGATTTAAGAGAACCTATGATCAATTATCTCTTTTTTTTTGATGTATATACAAATTTAGTAATCTCCACTGTTTCCTTTGTCAATATTTCCCTATTAGTGAAATAGCAAAACATCCCTTATGTCTCTCTCATTGCCACTTGTCAGTACATGCCACTCACAGGTTGAGATTATTAGGCTAAAAGAAATTAGGACTTCCTTCAGTCACCTGGGATTTCAGGACCTCTCTTCTTAAGGAGAGATGCCTGGCAACAGTGTTGAATTATGTTTTTACTATCCAGTCTCCAGCTACTTTTAAATCTCTGAGTATTCTAAGACTAGGCCTAAGTCACCACCATTTCAGCTAACTAAAATTGTTTAAGATCTGTGATTGACAGGGAACATATCCCATGGAAAGAATTATATATTCTAGATTTAGATAGATAGAAGCAATTATTCTGCCACATTCTTGGCTTTTTAGGTACCTCTTAAAGCATTCTGGCAATGATTCCTGGCCAGAAGCTTTCCTATATCAATTTGAGCTAGATGTACCTGGAGAACTGGTGTCATATTCAGGGTAGAAATCTGCTTTACCTTTAAATACCTAAATTTGTATGGGTTTATATATGTTCATGCATAGGTTTTCTCTGCTATTAAAATGGCACAGGAACTTTAAGACATTGACAAAAGACTGGTAGAAAGAACATAAATCTAGGAGAGCCTTGTGCCTTTCTGCAGCAGCATAGAGGTTAAGTGTTCTCTAGGCTTCATTGTTTGAACATGGTAAGATTCCAACATATCCTCCACTTTTGGCGCCTATCTAAAGGCATCCAAACATAGGCATGTTAGTTTCAAACTGAACTTCAGACTTGACATCTGGCAGGAAATTGGGATCCTGTTAGACATGAACTATGCTGCAACTACTACAAGAGCAGCATACTTAGCTTCTCATGGGATTTGTTCTCTTCTGAACATATGAAAAACACCCTGAAATGCAAATTGTATAGGAAAACTTGTAATGTCTAGAGAATCCTCAATGTACTTATATTTAAGATTTGTCTTGAAATATCTGTTTCTACTATTGTGTCATTTCTCTCCCATCTGTGATGACCAACCTTGGTCTAGGTTTTAAAACCTTTTCAACTAGGAACAGAAAATTTAAATATTACTGGGTACTGGCAGCACAGTTCTGGGTCTTTGCAGCCTTTTGTCTTAAAACCAAAAGTAATATATGCCAGACATTAGTCTGCTTCTTATTTAATTCTGTTCTATCATTAAATTCTGGAAGGTAACTACTAAAGGATTTTGTATGGTACTGGAATCCTTGCTATTGGCATTTGGTTCCAACAAACAAGAATTCATTAACTTTTTTAAACCCTTATACCATGTTGCTTCTAACTGAGGTCTGCTACCAAATACACAGAACTGACACTTAATCATTTGAATTCTTAATTTAGAAAATATTAGGCTCAGTTCTACTGCTTATTAGTCACACAGATTAATGAAAGTATTTGTCAGCATCATTTGTCACTAAAATACAAATTTTAAGGAAAGTAATCAAAACCTTTGCGCAAGAACTAGTACTTGCTGGTAGAAAATGCATGTCTTCTGAAAACAAAACTGTTTACAGGAGTACTTTTGACAAATTTATGCGGTTTGAATTTTTGATTGCAAAAGATAATTTTGTTTTCTGCTTGAATATGTTTTCCAATAGGCAAACTAAATAAACTGATTTATAAAAGTAAAACTATTAATTATATAAAAAAAAAATGTTTTAAACATTGAAAGATCAAACAACATTAATTTGTGTGGACAGTTGTCAAACATCTATGTTCTTTAAGATTTGGACATTTGGTCTCATTTAAGATTACAGAAAAAAAAAAGCAAAAAAACAAACCTGAGTATTTTTTTCCAAAATGGGAAAGGCGTTTTGCCCAAATCTGAAACTTGCATTTAGGAAAAAAAATTTCCAGGGACATAATAATGACATAATGACTATCTGAGAAAGAGCGAGAGAGGAGATGGATGATAACTCCCCATGGATACCACTTCCATGTTGTCCCAGCTACTGTGTTACCTAAAATACATAGTTCAATTTACCAGGATGCTGATCTCCATCCAAGAAGTAAAACAAGAAAATAAATATGAAACAAGCAAGTAAATATGACCTGTGCTCTTCATAGAAATAACCTTTCACAGCCTCTTTACTGAACGTAGATTTCTGTTCTGTTCTGCACAGATGTCATCAGGAAGAAGATGCTTTTGATTGTGATATTAAAATCCAATTATTTTGATTTTAAACTTTGGGTTTAAAATGTGCAAAACATTCATACCTAAAGTCACACCAGGGTTTTGGTTTTTTTTGATTTGTTTTGTTTTTCCTAATTGAAAATGGTATGGTATGGTATGGCATGGCATGGCATGGCATGGCATGGTATTTATTTAGAAATCAATGTATTAAGAACTGCATGAGTGAAATAGCCAGTGGCATGAAGACACAGACATTACTCAGCTCAATTATCACTTTAAATGAGATGCTCATATTCTATGAAGAGGATACATATTTAATCACAATTTCATATTGGTCTGTAACTACCAATAAAAAGATAACTATTTAATGCTGCAAATCAGGATTTAAAAATAAAATCATAAACCTTCCATACAATTGCTTTAGTGATACATAGATTTAGTAACTTTTATGAGAGTTGCTCTGGGTTTAGGCTAAGAACATAACATGACAAAAAATCCCTTGCTTAATGCTAAGTGAACCACCAACACGCCTATTCCCCTTTTTAATGAAAGTAACCACAATTAAGATTTTATTACAGAGTTGAGACTCCTTTATGTGGAATGTAGCTGGTTTAGTTGTATAGCATAAACCAGGAAAATATTTTCTGACACTATTTTTCATTTGGAAAGCAACAAGAACCACAAATACTTTATAATTAATTTCTAGAATCTCAGATTCCACTATAAGAAACAAACATACCTATATGTATTAAAGGTTGACTGCAAAAGATTCATATAAATTTGGAACACTCATTTTTAATATTAACCACTTAAGAGAACATTTTTATATCTAGCACATTACTTGGACAAGTATATATCAAATTTAAAGTTAAATTAAGGTTTTAT
Organism: Cyanistes caeruleus; assembly: GCF_971803275.1. Taxonomy (NCBI): domain Eukaryota; kingdom Metazoa; phylum Chordata; class Aves; order Passeriformes; family Paridae; genus Cyanistes; species Cyanistes caeruleus. Next base: position 37,986,729 of record NC_141702.1, read on the forward strand.
GTAGTCTCTGTTAAAGTTTATGGAAAAGCTTCCAATTGATTTCAGAGGGGCATAGGATGCATGCTTGATGACCATTTGGGCATGAGAGATTTCTTATTTGGATATTCATATTAAGATCCAGGAGAGATTTTTCAGAACCCAGCTTTGACATAACAGCAATGTAACATATTTTTACATTTGCATAAAGTGACATATGCTGTGTATATCTCTATATTTATATATGCATATATTTAAATGATTACGTGTAATGAAATGATGTAGTAAAAATATGTTTTTATTATGCCTTTGGGATAAGGAAATTGCTGATGAATCTACATCACTCATGGGTTCATAAGTATAAACGTTTTCAGAACAGTAAAGATTTATGATCACTTAGGACAACCTTCTACTTAAGTCTGGCCAAAGATTTCACAGGTATCAAGCAAAGATTGTCAAACCTTAATTTAAGGCAGAAATGGGGAATTCCATATGTCCTGGATAAGGTTTTAAATTTATGATTGGAAAATCCATATCTTATACATTTAAAAAAAACCACAAAAAAACCAAAAACAATCCACAAACAAACTAACAAAATCAAACTGAAACAACCAAAGGCACTTTTATCAATTTCCCACCACATGATTTTATTTTCCTTTACAGTAAAACTAGTAATCATAAAGAATAAATGTGAAAGGGAACCTATTCTTCCCACAGACACACTGAACATTGTGAATTACCTCATAGACTTATTTGTGATTGGTAAAGTAGGTAGTTTGTCTCACTGTAATGTGGTTTATTCACATTTTCAATTGTACTTGATTATGATTCTGTTGAGGTCTTGCCAACTTTTCAGGAACATATTTAAAATACAGCTCATCTTAAGTGGTTATCAATACAACCTTCCTGACATTTCAGCGGTTTATTTTTTCCCTGTTGTTTTATTTCTATTTCCCACTGCTGAAAAAGCCATCTAATTCAGTATAATGGGTACAGTTTTCCAGCTTTCAAAACTAAAGGAAAAAATTTAAAGAATATAAAAATATTTCTTCCTTTTAATAAGAATGTTGAATGTCAAAGGCAGGACACTTTCAGAATAGACATGCAGTGAAAAAATACCTCATTCCTCTATAGAAGTTTTAACTTTCAAGTTGTAATCTAGCTTTTCTTATTGTAGTCAACCACAATAGATTGTACCTTTTACCTAAAATTTATTTTAGTTATAATTTAATTATATTATAAAATAATATAAAATAAAACTGAATGTAATAATTAAAGCCCTATACACTAGGCAACTCCACTTTTCTTTGTTGAAATTTCTAACATTCCACTCCACTGAGAAAGAAGGAAGGAAGTGCGGAGGCACAGAAGGAAGCACGGGAGGGAGGGAGGGAGGGAGGGAGGGAGGGAGGGAGGGAGGGAGGGAGGGAGGGAGGGAGGGAGGGAGGGAGGGAGGGAGGGAGGGAAACTTTTTTTGATACAGAAAGAAGTGGGGACACCCGCTATAAAGGATCCAAATCTGTCATTCAGACTTCTGTTGGGGAACCTTAGAAGACTGGATTTTGAAAACAAATAAGAAATTGACAGTTCTGAGATATTTTTATTTATTTGTCATTTTTTAGAATGAAAATCACTATACTAGCTTCTACAAGCACAGAGTTTCATGTCATAAAGCACTCCCTGAATGAGTTTTTCAATTCAGCAATAATGGTTCCAGTGAATTGCATGTCCTAAGTAAATTAATGCCTACAATTCATAATTGTTGGATTCTGATGTCCCATTATATATCATTCCTCAGAAAGAGAGAAAAAAATGCTAATGTGAAACTTAGAAATGGAAGTACTAACTTTTTAATCAGTTTCATTTCCTTCTCTCTTATAAACTCTCAAATTTTTTAATTTGAAATAAAATACTACTTATAGACAGAGATACATTACATTTTTCAGGAATCCCATTTAATCCTGAGTCTTTTAAGCTGTGTGTAGAGCTCTATGGAAAAGAAGATATAATATGAGAATATAAAAGTTTCATTCAGACCAAGCACAAAAAGATTATATGCCAGGCTGAAGAAATCAACACTGTTTATGATATCTGATTTCTCCATATTTTTTAATTTTTTTTATATGTTAACTATTTAAAGAATGAAAGCTACTGGCAAATAGTAGCTCATATGGTCATTACCTGATTGGTGCCTAAATATTATTGGTGGTGGGACATCAACAGGATGCACTAAGTTTTAGTAACAGAATAATCATGCTGGTTATAGACGCCTCTAAAGGCCTGATAAAAACATAAAAACATTGGATAGATATAATAGAAATTATAGAAAACTTTAAAGTGAGATTAATACATTTAAGTAGGAGGGTACAGTACCTGATATGTAGCAAAATAGTAGACCATGACCTAGGGCCAAAACTATGGTTTTGGTTTTAAAAAAACCCTGAACTTTTTGTAATGTAGGCATCACTTTGGCCACCACTATAGAGTTCTTAGGTCTTATAACCTATGTGATGTTTGTAAATCCCAGGCTCAAAATCTATGAAGATATGAGTGTTCTTCAGTGATAGCAGTGCAATTCTGCATAAAACCCAAATATTTTTATTCAGTGCTCTTCAAGAGTTCCCCACCTTAAAAAATTGGAAAATTTGTGAATAGGGATAATTTTTTGTCCACAGCCAGACGACGGGGATATTGCTGGGTTTTTATTAAGCATAGTACAAAAATCACCTTGTACAGTCCTCAACTACTTTTCATCAATCTGTTTGCTGGCTGACACCTGGCTTGTGCCAGTCTGTGGCATTTATGACTTCAGCCACCTGAGGTTTGAAATGCTTGGTTTAGCTCAAGTCAAATGGCCCCAAAGAGGAGTATGTGGGTGAAAGATAACAACTTTTGTCATGCTATAGATTAATATAGAAGATTTATTGAGTTCCCACAACCTTAAATACTCTGAAGTATAAAACATAAACTTGTGCCAGATGGCTTGTATAGCTGCCCATATTAGTAAATTGTCTGAGTTAAGTTCTGACATAGCTGGGACTCCAGAGACTCACCAGATAAAACCTTAGTCTACCTGAATCCACTGCCAAAGTCTCTAGTGAGCTGAGCAAACTCAGTTTATTATTTGAGAACCTCTCTGGGAGTTTTCTGGATGGGTACTGAATACTGATACTTATTTTAAATTAACAGGGCTACAGGAGGTCATTACCTTGAACTCTGCTGAGAAGTGGAGTAAGGCTTGAAAAAGCTGTGCTTCTGATCCTCACATTCCCTGCACTGGAGAGGTAAATCATCCAGGTAACAGAGTTTTAAATACTACATACAGTGCGTTGCACATGCTCTCGTTCCATTTTATTAATAATAGGATTTGATGTATTTCAAAATATTAGGAGATATGTGTATGGAAAATTGTAGAGAATAACCATGGAAGTGAATGGCTCAAAATCCTTTTGAGACAGAAATGAGTCAAACATGGGTATATATTCTGATCCCAGTGCAAACTGAAAGTCAGTGCACACAACTTGGACTGATCCACACTTGTACTGGAGAACACAAATAAAATGAAAACCTGGAAACAAAGATCACTGCAGTAAGGCCTCAGAGATACAGACACAATCACTCCCCCAGTTACTGGGGGCACAGCCTTGTAATCATGTGACATCAATCAGCTGCTCTGTAGGAAACTCATCTGAGGTTCTTGGCCTCTCTCCTTACCTTCAGCAAGGAGCAGCTTCTACAGAGGAAAAGCCAAACAGGAAGAAAAGCAGCAAAGCCACCTTTGTTAAAGAGCACATGTAGCCCAGAACAGAGCAAAGCCTCTATTACATATCTGTGTTTCTTAACTTAATATTAACAGAAGGCAAAGGGGAACAGGGAAGGGAGAAGGGAAAAGGGAATGGGTGAAGGGGGAAGGGCAAAGGAGGAAGGAGAAAGGAGGAAGCGAAAGGGAGGAGGAAGGCAAAGGCAGAAGAGGAAGGGGAGAAGGAAGGGGAAGGGGAAATGAAAGGGGAAGGGGAGAGAAAAAAAAGGAGAGGAGAGGAGAGGAGAGGAGAGGAGAGGAGAGGAGAGGAGAGGAGAGGAGAGGAGAGGAGAGGAGAGGAGAGGAGAGGAGAGGAGAGGAGAGGAGAGGAGAGGAGAGGAGAGGAGAGGAGAGGAGAGGAGAGGAGAGGAGAGGAGAGGAGAGGAGAGGAGAGGAGAGGAGAGGAGAGGAGAGGAGAGGAGAGGAGAGGAGAGGAGAGGAGAGGAGAGGAGAGGAGAGGAGAGGAGAGGAGAGGAGAGGAGAGGAGAGGAGAGGAATGTTAGTTCCTGAGGAACTTTGCAGAATTTGAACTATCAGTTATCCATTTTAACTGCTAGCACAGACTTTGGGGAAAATGTCTGGTTTATTTATTTTATGATTGTTTTCTTTTGTAATCTTTGCCTTTAAGATTGGTGTGGAGTGGAACAGCATATTTCATTTACATTTTGTCTTAATAGGTGTGTTTCAGCTCTGCTGATTGTCCCCTTCATCCAAAACACCTACACACATATTCACACACTCATTCTGAAGGAAGAAATCTACCTAAATACACAAGTTGCTTTTCATCTCAACAAAGAAGTGAGTAGGACTGAGAGTATTACTTCACAAGAGGAAGAAAAACTTGATTGACATTATAAAGATATTATCCTTTTGTTTGTTTCAAGTTTAAAGTGTTAAAGTGCTAAAATTGTGCACACCAATTGTGACATTTAGGATAATGAGAATCAGAAAAGACCTCCCATGGAAGTTACAGACACAAAACCAACGAAGGTTTGGCTGAGTTGTCTACATATAAACACTTGATGTCATCTGAAATAACTGCATGTGAACACTTAAATTTAGGTGTCTTGATTTTGATTTAAATTTTATCTTTGCAGTCATCTACAGGTATGATACATGCTATGATACATGCTTATTACATGCTTATATTACTTAGGCCATGATTCAGTTGTCTGTGATGACCATACACAAGCATGTAGTGCCATTTAAGATTTCTCAGGGTATCTGAGACATCTGCACAAAAGGAGCAGGTATGACATAAAACTTTTGGGAGATTAGAAACCTGGAAGAGTAGCTGCAGGTATCCCAGACGTCACTGGATGCCTGTGTGTGGACAGCTGGACCAACCCTGCTGCTCCCTTGAGTCTCTCTCTGATGAATAAGCTGGTGATTGAGGATCAGCTTTACCTCAATCATGCAACATATTTAATACCTGAGTCAGCCGCTTAATCTGATTTATCCAATTAGGCACTCCCCAAAAGATTTCAAATTATACTAGGCTTGTGAACTCAATGAATAGTGTCACCAGTCATAAAAATTATTAAATCCTAGATGCAGATCCAAATGTACATGGCACTTACATGTGTCCAGTCCGAGATTTGGTTTTGGTTATGGATAAAGCAAACTGAGTCAGGCAGAAGCACTGGATCTGAACTAAAAGTTTACAGATTCTAAAGGTAGGTGATCTTCAGGTTTTGATTCAGTTTTGCTGTCAGTTTGATATCTTTTGTTCTAAAACCGTGTGTGGGTGGGTGGAGGTGTTTGCACAGCGAGGGGAGAGCCAGAGGAGAGCGGCAAACCCAGGGCATGCCCACACTAAGCGGTGCTGGGCTGACGTCGCAGCCGCTGGCAATCTCTCAGCTGCTCGCTGCTGGGCAGATGCACCAACTTGCTCAAAGACAGCACAGAGATCATTGCACAACGCTTCACTGTGTGAGGCAGACATGCCTCTTGGGGAATATCTTGAGCGGATATAAATAGCTTTTGTGTGCGCCCGATGAAGTCTGTATCCAAGGGATTTTGTGTTGTAATGTTTAAAGTTTTAAAACAGAGCAAAGGTAGGATAAACTTTCCTTCTGTGCTTTTTGCTCTTCTTTTTCTGCATTGTGAGGTGAAGATGAAAGGATATATATACACTCGGACAGCTCAAGAAGAATTTTTCATGAAGAAACTCACATATTAACTCAGAAATCTTTGCCTGCAAATGAACTTTAGAAGAGGAAATCTGAAAGTCATTACCTTGCTATATATCCTGTAATTTCTATGATACGTTGTGCATTATTTAAGGAAAATCCTTCCATTGGAGTTTACTAAATTTATTGGAGTATCAGTCCCATTGTAAATATATACGCATTTTTGAAATTGGAGACCGGATTTTTGTGCTTGAAATATTCACAGACACAAGCAAGAAGAGAAAAATCTTCATTGCTAACATTTTGTGGACCAAAACCTGAGGCCCAAAGGGTTAAATTATTTGCTTAGAATTTACAATATTTTAAACAAAATCTGAAAATGGGATGTTCAGAGTGACCTTTAAAAACCCAGATATCTCTGATGTTCCACTATAAAAGATATTTTCCAGAAATAGCCAAAGCTTTTGCTTTTCAGTAATTCTCTCTTAAAACATAGAAGTATTTTTTTAGAAAGCACCAAAACTACCCATGATAAAATCCATACTAGATGTCTAATATGAACCAGAAGAAATATTTTATTACTATTATTTTGTTCAATAGCCAACTGAGGAAAAATAAAAGAATCAAGAAACTGAGGCTACAGCCAGATGAATAGTCAGTGCCTTAATCCTGTGTAATCTCCCATTCAGTAGAGGATTTATCCTGATTACACTGACAGAGATGCTGAATGGATATCATACAGTAGAAGAGGAAAAGATACCAGAAAAAGCCAGTAAAGGCCTGATTGAATCTTCATATGCCCTGATCCTGAATTTACTACTCCTTCACTGCATTCATCATGGCTAGATCTTGATAGCAAATTAAAATTTACTGGGAAGCATTCCCCACCTTCGGAATCATATTAACATCTGGTCATTTGCCCTATTACTTTTCTGAAGGCATAACTAGTCTGCTTCTGTCCTGAGACAGATAGATCGCTCAACCTGCTTCCAGACACCTTCCAGAAAGTGGCATGGAGTAGGAACAGTCAGTCTCAAAGAGGCAGTTCACACACACTGTCCAGCAACCTTAATATTCAGTCTGTGCCACTGGATTTCTGGGCCGTTAAAACAGTTTATTAATAAAAATTATTACCTCTGTGGCTTTATTACAAAATTAAATCTGTTAAAGATCCTATTAGAAAGTTCTTCTTTTCAAATATAGTTCTAATTTGAGGATCTATCATTTTCTGTGATGACAGCTTTGGTAGCTCTTGCTTCTTTCTGCCCATGAATCACAATTTTCCTTGCATGTAGCAGCAGCTTCAGGAAATCAAGACTTTGTTGTTGTTGTTATTTCTGCCTCTCTTGTAATGTTTATCTTCCTAATGTTTTTGTTGAGCTTTCTTAGTATTACACTTTGCTTTAAAAATTGTATTCTTTCATGTTTAATGGTATGAATTCATCACTTGGTTATCAATCTGACCATGGCAACTAAAAAGAGCTGCAAATATTTTATTTATGTTTGAAGTATACCATTTCAGGGGAGTGCAGTAAAAGTTTTGATTAAGAAATTATTGTAATACAATGGTTGAACGGTAGTATGAAAATCCAATATTTGACTATTTTTCTCTATTTGCATGAATACTTCTTATATCATTGGGACTTTCAAGTATCTACATGCTAGTAGACTTGAAATATATGGTATAAATTCAGACTTTAAGTATTCAGTATTTTAAATAGATTTACTTAATTCTTTATTGTATAGCATATTTACAATATGCTATAACTGTTTGTCTCAGGATAACATATATACATTCCAGGGAGCAAGAAAAAAGAGATTGTTGTGTCTGCTACATTTTCTATAAAATATTTTATTTTGTTGCGCTTTACCTTCCACTGATTATGGCTTTGTAATATATAGTCTTGGACTGTAATTTTCAGGTGGTTTTTGGCTTAGACCAGAGGCTGTTTTGCCATTAAAGCAGGACTCTTTAGTCTAGTCTTTCTCTGGCCTCTGCTAATGACAATAAATAAGCTGAACTACCAGTTTCATAAAATCTCATTAATACTTTCCTGTGAAAAAGGAATAGCTAAAAATACAATAGTTCTACATAAAGGGCACAAGATAATACTTTAAAGACTTATTGCTTATATATAAAGGAATCCTGAGCTCCTTTTTATTTATACACAATAACACAAGTCTGAAACTGTTATCAAATTTTGTTTGTCCCACTTCTCCACATGCTTAAGCTTCATCATCTCTTCATCTGAAAATATCTTTTTGGTTACCTTTGTAAAGCCACAAGCATTTTAGTTTTTAATCTCACCTGGAAACAGGACCTTAAAACAGTTAGTAGTAACAAGGATCCAGAGGATTTACCTGAAAGGTTGGAGGGGAGGGAGGAAGGGAGGAAAAGAGTCTTAATCATAGAAGCATTCTAGAAGTAAATACTGAAATTTGACTAGTTATAGGAGAATATGTACAGCCAACAAATCTATGAATGCTACCCATAAGGATTATATTCTACACATTCTGAAAGCTTTAGCACTGGAAAAATTCCACTTTGATTTAAAATGAAAATATTAGTTGGCCTGTAGTAGGGTGACTGACCTAAATCAAACATAATTGTATGCACTTAGAAAAGCTTGAGTCTAAATTATCTATGCTATAATGCACCAAAAGGCACTGAGAAAAGAAAAGGCTTGAGTTTTATTTTGTAACACTTTAAATCTGCAATTTGCATGTAAACTATTGCTGTGAATTATATCAGACAAATGAATAATTAAGAATGAGCAGGATGAAAAAGAATACTTGGTTTCTTGTGATCTCATTTGGTATTTTTAAATTAGGCTGAAACAATGTCACAAATGACCTTCTGAAATAGCTAGTTGGTATTTTCATATACTTTTATTTGTTGTTGTAGTTGTTTTATTGCATAATACAGCACAAGCATGCTAGGGAACAGACTGAAATTACTATCAACACAAAACTGAGAGCTGATTTTAATTTTAAAATGTTCTCACAAATGAAACATTTTTTTTTTCTATTTCTTTTTTTTATATTACTCTTTTAGGTAGTGGGTCTGTGTGCCTGAAAAGTGTTACCTCGCATTAATATTTGAACAACCAAGGCACTAGAAGAAGTTTTGCTGGATAATTTAGGTATGAAATAGTCCATTTGTGTTGCAGATTTCTGGTGTCTTCCAAAAGTCAGAGGCCCTGGAACTAGATAATATTTGCTATAGTTGTATATTTTCTGGCTTCCTTCTACTGCCTAGCATTTCCTTGCTTTTGGGGTTTGTTTTGTTGGGGTTTTTTGAAGTCTTTAGCACATGTCAATTTATTTCTATATAACTTCTTCAATCTATGATTAGATATATTTTTCTTTTAAGCAGATTTATAGAGTCTTCAAATGTAAATATGCATATATAACTGTGTGTACGTTTTATTCATCTGTAGCAATGTTCCTTTCACACGTACACGAACCAAAACTAAAAGGAGAGGAACTGAGGTCTTTCTAATCACTGGGAAATTTAAAGACTGTGTCCATTATCTCAGAATTGACTTAAGGGCTTGCAGTCATCCCTAGTCAGAAATGTTCTTTCTTACTTGAAGAAAAATTTGTTAATTGAAAATTTTAAAATAGCAATGTAACAAGTCAGATAACAAGACTAAGTGAAAAACAGAACTAGTTTTACATTCAAGCACTAGCAATTTTGCAATAATGCAATGAGTTACATTTATTGCATTTGTTAATTAAATAAATATGTCCACTCAGTGGTTAAAAAGGAAGTTTAACTTCTTAAGAAAAAAATGCATCTCATTAACCTGTAAAGTTGAAGGAACTGACAAGTTTTGTTTATTGTTTTAAAGAAAAGTGTTTCTTTCTACAGAGGGTACTGGAATGTACCCAGCAGCTTTCATAATAATAGCAATTGCATAACACTTTTGTTATTTAATTGTGGATATTTGATACATGGTATTAAAACCAAAAAGCATCATGTTAAAAAAAAGTATTTTGAAACATAATTATAGCTTTAACCAACATTTGGAATTTTTAAAATGTGAAATCCAAGTTGATGCAGAACACCCACACACATCTTTTATTATGTGTTTTAGGTGCTAAAAAGAGGGGTTGTGTAGTGCTTTGTACCAATGTTAGCTTTGTCCTAGTTTATTTACAATGTTCTTGTTCTGGTTTCCTTTCCATCCCTTCATATATATATATATTTATATATATATATAGGGATATATATATATAAAAATAGGTGAAAAATATTTTCATTATAATCTAGAAACATTAACAGGCATTTTGTGTGGCTTATGTGATTCTCCCATCTAAAACAGATTTTGTTACAATAGCCCAGGGCAAAACTGACAGGAGGGAAGGAGGACAGGCCTATGAGGCAAACAACATGGCCATGTCAGGTGGAACACTGTGATATGGAAACCTTTGCCTTTTGCGAGGTTGAACAGGAGAAAAACCAATTCATCCACACAGGAGGTGAGAGGAACTGAAGCTGCCATATCTCTGCCTGCTCAGTCCATGTCCTGGAAGAGGAAATTTGAATCCTCCTTTTCTTTGCCATCCCTGGTTTATGGAGCAACCTTACAAGCAATTAACATAAGTCAGTTTAAAATACATTGACTAGGTAATATGAACCGAGTCAGATCTTATCATTTTAGTCTAACACTTATCAGAATAAATTCTCACTGAGGTTAATTTGAGGAGCTCATGAAATCTACAGAAGTCTTACACTATACCAGAACAAACATTTATCCTTGTTGGAAAAGATTATGTGTAGACATCACCTGGTTTCTTACTGAAAGTTGTTAAGACAAATTATAGGATCCAAAAATGGTAATCAATTGTCTGCTCATGATTACTTTCTCATAGAAGTGATAGATCACAAGTGTCTAACTGTTTGCATGAGGCATTCAAATTATGTAGTTAGACTGAGGCCATACTTAACACCATGGCTACCATAATATGATTCATTAATAATCATTCATGCTGTAGTTGGGAATGACAGGGCTGCCAAGAAAAGTAGGTGTGTAAACAGCTTTATTTGTTGGCCTGTGAAGCAATCATATAACTTCTCAGGATTTTAAAATGATCCATTAATGTAAGTCATTACTTAACAGTTATTTGACTCCATGTAAGCATTGCTTCATTTCAGCACAACACAAAGAGCCGGGAGTTTTGTGCTGCCTCGTTGCCAAATGTCAGTCATTGTATGTTTTAATCAGTGCTTTGTACACACTAGCACCAGTTGTAATAAACAGCCTCAGTCACCTATCTGAATATCTGCCTTTCAGAAACCACAAATCAGAATGCCATCTTCGCAGAGCCTTCATATGGTAAAATACTCATATACATGTATCTGCACATACAGATATGCATGTGCAGTTTTGAAAGCTCTTTTTCCATATCTCTAAAGTATGAAAAAACGGAAAAGGTCTAAAGGAAACTTCCATGCTGGGTAGGAGAGAAAGAGTGGAATGTGGAAAAAAGAAGTAAAAGTGTATGGTGGAAAGATAAATATCAAGTGATCAGAACAGGAAAGGATAAAGAGATAAGTCACAGTATGTATGATTTACTAAGTTATCACCAGTCCTGAAGCCAGGCTTTCACTTCAATCAGCCTGTGCAACTGAGGTAATCAATTCAGACTGATAGCTTTTATTCAGACCAAACTTGTTCAAAATCTTAGACTCTGTGAAATATCTGTCTGGCATCCACATTATTGTTCATAAAGAGCATTTTGTTGGAAAGCAGTAGTGGTTTACTAAAAGATATACTCTTTTCCCTTAGAATTTTCTGAAGACACTTTACATTCTTTCTTTCAACAGGCTTCAATATGGAGACATAGTAGAGAGGGATTATCATAGTTTAACATTCTGAAAAACTAATTGAATCATTAACTGACCATTCAGATTCAAATGTCCCCTTCTCACTTGCACTTGTGTTTATACTTCTGCTTTACTCCTGCCCATCTCTCTTTAGTTTGCCTTGTTTGTAAAACTTCTTCGTTTGTAGCTCTCTGCTGAGGAGGTCATGTGAAAATGCATATCAAAATTCTAGTGAAAGTCAAGGATTTCTATTTTATCTATTTATATTTTCTTTATTTTTTTTCAGTGAGACTTTTGTTCTTAATTATTAAAAACATACCAAAAGAAGTGCTTGAGATTTTATAGCTCTAATAATTTATACAACTTTTTAATACAGTTCTCAACTTCCCTATGAGTAATAGACATCATTAAACAAAATGTATGATGTATGATTAAATGTATGATTAAACACAATATTCCTAAGTACCAAGCAAATAATGATTATTATTTGCAAATTAAAAATGTTTCCTTTCACTGGAAATTAAATTCTTGTGTATCAGCTACCTTGCTTGTAGTGGCAAATTGAAGAAGAGTTTTGTCCTTTTATTCCAAATCATTCCTTAACAACAGTAATAAAAATTAAAAAAAATTATGTCTATGACTAAGGGATCTTAATGATGAAGTTCTAACATGTTTCTGCAAAGAGCTGCCTGAATTTAAGTGTTTGAAAACAATTTTTGTTTCAAACATCAGCTCTCTTGCCTGAATATCCTGTTAAATCTCACCCTTTAAATCTCACTGTGGTCAAGGGATATTTTAGATTTCAAAGTAAAAATTAACTGGTTCTTTAATGTGACCATGGCTGAATGAATTAGCAGATGGTCAAACTTCATGGAAACTATTAACTCTAATTTTATGAATTGTAATAACATAGTTATGAGCCATAGGACATTTACCAGCTTAGGGTTAGCAGCAAACATTAGTGTAAGGTGAATGTTTGTTTGAGCATACTCACAAAGGCAGAAATTATGGTGCAATTCCTCTCAGAAATGCAGTGTGATTTTCCTCCAGGAGTTATCAACATTACTAGGAGAACCAAATATTGATTGCATTTTTGTATTCGTCTGTATACAGAATGCATGTGTATATATATTTAAAATTTTGCTTTCCTGTTATTCCTGTGTGAAAGAAACAAAAACTATAGACATAAGATCAATGCCAGAACAGCATACCAGTTCCCACACAGAGATTCATATTTTAATCAGGTTGACTCATTTTTATTTATTATTTTTTTTTTGTAACCTTTCTGGAAGACCACAGGCAAGCTGTAAGCATACAAGTTAAAATGTACCATGAACTCAAACTTAGGAAAAAAACCAAGCAAACAAAATTCAGACATATTTAAGTAAACTTCCAGTCTTTTTTTTCTTCCTTTTTTTGTAATAAGATCAACTCTCTACAAAAATGCTCTTTAAAAAATTCAAAAAAGAGCCCAGAAATCCAAGAAATTAATTAGAGGTGTGAGAAGAGGGAAAATCACAACCGCAGTATACATCTGCTGCATATACTGAGTCTACTGCAGCCCCCTGAAAATTCACTCCCCCTTTGCTCAAGAGCCACCAGTATCTCTTCAACTCTCCTTGTAAACCTGTCTAAAGAGTAACCAGCTTCACATAGATTACACTTCCTCTGATTTCTTGCTGCTGCTCCCACCTACCCTTACCCTCCTCTGACGCATTGACCACCCTCAGTACTTTGGAAGTCCTGCGGTTGTACTGCAATTTTGTATTACAGGAAACAGTACAGAAGGGTGAAAAAGACTTTAACTTAGACAAAATGAAGTTTCATTGAAGGTGAAGGACAGCTTGGTCACTCTTTCAAGTGTGATAATCTCCCTTTGACATAGAACAGACCAATGAGAAGCGCCACAAGTGCCACTCAAGCAGATGAGGACAGCTTGGCTGAGCTGTCCCTACTCATTCCCAGCATGATGGGGCTGGCAGCTGTGACATTCGTATCTGCAGATCACAGTCTTGTTGTTGACATCAAGGCTATGCTGGAATAGGTAGTTTTGCTGAGTGAAATCACACACACACTGTTGTACATGCACAGTCTCTCTCTCTTACACTCCCCATGTGGACTCCAGTTTCCCCAGCCACATTTTGAACTTGTTGGTTCAGCACTGGGCTGGGTCAGTGTAACAGCCACATGAAAAACCAACGCCAAAACCTATTCTCTTGTAAGAATTTGGTCCTCACTGTCGACACCATGTCCATGGACATTTTGCCACACTGCACATATGTTCCAGCTACTCCTCATTTCTGTAGTGAAGTAATAATAGATAAAATCATGGGGATTTTTAATATATTAAAAGTTTCAATATAAGTTTTAATATATTTTCAATATATTAAAAGTTCAGACAACAAATTTGTATGGAAAATCTATATCTACCCATTCCATCTATCTATCCATCCACCTCTCCATCACAAATTTCAGATTTTAAGAACAAAAGAACAGGTATGAGAGCTGAAATTTTTACTTTCAGAGATTATTTTTTATACTTTTCATTTGATATTTTTTAAGCTCAAGATTTCTTAAAAAATATCAATGAGATTTAAAAAATCTCATTTTTAAACTCATGATTTTTTAAATGAATCATGACAGATAAGAAATAAAAAGTAATGTTTTATTTCATGAACTAATGAATATGATGTGAATGACAGTTAAAAGGCTCTTATCAACTAATTATACAGGAGTTCCAAATTTCTTAAAAAATTAATCGGTATCAGAAGTAGGCAGCTACTCTAACATGAGAAAAATGTCCTTTTGCCAGTGAACAATTAATCCTAAAATAAAATGAAAAGTTTGTGAAGTCTGAAACAGCTTATTCATAATGCTGTTTAAAACTTTAAAAGTCTTTGTCACTTGATAACCTACAAGGTTTAAGTTTGCTATATGGTTTTAAAATGCAGTCCTTGTGGCATTTACATATTGCTGATTTGTAGTCCTCATGTACCATGTGAAGTGGGAAAACAAATTTTAAAGGGGAAATAATCTACATGTTAATTTGATACAGCAAAAAAAGGGGGAACTATGACAGGACCAAAGCAAGAAGTTACATGAAAACTGTAAGTTACCTGTCCTCCCTTTTCTTCAGGAGTGCTTTCAGGGCAAAATTTAACTCTGCCTGAACTGATTCTTATTCACTACATTTTGTGCTTGAGGAAGGGTAAGGGCAGAAAATTTAGGAAGGAGATGAAAGAAACAGTACAATTCTTCCAAGTTTTATTTCCTTACAGTTACTTCCACAATTGTAGTTAAAAACATACAGGTTTAAAGAAACTAAATGAAGTAAAAATTTTCCAGAAAATCAAAATATTTATTCTTCAATATGTCCTTAAGTCAAAACTCACTTTTTCATTACAGACCATCCTAAAAGAATAAAATCATCGTAATATAAAAGGTCATCCTATCTGGCAAATTTGTTTTAAACCGACATAATAAATGTTTTAAGCTTCTCTTTAACTCACAGATTCATAGAATAGCTCAGATGGAAGCTGTCTTCCAATCTAACAGCCATGCTCAAGATCACCCAACTTCAATCTCCTTGCCATAGGCAGGGACATATTCCACCACACCAGATTGCTCAAAGTCCCATCCTGCCTGGCCTTGAACACTTTCGAGAATAGGGCTTCCACAGCTTCTTTGGTCAACGTGCTGCAAAGTCTCACCACCCTTACAGTAAAGAATTTCTTCCCTATACCAATCCAGACCTACTCTCTTTCTGTTTAAAACTATTCCATTCATTCTATCACTAAATGCTCTTTTAAAAATATCTCTCTCCATCTTTCCTATAGGTTCCCTTCAGGTACATTGGGAAGCTGAAATTAGGTCACCCTGCAGCCTTCTCCAGGCTGAATAATCCCAATTTTCTTGGCCTTTCCTCATAGAAGTGGTAATCCCTCCTTCTAAAAAGCTCAATGTCGTCCTCCGGACTCACTCCAATAAATCAATGTCCTTCCTATATTGTGGACCCCAGAGCTGGATGCAGGGTTCCAGATGGGGTCTTACAGAGAAGAGCAGGGGGGCAGAACCCCCTCCCTTTCCTTGCTGGCCACACTGCTTTGGATGCAGCCCTGGACACATTTGGCTTTCTGGGCTGAGTGCACTTTGCCAGGTCATGCTCAGACCCTCATCCACCAGCACCACCAAATCCTTCTCAGCAGAACTACTCTGATCTGTCCATCCCCAGCCTGTGATGGTACTGGGCACCGCCCTGAGCCAGGTGCAGCAGTTTGTGCTTGGTCTTGTTAAATCACGTAAGAGTCCCATGGACCCATCTCTTTGAGTTTGTCCTGATTCCTCGGGATGGCATCCTGTCCTTCAGGTATGTCAGTTGCACTACTGGTGCCATCTGCAAACTTGCTGAGGGTGCACTCAACCCTTCATCTACATCATTACTGAAGATAGGAAATAACACTGGTTCCAACACAGACCCCCAAGAGACAGATTTAGCAGAAAAGAAAAAAATAATTAATTTCATTGTATCATCTGAGTAAACATCTGTTGCTCAGACTCTGAAGTCAAAGAATTTTAAATGTTTTATTTGCATACTAAATTTTCCTTTTTTCTAGAAAGTCCATGAACTTGAAAAGATGAGAAAAATTATTTCAAAAGAGATGTTTTTCAAATAAATCTTTCCTAAAATAAATTCATTCTTAATCATGTTACCACACCAATATTAAAATGACCGTCTGAATCTTTCCTGCAAACTGTTCTGAGTGGGGAAAAAAAAGTTATTTAGATCATTCTTACTACCATCATCTAAACCACAATAACACTTTGAATAAGCATCAAACCATTCTTCCTAACTGCATACAAACAAATAACAAGGAAATTCTCCCCACCACAAAGAACTTGCAATCTCATTATAAGACGATAGACACCAGATGGATGCAACAAACAGATGGAGGAAGAATAAGGTAGCAATGAGATGATTATAATCAGCATGATAAGCAGTGATGCATAGCAGCAAACCGGCTGCCTAGCTATTATCTGCGTGTGCGCGCACGCACGTAAAATTTACATAAATACCATTTGCGTGATATTAACTAATTCAGAACGCCTGATATTGTCAGTTTATAACAACAAGAAATGCAGGCTCTGTCAGTGAGAGCTTGATACCCTCAGGTAACATTGGGAAGAAGAATTATACATGCCTGATGGTATTAACTAACGAAAGGGTGGAGAGTACTTTCAGTCAGCAACTGGTTTGCTGAACTTTATCAAAATGATCATTTCCATGTTACTGGGAATTATAAGGTAAGGAAGGGATTTCGGGTCAGGAAGATTCATCCTTCAAGGTTTTCTTTCCAAACCAAGGCAGAGACAATGAGTACTAGAGAGAAATGTGTTTTGGATAGGAAATGTGCTGCGTGAGGAAGCACAATCTGGAAGGCTTTATTGCTAAACATCTGAGGCCATTTTGTTCAATGCTAGAATGGAGTTTGAAACAGAAAATTCTACTCATAATAGCAGAATTACTTTAGAAGACAGTCTAAGATCCCTGGGAAGTATGCGGTCAATGTTTTCTCTTCGAAAAAGAAAAATATTTTAAACTTCTTCCAACTCTTATGACCTATATTTCCACCAATATTTAGATTGCAAATACTAGTGGAAGAATATGGTTCTATCTAATTCTCTTTGTTGCAAAGGAAGGTGTCTACAGGTGAAAATATAAATTTAAATGTAAATGTATATTTAAATGTAAAAGTATATGAAGCAGATAATTCTGCATACTCATTTGTTTTCTGTGTGTTACACAAATAACTGTGGAGAGCATTGAGCTGCAGCCACCTCTGGCCTCATGGCAGCTTTTTTGTCACAGGATGGCTGAGCTTGAAGAAATGTTATGAAAATGACAAAAGTTCTGCAAACTGCAGCACATATTTTTGTAATCAATTAAACAGTGAAAAACTACATCTAAAGTTCACTGCAGAAATTGTTTGCAGAAGATATGCCCAAGTAAACATCACCAGGTAAACACTTCCCAGTGTGGCATTCAAGGAATAACCCGAAGGGTGTTACTTCTACCTTTTTTTAAATACCTATACAAACATGAACAATATGCAGTAGTGTGAATTTGAAACAGATCTTCAGGTGATGACAGTATTGAATTTGCATTTCCAAAAGGGATTGCAATGAATAGAGAAAAGTCTACTTTAAATTTTTCATGTAATTTTGGTTCTGACTGCTTAAACAAGTATATATTTCTCCTGGGTACTTCAGGACTCTGAGTGTTAATGCTGTTAAAATTCATTCTGTTTCTGAAATTAATTCAGGGTTTTTATTTAAAAAAAATAATATGAGGAAATGGATTTCTAATCCATTGCAAACAAATTTAAAGCAAACTATTCAAACAGATTGTTATTAATATTCTGTTATTAATATAGTTTATTGTTGAAAATATTGTACTTTTTCTTAAGAGACATTATTCAAAAATATTTCTTTTTCACACAATCTTTTTTACTTTGTGTAGATTTAGGCATATTTGAGGTTTTAAATGCCATAACTATAATGAAATTATGACCTTCAAACAAAGAGACTTTTGAAAGATATATCACTTTATACTAGTCTTCACAGATTAACAGGTGATGTTATTAACATCACCTGTTAACAGATTAACATGATGAGGACAGGTGAACACCCACTAAAAGTACATATGTATTAAGAAATTTTTCTTTTAAAAGGAAGTATCTATAGTAACTTTTTTTTTCTGCATACACCTGACAGTTACTCAGTCATTCTGCCACTATTATTTGATTTCACTGAATTAAACAGTTGCTTACCCTAGCAGCCAATAATCTGAAGGAGGGCAAGCTGGAAATTACAAAAGGTAGCCCATATTTACCTTAATGCTTTGAATGGTTCTTTGCCTACGGCAGAACTGTATCCATTGGAGTCCTTAAAAATGTCCATAGCACTTCTATGGATGAGTAGGTTAATTAAGCAGTTTCTTTAGTGATGCTCTCAGTTTCTTGTCTGATTCATTTACTAGATTTTTATGTTAGTTGCCTTTCGATCCAAATGTTAGTCATAATTCAGGTAATGTTAAAAGATCATTAAAAAATATTAAAAATTAAGAAGGAATTAACACCAAAATTTTGCATTGTTCATGCATTTTCAATAAAATTAAAATTGCCTTGTATCTTTGATTTAGTGTATCCAGAATAATGGACTATATTAATAAGCAGAATCTTGGCTTCTATTTGAAAAATTAAAAACTACTGCTTCTTTGCTTTTAAATTTTACTTTCTTTCCATATGTCCTTTATAATGTTAAATATTATTATGTAAATGTCTCTTCCACCCTAAAGTCAGAGAGATTATACTAAGCACTAATAAAGCAATAATAATAAAAAACAAACAAACAGATAAAGATAAATAATGAAGAACTATAAACAGGAGAAAAAAGCAGAAAAATTGACAACAGTATGGATAAAAAAAAATACACTGGAATGATGGGGACGGAAATATTCCTGCACATTCGATTTTATAGAAATAATTTATAGCAGAATATTGTTATTTGCAGGTTTTTAATTCCAGCTGCTGTTAGGATTTGAATAGCATTTCTGAAACAGGTGATTGACTTCTCTGTGAAGGAGATACCATGCCATAAATCTTTCCACCTTTCTCTGACTATGTTGAAGTAGGAAAAGTATTTCTAGTTGAAGCAACACATCTTTCTACTGTTCAAGCTGTTGTAGGAAGTTGTGAGTTTTTCACCCTTCTCTGCCTATCTAGTTTGTGCCACCAGGTGAAATAAGTCCAAAATAGTTCCAGTACAAGGAACTGAAGCAGTAAAGAGGCCTCTTTGTTCACCAGGTCGCTGGCATATCTTTATGGATGAAGACCTCAAGTTCATTTCTTTGGTACTTTGATGAGAGATAGAGTAGAATCATCAGTGGCCTTTAAGATATACACATAATTACTGAGATTATTCAGTTATAAATTCTTTATAGCTTTGCCTGTCAGATATTTCTTATGCTAAATTTAATAAATTAATCAAAATATTTCATTTATTCATAAAAGGCTGGTGTCAGTCGAAATTAATTCAAACTTTACTTTTAAATCTCTTGTAGAATTTTCATCTTTTGTGTATCTGAAAAAAGATAGAAGAACATGAGACAATTGTCATGATTTTCTCACATTTCTCTTTCATGTTTTTAAACTTATTTTACAAATTACTGTCATCTTTAAAATTCACCAGCTTTAACCAATACAAATTAACTCAACTGGAAATATTTGGTAGCTTACTGTTTTGCTGTCTACCTTGCTTATATGTCATGTCTCTGACTGAAAAAAATCTGATAAAACTAGATCACCTAAAGTGTCTGTTAATTACCATGGCTAACATAGTACAAAGATGAAAAAGTACAAAATGAAAGGGAGCAATTGCAGGTATTCACACATCAATGAAAAATGTCTCTCAATATTCAGCCAGGGCTACAGGGATTTAGTTTCCAAAGAGAGAACTAAGACTGCTGTAAATTGTTAGTCTAATGTTGAACATCTGTTTTAGTGCAATAAACCACATTTATTGTAGAATTAGGACCCTAAGACAGTAAACCTTTTAATTGACACCTAGAATGGAATCTATAAACCCAGTTTTGATTCCTGTTTATTTAATTACGTTTTCCCTTTTCGTTTTTGTATTGTTCCTAATGACATACTCACAGTCTATGGTGTTCCATGGTGATTTTCCTTTCTATTTTTTAAATTTGAGAGTATTTTGCTTATTCTAGAATATTTTGAAATATCAATCAAATTTGTCCATAAGAAAGTAGCACCATGAGTTTTCTTTTGCTCTTGTCTGTCAACAGTAAACGTATGGCTGCAATAAAAATGGAAGAACAGTTACACAAACAGCAAAATATAACCTATCTGTTGTCAGGTCTGAATATTGACAGTCCAAAAGTGGTTGGACGTATAACAATTAAAAGCTTCAAATTATAAGCACGGAGTTAGGGTTTCAAGCTGCCTATTTGCCGGGTACCTGAGAGTGAAACATGCAGCTGATTAAGCAGAAAAATGAACAAGTGAGACAAAAAGCCACATCTATAACTGTCTTTTCTGGACTCTTCTGTAGCTGTAGCCTTCAATAAGACACCACTGGGAAACTGAAAAACCCTTCTGAAAATGCAAGTCTCGTCTCAGCTCAGACATTTAAATCATGCCTCTGAGCAGAATCGGCCAACACGTACTTCCTATGGAAAAACAGTATGGGAAAAGAAGGAGTGGCTGACTGACAACTACTGTCTTATAGGTAAATATAGAGAAAACTCTCAGTGAAAGCAGGGAGTTGCAATATTCCATGCTGCTTAGCCTGAGGATATGAAACCAGCTGCAGAAGGATAATTTAGCATATTCTACCTAGTTTTCCATACCCCACACACTGCCAACTAAAACTCTCCATTCAAGGAAGAAGGGGTCACAGGAGAGAGCCAGGATACATCTACATCCTATAACCAGGACTTTTGCAATAGAGATGGGAAAACTCAGATTTGACACAAGTATTCCTTCACCAATAAAGCCTAAGTGGAAAAAGCCATGTCTTATCTGTGCATGTGCTGTGCTGCAGGTACGGGAAGGCAAAGACACTAATGGGACTTTTCATTCCCACCCCATCTCAGGGGCTGGCCCACCCTACCCATGATCCAGGAGCCCACTTCAGCCAGCCCTGGCCCTGAAATGTCACAGCAGGACTGGTCTCTAGCTCCCCATAGCCTTTCCCTGCCCAGCCACAGGCCCTGCTGAGCCAGTCCCATCTTCAGTCCCTCAGCCCAGGCCATTTTCGGCCCACCCTGACTTCAGTTAAATGGCTGGTGACCATGGCTGTGGCTGTTCTGGTGCCATCAGCTTCCTTGCTCTGGCTGGAGTGGTGGGGCAGGCTCTGGTTGGTGTTCCCTGGGGAGCCCCCAGACTCTACATGCCTTGATAGGGAGCACATCTGGACTACTTTAAGGGAAACATCTGTCAAACACAAGCTGGGCTTGGAATGTCTATAAAAGTGGATATTGGTAACTCTTTTAAATGTCATTTTTGCACTGTTTTGAGAGTGAAAGTTGAGAATTTGTAACCCCATGTGCCAAGGAAGGATCTGAATTATTCTTGCATTCCAGAGGACCACATCAGCTAGACAGGTACACAGAATTCATACTCTGACAACGACTTCCTCCTCTGGACTTGGGCTTTTTGGTGAAATTGACCATTGCAGCTGCATCTTATATGGCTGGAGTGTGTTGGTTCTGCTAGGCTGAAAACTTGTAGATCTTAGGCAGCTTAAGCAGCTGGTGAACACCTATGTACTCAAATCAGATAAGAGGGAAATGTTTCAGGGTCTGATTTGTAGCAGAATCTTAATGCCTGAGCACTTTGTGAGGCAAAAATACACCCCTGAACAGGATAAGTGTTGTTTTAACAGACTTAGAGATCTAAATCTTATTTTGAATCTTGCCTTCCATTCATACCTTTAAAACATTAAGAGGTCTGTATCCAGGATAGCTATTCTTCAAGAGCCACATCACTCCTGACAACTATAATCCTCATGTCCTGACAAAAATCTCCAAAGAGAAAACTCTCCTCTCCTAGAGAGACATGACTTTAACAAAGCTGGCCATGTTAATCACTGTAATTATTCTTCAAAAAGAGTTTACTAGAACAACTTCCCATGAGAAAGAAAAGCTGCTCCTTCAATCTTCTCTATCTTAACATAAATAATCAGAGTGATAATATACTTGCTAAACAGGAAATGTGTTCCTACATATTTTTGTTTTGAGAGGCAAATAGTGAAACAATTTTTAACTGTGTTGTTAGAGAAGTTTCTCAGTTTTTGAACTAAGTCTGCATAGCTGCCTAGATAGGCTGCAAATGTAAAAATTAATCCACACAGAGGAATGTGATCTGATTCAAGTGTATCTGGCAAATATATTTGTACATAGCCAAGTACAGGGATGTATATGAATAACTCTCTGGATGGGTCTGGCAGAATGGTGGAGTTAGGATCACAGAGGATACTGGGTAATCTTTCTGAAAGTTAATTGTTTCAGCAACTATTGAATCCTGAGGACACTTTTGGAAAATTTGTAGGTCCTAGATCATTTCAGGTTTGAATAAGAGGATGGGACTTAGTCCAGTCCATGTGGCAGTCAAAAAGAAACCTGTCAAAGCAATGTATAAGTCATTGAAACACAGAGAATGGAGCAGAGGAAGGAAATAAATCTCTACAGGATTTGCTTTTTTTGAGTAAGATCCAAACTGTTATACAAAATGAAACTTCAAGCCTTTTAATACTTATTCATTGTTGTTATTGGTGACAGGATAGAGAGACATGGAAGGAAAAGAGGAATCAGTAAGGGAAAACATTGTTAGCTAAAATATTTGATTTAAAGATATGAAGAAATGTCTAAATAAGAATTCTTTTTCATGTACACTCCATATAGTTTATATTTTTGCTAAAGATTAAAGCTTTTCTTCAAGTAATCTTTCCTTAGTCATAACCACACCTTATTTTTTAGAGACAATATCAGCAAAAGAAAAGTTTTTTTCTGAAGCTCTTATCATTTTCTTTTTTCTTATTAAAACAAATAAGAAAGTAACAAAACCTCCACCCACAAACCAAAAAAAGCCATTAGGAGCTGGAATTCTTAAAAACAATACAGAAGTATTTTGTTATAGTAATAACCTCCTGTAAATGTAGACTTGTGTGCAAGAAAACCCATTTAGAGGCTGAGTGCTTAGAAGATTTGTGATCAGCTCCATTTACTTTTGAAGGATAGATGGTCCTCCACAGAATACATTGACCCCTTCTAGGCTCCAGAAGCTCATTCAGCGGTCTTATGTCTGTTTGGAAGTTCCTTCCCACCAATATAACTTAGGGGCTGAGGGAGAAAAGGCAAGGCATCTTTTTCTAAGGCTTCGATGCTCTTGGACTTACCACAATTATTTTCCTATTTAGTTTGTTCAGTTGTTGGATAGCTCAGTATGTAAAGCCAAGGATTAAAAAGCAAGAAAGAAAATGAGACGTGGTCTGAGATAGGCTGAGCTGTAATCTAAACAAGGAGAGAGTGACTGTGCATTATCTTCATGTGAATGGAGATTCCTGGGATAATGCTTGTGGCTCTTTACTGCAAGAAAAAGACTTTACCAATAGCCACCCATTGTCCTGCTTTTGTCAAGACTGAAATAAGAGAAGACAGGCTTTTCAGGTCCAGTCTGTGAGGATGGCAGGGTGGAATGCAGTTGGATTCCAGCTGAGTGTTTGATGTCTTCATTTTTGAGGCCTCTTCTGAGAAAGAGCTGGCAGGAAAGTGTGGCCTTACATAGAAAAAGGGCAAGTCCTGGAGCAAGTCGCTTCCCTAGTAATGAGTAGACATCCAGTTCTATTATAATAACGTTCTTTCATTGCCACAGTGGAGCTAATAGAGTTGTGGTGACTTCACACCTGCTGCAGCCTGGAAAAAAAGTCACCATGAAATCTCCCAGAAGGCTACTGCTGTCTACAGGCAAGAGTGCAAGTGACAGATAAAGTGTCTGACAATGACATATTGCTTTAGGACTGCCATGAAATTACTAGAATGCTGCTAGTTTCCAAATGACAGCTAGAATGCTGCTATAATTTCCAAATTCCCTCCCTCTGAATAATATGAGAAAGGCAAAGAAATTACATACAATTAAATGTTACCATTTCTTTTCCTGAGTATCTGTGGAAGCACCAGTATTCCATCTCAGAAGTCTGAGATTTAAGCTCCTCAAGACCACATATGCCTATTCATTTCCATACTGTTTTTATTACTGTTAGAAAAGAAGTTACCATCTTACTGTTTACATTCACTTTCAAACAACAACTTGTTTTAAAAAATGTCAAGATCAATGGAAATGTTTCCAATGGCACAGGACTGTGTTATTGCTTTTCTCTAGATTCCACTGATAAACACAAGCTTGGTTTTCTTAAACAGCAAGATGCCATCTTTTTGACAGATACAGTATGTAGTTATGTCACAGCATTATGATAAACCTTATAGGGAAGACACAGCAGGGTCAGAGAGTTTCTACATTCCCAGCACAGTTTCCATGAAAGGAATGTTTACATGACCTACAGCGCAAGGTTTAAATAGATGCAGCAGTTTTGCTGTTAACTCCCTGAACTCACTTGCTGAGCAGCCTGTGACCAGCAAAATTCTACTGGACTTGTTACAGTCTTAGTGTTAACATGTTCCTGTCTTCTCAGCTGTTTTGGACATCTGTTGTGCTCTATAAAATGACTGCAGAGGGGTGGTTGGGAGGTTTTGTTTGGTCTGTTTGATCCTCTGAGGAACGTAAATATTAGTCTGTCCTTTTGTTTATATTGGTTGAGAACAGATGAGAGAAGGAAATCTTGGATATCAAGCCAATGAAAATGAGTAAGATTCTTGCTTGACAAGTGCTGTATTTGCTGTATTTGCTTTTTGTGTCTCCTTTTCAAAGCTGCTTCATGTACAGAGAGAAAGCAGAGGCTACATATGACCTCATGTTTTTTTAACATGTTTTTACAGGACTGATTCAAAACTCATTGTAATCATATAGGCTTTCATATTTTTTGTTAATATATTTTGTCTGAGATGGGATTACTTTATACATGGGACACATTTCATACACTGGAGAAATTAAACTGTCTAAAATGCCTTGAATACTTAAAGAGCACTTTATGTTATTCTCAACAAGGCCTAATTAAAGCAAAAAGATCAGATAGGGTGCAAACGAGTGACTGGTTGAAATTTATGCACAGAACATAGGCCAGACCCAGTTGTGGTCCTTGTGCTACAAAATCTTATTTTCCCCTCAGTTGTTCTGAGAATATTCTATCATAGTTTATACCCATAACATTTAAAGCAATTTTACAGCAGCTACAATTGGTTCTAGACTACAAAGGCATGGAGATTCATGGAGAAAAGCAGTTATTTCTCAGATCCCAGTGATAGACCAAAGAGAATAATTCAAAACTAAATCTGAAGTGTTAGCCAATGTTACTGTTAGTAAGATCAAGTCCATATTCACTTACAAGTTTAAAACTGGTTAAAGCATTAGATGAGTATGAGCTTCAAAACTGCCCATAAATGATGATTTTAATGCCGTGGTTAAACTGCTAGAGATGCCAGCCCTACCCTGTTTAAAGCTAACTTGATTATGCTTATAACATAATACCCTTGCTTTTTGTGACTGACATTCCAATTACTATCCACAAAAGAGTGCTGCTTGCTTAGGAACTCTAATTAGTTTGCAAGTTTTGAAGGACTTTCTGAACAAAACTCAAAACTCTGGGGAACTGCTCATCACAGCCCTAGTTTTGTGTCATTGTTCAAAACTTTCAAAAGTTCTTTAAAAGAAAGACTGATTAAGATTGCAAATAGCTAACAGTGCATACTTGAAGATTAAAACATTATGGCTTTGATTTATTAGAAGTTGCTCAGTTGAAGCATTTGACCTTGCTTAGAGGTTTTTTCTGGGTTTTTTTTTTTACTTATTGGCCTGCAGTTAAGTCCAAGTATGCAACTTGCCTTTGCAAAGAATGATGTGATCGGTGTTGTATTCATAATGTGATATCTAGTGTCTTAGATGTATTAAAGAAGTGTTACCTCTTTAAAATATTTTGTTTTCAAATGTGAAGTAAATTCTTCTATTTATTTTTCCCTTGCATGAGCATATGTGACAACTATCTCAAATAAGACAGGCTACATGTATTTTTTTCCCCCTTTTGCAATGACTGTAATTGAAATGTCTTCAGTAGTTGCAAAGAAACTTCAAGAGAGCTATACAAACAAACCGTGTTGATCTTTCTCTCCAAATACACATTTAACTAGCATTGTATCTTTAGTTATTGGAAACTGTCTCTTTAGTATTATTACTTCTTTGCAGGCTTGAGATCTTCAACAACTTAAAAAAATTGGTCTATGGCTCACTTTTTAAAGCTTTCTGCAATAAATCAACCATATCTGAAGACAGGGAAATTAAACAAACATTTTTCCATCTGAATGTAAATTCTTAATGAATGTCAGTGTACACTTTCTTCCCCACAGTAAGAATTCTAAGATAGCAACTCAGTCAAGCTGAGATATTGACAAATGGCTGAAAGCTCAGGAGTCAGATATGAGGGTAGGGAGGCAAAGGATAAGTCTTAGTCTTAACTGTCCTGCATGAATTTGCTTAGCAACAGTAGGGAGAGACTGGGTATGCTTTATGACAAAAATATCAGAGATGGTCAAAGGAATGCTGCCAAGGAGCATTCCTACGGATGGCGCAGCACAACAGCAGTGACACCGAGACAACTGCCTGGCCAGTTGTTAAAGGTGAATGGAAAGCACTACAGGAAAATTAACATATTTGACACTCACTTTTGAGAGAAAAGCATAAATATTCCTCTTGCCCTGCAATATTTCATGCCATACGCCTATCTCAGACCTGCCAAATTACCTGGATTCAACCTGTGCTCACTTAGATTTGTTAATTTAAATCTCTGGTGCTTCAGGGACTGTTAATCCTGGAAACTCACAGGGAAGCTCAGGTTTTGATCTCTCCACCCTTTCAGCATGTCCCACAGATGGATATGACAGCTGTTTGCATCTGACAGATTAAATCTGGAAAGTGAACTTGCTGTGTGTGCACTCAGCCAGTCCTTGAACCAGAACCCTGGGGATGTATAGAAAGCAGGTTTACCAAGGGAGTCAAAAGGGAGCCTGCCACTAATAGCTGTGCTAAGCTTCTCTCAGTTTGAAGTCAGTTATTTTCAAGTCTTACAGCAGTACTTTAGCAGGGGAGATTTTTTCCCTGTGATGAAACGGGAAAAAGAGCTGATGCTAATCAGAAGAGAGATGCTATACATTGCCACACTGAAATGATGTGTGTGGTTTATTGCAGCAGGCTCTTGGCTGTGAATTATGTCATTAGTGCCTCACCATAGATTTGTAACAAGACTTGAGAGGGAGAGAAGACGTTGAAGAGTTTCTTTTTTCCTTCTGTTTATTAAATGGACTCAGTCCTTATAGAATTTTAAAACATGACAAAGAGCTACTGTCTTTGTCACCTGATAAAATCTGGCCAAGGCTGCGTGAAGCCCAAACTGTTGGTTACAGAGGTGAATCTATGTACCTTGATAGTAGAAACATTGGGATTCAATAGTTTTTTAAAAATAGATTCAAATATTAATTTTCTGAAATTGTCCCTTCAATCAGATTTCAACATCTCTGTCAGAGCTTCAAAGGAAAATGTTCCCTCTGACCTCAGAAAAAATGTCAATGTTTTGTTCTAAGACCCTCAGTCATGAAATCTGTTGGGTTATCCATCCTATTCTCACATTTTATGTACACTGAAAAGCATCTAAAAGATGATTGTGTTGCTTAAATTATTCCAAGAAAAATATATACTCAATTCCTGTCAAAGCCAAGTTCCCTTTTTTTTTTTAAATCATTGTACTCACCTCTCTGACTAGGAGGCCACATTTTTGAGAAAAATAGGGAACATAACCCAAAATATTTCTCCATTTTTGTTCTTCTGGAAGCTACTGCAAACTCAGAGCAGGCGTATCTGAACCAGGCAACTGTGGCAGCTGTGGAGTCATGAGCCTCTCCTCTCCTTAAAGGACTTGCTCTGCCTCACAAAAATCTGCAGGAACTAAACTGCTTCTAAACAGATTTCTGGCAAATAAATGAGGTGGACTTTTGTAACTATTTGATGTTTTCTACTTATTTGCTTAGGAAAATTTCAGAGAGGTTTGAATTTTGTGTTGCATAAAGCCAAAACACTAAACTGGTGAATGGACAAGTATTTTTTAGAGGATTCTCTTTACTGATATAAAAAGTTGAAATAGAAAATACAGCTCAAATAGCCACATTCAACTTTGGTAAGGCTGGTATTAGAAAAATGTGTAAAGTTTCAGTATTCACAACCTTGAAAGGAGGTTAAGAGTTGGAGATGAGATAGCTAAATCCATAGAA
The DNA here is from genome assembly GCF_971803275.1 of Cyanistes caeruleus. Lineage (NCBI taxonomy): Eukaryota > Metazoa > Chordata > Aves > Passeriformes > Paridae > Cyanistes > Cyanistes caeruleus. The sequence continues at coordinate 38,015,474 of NC_141702.1, forward strand.
ATTATTTGTTGGCTAGAAAAAATATCTTAGAGTGAGAGACATAAAGGTTTTCATGTGCTAAGTTTTTCTTTTTAAATGGCTTTAAGTTTATCATTGTCATCATAGATGAAAGATAAAGGGTACTGAGGATTTTAAAATCTAGTAAAGAAAGCCATAACAAGATTTATGGCTGTAAAAAGAAGCCAGATTTCAGATTAGCAATAGAGCACTTTTTTAAAACAAGTGGGCCTGATTAATGAATGGAAAAGTCCAGCAAAAAATGAATTCTCTGTCTCTCAACATCTTCAAATCAAGACAGTATGCTTTTCTGAAAGCTCTGCTTTTCCTAAATACAAGGCAAATTTTAGTCAAACAAGGACTGTTGACCTCAGTACTTGGTGAAATTTTATGTCCTATAAATGAGTAAGGCTAGATATTTCAGTGTTCCCTCTAGCCTAGTTTTTATTCATCTCTTATTCACTTAAATATGTGTTCAACAAAAAGAAAATCTTAATACTTACATCTGCGTATGAAAATAATTCAATTTTTTCTTCTATTGTGAGTGTCATCTTGAACTAGATGAACATATTTTTCTTGGGTCTTTTTGAAAATATGCATGTGTAGTTTATTTCAATAGATTCAACAGAATAAAACTCAGTTTTTATTTCCTCAAACCAAAACCAAATTCAGAAAATCCTGCAACACTTTGCTGACACATACTGTCTTCATATGAAATTTATGGACAATTATTGTCTGTAACAATAAAGGAAAAAAAAACCCAAAAAACAAAACAAGGCTGGGGGGATTTCTGTATTTAGTGAAATGCTGGGTGCTTGCTCTCCTTACTATTGCGCTAGTCTTCCAGTGCAGATGTGCATTCCATATCAGATTACAGTCTGAGCTACAGCTGACTTTCCTGTGCTGGTTTGAACCAGCAGGGGGAAATTAACACCACACAAATACCTTGTGAAAGGTTTCAAGTTGGAGTTACAATAAGACAGGAAAATTACAATGAAGGCAATGGCAGAGAAACACTGGCTTAAGCTGACACGGTCAGAGCACGACCTGGCCCCTGTTGGTCAGGGATGAGGGTCGCAGATTGGTTGCAGTGCTTGTTGAAGTGGTGGTTGGGGTCTTGTTGAAAGCGGTGGTTCTGTGGAAAATTAGGTTCAACCCTGGATGTCCAGTGGTGGTGGCTGCCCAAGTCCCCAAACCCCCAGACTACGTAACCCCAAAGTCCAGGCAAGAACGTTCGGTACCTCCCCCAGGGTAGGGAGTTTCACGATGGAATGATGCCATCCTATGAGTCATAGGATATTCTGGGGAGTCCTTGATGGCCCATTGGCAGAGATGACCCTGTTGGGCTGGGTGTAGTTGTCAGGTGAAGACCAAGAGAACACTACACAGCTGTTTCAAATGACCCACTGTTAACAGTTCATCAGGAATAATGTAGAAGGGTGTGAAACACATAGCTTGGCTACACCCACACTCGTACTTTTTCTTCCTATAACCACATCACTTGCCATGTCATTAGGTTTGCACAATCATGCAGAGGACTTAAAAACATGAAGGTATGATGGCCCGTTTCTTTTTTTTTTAATTGCGTTTTGACATTGGCCTAAACGTGGTTTGTTGGAAACCAATTAAAGTTGTGTTCTTCATTTCACAGGCAGTAAATCACACATCTTCAGGCTGATGTTGAATGTTTGTAATAATAATCTTAAACTGTAACTCTGCAGTATCCTTCTAATTTTTGAACTATAGAGTATTAAATGACAACAAAGTATTAGAGGGAAACTATGAATAACCATAAATGAGAACATTTATTGGAAGAAGCAAGAGACTACTGATATGTTGGCAAGCACATATGTAAACCTATAACTCCATACTGCCTCTCTGAGCCTGAGACCTTATTTCAGAAGAGTCTAGAAGAGTACTTCCCTTTCAATTGAGTTTTAGGTGGAAGGAGACTGAGAAATTAACATCATTAATTCAAAAACGCCTTTTTTCATTCCTCTCTATTGTTCTAATATACAGTGAACAGGAGAGATAATAACATGGAAACATCACCTTGACAAGAAATCCAAATGCTTTTAGACAGTCAATACAAGTCAAGAGACGAACATCATCCCATTCTTCTCAACTAGGTTAGAGATAACTCTTATTAGAAATTTACTATATCACACAGCTCTGGCTTTCACCTGTTTTCTAGGACAGACATTTTTCCTGTGCTCCTCTATTAATTTTATTAGGTCCCAGTAAAATTCAGTTGATTCATCAGTCTTACCAAATTTAAGAAGAAGTAATTATTAGCAATGGTAAAATTTGTTCTGTGTTGTGAACATGCTTTTTGCTGCCCTCATTTTTCTAAATAAGTGTTTCTCTTTTATGTCAGTTCTAATCCCAGTTAATACTGATGAGGACTGTGATATAAAAGTGAGAAATTTGAGAAGAAAATACATCTAAGACCTGTATCAACAACAGAAAAAATGCAACAAGAAGAAAAAAAAAAAAAAGTAAAAAGATGGAGCTACTCATATCTGTTTTTAAAGAGTGATGAAGGGTGAAATTTTAATGTTTTACAGTTCACTTACACAAGTGGAGATATTCTGACCAACTATGGTTCAATAGGGCATAAAAGCATAAAAAGAAATTAGACAGCAGAGAAATAGATAATGTGCAATCTATTTAGGAAGAGAAATTAGTTGGGTAAGGTCTTGATCATTGGTTATGATTCAGCTAAAATCTAATTTAAGTATTTCATTTAAAGGCCAAAATCTTTTCTGTCAAGACTTTTCTGTGAAATTAAATTTTTGGAACTGCCCAAATCACCTATGAGCCTAAATCTCTTTGTGATGTTACTAAACAACCTCCAGGACTCTGAAAATATTATCAGGGATATCCAGAGCCTTTTCTGTATTTATTTTAGCCTTTTCTTTACTATGTCCATACTGACAGCCAAGTACTGAAGCCTTTTGTGATTGTCAGGGCAAATATGAGAGACATTTAATAGTACTTGGAAATAAATTTTTATAAATATGTGGCAGTATAAAAGATTTTTTTTCAGAAAAGACACATTTAAAATAAGGTGAAAATAATAAGAATATAGTATAATAAAATATCTGGAGGGAAAGAGCTTTCCTTTTGTACAGTGTTTAGATGAGGCTGAGCTCTGAATCACAAATAAAAATATCTGAATTGTTATTCTGTGTTCCTTTTTCACTGGAATCATGGGAAGATTTAAATATTTCAATCTCTTGTCAGCACTTCAGCTCAACACTTCTCTTGCATCTGCAAACAGAAAAGATAATAATCATTTGCTTACATGCCCTATCAAGAGAAAAAATATCAAACATTTCCCTGCATCTGGAGTAAGGGACACAAGGGAGCTATGTATGCTACTTTCTGTTGATGATGTTGGGCTGGGATTAATGATAAATGATTATTGAACAGATTAGGTGAGCACCCATCGGGAATGGGGTAAATACATTTGGAGCAGAAAGATAGTGTAGGTGACTCCTCAAGGTTCTTTCCAGATCTATCTTCTATTGTTCTGTGATAACACCTAAGCCCATCCTCTCTTGTTTCAGGCTTTTCTCTAAGGGGATGTCTCTATTCAAGGTCACTTATTTAGTCTGATTTGTCCCATAATTAATTGCTCCAAAATAGTGCTAAGGTGGCTAAAAGTGAAAATATGCAGGCAAAAATTTCTACTGCTAAGTAAAGTGCTTTTGGTTACTACTCCAGAGCTGCTACAGCTCACAGGAGATGAGTATATGGCTCCTTTCTTCAACTTTCACCTTCAAAATTCAGTGAGCTCATTCTCAATATTTAAAGTACCATTGTGGATGAATTCCAACACTGGAAGCACATTTGAACTGGCAAACAGTAAATGGCTGCCATCAGGCATAAGTACTTGTTATATCAAAGCTCTGGCACATTATTTATGGAAGACTTATTCTAATGAGTTCCATCCACACCTACCAGATGTGCAATCCAGGATTATGCCAGCTGTTTACCAGAATGCTTGATGTCCAATAATATCATGAGTATAACATGACATTCAATTTTAATGTTGCTGAATAAGGAAATTTTGTCTTAATAGCTTTGCTGAAAATGAATAAGCAATGTTCTCACACATTCTGATTCAAAATGTTGGTGGTCCAGCCTCTATGCAAACATGGGCACTTCTGTGCAAGTGGACACCCCCAACTGAATCTGCACAAGGCTCTCCAGTGTTCATAACAAATTAAAAAATAAAATAACCAATGAACAATAAAAGAATCTAAATAGCTAAATAGCACTCACCATTGTCTAAAAAGCTCTATTTCTAATAATACTCTCTATCAGAAATCTCACTAAAATTAGTGGTATCTTTGACAAATTCAGGTTTTATCAAGCATATATGAGGACAGAAGTTAGTTCTGCTTTTTTATTGTGTTAGACTTACAGAAATATGATTGAAATGGTATTCCATCATGGAACATTGAAATAATTTAATATTAATCATTCCACTTCTTGGGTAGGAACATTTAATCTTCAGATTTATTACTTGTAATGCATTGTCTTTATGGTAATTGTATTTAAAAATACAATAATTTACCAGTCTAAAGAATAACTCATACTTTTAAGCAAGGAAAGCAACAAAGATTTCTTAACAGCATTAGGCTTTCCAGGATGATTAATGTTTGTGCTAACCTGCTTGGTTTTATAACCCATACCTCCCACCATAAGCTCACAACCTCCTCTCGAACATCCGCCATGCTCCAGCATGAATCTGTCCCACAGGCTGCAGGTGAACCTCTGCATCCCTGTGTCTCTCCTCGGGCTGCAGGCGCACAGCTGCCTCACCATGGTCTTTACCACGGGCTGCAGGGGAACCTCAGCTTCAGAACCTGAAGCACCTCCTCCTCCACTGACCTTGGGGTCTGCAGGATGGTTCCTCTCACTTGTTCTCACTCTGCTCTTCTCTGCTGCTTGCAGTTAGATCAGCATAACAGGTATTTTTTTAGCTTCTTCTGAAGTATGATGTCAGAGAAGCATTACCACAGTTTCTAAACAGCCCAGCCTTGACCAGCAGTGGGTCCATCCTGGATCCTTGGCTCTGCTGGACTTGGGGAAGCTTCTCACAGAAGCCACCCCTGAAGCTGCCCCCTGCTACCAAAACCTGTCCATGAAAACCCAATACACTACATAAGCCACTGTTCAGCCATATCAAATTAGGAAGAAATACAATGCGCTGATAGCAACACAAATGCACACATATGTTAAAAATTCACAACTTTTTTTTAAAAAAAGTTGTTTATAGATCTTTATTTAGATACTGAGAACTATAAATAATTCACAAAATAACTGTTTCCACAGGAAAAAAATGGCACTAGTTTAATGTACCTCTTTTATAAAAGAGATTTTATTTTTAAGCAACTATGAGGTCAGCCTTTTAAAACTTCTTTTTCCTTCAAATTACTCATCAAATTAGGACTTACTAGGTCTTGATCTTAGAAAATCATCACACAATACTTTTTTTTTTTTTTTTGGTCAAATAGAGCTATATGTGCAAACATTTCCTACACAGGTCTTTGATTTGTTAAATTACCTACTCTTCTGTACACATATTTCTAATCAGAAGGAGTTACTCTGCTGCTGATGTGACTGCACTAAAAAATCTAGTTTCTGACATCCCAGCTTGCTATTCCTACAATTAAAGCACCACAAAATGATGTTACAACATAGCCACATGCTGGGGATACGTGTACTGTGGTTGTTCAAAGATAGGGCATGAAGACAGTTATAAAATATCACTTTGTTTATCTTTTCCTGTAGAATAGTGGTATTACTTGTAATCTATTTTTCAAGTCTTCTTTATTTCCCTGTGGGCCTGATTCTATATCAAACCCATAGGTTGGTATATTGAAAACAACTTCAGATTAACATTTCCATGTTGTAATACACCATTCCTAGGCTTTTATCTCTAAAAGCACTGTTAGAATTCCTGCATTTCAATGGTGTTTGATAGATGGACAATACTTGAGAATGTGTATAAACATCTTTTATTCTGCTTCTGGTTGCAAATTTATGTAGAAAAAAAGTGAGAGATCTTGGCATGAAAAATATCTTTCACTGTTAGAACAGAATTTCCTCACCCAGTTCTGAATGAGCTTTATTCACTGGTCTTCTCCCATTGTTTCATTGACATTTCTGGCCTAAAACTAAAGTCACTAGGTTTTGAAATGATTCTTTATGATCCAAAGTCATGGATATATTTTCTATTTTTGAATCTCATTAGAAAATGAATATTGTGTGTTAAAATATACCTTAAACAGAACAAAAAATTTGGAGGTAAATGTAAAATCAGAAAATTTAGTAAAATCATACTTAATACTTCATTCTTCTCTGTTATCTACCTAGAAAAAGTAGTCAATTCTATCACATAAGTCCTTGTTTGTCAGTCAAGATTAAATAATAAAATCACAGAATGTTTGGGGTGGAAGGAGCCTCTGGAGAACATCTATGTTCTATGGGGATAGTGCTATGCCCATGCTCAAGCAGGTTCACCCAGAGCAGGTTTCACCAGATTGCGTCCAGGAGTATTTTGAATATCTCTTGAGAGGGGCAGCCTTTTCCAGTGCTCAATTACTCTTAAACTAAAATTCTTCCTCATAATCAGCCTGAACTTGCTCTGTTCTCATTTCTCCCTGCTGCCTCTTTTCCTGTTGCTTGGCTCTGTCCTCTTCAGATATTTGTAGACATAGATAAAGTCCTCACTCAGTAATTTCTTCTCAATGCTGAGCAGGCCCAATTCCTTAACTTTCCCTCATAAGAGAGATGCTCCAGTCCCTTAATCAGCTTTGCAGCCCTTTGCAGCTGGACTCGCTGCTGGAGCTCCATGTCTCTCCTGTACTAAATAGCCCAGAACTGGACACAGCACCCCATACATGGCCTCACTAGGGCTGAGAAGAGGAGTGTGATCATTTCTCTCAATCTGCTGGCAATGCTCTTCCTGATGCATATTTGGGTACCATTGGTCACAAGGACATGCTGGCTCATGGACAGTTTGTTGTCTACCAGGACCCCCAGATCCTTCTCTGCAGAGATTCTTTCCAGCAGGTCAGCCCCCAGCCTGGTACTTGTGATTATTCTTTGCTGAACTACATAAAGTTATTCTCTGTTCAACTCTCCAGTCTGTTCAGATGGCACAAATGGCAGCACAGCCTTCATGGCAGCCACTCCTCCCCATTTTTTATCCTCAGCAAAATTTGCTGAGGATACACTCTATCTCTTCACCCAGGTCATTGGTGAACAAGTGGAACAAGACTTGGCCCAGACCTGACCCATGGGGAACACTACTATCTAAAATTCACCAACTAGACTCTGTAGGACTGATCACAATCACTCTTTCCTCATCTAACCCAAAATTCCTGACTTTACCTATGAGGATGTTATGGGAGACAGTGCCAAAACTACAACAGAGCCAAAAGCCTTGCAGATTTCAAGACGGACGAAGCAGACAACATCCACTGCTCTTCTCTCATCGCTACTAGATGAGAGAACTAACTCAGCCAGTTATTTCATTGCAGAAGGCTATTACACTGATGAAACATGATCTCTGCTTGCTTAAGTCAGTGATGACTACTCCTGGTAACCTACTTTTCTTTTACATGGTTGGTGATGACCTCCAGAATGATCTTACCAGGGAAGAAGGTGGAGCTGACTGGCCAGTAGTTTCTTGGGCCCTACTTCTTGTGCTTTTTGAAGACTGGAATGATACTTTCCCCCTATTCCTAGGCATCTCTCCTGTTCTACATGACCTTTCAAATATCAAACCTTTCAGGCTATTGGAGAATGCATTTTGATTGTTTTGTTTTTGGTTAACATAATTGGCTTTTTAAGAACAAGGTGAGGCCCAGGATAATTAAAATCTGAATAAAATCATGGGGAGAGGTTGCAAATCATCTTCCTCATAGATTTGGAGAATAGAAAATGAATGAATGAATGAATGAATGAATGAATGAATGAATGAATGAATGAATTGACAAAGATGATAGCAGGGTTGGAGCAACTCTCTTGTGAAGATGGGCTAAAAGAGTTGGGATTGTTCAGCCAGGAGAAAAGAACACTCCAGGGAAACCTTATAGCAGTCTTTCAGTGCCAAAAGGCAGCCTAAAAGCAAACCAGAGGAGGCTCATAGCGATATGACATGATGGAATGGCTTTAAACTGGAAGAGGGTAGGCTTAGATTAGATATTAGGAGGAAATTCTTTTCTAGAAGGACAGTGAGGCACTGGAACAGGTTACCCAGACAAGCTGTGGATGCCCCACCCTTGAAGTGTGGTCAAGATCTGTCTGGAATGAGCTTTGAGCAACCTGGTCTGTTGAAGGGGAATTGAAACTAGGTGATCTTAATAGTCCCCTCCTGCCCAAATTATGCTATGGTTCTGTAATTCTAATGACAGTTAGGGGGAATGGTCAGAGGGGAAAAGAATCTGGTTTGCAAGGTATTTCCTATTGCTATTACTAGCATACTCTTCTGATGAGTTCCTGGTTGTCTCTATCCATTTCAGCATTTTGCCTGGAGAAAACTTAATCCGTCCAAAAGACCTATATATGATCTGTGTCCAAACACAAAAGCCTTAAACTCACTTCAAACTTTCCAGGAATGCTGGCAGACAGTCCTTTTTCACTAATCGTACCATATGTAGGTAAAAAGGTGCCAAGAGTCAGACCAGACCAGAAACTTCTCCCGTTCAATTATTTGCTTGCACATAACTTTTAGAAGCCAAATTTTAATAAACAAATTATTTTGCCATTACTCCCCATCATCCTTGCTCAGTCTTAACAATGCAAAAGCTATCCCTTTCCTAAAACCTCTCTTTGGACACATGTCCAAACCTATGATATTTAATGGTAACTCATTACTCATTCTTGTTTCATTGGCAAGTACACCTGCTGACAACAGCCAGGCAAAACTGGAGCTTCCTGTACTCATAAACTTTCCAAGAGTCTCCTAGAAAGACAGCACACTCTCCCTCATTGAGATATTACAAATCATATCCAAGAACATGATAAAAAATATTTAGCATAACAACAAAAAAAAACAAAAAAAAAAAGTGTTGAACCTTATGTGACCATACTTAAAAATTGTTTTTCTTTCTTTTTGAAGGGGAATTCAATTTCATAGACTTAGAAATATTTTTTTTGGTCACTTCATGGTGAAGACAAAGTTGACTTAATCAGGGAGGTGTATTATGGTGCATTCAACTTGACACAAAGTTGTTGTGATCAATAGAAATGCATCTACCCTTTTGACAGTAAGATACATAGTGTGGATATAAATTTAATGCACTTGAAATGTGAAAGGAGGCTCACGGTTTTATGGCATATCTATGTGGATACAGGCAGTGCTTCTAGGAATTGTTACTAGTACCCTGTTTATACATACTTGTATCTTGCTTTTATCTTATATTTATAACATCTTTATCTTTGTATATACATGTATGTGTGTGGTATGTGTAGAGAGAGGAAGAGAGAAACAACATACTGTAAGCTTACACAGTTACAGTGAAGTCTCATAATCTTTTATTAATATCATGTGCATCTTTCACAAATATAGTTGTGTGCAAGATAAAACAGCATCAAAAAACGAAGCAAAGAGACACACTGTGACAAATTTAGAAAAACTTAGAGAAGAATTTATCTTCCATAAAAATGAAACAATAATTTTATAGAAAATGTGCATCTGTTGACACTGAACATTCCCAGGGAAGTATTTATTGTACAGTCACTGGGAAAAAACCCCTTCATTTGTATATTCATTTGCTCTGTTATGAAAGTGAGTTGCAGTTTACTGTAGAGAAGAAACATTGTCTAGCTGTTTATATAGATTGTATTATGCCTCCTTTGTTTGAAATGTCACATAAATATCATAATGCTACAGTTAAAGTGTTGCCAATAATTATGGGTTGTGTCACTTCTAATGAAGAAGGTTAATCTTTTTTAGAAGAAGGAATGTACTCAGCCCTCCATGACAGCAATTTTAAACACAATAAGCAAAGTAATACACTGAAAGTAGACTCCCAAGCATGACAATGGATCAGGACTAAGATGGTGCTCTTTCTAGACTTGACCAACACCCACTCACAAGTGGGATACATGTGGTTAAAAATTTAACATAGATTCCTCTTTACCATTTTTTTCCTTTTTTATTCACACAGAGGGAAAGAGTTATACACAGTTTATTCTGGTTTTTAAGTTCACAGCTGAGGAGGATTGCAGATTTTTTACTGCCATCTAAACTCTCATTACAATTCTCACCTCTTTCATTAAATGTGCAGCTGATTAGAGAAATGTGCAACTGATTTAGGAATGCATCAATAAGAAAATATTTATTAATTTTTTATTTTTGCTGTTGCCAGAGACAAAGTTTTGAAAAGAGAATCCTAAAAGAGATTCAAAAAGAAAAGTATTTCTCTTGTGTGATGAAATTTTAAGCTGTAAAAAATGTCCTTTATCATGCAGGTTGACACTCAGACTGCCTAATTCTCTCTAACCTGGTACTCAGATAGAATTTAAATCATATATGTCTCAGACTGATCCTTTTCACCTGAGACGGTGGCATGAAAATCTGGACACCTTTGGTTTGGAAGATAAAGTTTGTAATATGCTTAAATCTAAGCTGTAACATATGTTTGAAAGTAGCACCTGGTTCCCACCTAAACCACTTTATGATTCACAGATGGGCTGGGAAGAAACAACTCATTTGGAATTCCCAATATGTAAAATATGATCTTAGCAAGACAATGCACTCAGACAGTCTAGAATTTTAATTAAAATCTACAGCCAGATGAAGAATCTTACTGCAGTTAATTCTGATAATTCAAATGCTTACACTGTGGGATGTGGATGCAGATACTTAAGCTTCAGCCCTGTAAGAGTTGTCAGAGCTACGCATCCTGCAGCCAGGAGGGGAATTTAAGCACCGAATAACAAGCTGGACAGGAGCAGCTTGAGCTCCTCTGGGTTGAATTGGTGATCCAGAGGGCAAGAAAAAGTGTGGCTGAACTCTTTCTAAACCTTAAGGCGATTTCTCCAGGTTAGGGACACCTGGTCATTTCGAAAGAACATTTATTTATTTTAAAGAATGAGCCATAATGCAAGAAAATAATGATTCCTTAAGTAATTATTTCTTTAAACTCCTTAAATTTTAGTCCTAACTTTCCTTCCTTATCCCACTAAAGTCGCCCCTTCAATGCTTTCACAGTCATGTCCAGATTTATACCTTGTCCACAGTGCAAAGTTATTGCAAAAATGTTACCTCCTTGGTTTTCTCCTCCTGTGGCTGGGCTTTTGAAGGAAATGACAGCCACTTCTGTGGTCTCTGTAGTGCTGGTTGTCTAATATAAGTATACAGTGAACTAAATTGGAGTAAAAATTGCTTTCTAGACTTTGATTGGGAGATTTAAAGCTGCTCTGGCACATAAAAACAGAAGCTATACTGGGAATGCGAAGCCACCTGAGGAATGTTCATTTCAAGTGCTAACAAGTCTATATGGTTTGGCAATGCTACAATCAGGTATCAGTTAAATATGTATTTTCAGGGTCATAAATTTTAACCTAGACCCACAATTCCCACTTTATAGCCCTTTGTCTTACCTTGTGAAGATGCTGCCCACAGCTGTAAAGGAAAGAATATGTATCTTCCTTTACATTTATATCACCATATTATTAGGAATGTAGATTAAAGTGGTTTTTTTTTTTTTGGTTTGTACTTTAATCTCTTTCTTTTAATTAATTAAACACATTTAAATTTTCTATTTCAAGTTATATAATTGTTTTTTTTCCTAGATAAATAGCATGCTGTCTTACATATTTATTTACAAAAAAGATATTGTTGACCATCTCTGGTTTTGTTATTGAACGTTGTTATGTAGTTGAATCTGCAAATAGTTGAATTACTTCAAAAAAATAGTCCAATTTTATGTTTAATATCACATTGTGTTTAATTTCACTGCTGTGAAAATGTCTTTGATGAAAAGCATTTTGCTTTCTGAAAGAAAAATGCATAATCCCAAATCTTCAGTCACTGAAAAATACTACAATTCCATTTAATGCACTTAGTTTCAAAGATGAAAAAATTAAAGAGATTCCTTTTTGACACATTCTATTCTAAGTTAAAAGGCTTATTCCAGTTTAGAAAGCATGAGGATACCTTCAGAAGGAAAAAAAGAATTCAGGGAAAAAGCCCAACATATGCTAGGCACCATTGTCTTAATACCATCAAAATAACACCAGAAGCCACTTGAGGATTCTCTGCTGAGCTGCAGAGGCTTGTTCACCAATCACTAGACATTCAAATGGAAGTAAGAAATCCTCTGTAAGACCAGCTAAAAGGCTGTGAATTATTCTTCCTTTCATCTGACAGGCTTGTCTTGGCCATAGAATGCAGAAACTGATCTGCAAAATAACAAAAAGCTGCACCCTAGCTTTGAAAGTTACATATATATCCCCAGATATTATGTGTGTATGTATATGTGTATAGTGTATAGAGTTATATATATGGAACCTGGGTCAGGTATCACACTGAACTGCCCCTCTGCCTGCCTCACCTTAGCTGCTGAGCTAGAACAGATTTTGGTGAACTCCAATAGTGCTAAAGGCTTGCTTAAAGATCTTGTTTGTGCAAACACAGAGAGAAAAGGATTTTTCAAAAATGTGATCCGAAAGCACACTGGTACTTTCAGTGCAGACAAAACTTGGTCTCTGCTGCCAGCCAGGTGAGAAGATTTGAAGCCAGTATTTCAAGTGAATCAGTGCCTCCCTCATCAGCCCACATGCCATCGTTCTGCCCTTGGCTTTGTTTACCAGAGGCTAGGGGTTAGAGAAGCTGGAGATCTACAGCTTCTGCTTTCCAACCTGGAAGCAGTCAAATGTGGGTAAGTCTGTGGGGAAAAGTGCCATGGTTTCTTATTTCACTGGAAGACATGGTACAGCTATACATTTTTAAATTGTGTCACACACATTTGTAAGGATGCCTTCACAGCCCACTTGTCAAGTTAAAAGCTGCTTGACGCCTGTATATGGGAAGCCCTTTCTTCATTATTTGTGCCATTGGCCTTAATCCAGTTCCCTGCTGCTGCCTTTCTTTTCCCTTCCTGCCTGCTGGACAGATATTTTCAGATAATATCTTCTGATAACATACCATAGCAGCTCTTGCAGTTCATTGTAAAGGCTGAGCTTATGAACCCCTGACCATACAAGCAGTAAAAACTGTGATAAGGGCAGAGAGTAGATACAGAACGTGGAAATACTTATGTTTACAATGCTACCTGATTGTTTTTGTGTTATGAAATTGCTTTTTACATTTTTCCCCCCCAGTAATTTTTTCCCCTCTGGTGAACTTATAATGGAATAATATTCTTAAGTCCCTTCACACTTGCAAATATTTGTCATCTGGAAGTTTTTTTAATGAAATTTAACCAGTCTAAAAGTCTATGTTACTTGTTGAGATTTTTTTTCCCCCACAATCACATGTTTATGGGAGCTAAAACTTAGGAGCTGTGATAGAGAAAGCTTTTATTTTTTATGATAAGGGGAAGAAATGAATAAATTGAATGAATTAGCCTCGCAAACAGATCTCTGATTACAGTTGTTGCTCTGGGACTATAACTAGTGCTACAACCAATAAACAATTTGCTAATACTAAGCCAAGTTCTAATTCTCCAGCTGCTAATTTTAGGTAGAAAAATTGTTTTCATTCTTAATATGCTTTTATTTCACTTATGTATTTTTCATATCCTTTGCTGAACGAAGAGATAAAATTGTGCTCCATTTAAGTCTAAATAGGTAGTTTTATTGTATTTTTTCATACCTCGCTAAGTATTTAGTGCCTAATTTTCACCTTAATTATCTTTTTCTCATATTTGAATAAGAGAAGAAGTGAGAAAAATCTCACATTAAGGCTTGAGTTACCTTATATGATCCCAAAGGAAAAGGGTTTTTTTTAGATCTCACATTTTTTTCACATTTTTTTTACTATGTGTCCACCTGCTTTTACTGGAGGTTTATATTTTTTATTTTTATAATATATTTTCAGTTAGTTGGATTTGTACTTTGGGGAAAAAAGACAAAAATAAGCACATTAACTACAGTCTTCCAATTTTGCTCCTTCAATTTTTCAATGTTTCTCATGAAATCTAAGTTATTTTTCAACATGTTGAGCTTCCCACTAACAAAGAAGCAAGTTTATAAATCTTTGCTGTGTTTCACCTTTAAAAAATAGAAATAATGATATGTAAATTAAAAATAACCAAAAACAAAAGTTCACTTTCAGTAACTAGAAAGTGTTGTTTATATTTAGAATGAGAAATACCCTCGTACTTAGGTTGTAAACTTTTCAATTATATCTCCACAGGGGTTTCAGGAAGGGTGGTTAGCTGATAGGTGTAAAAGCTCCATGCAGTTGTAAGTTATCTAATTATTCCTAGTCATATAAATGAATTACTTCTTTTAAAAAAGTACAAAAGATTTATTAATGAGTCAGCTATCTATTCTAGCAGAGAGACTGGAAGGTAGACCTGTAGAAGAATGATGATCTGACGTATTTTACATGGACTTGGAAGAACAACATATCTCTAAAAGGAAACGTGTAACCAGGAAAGGGGTTGTGGTGGAAAAAGAAAAGACAAAATCACAGAAGCTGTTTCTCATTGCGTTGCCTCCATCAGCCTGTACTGCTTCCCCTGTTTTTGGGAACATCAGTGTGCATGGTGACAGCTGCAAAATTAGAAAATGCCACAAGAGTCCACGATGCTTTCCTGCAGACAATCATCCAGAACCATTAGACAATCCATATTTTTGCTTCTACCTGGCTTCCATTCATTGATGCAGGAATGCACATCTTCCATAGATCCTGTGTTGGGTCTGTCAGCTTATATAAATGTCTCAGTTTACATTTTTTACTTTTTTTACAGTTTACTTTTTTTCAGAAAGTAACAGTGTACTTGTTGTCTAGTGCATTTGCATGTGCTGGCAATTGTGTCATGAGACCTGTGGATTATCATCTACTTAGATGGATACTAGGTGTTCCAGCACTCCTAAAAGTGCCTCTGGACCCCTGTGTTTAAACCATACCTAGAAATTTTATCTAAACTTAGCAGAACCATTCATCTCCACCTAGAGTACTGACAAGATGTGCAATGAGTGTCTACTACTGATAGAGAGACCTTAAGACAGACACCCCAACTTTGGTGCCTTGGTCTCATACTGAATCCCACCCAAGGAGGTTTTTTTCTTGACTAAATGGTGGCACTGTACACCCAGCACACAATACTCACAGGGATAAAGATTCTTTGTCTTGTCCTCATCGTTGAATTGTGATAAAAGGAAAAGTGTTATTAATAGAGCTCCCCTATGCAGCTTTCCCTGCTGGCTGCTGGCAGAGCTGTCCTGCACAGCATTTTCTGTTTAGCTGACCACCTAAGGTCTCTGCACAATCTCCAGATTTGCTGGGTAATAGAATTCTTGGCTGCCCTGTGTGAATATTTTCTTGGTTGTACACCAGGACACACATGAACTCAAGGGATCTCACAATGGGTTCCTGGGCACCAGCCATGCTAGCTTTATTGCTCAACATATTATTATTATTTTTCTAAATATTGTGTGAAAAATTATCAGTTGTGGCAACCTTTAGTAATAGTCAATTTACTCTCAAAAATACTGTTCATATTCTTATAGTATTTTTATAAATATTAAAAGTATTTCCAGAGGTTCCATTTTTTTCCTGTTTTTTACTGTTATTTCATAACATCTTCTGAGTTTTACCTTGTGTACTGGGGCTGCTTTCAGGCTACTTTTATGATTCCACTACTCAGATAATATTTTATAGAAGTCTAGCTTTTAATTATTCTCAAGACATGCCAGAGCACAATGGCAATCTGGCTAATTCTAAAATTATATATCTAAAACTACTTGGGAGAATGCAGCTGACAGAATGTTAAAGTCCTATATTATTCACTCATGTCATATATTATAAGGGACTTTTTTTTGGCCATCCTCTGTCTGTTGCAAGAAAGAAACCTGCATATACAAGGCCTAAGTATGTTCTAAACACATCTTCAGAGACAAACAGTCTTATCCTTCAGGAAAGTTCTCATGATTGTTCCCATAATGTGGAGATCAGTGAAAATCTCAAATCCACCAGAAGGGCATAGAATAGTTATCTCTTATTGTTCAGATTTGCTGTGGAACATCACTTAAGTAATACTAACCTCTTCATGTCTCCAAGTTCAATTCAGAAATAGACAACAGCAAAAGCTTTCTCTTACTTTCATGTTTTCTCTGTACTTTTACTGTTAGTATAAGGTTTTTGTATTCAGAATAGTGTATATATGTATGTGGGTTTACATGTGCATGCATAGAGATAAAGAAAGTTGCAGTAGACATTTTTAGAAACAGAAATAGAGAGAAATACTTGATAGCAAAAGAAACAAATAATTTTTATCCAGTTGTAAAAAATGCTATGTACGGCTACTCTGGCAACATTAGCTAGATCCATGTTAACAAGCTGAACAGGGCAGACATGAGTGCAGTGGTGCTCAATCATGCATATAGATTTCTAAAAGGCCTTGTAAAGGTTCATCTTTGCATGTTTATAGAACCATATACTCTTCTAATGGTGCTCATCTTTGCTTTAGACAAAAACAGTAGAAAAAATATATCTTTTGAAGATTCTTTATTGTCTTGTTTGTTTTCTAAAGCATTTTTCCATACAACCATCACACTTAAAAATAATAAATTCCTGTATTCATACCACCTTCTAGATGTGTCAGACATAAGCATCACAAATACTTTTGCACCCTAGGTCAAATTGAGAATAAGAATTTTGGATCATCTTGGCTAATATTTGCATACCTGGCCAGTTCTACTGTCAGTGAAAAGAAAAACACTCAAAACCTAAGTTACACAAACAGCAAATAGCTTACTTTAGGACTCCAAATAACTTAAATACCACACTTGTTCTTTCTGTTGACTCCAAAGTCAGTAGATAAGCCAAGCTGAAATATTTTATTTTCCTGGAAATCTATCATCATGATGCTTAACTGGAATACCTCTGGAAGACTAAATACCACCTATGACAATTTTTCTTCCTGCATAAGGTCTTTTTGAGTTTTGTTTGCACTTATCCTCACAGACAAAGCACCAATATGCACAAGAAATAACAGTACATTAGTTTTTTTTATTTTTAGTAAAGCAAAAATTTTATTCAATACAGCATAATTTGTATTCAACTAGACATGTTTAAAAATATGTAAATGCCACCAACATATCTCTTCTTTATTTTTATGTAAAATCTTATTTTTAGCAGACTCGTATAGTTCTTATGCCCTACTTTTTTAGAGTACACAATACTATTTGCTACTAAAAAATTTGTAACCTAAAAAAAGGTTGAATGTTTGATCCAGCTGTTAAATCATGTCTACAGTGTACATTAAACAGCCAAAAGATATAAAGCAAGAATTTAATTGACCAATACTTGGGTAGCGTGTGACATTATGTACCCGTTTTAGCTGGCTTTGTAACATCACACAAATCTATAACTTCATACTTCATGAGTCAGAATCAATAAACCTGCCATTACAGACTCCAAAATCAATCTTGCCTTACATGCTTCCCCGCCTTTACTTCTTCCTATTTTCCTTCTACTTCCCAGCAAAACAAAACAAACTGCTCTGAGAATTTATAATCTTTTGAGCTAAGTAAAACAGATGAATTAGGATCATGGATTCTATGGGAAAAAATCACTTACCATACTCTTCAGGGTTGAGTGCACCCAAGCTTGTATTCCAATGTAGTCCCTTGCTCCTCTGCCATTATTTTAGATTATTGTGATTTAAATTTAACATAATCAGCCTTAGGAAAATTAAGATCTTCAGTTAAATTGAGAAGTAAAGCTCTAATTTATTCTTTAATGTCTACAATTCCTCTATTGTTCTTTCTGAGAACTTGATTTACAATCTTGATTTCCAATATTGTGATTATATCTTTTCCACCCTACTGTACTTTTTGCCTCCCCAGATGAGGACCAGCACTGTAGGTGCTAAACTTCATCCACTTGTATACACTTAACCACACATTCAGATGTCTTAAAGCCTCCACCATACAAATATCACGGATCTCCCAGAAATTTCATAAGCTTAGTTATTGGAAAAGCAATGTAGCACACTCTCATAATTCTAAAAATTTTGCTGCAGCAGTTGTGTCACAAGAATAATTTATGTAATGACTCTTTGACCTTTTAATACATGCTGGATCACTTGGAATCTTTATTCTGTCAAGGCGGAGGAACAAGATCCTTTAGATATCCTAGAGAGAAAGAGGATGTTCATGGAAGGAGTATCCCTATTTTTGAAAGTCCAAGAAACCACTTACCTTCATTTTAAGGTTACTATTATTTATCAGAGAAAAGGGGAAAGAAAATTAATGGGAATATTATTAACATTTGAATGACCAAAATAATTGCACAAGCTGCCCCTACGTTTATTTTCTAAGGAGTTTTATTGTTTATTCAGTAATATATATTTATTTTGATGATAAATTCTTGTCCTGATATATAAATTTCTGGAGGACTCATCTCCAAAGCAGCACATGAATCATATATGAAAACATTTCAACAGGTTTAAGTACAGTAACACAAAAAAATCACCTGCTTAGATAGGCTTGGCCAAAATCTTTAAAAGCAGACAAGAAGTGATATTATCTTTGATTTGGTTCATTACTATCCACCAAGGCAAGTCTGCTAACAGATCTAAGATTTTATCTTGCAAAAATGAGTATTCAAATACTATGTTTTGTATAGCATATACTCCTGGCAGTAATTGAACTCCAACAATCTGAATACTAATCTCTTCTGAGCACAGATTTCCTGTATTTTCCTCATTATTTATTTATATTTCCAAATAGCCCAGACACTGTTCAGGATGTGGTTTAATAACCCTGGCTCATACTGTTGAGCTATTAGTGCTCTTGTAGAGAGAAGCTTTTGGCATGAATTTTGCTGTGTCAACCCACTGGAGCACTTAACAAAGGCTGGTAAATGAGAAGTTTGAGAAGGGAAGAACAGTTAGCAGGTGTCATGCATTTGCTTGCAGAACTGCACTTGTTACACTGAACATGTAATCTGGAAAAGATATTGTCTGGAAACGGCAGAGAAAATGGAAACAAAAAAAAAAAAAAAAGAAAATATGTATTGCACAATTATTTTTCCTTATTATTTGTTTCATAGGTTCTGGCATTCTGGCACAAATTTTGCCCATTTATAGGAAGGGCAGTTCCTCTAGACAAGATGCCATGTCATACTTAATTAGCTTCTCTGATCTTTCTGAAAAGGGGACATGGATTCTTTCCAAGATTAATAACTGTGCATCTGTTAGTATAACAGTGAGGCAGATTTGTGATCAATAGACCTACACATGTATCTGAAGAGATCAGTGGCTCTGAATGAATCTAATCATGTAATTACAAAAATTAGGCCATTCTACAAGTCATCTGTGTCTCTTTATTTTGATGGTATCTGATTCTGCTATGATATTTTAAATGATCGAAGTATGAGCCTTCCCGAAGAATGACGCTAGTCATATTTAATTAAAAATCCCTAATTAATTGCAATAGAACATGGAGGAGAATTTTGACCAATCAGTACTCAGTAGACCAAAACCACATTCTCCTTTAACCTCTATGGATGCTGTTCAAATTACAGAACTTTTTGGTGCAGACCAAGTTTATTCTATTTTTGGTTGCACCATCAAATACTGGTAATACAAAAGCAGAAATGGAAGAAATAGTGTAAAAGTGTTTCTACATTTTAATGGCAGCATCTGCACCAACACTAACTTTCAGAACTGACAAGAAGGTTTGTTCTCCTATATATGATACTATGGTCTCTGTGTGGATCAAATTTCCACTGAAGTACATGGCCTGAGAAAAAATTACAGGGAACTTCACAGCCAGCTCACACCATATAGTATGAATCATTCCTTTCCTGCAGAGGAGAGGAAAGTGCTCTCAATAAAATATAATAAAATTCTCATTCCTAATTCTATAGGAATTAACTACTTGTTTTATTTGGAGAAGAAAATAAAGAAGCTTGTATATTTCAGTATTTATGCTTCACTCCAGTGTACAAACCATCATCAGTTATTATCAGCAAACTTCAGAAATTTTAGATTTTTTTCCCACTTCGTTAGGAATCTGAAAGCAATTCTCCAACCTTGCATACATATAGAGAAAACAATGAACCAACATGGGCAACCAATAGGTATTTAATTTCTGAGAGGTTTTGTGAAAAAATATCATCACCTCCTTTTACGCAGAGGTAATTATGTTTTTCAGTCAATGAATACAAGATAAACTGCATATGGATATGAATTCTGATGTTCCTTGTAAGTAATTTTGGCCATGGAAAAGGGCAAATTTTGACTTAAATGAATGTGCTGTGTCACTAACTGACTTATCTGCTTGCATAAAACAGTAGTTATTCAAAGGAGGTAAAGAACAGATCTAGCTAGGGTTTCTGAAGCTGTTATCACTAATTAAATAATTGAGCTTGAGATATTTGTCAAATTAGAAAAAAAGAGGCAGACAACCAATAAGAAAAGATATGAGATCACTAAAGTTGAATTACAAGGGAGTTGTTTGGGTTTTGCCGCAGGACTGCACAGGGAGGCTTCACAGTAAAGTCTAATCTTTATAATCTCTTCACAACATGAGAAATTTTTGTTTTTATGCCAGCTCTACTGATACCTTGTGCCTTGATAAAGCCGTAACTACTTTCAGTAACAGCAAGCTTTTGGCCTCTGTGCATTGGTTTTTTGACCTTTGTGGTGGCCTGCTTTTAATTTATAACCACGGCTCTTCAAAGCAACGTATCAGCTCTCCTGTGTTTGGGGAAGAATCTTGATGAGAGTGAAGTTTCATCACTTCTCCCTGAGGATCTGGCTTCTTTTCCAAAATGTAAACTCTAGCACCTCACATGCTGTCCCTGGCAGGACCTTTTCCAAGGAAAATGTGAAGATTTGCAATGTGAACACTATTTCCTACACATTGAAATTGCAGTGGGGAAGACACAAAAATTATTTCAGTTGTCACAGAAATCATATAGAGAGTTTCTCTTTGCCAGTGGCAGATTCAGATTTGTGAGCAGAGGAGCAACTGCTGCTGACTTTTTCCAGTCTGCTCTGGCACTACAGGTCAGCGTGGGTTTATGTGCTACACGATACAACTGACACCTACCATGGTAACTATAGCATCTTATTTTTCTACTTAATACCTACAATTATCAATTTCCATCTTCTTCTCTATTATTTTTTTTCCCCAAAACAGCCTCCCTGAACAATGTTATCAATAGAGGAATAATCTCTCTGATTCTTATCTGGGAGGAGTTAATTTTTTTGCTCTTTCCCCCCCCATCATTTCGTCAATGAGCCATTAAAATGACATGCAAGAGCTTGAAGTTAGAAGTGCTCTAAATTATGTATTTCTAGTGCAGCACAGCTGCCTGGGAGATATGAGCTTGATTTCACATCCAAATCTCATATTCCTGCACATTTAAACAGAAAACCCATGAATAGTAACTGGTAATTAATAACCCTCTCCAAACTGTCATCTCCCTCAGTCCCTGAGAGTGATACTGCTTCCCTCATCAGCACAATAGAAAATGCAAGGAAATAGCAATAGAGATGTGGATGGCACTGTTTTTTGTGTCACGTTCCTTAACAGCAAGTTACCGCTTGAAGTCCAAGAAATAGCTCTGATCATAAACTGAGTTAATATGTCTACCCCCTCACCTTGTTAGGACCCCCACTGTGTCTGAAGAATGATTACAGAACTTCAGATATTTTTCCCCAAGGAAGCAGCTTTTACAGACCATATATAAGAAGAGACCAGGTCTTGATCTCACTGATCTGTCAGTTCTTAAGTTACAGTATTAGTATTAGCTCCAGTGGCTGTGGTATTCTGCAACCATGCAATTAGGTTATCATGGGAGAAACTGTATCCTAGAATTCAAAATAGGCCTGGAATAGACCCAACACTTCCCGTCCCTCCAGAATGGAAAGACCAAAAACTGAACATATGTCACTGCCTGTCTTGCTTTTCTGAACACAAAAAAAATCCAAAGGAAAGCTCAAAGTGATATTTCTAGTTCACTACCAAACACTTTGTTATATTGAATAATTATTCTTCGTAAGTAGATATATTTGCACATTGAAACCTAACTATTACTTTTGTTTCAAGGAAAAACTTTCTTTTACATAGAGAGGTTGTTAAATGTACTGGTTTTTAATACATAAATATTAAGTCTTGAGAATACAGATCACAGGATGATGGTTTATGTTATTATCAGGATCATTCTTACTGCATTGTCCCCTAACATCCAAATTTTGAATACCTTTCTCTGCTGAACACTTTAAGCCATATACTGCTGGGTTTCTATATGTATACAGCAGTATGCCATTGCTTATGGAATTGCAGATTTTGGAATTTAATAAGGGCATAATGAAATTACAGGAAATATTAAATGAAAAACTAGTCTTTTCAGAGCTGTAACATGCCCACAATATTTTATATTTTTAGGAGGAAAATGGTGATTTGAGTATGAAAATACAAAATGGTGTTATGTCTTTAAGAATTCTGACTGTGAAAAGAATCTGAATAAAACAGATAATACTAATTTTAGCAATAACACAGATTTTTGGCAAAAAACTGGAGCAAAGAAAGCAAGAGTACCCTTAAGAATATTTATCACTTCTCTCATATTTTTCATTACAAGGTCTCAAAGAGCTTTATAAACATCAATTAAATCGCACTTGTCTCCTCATCTACTTCAAATGGGTAAACGAGTAAACTGAAGTTCAGGGAGATTAAAGGGCTTCTCTATTATAAAATAGTAAATCAGTAGAAGAGCTGAAAACAGAATTTGAAGCTTGGATGAGACAACCATATTATGCAAAACATAATACAATAAAAAATCTTAAATATCATGGAGATTGTTATAGAGCTATAACTGGATCTAACGTAGTGAAAACTACATTTATATTCTAGCGGAAACAAAATTTAGCTTTGTGATGGAAGTATTCAAATCACATTTGGGACTGTTTTCCAGTAAAAACATGCCTGTTTGTGGGTGAAAATAGATTCTTGAAAATTGTTTGCACATCAAAGGATGAGTGAGAATTTATGGTTTTATAGACCAGTATCTATGCATACGTATACCAATACGTTTAATTTTATATATACATATAGCAAATAAAGTCACGTTATTAAAGCTACAAATGCAGGAAGAACAGTGGGATTGAATATGTTACCAGACCATGATAATTTTTAATGTAAAACTACACAAAATAAAACCAACAAATTTAATCCAGTTGTAATCATAACCATGAACATAGAGACAGAAACAAATGTTGCATTATTAACTGAAAACTTATTTCTGTTTTCAGATACATGAGAAATTTTTTAGTAATATCTATTATTTCTTTTTTTTAGAATAAGTATAATTTCTGCAAGTAATGGCAAGTAACAGCCAAAGTTAAGACAATGAGATATATTTAGGATATTTATTGTTTCTATACTGACAACAGTAAGATCCACTGAAACCTTTGGTGAACTTAAAACAAAGATTTCAGCTCTTCAAAAGTTCCATGATGGTTTTGTTCTTGGAGATTTATTTGATTATATTATATCTGGCACTAGCTGGTGAGCAACTAACAACATAACACAGTGGTGACTGTGTGATGCTGTCTCTGTTCTCACTGTGAGCTGGGCAAGGATTCCTATTTTTCCTATACCCTTAACAATTTGTTCTAGTGGTGGAAAAAAAAAAAAATCTTCTGAACTTGTCACATACTGGCAACAACAAAAGTAGTATTCATCCAGGAATGTTTCTGTCTTGTTAGTTTTGGAAAGTTATCTGTGAAGTTGGATGTGTAAAGCACATGTCTCGGTGACTGCGTGGGTTTATCTCATCGAGGCCTCCCAGAGCCAGCTCAGCACCCAAGTGTCACTGGCCTTAGCTGCAGATACTGGGTAAGGATTTCAGTGTGTTATATTGCAATCTCCCTTACACCTTGTCATTTCTATCTTTCACACATTTTGCTTGTTTCATAGCTCAGTAAAATTCCAGCTTCCCAGGCAACTGCCAGCTGCAGCTGCAATGTGGCTGGCACCTTCTCTCTGATCCCACTGCAGTCAGTGAAAAGTTTCTCACAGATTTCATCAAGAACTGGACGAAGAGTTTTGTGTGGAAAAAAGCTCCTTCGAGACTATAGTCTGTAATACTCCAAGTAAATTCCTTCGCCATACTCTTGGCCAGATAGCATGCTTAAAATCCAATTCCTGCTTGCCAAACCCAAACATCTGAATACAGGCCATTTCTGATCCACCTGCAAAACTCAGCAAAAGTCAGTAAAATTGCATTATTAGTAGAGGACAACTAACAGATGTGTTGTTTTTTTCATTTTGTTTTTCTTTTCAGTTGGCTGCAAGTCTTTGCCTATTTAATCAGTATTATTATAGGTTATTTGATAATATCCAGAGGAAAAGGTTGGTTTATTCAGGATTCTCAGGTGGGCCTTTTTCTACACAAGGCAGAAGATATGTTTATATACACACATATAATACTTCTGTGACAGTTCTTCCATTTGCAAAGAACAGGGAGGTAGTTTCATAAGAATATATTGGAAAACCTCATTTTGAAATTTCCTGTTTCTTTCGTTCATGTGGGTACAGTCTCATCTAACCCAAAACCAGCTGCAAGCTTAGCCATGCCATGTGGAGTTTATCTACAGCCAGGAGAAAGAACAGCAATTAATCTAATTCTAAAACAAGCAAGACAGGTAAGAGGAATGACTCACTTTCTAACGAACCTTGTCTCTCTGCATTAATTATAGTATCTAAATAATTAATTTAGGTTAGCCATATATATTCTTTGTCCCGCCATTAATTTTTTCCTCAGAAGTTAAATAAGACCTATTTTAAAGACAAACTCTAAGCAATCTGTGAACGCATAAATTTATGCATATGCTAAAATGTACATAACATGATATACATAATATAAAACCACATATATAGATGTGCAAATTCACATAAATTTTCATATGGATAGATTTATACACATATTACTACCATGACTCTTGCCTCTTTATACATGTGATCAGGTTCATCTGATGTCTTTCTAAAGTCAGTCATTTTTTTCCCTTAAATATCACTTCATAACCTAGTCACACCTCCCTGTGGCCTCCAAGGTGTTTCATTATGAAAATTACATCGCTAATAAGAAATATTGTGGCCAATCTGAATATCTTTCTTTTTTATTTGATCTTTCTTAAAAAAAAAGAAAACCAAAACAACCCAAACCATCACATTTAACACATTTGTTTGCCTGTCACAGCACTGTATTAAAAAATAAAATTTTAGAAAGATCTCTTTTCAAATATCCATATTCAGTACATTTAAAAAAAATAATTAGTTGCATCATTTAATAGTGATTTTAATAGGTAAAATATCATTTTTATGGCACCTGTGTTTTAAAACAGCCATAATGTTTTAAAATTCATCTTTTGTTGAAAAAATTCTCATGAGACTGGAAGAAACAGCTTATTAGTAGGAAGACAGAAGGACAGTAAATGCACTGTAAGATTGGAGTCATCTTTATTTTCAAATTTATGTTAATTTTGCACCAGAGAAATATGAGTCAATTGAAAATTATTTTATTCTGTTATGTATTTGATTTAGATTTGAATCTGACAAACCAAGGAGATGATGAGACATTACAGTTAAAATCTCCTATAAATGTATTTAGATTCAAAGTCTTATATTCTTTTTGGCTTGCATTTCTCCTCCAGATAAATGCTAACCTTTTAAGAGATTGTTATCATTACCAGTAATTGTTAACAATAATATTGTTAATACTAATTAGCAAAAATGCTGCTACACACAGCGAAAAAATAGGCATAGATAAAAATACAGAGGAGGTGCTTGTTAGGAAACTGATCAAACAAGCTTAATTATGACCCCCAGATAAAGGAGCTGCCATTAAACCATTAAATTATCACAGATAAAACAGACGCTCAGGCACTGTCTGATGATAAATCACAGCTAAAAACAGCAAGGAAATCAGAGCTTGAACTGCTAATCCTTCTGAGGTTTGAGATGAGCACCAGTTCCCCTACTGTTTTGCATCTATTTATATTGCACTTCGAACCCCCAAATGGCCTCTGCTTATCTGCAGCTCTAGATAATTTATGCCTATTGGTGTGTCACCTCACAGCAGAGGCTGTTATCAGGAAAGAGGAGTTTAGGAAATCTGATCCCTTGAAATGCTAATCCTCTGGAGATTACTGCACATAAACGAGTTTTCTGCCATGATTTACTTTTGTTTATTAGTAACAGAGATTAGCACTTTAGGCTTGCCATTTCAGACAACTGCTTAGTTTGGGAATAAAGTGATCACTCAATGTGCAGGATTTTCACATACGAAGTTGTCCTGAGTTTAGCAGCCAAAGACAAGATAGTAATTTTTCTTTATATGTCATCTCTTAAAAAGATTTGTAAATATTTTTTAGCACATGAAAGGCTGATCTTAAATGCCTCACTCCTTAGACCCTAATCCAGAAAAGCACCTACCTACAATTCTGTGCACTTACAAGCATGCGAGTCATCACATAGTAACTTTGATGGGATATTCTTGTCCTTATATTCTAGCTCTACTTAAGCACTTTGCTGGATCACATCCCAGCAATGAGATAGCTCCATTCAGCTATGATGGGTACTCTCCATGCTGAAATGGTTAATGGTAAGAAGGGATATGTGAGTAGGAATTTTATTTAAATGCTTTTCCCCTATCTTAATGCTGTTGAACTGCTAAGGAATCTTATCTTTCAGCATTTGATGAGGATAATTTGGTTGGTAGTTAAATGCCATGGTTTTTAGTGCTACAGACTATTCCTATATGAATAACTCCCAAAACCATCAAATCCAAACATGCCCATTAGCGTAGTATAATGAAAGCTTGAACTGCAGGCATATAATGCTGCTGAAAATATGTGGACTAAACACATAGCTGCTAAGAGTTTTCAATTTCCTTTTTTGTTGTTGCACTCAGGTTCAATAGTGAGACTGGATGAGATCACACCAAGTGACATGACTGATTACCAATTAGCCAAGCACACTGATGGTAGCTGTTGGTGGCAGCTACTGAGATACAGTACTATGTGTCAAAGAGATAAGGAGATGCAGGAAATTAAGTTGACCTTGAGATTTCATTACATTTAATGTCACCTAATGGCACTTGATATTTTTAAATCCTGGTTGCATTCACCTCACCAGCTCCATTCCATCTTGGTAATTATATATATATATAAAAAAAAAAGTTTCAGAACTTGTGCATTGTTTTTTCCCAGGTGAATACTTCACTACAAAATGCATATGAAAGCAGTCTGGAGGGAATGAAGTGGTGAAACTAGTGCCTGCTATTTTCAAGGGTGACAGAGGGACTATTTCATTACTTTAGAGCACACACTGTATAATTTTGAGGTTACTTCTTAAGTCCTTTGTAGGAATGCAGTTAGTCAGCAGTTGCATTAACCTTCTCCAAAAATATGGAAGTGAAGAGGTGGAAAATAAAGCCATCACCAAATTAAAAGCAAAGGATGGACACAAAAAAACAAGTAAGAATGCAGATTACATCTCTCAGTGTTTGCTTTTGTTGGATTTTCATAAAATTACATCTTTATACACAGGAAGGTTTCTGTGAAATTTTGATTCAGATATTGCTAAAAGGCAAAGGTTTGCTTAAATTAGTTTATTTTTAACATGTTCTCTAGTTTCTGAGACAAGAAACAAAGATAAGACCCTTTGACAGGCTTCTCTACATCTATTTGTGAATGTGTGCTTGAATATCTGTGTGTACCCGTGTGTAGACAGATAAAATTTCTGGTAAACTTAGAGGCAGAGCTTTTCAGCCTTTGCCCAAGAATTTTGCCTAACTGTACACAAGGAATTATGCCCAGCTCTGGTAATAATTAAAATGTGATTACATAAATATCCAAATCCATAATTTTCTATTCACCATCAAAATGAATGTACAGTTTTCATAACTGTGCAGCTAAAATATAATTCTGAATGGAATAATGTGACAATATCTACATTTTTATTTGGCTGAGATGAATAATATTATGTTTCATGAATTTTAAACTTAATTTGAATCATCTACAAAAGCCTGTGCTTATCATTTTCAGTGAGCCTTGACTAATTTTTCTATAAATTTTAGAAGCCAAATCTGTAAGTTGAGTTTTCAACAAACATCAGAAAACATTAAGGCATGAAGTTTTCAGCAAGATCATGTTCCACATATTTTTACCTATAAATTGACAAATTATTCACAATGTAAATAATAATAAATTTATAATAAGAAAACTCTACATCTTGAACTGCCTAAAGAAATTCATGCTGGATCTAGCGACCAAAACCTACAACAGCAGTGTTTGAAATATTCTTGTCCAAATTGGTATTAATTATGGTTGACAACAATGCATTTTCTAAGTTTCACTTAACTGAAATATTTAATGAAGCATATAACCAACTCCTTGTATTTATTAGAAAACCTGCCTCAAAACTGACCATCTCAATTTGTTTTCCTTGATACTTCAGCTTTGATTAGACTTGCTGTCCACTGGTTAAAAGTTGTAATATTAACACTGAGAGACTTCCCTGGCTATTCACCTACACCAACGCATGTAGCATGAGCAACAAACAGGAGCTGGAAGTCCTTGTGCAGCAGGAAAACTATGACATAATTGCCATTGCAGAAATATGGTGGGAAGACCCACACAACTGGAGTGCTGAAATGGATGGCAAAAATCTCTTCAGAAGGGGTAGTAGACAAGGATGGGAGCATTTTGATCACCTAGAATTCAATGAGAGTGATGTTAGGGTTGAGTGTTTACGAGTAAGGATTGGAAGAAAGGCCAACAAGGAATACGTCATGGGAATCTCTTAGAAACCACCCAGCCAGGATGAAGAGGTGGATGAAGTAATTTGTAAGCAGCTAGCAGTCTCACATGGCTTTTGTTCTCATGAGGCACTTCAACTTACCAGATGTCTGCTGGAAATACAGAAGAGAGAAGATGGTCTATGAGGTTACTGGTGTGTGTGGAAGGTACTTTCCTGACACAACTGCTGAAAGACCCCAAAAGGGTCCTGTTGGACCTGTTGTTAGTGAACAGAGAAGAGCTTCAGGGTTATGTGATGGTCAGAGGGCTTCTTGGGCACAGCCATCATGATATGTTAGAGTCTGCAATTCTTGGAGAAGTAAGGAGTGGGATCAGCAGAGATTGGCTATCTGGAGGGCAGACTTTGGCCTTCTTAGGAGCCTAGCTGACAAAGTCCCTTGGGAGGCAGTCCTGAAGGAGAAAGAAATCCAGGAAGGTTGGATGCACCTTAAGAGGGGAATCTTAAAAGTACAGGAGCAGGCTTCTGCCACCTGCCATGTTTTGAGGTGAGGGAGAAGACCATCCTGGCTTAACAGAGAGCTTTGAGTGGAAGTCAGGGAAGAAAGAGAGTTTATGACCTTTAGAAAAAGGGTCAGGTCATTCAGGAAGACTACAAGGATGTCATGAGGTTATGCAGGAGGAAAACTTACAGGGCTGAAGCCCAACTAGAACTTTATCTGGCCACTGCCATAAAAGATAATATGAAATGCTTCCATAAACACATCAGCGACAAAAAGGAGGCTGTGGAGAATTTCCATCCTTTAATGGATGCAAGTGGGAATATAGTAACGAGGGATGAGGAAAAGTCAGAGGCAGTGCCTCAGTCTTTAATAAATAATAGTAGTTGTTAAGACACTGGTGGGTAACCAGCCCTCTGAGCTGAAAGAAAGGGATGGGGAGCAGAATGAAGCCCCCATAATACATGGGGAATTTTTCAGTGACCTGCTACACCACTTGGTGAACACAAGCGTTACAGGGCTTGGGTGGGATCCACCTGAGGGCACTGAGGGAGCTGCTAGAAGGGTTCACTAAGCCATTTTCCATTATTTTCCAACAGTCCTGGCTCACCAGGGGAATCCCCAATGACTGCAGATTAACAAATGGGACACCTGTCTACAAGAAAGGCTGACTTCAGTGCTGGGGAAGGTCTTGGAGCAGATCAGCTTGAGTGAGATCATATGGCATGTGCAAGACAACTAATGGATCAGGCCCAGCCAAGGGGTTTAGGAAAGGCAGATCTAGCTTGACTGAGCTGATTGCCTTCTGTGACAGGGGTGGCCAGTTTAGTGGGTGAGGGAAAGGCTGTGGATGGTATCTACTGGGACTTTAGCAAAGCCTTTGGCAAAATTTCCCACAGGATTCTCTTGGGGTAACTGGCTGCTCATGGTGCGGATGGTGTGTGCAGAGTAAAAATTGCCTGGATGGCTGGCCCAGAAAGTGGTGGTGAATGGAGTTAAATTCCTTTGGCAGACAGTTACTGGTGACATTCCCTGGGGGCCAGAGTTGGGGCCAGTTCTTTTTAATCTTTATCAATGATCTCAATGAGGAAATTGAGTGCACAATCAGTCACTTTGAAAAGCACACAAAGCTGGGCAGGATTGTTGATTCACTGGAGGGTAGAAAGGCTGTACCGAGGGATCTGGACAGAGTGGATCAATTGGCCAAAGCCAAATGTATGAGGTTCAACAAGGCAAAGTGCTCCATTTCAGTCACAAAGCCATGCAGTGCTAAGGGCTGGGGCAGAGTATCAGGTAAGGTACCCAGCAGAAAAAGACAGGAGGGTTTTGGTCAGTAGCCAGCTGGTCACGAGCCAGCTGTGTGCCCAGGTGACCAAGAAGGCCAATGGCATCCTGGCTTTT
Organism: Cyanistes caeruleus; assembly: GCF_971803275.1. Classification (NCBI taxonomy): domain Eukaryota; kingdom Metazoa; phylum Chordata; class Aves; order Passeriformes; family Paridae; genus Cyanistes; species Cyanistes caeruleus. The sequence goes on from NC_141702.1 coordinate 38,046,351, forward strand.
ATCAAAGTAGTGTGGCCAGCAAGACTATGGCAGTGATCGTCCCCCCACACCTGTCACTTTTGAGGTGACACCTTGAGTACTCTGTCCAGCTCTGGGTGCCTCAGCACAAGTACATGGAGGAGCTGAAGTGAACCTAGAGAAAGGCAACAAAGCTGGTGAAGAGCTGAGAGCACAATTCTAATGAGGAGCAGCTGAGGGAGCTAGGGTTGTTTAGCCTGGGGAAAAGGAGGCTCAGGAGAACATTATTGCTCTTTACAACTGCCTGAAAAAATGTTGTAGTGACAAGAGGCTGGTCTCTTCCAGGTAACGAGTGGTAGGACAAGATTAAATGGTTTCTTGTTGTGCCAGAGGAGATTTATGTTGGCTACTGGGAAAAATTTCTTCATGGAAAAGGTTCTCAAGCATTTGAAAAGACTTCCACAGGGAAGTGGTGGATTCATCATCTCTGGAGGTATTATTGTGTTGATGTGGTGCTTAAGGACATAATTTAGTGGTGGATGTGGCAGAACAAGGTTAAGGGTTAGACTCAATCTAACTCTTCTTCAATCTAACTCATTCTCATTCTCATTCTATGATTCTTTTCTGTCAAAGTGCAAACATATGTGTATGTATTTATAAGAAAGAGAAAACTTGGGCATAAAATAAATCAATTCCTAAAATGTCAAAGAAAATTCACTAAGGATTTCCTTCTATTTTTAAAGATGCCTTTTTGTATTTCTTTAGTTTGTAATAAATTAAGAATTCTGGTATTTCAGAGGTTTGGAAATCAGTACTTTCAAATAAGCTAGAGTCCCATAAATGGCTTCAAATTGAGATCCCAAACTTTTCTTTGTCTCAAATGTTCACCATGCAACTCAGCTTGAGAAACACTAAATGTCAGTTATGGTTCACTTATTTTGCTCACTCCTTTTCCCCACTATGTAAGATTTTTGGTATATTATGACTTATAACTCATAGGGTCTACTCACCTGTCTACATTTACATACTGTCAGTATTCACATGGCACAATGCTTGTGTAGACTGAGCATAGATTTTGGAGAATTGCAAGAATGCCATTTGAGTAAAGGTAAGTTATGGGTTATCTAGAGTGGGTCCTATCTACACAAGCAAATTTAACCAGTCTGCAAAGCTAGGAATTAAATTATTGTCACTTCTTTCTCTGCTGTTGTAACTTAGACCCCAGCTTAGACTTGAACTAAGACACAAGTGGCTAAACACAGCTTTGAGCGCTCATGCTGACAGGGTCAAGCATGAAAGCCCAAAGTCCAAAGTCCACTCAGTTGTTGCCTAACCCTGAGAGTTCAACATTCAGTGGGCTAGAGAGGAAGAGGGATTATGACCTCAGCATTGTAGTTTGGTTCTAGAGCTCACTGCAGGAAATGGTGGAATCAACAAGAGAAACAGCTGCTGTGGGAGAGACATGGAAAGTCTTACCGAACAGCACTTTACAGTCCCGTGAGTAATGCAGTGTTGAAAATATACCAGTATCAGTACATCACTCCCTGGTTTAATTTACCCCATCTGGATGTTTCTTCTGATCACTCAGACTGTTCCCTGCTCAGTATGAAAGAGTTGGTGGAGGTTGTTGCTTAATACGCAGATTTTCTCTTTTAGTGTGTAGGGGGATATGACTAATATGGGTTTACAGCTTTTGCAAGGAGACAGGACATCTAAGAGGCTAAAGGCATTCCAAGACACAGTTTTTGGATCTAGCCCTTAGCAATTTTTCACTCTGAAGGTTGTATAACCACTCTGTCAGAACCAGAAGGCAATAAGAAGGTCTAAAATCTACTTTTAAGGTTTCCAGTTAATAAAACATAAATGACAATAGTTTGAAGTCTTCCCTCCCCCAACCTTAAAAACACAGAAGTGAATTACAGTAAGTGGGCACTTAAGTGTATGCAACGATTCCTGGACTGAAGCATGAAATAAAACAAAGGATTTAAGCAAAAGTACTTTTATTAGTATTAAAGGGAAATGTGATATCTAAGAACTGTCAGATGAGAAAGTTTGATACAAAATGTTTTTTATAAGTTAAATCAGTAAGGAACTGCCAGGAAAGAACTGCAAAATGATTTCACAATTTTCAATGCCCTTGGCCATGAAGGAGTGATGAAATCTGATAAAACAGAAAGAACTGAACAAGGGGTAAATAAGTCTAACTATACACACACAGGCAGGGACTACAAATTAACTATTGCTTGAGAAGAAAAAAGTAAGGAATTAACATCAGACATCTCTCTGAAAACATCAAGTCAAGCACCCAGTATCAAGTAAAAATGTGAAACAGGATATTTGGATGATTAAGAAATAAATTGTAAACAAAATAGAAAACATATATATATATATATATATCACTGTATAAATACACTGTATCGCTATATCACTGTATAAATACATCATACACTCTTATGTTGAATAATTCATGCGGCCCTGGTCATTTTACTTCAGGAGAAAGAAGGGCAAGACAGGGAGAGAAGACTGACAGAAGAAGGAAGTAAATTCACAGAATATAGGACAAATTCAGACTACTCATCATAGTGCACCGCCCTGATCTGGGAAGCATTTGAACTGTACATATTGGATGTAGAGCCCTGAAGATGTCTGGAAGTCAACAGCTGAAGGTGTCCCTAATCTGCAGGGATCAGTGGAGGCCTTAGGACTTACTCCTAGCAAGGCACACAGCCAGCTACACTGTGGGCTTGTGGCTTGAGTCGGTGCAGCTACTCTTACTTTATGCACAACCAGGTGTCTTGTTGAAAAAGCTGACAGACAGCATCAAGGAAGGATTGTGAGAAGTGTAGGCAAGGTTAGAAATTAATACATAGGCAAAATAACCATGCTGTCCTTCAGTCTCAGAATACATCATAATAGTTTGGGTTTTTTTCAATCTTTTTTCCTGTAACACCTTGTGGCTACTGAGGTAGCTGGTATTAAATGCCTTCCCAAATCATGCATCCAGTTCAGTGGCTGAATGCAGAAGGTAGGTTAAACTTCATTTCCCAGAGGTTATGCCACTTTTCCCAGTGGAAATTTTATTTTATTATTTTTTTGGTAGCAGAGGGTGGTAAGGTGCCACGCAGCTGAATCCTCTCAGCACCAAAAGGTAGGTATGGATAGCCTCCATATCTGCTATCATGCCAGAAGCAGTGGCAAAATTATACAAAATCTGGAGCTTGGCTGAATAAAATTAGAAGAAGTATTACCTATGTTTTGATATTGCTTTGTGCTGTGTCTCTTATTGCAAAAAGTTGTATGCAACTGAGTTAATGGATTTCTTTCAAATATGTAAAAATGATATGTAAAAACTCTGTATTGTGGGGTGATACTATGACACTACTTTACAGTCCCATTTTTTTTAATGATAGGTGGATTATTATAAAACTTTAAACTACATTTAATTGAAGAATAATTTAGGCAGGGAAGATTTTGGTAAATTGACTCCATGGCTATGGGATTTAAACCCAGTATTATTTCAATAACAATGGAGAGAAATTACTGAGGTGGGAATCATTCTTCAAGCACTGCTGAGCATTGAGTTTACTGTCTATACCTTGTATGTTCTTTAGTAGCCAAAAGTTTTACATTGACAGAGAAGGTCTTGTAAACCTCATTGCTAAAATGGTACCCTGAGATGACAAAACCTTAATTAACTTAAGCAAAGTTCAAATTGAAGAAAATTAAAACAAAGTGCTTGGCCATTGCTGGCATTTGAGAACCCAATAAGCCACCATTTACCAAAATCTTCAAGCAAATGACAGACAAATCCAGCCAATTAAGGATTTTTGGTAATATCTCAGCGATGACTTTCAGTTGCCTCCTTCTCACTCAGACAAATTATTAGAATCTTATCCAGAGTCACAAAGATATTCTTAAATGAGGGCATTGTCTCCATGAGACAATACTTAAATCATTCCACTGCTAGAAGAAACTAAAAATGGACGTCATACTGATAAGGTATCACAACATCCAACTCGAAATCACTCTGGTGTACATTCAAGATGAATGAGCCATGAAAAGCTGTGTTACCCTGAAGGAGAAGAAAAAAATTTACCCAGTTCTGTCCTCTAAAACTTACAAAAAAAATTATAATGCGCAAGTACTTATAATAGCCTAAACATCAACACTTTGCAGTCAGAAGTACCAAGTGAGAAGTGTCTATATATGCCAAGGTAATAGAATACTTCATTAACAGCAGTAGTCTCTCAAACTGTCATACCAGTACATCTGCTAAGCTATAACTATGTTCAGAAACAGTTTCACTGGAGACGGAAAGATCTGAGCCTTTCCAGCATGCTTTCTGATAAACCTTTCCAGGCAAAATGGAAGAGCTTTGAGGAGGATTTAAGTGGAGACATAGTCGACAGTGAAAATGCGACTTCCTGTAAGTAGATCCAGTTAAAAATTCTTAAAGTAGTTGGCAAAATGCCTTTTCTCAGGGAGACATAGAAACTGGCTTTGCTCTTTGAAGACTAATCATTAGACATGTCTGATCACAGAAGCAGAGGAGAAGGAAGTGAGGAAGAGATTAGACTGGCCACTTTTCAGCTTTCTTACCCCTGAACAATTCTTACCTTGGAAATCAGGGTATTTTAAAATGTCTGACAGACCGAACACAGCAATTTTCCTGTTTCCTTTTAAAAATATTCATTTTAAAAAAAACCAAAAAAAACCAAAAAACCAACAGAAAAACCAGTCCTATGTAATTAAAATACTTCCCAATTTCATCAGAAATTTCATGAAAAGCTATAAAATGTATTTTTTTTTCACAATGAGTGAAATCCCCCTTACATTTTTCTGTAATACTGAAATTATTATTTTCAGCATTAAAAAAAAACATGTTAAAATATTCTTTTTTCCTGTTTCCATTTCACTGTGAGTGATATAATTTCTGCTTCTTTCTGTTCTGGAATGAAAGGACATTTTAAAATGTCCCAGATTGGCTGGAGTATTATGATTTTGCTGAGTATTTCTCAACATTGGCCTATTTGTAGGCAGAGGCAAAGACTCACATATATTCATCTGCAGGAGTATGACTAACAGAATGCTCTCTGCCTCTTGCTACCATGAGCAGTATCAGTAGGAGTAAATCTGTATCATCCCAGCTTAAACTTCTTCCCCAGCACGATCTTTGAAAAGTTTATTTAGCTTCTCCTTCTCCTTTGCTCTTCTATATACATATTTTATGTATAAGAGGGGAGCTAGAAAGAAGATGGGGAAGCAGGGTTATGTTAGTGTGAGGAGCTTCCAGGGCAGGCTTCCAGGGCAGCTTTGCTGGCTCTTCTCTCCCTAGCAGCATCGCCATGTCCTGCTTCGCCATCCTCCTGAAATCATCATGCTCTTCAGATGTGGTCTTTCATTCTTGTCATTAGTCATAATCCTCAGTTTGTCAGATGTGTGTTCTGGCCTCTCCCATACACCTCTGTTTACTCTTCCTCCTGTTGCCAGTCTGTTCCTCCCTTCTTCTCCATTCCTTTCCATGCTTCTTTTCTATATTTCCATTCTCTAATCCCAACTACAGTCCTTATGGGCTTTAAAAAAATGCCTCATAGCGTTCACTGTGCCTCCAAACCAATCTCATGATCTTATGGTTATAACTCTTGTTTTGCTTCCCCTTTCTGCTTCCTTTGTCTCCTGCCATTATGCCATTTCTATTCAGGCTGTCATCTCTTCTGGAAAGGGATTTTTCTTGTTCTCTGTTTTGCAAAGCACCTGGCATGTTTTTGATTCTGTCAAACAAATAATAACAACAGATATGAAATTTGCAGTGCAGCAGAATCCTGATATCAGGAAGTAATAGAGGCAAATTACACTATCATTTTCATTGCCATGTATACACCGCTATTTGACAAAAATGCTCATTGACCAGCTAGGTAAACACCAATAAAATCAAAAATTCCCAAGCAAACACCTCTAATATGAAGGAAATGTAGTTGTGTTTCACGTTGGATCTCAATGAGCCACAGGGTTATACTTGACAACTTCAGTACTGGAAACAAAGGAAATGAATGAGGTGCAGTTTTTCAGATGGGGATTAGGGTATAAAATTAAGTACTGGGAGAAGATGTAAATAAGTGTTTAAAACAGAGAAGCAGGACAAGGGTGGAATGGGTGTGTTCAATTTAACTCTGCTTAATTAAAAAAGCATACACAAGGTAGATAGATTCTAGTATGTAAGCTAATGAAAGTAGACTCTCCCTTAGCCCAATATTATCAGAAGCTCTTAGTATGGCTGAAGAATTTTATGAAACATTTTAACTGACTCATGTCAGTCATTATATGATATTAGGCACCTGAAGACAATGTTTATGTTACTTGTGGTGCTAAAAAAGCCCCCCAAAAAACAAACCCAGAGCTTAGAAAAGGCAAGAATAGATGTGGATTTTACTGTACATTTCGTGAGAGACTAGTCATATGAAATCTCTAAAAAATATAGCTTTAGCACTGATGGACATAGGTCAGGACTGAAGGGAAATTATTTTACATATGACTAGAAATCTCTTAACTAAATTATCTGAAAATTCCTGGGAGAAAAGCAATTTGTTATAGACATTGAGACAAGCCAATGCAAGAGTAATACTAAAGAAAAACAAACCAGCAGAGGAATGTCCCCCTGCTATACCAACCAATATTCTTACAGCTGATTCCAAAGTAGTATCTGTCATTACAGCACATGGAATAGATTATTTAACAGTGTGAATCAAAGGGAAGAGACTCATTCAAGAGACGAGCGATATTAACACATCATTGCATGCCATACATCTCTGTCACCAAACTGGAAAAAATGGGAGCAGATGTTTTATGATAAACTGAGAGGAGAATCTGATATTATTAATAGCCATAATATCTGAGGCTTAACAAACAAAAAGAAGAGCTAGAGGAAGGAATCCGATGGAATGACAGAAAGTTTTCCTCTCTCTCTAGTAAAGTGTCCTAGGGACTAAATTTACATGAAGGGAAGGTATTAACTAAGCTAAATCTCATTTCTATTAGGCTTTTTTGCACCTGCACTTTGAAGCCCTAGTAATGCATGGAATGCATGAGAAAGGAATTCATCAAAAAGGCACTCTGAGGAAAAATCATTTCAAACAGGAAGAAGTTTTTTACTCTGGTAGGTCCTTTTAGTATTTTGAAGACAAGCCTTTGAATTAGTAAAAATGATTGACATGTGAATTTATTCAAAGCTAAAGGTAAATGGTAGTCAAAAATGGCACTTTGATGCATAGGTATTTAAAACCTCAAGTTATACTTGAATTGGCTCTCTCTCTCCTGATAGTTTTTGGTTAAAAAGGTCTGCAGATCAAGAGATTCATGTGAGAGGGTACAGGGCCACCCTGGGCTGTGGCACAGCTTTACTCTGGCCTGCCACTAGTTCTCAGTGCCCAGCTTCATCAGAGCAGAGCCCAGGAGCAAGCTAGCAAGTATGAAACATCAACAAATGAGAGATGAGGATCCCTGTGCAACACATGGCAATTCAGTGAGAAAATTTCCTTATTGTAATGGTTCATTTCTAGCTGCTGCGCTGCCCCATCTCATTCCAGATTTGAATTAGACAGTCTGTCTCCCTGGAAAAAGATGGAAACTCAAAATGGTTTGAAGAATCTGAAGGTCAGTCAAAGACAGTAGATTAAGCCTCTGAAGTGAGGATCACTTCAGCTCTTGGTTGCTACATCTGTATGGTTGGATTTAGTACTTATTTATCCAGTCTCTGGTACATGCCAAGGCCATTATCTGAAATCAATAATGAGAGCAAGCATGCAAAAGTTACGACCCACATTGTAACTTCCACATAAAGGAAACTCCATTGAGAGCTAGCTCTCCAAGTGTCCTGGGTAAGCCATCATGTATCCCAACAGTGAATCAGGATGTGTCAGGGATTCACAGCCCCTAAACTTCTCTGAAATTAGATGCCTAAATTCATCCTTTCAACAGGAGATCCATGTAAAGAAGGATCAAAGAGAACACATGCACTTCATCTAATAGCTGAGCAGAGTCAGAACGATATAGCAAAGTGTTCTGCCTACGGACCGAGATACTAGCTCTTCTGGGAAAAGAAGGCCACTCAATGTCTTCCAAGAAAAATCTCCATTTAACTCAGAACAACAGTCTCCTCATTCCCACAGAAGTGCCATAAATGAGATTTTCAGAGGAAGAAGGAAGGAATTTCTGACAAGGAAAGGTGCATCAGGAAAGGAAGGGATTGTACAGTGCAGGAAGTAATTTAAGAGGTAATTTTGGACTAGGCTTACCCTAACCAACCTTTTCCCAGGCAAGCAGCTGCAGCTCAAAGTGTCTGGCAACATTTGAATACCAATATACGAGTCTCTCCTTTCCTACACAGATATCTATAAAATATCATGTTGGCCTTTTTGTAACACCTTCCCACAACCCAGTACTGTAGAGTCAGTCTTTCTATGCCTTTCTCACCCAAGAGATATATAACATTTGCAGAAGTTCCATAAAAGTAGGCCTTTCATCAAATCACAAAAAAAATAAGGCGAGCCTTATGCATAACGATGCCAGACAGGTATTACATGTCCATCCATCAGCATCCTGAACCATGGATAGCCATGGTTCAGCTATCAATAAGCATGAGTGGAGTCAGTCTGTTGTCTTGTTCTGGCATTTATACTAAAAATAGGAGAGAGAGTGAGCCAAGTAACAGCTGGATGTCATCTCAGTGAGATATCACCCTACTTGCAGCAAACAGCTTCTACCAATTTACATCATATTCATCTGCTTACTATTGCTCCCTGACCTTAGCTAACAAGGATTCCATCACCAAAAGGCTTTAAATTAAAAACAATAGCAACAACACAATAGAACTTATGGTCTAAGCACTGCCAAATATAATATATTGTTTTGCAAAAGTATGCTGCAATGGCTCAGTGACACATTTGCAGATATGAAAGTCTTTGCTAAGATATCTGGCTTAGCAAAGCTTCTGTTCCTGTGGTAGCCAAAGCAAAGGTCTCTTAATTTATACTTGAAAATTCAACCTTAAATATCATGCAACCACTTCAGAAAAATTATGAAATATATATATATGTATAATCTTAAATTTAAATAACTTGACAGCATCTGATGTAAAAAAAAAAAAAGATAAATTCAGCTTTGTGCAAGGCTATTACAAATATACAAATGTAAAAATGGTTTTAGCTACTTAAAAGCTTAATTAATACAGATTTTTCTTCCCTTTTCAATAATTATTAAGATACTTTGCTATACAGGAAGCAGGTAATATTTCTAAGGTATATCTTATTGCTTTTTCAGCAAATAATGCAGAAGCAGATGACACAGGTCAAGCATTAGTTTGCATATGATTTTCAACAATATAGCTACATTAATGTCATAAAATCCATAAGAAATGTTTATAACAGTACAAATGAATGTGAAGAGACTTTCCCCCCATCCATTATAAGGAGTGTAAAATCACAAAAAGTAACTCTTTTCTTCTGCTTCCCTGACATAATCCCTTCACCAGGTGGGTTTTGGTTTTTTTTTCTGACATTCAGCTCCTCCTTAAGATTGCATTGCCAACAGAAAGACTTTAACATTATATTAAATATACTCCTTCAGCTTGTAACACTGGTGTTAACTGGGCAGTCCATGTAAGCCTGACATTCTGCTCTTCTATATTCAACAACTCCCCCCACTGTAAATGCACTTCTTTTTCTTGTTTTCATTTGTTTTGACCAACACTAATGACTTCTGCACTGAAGAGTGGTCTCCCTGACTCGTAGTTTGTTGATTGTAGATAGACATTGCTTTTGTTGTTGCTGGCATAGTAAATATTCCTTTCTCACAATCATCTTCTGCTTACCCTGTAGGGAAGCATGGGTGCTACTGGGTAAGTATTAATGACCGATGCCAGCTGGGGAGAAACTGAAGTAGAGCATAGTGCTGCAAATAGCTTCCTATACCTCACAGCCAGGAAAATATCCCTCAAAGGCAGCTTTGCACAAGGAAACAAATATGGGCAACTGGAGAGGGAATTTGGTGTTGGCATACTCAAGTAATTACTGCAGGAAAGGTACTCTCTGAGAGTCAGCCTGGCAGCTTGTGGCTGACACTCGCAACAAAGAGCACGCAGTCTAATTGGGATACTTTTGCCAGCAAATAGAAGGCATAAAAGAGGATTCGCCTCTTGCACAAATTTAGGTAATGTTGGCATTGAGACATTATGACATTGAGACATTGAGGAATTATTTCTCTTGAAAAGAGCATTATAAAGAAATGCCTGAAAGCTATTTTCTTTTTTCCTTCCCTGCTCCCATTCCTGCTATTGGCAGTGGATGAACTGAGGTGTAGGGAAGCTATGTAGTAAAGAGCAGATTTTCCTCCACAACAGCAATGAATCATTTCTCCACAGCACTAAGTGGGTAAGGCTCAAAAAGATTAAAGGAGAATCCTCATTAGGAATACCTCTCAGTGCCTTGCTGGCTCAATTTCTTCAGGTAGGCCTGGATTTGAATCTAATCCTGTCTTTTTCTCCAGCAGCCCATGAGGGTGCAAGTATTGTTTACTGGCAAAGGAAACACTGCTGTTCTGTACAGATTAATATAAGGGATGGCTTAAGGGCTACTCTGGTAAACAAACCAGGAGAGAGAATGAAATGGCCTGAGGGCAAGAGCTCTGCAACTCTCACTTTCCGAACAAAATCCTAATCACCCAATCACCTAAACAATGCCATTTCTGAGGGGCCTTCAGGAGGTATCTGGGTGATTTTAAGTTTTTTCCAGGCAAATCAGATTTCTCATGCAATGCACTATGTGAAACATCATGGGAATAACACATTTAATTTATGACTGTGACTAAAAAGAACATACTGGAGAGAACAAATCTGAGATTCCTGCACCTTCTTCCTCTTAAGCTACACACATGTTCTTGGCATAGGCTGTTTGTCCCTGAGAAAAGAAAATAAAGACTTTTTACAGAGGACATGTTAAAAATGAACATGCAGCCCTTCAGGAAGCCAGTGGAAGTTGGCGTAGTAACACAGGTTGAACAACGGTTGAGAAATTGCTGGAGTAATGTTTCTGCAGACATGAAATGAGAGGAATCAATGTGGATACATTCTGTCTATCTATCTATCTATCTATCTATCTATCTATCTATCTATCTATCTATCTTTCAGTCTCTTGCAAGCCAGGTTTAAATAAAAATAACGGATGATTTTTCTTCTCAATGAGACAGAATCTTTGGATCAGGAAGTCTGTTCCTTAATGTAAATTCATGGTTTTCTTCATAATTCTAGGAAGGAATCACAGAATCACAGAATGGGTCAGGTTGGAAGGGACCACACTGAGTCATCTGGTCCAACCTCACTTCTCGAGCGGGGTTGTCAGAGCACATGGAACAGGATTGTGTCCAGATGGTTCTTGACTATCTCCAGTGAGAGAGACTACATCTCTGGGCAATATAATCACAAGATAAATTCTAGTGCACTTGATCGATCCTAGATACTATCATCATTCCTTCTGTTTTGTTTTGGCACAAAAGAGGAAGGCTTTAGTTATGGACTCAGGGCTATAATGTCTCCAGTTTATAAATGACTTCACACACTCAGAGTCATGGAGCTCTTATACCAGTAGTACACATAAGCCTTTGGGGATAGCTATGGCTCAATGCACTGTGTGTGTTTTTCAGTGTTATCCATGTTATGATTCATCAGATGACCTCTAAGTTGTAGTTTTTAATTATCAATTATTATTAGCAGCACAGTTCTACAATTAGTTATTTGGTTCAATTAAATGCAGAAGCCTTGGTCCATGGATGAATAGATTTTCTATTCCTGATTTAGCTCCTCTGGCACCAGGCATTATGTCTTGTTTTGTCCAAGATTCATTTGGCTGGCTACACAAGTTTTGCCAGCCTGTATCACATCTTTTTTCATAGTGTATGAAGACATCAGTTATTTTTTAACTTGTGGTTCTTTTTTGGTCACTCTAATTAGACATTAATTTCACCCAATTTGTATGGTACAAGTGCTAAAATCTGCTATCATTATACAAGACTTAAAGAGTACTATTCTAAAATAATCTGAGAGTAAATATCATCATAGTTCATGTCTTATTTTCAGGCTTTTATTGTAAAATTCTCCTTTCATGTCTTGATTTCAAGTCTGCTTGAATGAGTTGTGTATTACCAGTTGCTTTCCCATCTGTCTCAATTTAGTCTCTTTGACAAATTCCAATCTGGCCTGAGGAAAAATCAGAGTACTGAAACCACTCCACATTACATTATTAGGTATATTATATTAACAGCGTCTCTTTACTTAAAAAATCTTCACACTCTTTAACTCCCCTGCCAGCAATATCTTGTGGAGCATTGCAACTTAGACACTGTGAATGACTTCATGACTCTCTTTCTGCTCCCTCCCATCTTCTGACTTCTCACCACATACCAAAGCAAGGGTTTTCATCCATAATTTCTAACCTTTCATAGTCTGGTTGGATGTAACCTACAGGGTGTACACATCACTCCTTTCACTTTCAAACTGCCTAACCATTACCCACCCTGAAAGTGCTCTGAGAATTTCACAGATATTATAGACACGCTAATTTTATCCCTTAGTCTGTCCCAACAGACTTGGCTCTAAAAGCATGTGTCAATTATTGTAACTTTAAAGTCTCAAAAAAACTAAATCCAGAGGAAAAACTCTCACAAAAGTAGCTTGCATTTTGCCACTACTCTTTCTATTCTTTTCTGGATATTGTAGATTTTATAGCTATTGTTTAATCCTTTATATTTTTCAAATCCCTATATGGAATGTGTTACAAAAATGGGAAGCCCTCTTACACTTTGGGTTTTACAGGCCATTTGTTGGATGAGTTTTTTCTTTTTTTTTTCTTTTCCCCTAAATTGTTATATTTCCTCCCCAATCCATTTTTGCAGGAACTTGAATTGCAGAACTGCGTATTTCCAAGTAAATACCCTCTATTTACTGTCTGTACTATGCAAACAATAAAGATCTCTGTTTAAAAGTAATTGTTGGCTACATTTGAAACCTTTAAGGGGCTACCAGAGAAACATATAGGCTGCAGACCAGGATTTCTTGTTTTACTAGAAATTTGTTTTAGACTAAGACTTTTGAGTAGTCCTGCAAATCTCAAATCTACCATATGCTGGTCCATTACAAATTAGTGGGGAAAAAAAAAATCATCTTTTTTTCATTTATCAGTTAACTGATCATAAGTACAATCCTAACAGATCCTGAAGATGGAGAAAACCTGTTGTGATAGTTGCTCAGCAAATGATAGCACCAACTCTCTGAATACCCCTGTAGCTCCGGCTGCCAGAATGGGTCTTGGGCAAGAATTTGTACTCTACTTTTCCAGAACAGCACCTGTCATTCCGTATGAGATCTATGAGATCTATGAGAACCTCAAATGTCACTTGTTTAAAATATAAAAAATAAGAGAAACAGCCCAAACAACAAACAAAACCCACCGAAGACCAAATGCACATCATGAGCACATCAGTTTTAAACCACATGCAGGGAAGCAATGAATGAAGGATGTTTTAGCTCTAACATGTCACAAACATACTTTTAAAAGGAGAAATGACCATCTTTTGGCTGAGTTGCCCTTCACTCCTTTCACACAGCCAGTGGACTGCTCCATGCCATAACTGGGCAACAGAATGTTGGCTGAACCTGCCCTTGTGGCAGGGTGTCTCTGTTCCACCTGGCATTATGGCAATAGTGACACCATCACCCTCTCAGAAGCAACCCAAAAGTCACAGAATTTAAATCACTCTCATAATTTCTATATATGAATTACTTAGAAAGTTAAGGACAAATTATTATATTTTTTTTATTTCAACTACTAACCAATAAATGTAAAAAAATACCAACAACAAAACAAAAATAAACCCCTTCATCCCCCACATTAAAGCAATAGTTTTTGTAACATTCAAAACAGTGGAAACTATTCATCGTATATTACTATTAGAGGAGAAAAGCAAATTTAATTTAAAATCACTTTTTCAAATTCCCTCAGTGGATGCCAGATAATTCAAGCTTAAACAAATATAAAAAAACCTCATTTTAAATTGAAAATAATACAGACAGAGCTCAATTATTGAGATATTAAGGGGAACATTCAATTTGAGATACATTTAAGCATCTTTGCCTCCTGGAGATTTTACATGACAAGGCTTTAGGTAAACATGGTTTTGCAAACAGCAACTATCATATCTGATCACATAACCTCTGGACTAAAGCAGTATGTCAGCAAATATTTCTGATTATTTAAAATATTAAATAACTGTAATTTACTAGGCAGGTCTTCCTCAGAACAATCACAAAAATTTTCAAGAATTCATATCCACATACAAAAAGCATTTAGATGGCCTGTTACAAGTCTCTGAGTAATAATAATAAAAAATCACCTCTCTCTGTGATAAAGCCCAGTTCAAATACATTCTGGGGTATAGCAGTGGTGGAAGAGCTGCCTTTCTGTGACACTCAGCTTACAAGGAAAACTGTAGCAGCCAAGGACAGATAGGGTAGGAATCATTTTACCTAACTTTAGCTATATAGATATTAGACGCCTAATTTAAGCTAATCATCTGGCTTCCCTCTACATCTAATGGAGATAAGCATTCCCAGAGGGAGATTCATCCTGCTTTTTTTTAGGCATCTCTCTTCTAGATGCTTGCAGATGGATAAAGTCAAGAAAAAATCAGTCTTACTGACAGCCTGATAACTTGTCATTAGCAATGCACAATGTCCAAATTCTTTTAAATGAAGCCAGAACTGATTTTTTTTTTTTTCCTTCATCATTTAGCCTTTCATTTTCCCTGTGACCCAACTGTTTCTTCAGCTCCTCCCATGAAGATCAACTTTCTCTGGCACTTTATTTTTCTTACCCTGGACCATGTTTTCTGAAGCCTGGGGAACTGCAACCAATGTCAGTATGTTGCTGCTCTACCAGTTACAAATCCATTCACATGCATGTGCTCTAAATTGCAGTAATGATCTGAACACACAGATAAGTTATCTGGTTGATTGCGGTTGATCGCGATTGTGCTTTCTGGGTCTACTCTACCACCTTCAAATGTGTAAAAGTCTGTGGCAACATTAAGGCAGTCAAGGTATATAGATGAATGCTAAAATATATTTACTATTCAAAGAAGATGGCTTAAAGCAAACCAGGAAAATTAAGGAAGAAATATCATTAGGGCCCTCACCTGTACATGCGTGAGCCCAAGTCACCACACATGCTTTGAGGCCTCTGTGCTTCAGAATATTGAACAAGTCCTAAAGGTGAAGCCTGGCCTCAATTCTTTTGCATTTAGGGTTTGTAGGTTCTCAGCAATACCAGCATTGCTGCATCACACCTCTGATGACCAAGCCCTTAGAAACAGTAGCCGAGATTTATAAGGAAGCAGGTGTCTGAACTTAAAGACTCCTAAATTTTTAGCTGGGTGCCCAAAGCAGCAACAAGACTGACAAGCACCCTGTCCAGCTGCTCACAGATGCTCACCCCAGTAGTGAGGCACCTAGCATTTGTTTTAACACAAAATGGATGTTTATTAATTGTCTATTTATTAATTGTGTTCTAATGGCTACTTGAAGTGCCTTCGCCGAGTGCTCGCGTGCACTAATTCCAACACTGGGCATGCAGTCTACTCTGCGTCTTAGTCCTACAGATTTTTTAGAAAATTAATTTTAATATTAAAAAAACCATTTTGAGCTGCATACGTGAAAATAACTCCATTACGACTGAATGACAATCTAATACGAAATAAGAATAGTCACCTTTTTTTTTTTAACTCTGCCCAAATCCAGGCAATAAATTAGGCTTCTCAGCATGACTGTAAAGTGCTGTGAATTGTATAAACAATCATATATGGACACTGAAAAATAACCCTTATGCACATTGCATTATAGTTCCAAAAATATATTTACAGTCTATTACAAAGATTACAAATGGAAGTGTCTATGTATCGGGATTATGCTAGTTAAAAGCTTTTTACAGATTTTCTTCAACAAAGGCGGGCGGGGACAAAAAAATTAGTATAACCAAACTGATTTTTCTAGTGAAACAAATAAATAAAATGACAAATATAACACTGTACAGTGATCTAAAAAGGGGGAGAAAAAAGGAAGGGGGGGGAAATGATGCATTTAAGTTTTTGATAACTATCTTTGGTCCTAAATGTGGGAAAACACATTATGTAGCACTGAATATACATGTTTGTTTGTGATGCTCTGCAAGTAAAATAGAAAAATATAGTGCATTTTCAATGTATTCAGAGCTCACTACACATAAATGTGTGTACAAAACAAGACAGTATAAATAAAATTTACAAGTTTTACAAAGGAACATTTACAAGGTTTTTCTTTTGTTTTTATTTTTTTTGTGTGGATGCCCACATTATCAAACCAGACCAATTTATGACTGATCCCTGGGATCTTTCTCTATCAAAATCAATAGAAGCAGCCCAATTCTCTTTGGAAGTACAGCATTTCATTGCTGGGGTAGTTCACAATTTTCAGATTTTTTTTTTTTAAAGCATTTCTCTCTGGTTCATGTACATTCTTGCAGTATCTGTAAATACTCTGTTCATTATTGCTTATGGTAATTAAACATTTTAATCAAACAAAATTTATATATAAGTAAATGGTGTAAAAAGATATTCCATTGAGCAACTACCTTTGCATCTCTGTTCCTGATGAATGACTGTTGCGTCTGTGTGGCCACGCACACGCATGTTCGTTCAGAGCAGCAAAAGCTTGTACAAAAATTGAAAATTCTGAACTGCCCCTTGTCTCATGCTCTACAGTTCTTATATAAAAGCTATGTCCTTATTCTGACAGCTGGACTGCATACGGCTTAAACTCATAGAAAATATACACCAGCTATTTCTCTTAGATTTGCTAATGCAGAGTACGGAAAAAAATGTGATGTGCTCAGATTAAATGGTTTAGGTAACACTGGAGAACTGCACCCATACTCTGAGACACTCCTACAATCGCTTGTCCATTCAATGCTGTGTCTCAGCAGGTTTACAGTTGTAGATCTACATCTTAGAATATATCTCAGTTTAACTCTAGTCCATTAAAATCATCTTGCAAACAATTTGCTAAAAGTGCCTAGAACTACTTAGGGGTCATTATTGCTTTTCTTTTTCTTTACATTTTTTTTTTCTCTTTTATTTTCTTTTAAAAGATAGCATATGTATAACCTTAAAAAATTCTTTAAAAAATATCAGAGCTCTTGGCAACTTGCATTTTCCTGACTCCCTGCCAATTAGCTAGCCATGTCAATACGGTGTTGATTTAACAAAAGGAAATGGCACAAAGGGATACCAAAGTTCGGATAGATATACATTGCTTGGTCGTGCTTTTTAAATCCCTAGGAACTCAAATAATCCTTCAGAGGTACCCAGTGTAGTAATGTGTCATTGAATTAGCACTAAAAAGGTCCAAAGATATAAACATCATACTAAAAGAAAGTCTTTATGAAGAATAAACACAAATGATTAAAAAAAGATTCAGAAATCACAGATTTAAGGAAAATATTTTGTTGAATTCAACAATAATATCATGATTTTATCTGACAAATATATTCTTTTTTAAATTTTTATGTACATTTAAAAAGTCTATTAGATAAAAAGGAGGTTAGAGAGCTCAAGGTGTTTGTATGTTTATTCAGGTAGTACTTTGTTTATTGTCACTGCTGTTTTCCTTGCCACCACTGGTGGATCCTAATTCCCTTTTCATAAATTCTGGTGGCACTTAGGAGTTCAAGTCTGTAGGTGCTTCTTGTAGCTCTTCTATTCACTGCAGGAAGGACCCAGGAAATCAAGTGTCTTCTAGCAGCACTTCATATATACTGAAGGCCAGTGCTGTTCTCTCAGTCTGTCACCTCCCTCATAAGGGAGAAATGTCTATCACACTTGGATGCCAGTGCCGTGTAAATGTAGCATTTGTGCTCTCATAGTCTGAATGCTGCTCATGATTTTCTTTTGATGACCAACCAACGTGATCCCTAAACTCATCACATCCCTGGGGAAGATAAATGCGTACATTGTTAATTTTTCAACTTAGACTGCTACTGTATGGTATTTAACTGTGAGGCAAAGCTACGCAGTAGTTTGGACTACAGGGTTCTGACATTGAAGCTACGCCGTGACCTCAGCTCAGTACTGGGAAGTTCACATAGGCACTGTTCAACCTCTCAGCAACAAGTGCAATTACATGGCAAGTGTCATGTAATTACACTGTGTGGGTCTCCACATCTGAGAAGGAGGTCAGTGTGTTTTACATTATGATAATATTTTAGTGTAGCTTTTTAAGGACACCCGAAGACAAAGACACTTCTTTTGTAAAATGCTTCGAGTGGTTCTCAGGAAAAAGTTATGTATAAATACAAGATTTTGGGGATCATAGTCTGTTTCCTAAAGAGATGCCTAAATGTCTTTGCATAATGGCACATACCCATCATGCAAATGAACGAGGAGCAGCAGTTTCAACTCAGCCCCTGCTAATGCTAGAAGCTTGTGGACTCTGATGACAGTTCCCAAGCTACAGGCTGAGACCCCTAGTGATATCAGGCAGATAAGAATAGGATTGAAATCTTGAGAATATTAGGTTAGAAACTTGTTTAGAAACCCACTGCTCTCAAAGAGAAATTGCATGTGCTTGGCAACCACCAGGACAAGAAAGTTGTTTGCAGGGTACCAAGAAGACCTGTTTTAAGATGACAGTACTGATACAGGCCACGTTTGCCTTCAGACAATTGTTTCTACAGACTTATCCTGATGCAAAGTCCTGTCTAGCAGGACACAGACAGTCCCCAGCCATTTAGAAGAAAATTCCACATCTTCCCAGAAGACATTGGGAAAAAGGTACACATTAGGTGGTGGAGGCAAAAGTGGTTATTTTCCTATACATACATACTTTGGAAGGGGCCACATTCTCCCTCAAATTCTAATCCCTTGGTGTTATTTTAATTGGTCTGAAAAGCAGGGAAAAAAGTGATGCCACACAGAGGTAGCAGGGTATTTGTCCTTTCATGAGATGCTCTAAAACAACACCATCAGCTACTAAAATGTCTGGTTTGATCCCAAGTACCATGTTTGTACTCAGGGTAAAGTTTTGGAGTTGAACATTGTGTATTATTGTACCTAGAAATTCCCTAAATGCAAGTTAAACATGCCCAGTACTAACTTACTCAATAGTCATCCTGGCAACTGATTCAAGAGAGTTGTAGCCTGCTGCTGTGAAATTATCCTTATATCTTTCCATCTTAATAGCTTGTAACCATTCGCCTACGGAGCAGAAAGTGGTAAAATCGGGAGTGTTCTGGTCCAGAAGAGGGCTAATTGGTCTATGGAGAAGGAAAAAGGAAAGTAAGTTGTTTCCAAAGAGAGTAAAACATCAGGGAGTATTTAGCAAGGTGAGAGTCAAATAAGTTTTGGGTATTAAAAATGTCGAGAGTAGAAAGTAATAGGCCTTTATACACAGTTTAGATTATTCTGTGAATAGTTCTTGACTGCTCTGTAGCTCACAATATGTGCTTCCTAAGCTTATTCACATAAAAGATGAAAGGTCAGAGTGAGCAAAATCAGCCTAATGGACTACTGTTACCAACAGAAAATCAACCTTATTACCTAGCATGACAGCAGCTGTCTCTATGTTGCTGAGCAAAATATAGATGCTATTCTTTTATGCATCTTAGAAAATATAGTAGTAGCTATTCCCATTTTTTAATTGGATGGGACAAAACAAAGACAAGGGAAGAGCAGAGACACAAAGTCTTAAGGTCACACAGCAAATCGGTCAGTAGAAGAATCAGGAGCAGAACACAGGCCATTTGATTCCCTAGTACAGTGGTCTAGCTAGCAGATCAAAAGATTACCATGATTAAATAATTCACCTGAAATTTATGAAGAAGCCATTAAAAACTACATCATGAAATACAATGAGATGCAATCACTGAAAGGAGTTAAAGCCAGAAAATGAAAGATAAAAATCTAGAGTGTAGCATGTCAAGGTACATTGGCCAAGCATGAGTACTGTTAATTACTGTCTCTACTGTAGCAGTTCCTAGGGCAAGGGATGCATCATATAAAACTACAATAGACAATGATCCTTGCCCTCCAGACTTTATGATTTTAAGAAACAAGGAAAACACAGACTAGTGGTGAGAGTACGGAAAGAGTGATGAGCAGGCAGTAGTTTACTGAGAAATGTGTTAGTTATTTTGGTTGCTTTTCTTTTTTCTATGAAAGTCCTTTTTTGGCTTTGTTCAGCATGGTAAAAAAGAAGGGCAAATGAGGGAAGAGAACACAGAACAGAAAGAAGGAGGAACTGAAAGACAGATGAAGTAAGTGTGAACTGGAACCAGCCACCAAGCAGAACATCCAGAGCCCAGCCATGTGCACCGTCATAAGAACACACACTAAACCTTTTCTTACCTGCTACAGGTTCCCAGTGGGGTTTTCAAGCTGTTTGGATTTCTAATCATTTTGTCCAGAATGCCAACTATCTGCTCAAACTTTGGCCTTTCACCACGTTCCTTCTGCCAACAATCCAGCATCAGCTGGTGCAGTCCTGCTGGGCAATCCATGGGTGCTGGCAAACGATAGCCTTCTTCGATTGCTTTTATAACCTAGTAGCCAACATAGTTAATCATTTTTCATCAACAGTAATTTAAAGAATATGTACTGCTACCCAGTTCAAATATCTAAGAGAAATAAAATAAAAAATTAAAATAAAATAAAATAAAATAAAATAAAATAATCAATAAAATTTGTCACTGGTGTTGCAAAAATATGAGTCTGTTGTTTTGACACTAGCCTTCAGGTTTTCAAATAATTTCCCCAGTTTTATCTTTTGGCTTATTAAGCATATTGTTCTATATGTGCAGAACATAGCTGTATTACCTAGACAAGTGAGTAGCAGGGAACAACAATTAAATTCACCAAGGGAGCAACAGATAGATTGATAAATGGAGTTATTTCAGAAAGCATTATTACTAGCCCCAAGGTTTTTATGAAAGAGTGTGTGGTAGGAGCAACTGACTTTTAAATGGATGGATATCAGTGCATGCACATATAAAATACAAGAAGCCTGAAGGTATTATAAAAGGATCCAAGAAAAATGTTTAGCAGATAGAAATTGTTAGGGAAAAAAGTTGTATTCCATGCCTAGCCATATTATATTAATGATAAAGCAGCAGAACTGTGCCATGTGAGAGAGAGTGACCTGGGTAAATGCTATTTTAATATATCACAGAAAGTTAGATTTAATAAGAGATGCTGCTAGATGATGATATGATCAAAGGACAGCATAAATGTCTGAACCAAGAATTACACCCACCCGTTGACTTCCTTAGCCAAGTCCATTTGGATTTAAGTAAAAAATAAAAATGGATAAAGTAAAATCACAGAAAACTGCTGTAAACCTTGAGGGCAGAATAAAAAAAAAGCACATCAGGAAGCAAGGCAGATAAGAAAAGCTAGTGAAAAAAGGCTAAAACACTGTTCATGGGGGATTTCAAGTATACTGACATTGACTGACACAGCAGCATTAGAATTGCTAAAGAAGGGTGCTTGTTCCTGAAGGGGAGTGCATAGGACTGTTTTCTCCCTCATTTTGTATAGAAAGCAAGATCAGAAGCTGTTCTAGATGTAGCTCTGGGAAGTAGATCTGGTATGATAAATAAAGCTGGTGAATATCCAAGTTTCAGTAAAATAATAACCTCAGAAAGAAAATATTCCGTAGGTCATGTGAGAAAACGCAAAAGGAGTAGACTGCAAAGTAGACAGAACTGCAGACAATACAGAATGACCTTCAAAAACCTGGCTGAAATCCAGCCAGGTTTTGTATCAAAACCTTTTGCATAAAAGAAATTTTGTGAAAAGAGAAGGCATAGACCAGTGGTAGGGCACTGACTACAGTTTTGTGTTACAGAATGTCCTTCTGACCTCAGGGAAGTTGCCTCATCTCCCTAGGCCTCAGCTTTCTCTCTGAACATTTAGAATGACAGTACTGTCCTACAGCTCAAAAATGACTGAGAAATATTCAATTCCTGCAGAAACATCCACACCTTGAAGAATGAGTGCAGTGACCTTTCACAAACGTTGAAGTTTTCTGTCAGAGAGGGTATGGAGAGAGGTTTTCTGCAGAAGAACAGGGAAATTGGAAGAACAGAGCTATATAGTAAAGAAAACATTAGAAGTAAAATGTAAGATCCTTTAGAACTATATCAAGAGGAAAGAGAAAAGAACAGCACCTTATGTTTAGAAGTAGTAGTGGAATCAAAGTGAAAAATCATCTACAGTGTGTACAGGACAATTGCTGTGCTGTGAAAAGTAATGCAGACATTTCTGATCCTCTAAATGGCAAAACGTATTAAACACTTTGAGCATGCTACGTATGATTTACCACAAATTAAGTAGCTCCTTAAGAGGTCAGAAGACAGAAATCATCAATGAGAAATGAAAAAGTAGGTGCCAACAACAACAGTATAACCACCAAAATATCTAAAGGCCTTATAACTGGCAAACTATCAATATAAGAATATATCCAAGAATGTAAGGGAGAGTAAAAACATGAATGAAGGGATCAGAAGAGGAGTTTTCCCCATTCACTACAAACTGCAGAGAAATCTGAAGAGAACTGGGAATCAAATGAAACTGTTTTTGAAAGGCTTTGGTGTTACTTCAGAATCAGCTTCTCTGATGTGTACTCTGAGCAAGAAGGGTAAAGCTGAGAAATATAAAATAATGAGTCAGCTAGAGATGGATAGAATTGCTGTGAATATCCAAAACATTGAAATAATATTTTAAAATATTGGTAAGTAAAGTACAACAAGTGTCCACTCTGCAAAGAAAGGACGAGGTGTGGTTCAAAACATCAGTACTCAAAGAAAATGAGATGCAGAATTTTTGGGTTTTTTTAAATAAGCAAATCTACAAAGAGAAAACAGCTGGAGTTCTTACTAATGGAATTGATTTATATTATCTACACTTCCCACAGATTGTTTTTGTAGTTCTACTTTTGCAGCAAAAAGAGTAAAAGGGAATACTGTTAAGACTATGCTTTTATCATAACCAGGCTGAGGATGTAGAGAAGGATAGAAGAGGACTGGTCTGTTCACTTTATATGCTGGATGCCAACAAGGAATTATTAAATATGGGTAACTGGACAAAGTCATGTTGTAACTCTGAATGTGGTCATATAATATTAAGAACACAAACTAATGATGATAATAATGGTAAGAAATCCAGAAGTACAGCCTTGCCCTTTTCTCAAGAACTAATCTGCATTGGGGTCAGAAACCAAATGAGAGAAAGGACATCAGCAGTCTAGCAGGGGAATGGGGGTTTGAGGGCTCTGTTACTAGCAAGGATTAAGCTGAGGCAAGCTTGTGCTCAGCCTGCTGTGCCTTTGAAGGGAGTTTGTAGGATGAGTGTTCTTTTGGTGCAGCCTAGCTCCAGGTCATTGCTAAAAGGATGGTTTTGCTTGAAAAGAGTTCACAATGCAAATACGTATCCTCCATCAGTCTAAAGCAATGACTTAAAGGAGGAAGGGAATGAAAGAAATGCTATCTAAAAATCCAAGTCAGGGAGGGCCATTATTTAGGAGATCTGTTCTGCTCTATGACTACACCCACATCCACTTTTAGGCAAAATGATACACTTAAAATATAAAAACTGAGTGCAAAATTAGAAGAACACATTTAGAATTTTTCATTCCTGTTAAATACTCCAGCTGGTGACTTTGAAGGAGAATAGATAAGAAATCATTAGGTGATTCTAAATTTTTGCATCATAGATTATCTATGGGATCGGTAGGATGCGTTTATGGTATGGGATAACATGCCTGAAGATCACAACATACAAGAATACTTGGAATTATTTTACCAAGCAATTGATGCATCTTTTAACTATGTGGTATTAAAGATTATCATGAAAGATGCTAAAAAGGGATAAAATTAGCTATTTTTTGAAAGAGGCTCACTTACGTGCTTTATATACAGTTTTCAATAGAAGGAATACTTTTCCAAATCTAATAAGAAGCATAAAGATATCAAAATTTCTCCTCTATTTGAAAGTTTTTCCTTATTGTTCCCTGAAAGATAGGTAAGGTTTGCCTTTGAGGCATCTTATATTCCTGTCAGACTTCTTTTATGTTTGAATCTAGTACAGAAGGAAGGTGTCAAAAGAAATGAAACTCTACTGGGTGTCTGGGGAATGTAAATATTTCTCTTTCTCTGCCCCAAGGACTTGTTTGCCCATATTTTGACAGTCCATGAAATCTTTGACACTGAGACCTGTCAAATATTAACAACTTTGCACTGTGCCAAACTGACTCATCATCTACACTTTTATCTTTTTTTTTCAGCTTTGATGTTGATCATTCAATCAAAAATTAAAATAACAATTAAAAAACCTACTCAAGCACCCACCTGAAGAACTTTAAATGAGACTCTTTCTGACATCTTTCACACCTGTATGGCTTCTTCCTGTGTAATTTCTATTTTAATAGATACTCCTGTCAGAAGTCAAGATTAACACCCATCTGTTCTATTACTGCTGACCTGTTGCTCTGGATCGTATTTTATGCAAACAAGGGTACTGTTAAATCAGCATAATTAACTTGAAAAAGCCAAAGTAGGTCATTAACTGCCACTCAGACTTTTTAACAACTTTTTCAAATTATTAATCATTGCTCTAAGGTCAGAAACCTCAGAATTATTTTTTATTGGAAAAACATTATTTCTTTCCATGCTTAAGCATAGTGAAGAGCCCATATTACTATTTTTGATGTTCCAGTTTTAATTGATACTTAGGACAGAAATCTACAATATATATGTGGCAAAAAAAAAGGTTTTGATTTTAGTAATAAGTGAAAGCTCTGTAAATTTTTCATTTTGTGACAACCACACAGTACTTTGATAACTCTTATTTCTAAACCAACATTTTATGCATTTATAGTGAAATAAGTATGTATGTGTTTCCAATATGTAATTGTTGTTTTACTGACACACACCCACACTACACCTACACCTAGGAACAGACAAACCTACATCTTGATTTGACATGTCCCAGTAAGGCCGTTCTCCATAAGACATTACTTCCCACATAACTATTCCATAACTCCACACATCACTTGCTGATGTAAATTTGCGGTACTGAATGGCCTCTGGAGCTGTCCATCTCACTGGAATTTTTCCACCCTATTGGAAAAAAAAGAGAAAAAAAGAAAAAAAAAAAAAGGAAGAAATTTCTCTTTTTCACCCATGGAATTTTCAAATCATTTTCCATAGAATGAATTTACAGTTATTTCTAACAACATCAAGAGCAGCAGAGCAGCACTTACACAATCTGCTATGGTTGACCAATTGAAGAATTTTCAGGGTTGCCTAAGGAAGTATCTTAAAAACACTTCGAATATTAATACTTAGATACTTGTATAAGCTAAGTTGGATGAATTTCTCTGGAAGTGCTTATCCCTCCACTGATTTTAAAGGGCTGCTTAGATGTCTGATGCACACTAGCTGTTTAACTCCTGGCTGCCTGAAGCTCGGTGAGGGGAATCCCAGCCTGGGCACATCCATCCCATTGAATTGTAATTTGTGTCCTCTGAAATCTTGGTCTGACATTTTTAAACCATGATCCCACTTAGAGCCCAAAGGCAGGAGTGACAGCCGTGAACACCGGTGTGGTTTCCTGCATCCCTGTGCCTGTCGGAGCAGATTCCAGGGGCCCCTCCTTCCCTCAGCATGGGAAAATAGGTACAGGGAGGCCCCATGGGTGGGAATGTGGAGATGGCTCAACAAAAGAATAAAGAGCACAGTGTGCTTGATGAATGCATATTTAAGAAAAGTGTCCCACCCAAAAGCAAGGGAAAATATAGGAGGTGAGCTTTGTCACAGATTAGCCTCAAGCTAGTCAACCCTTTAGTGAGATAAAATCTAGCCTGCAAAATAGTAGTAGTTACAAATATTTTAATTGACTCATAGCAAATTAGATGTTTAAAATTTTTGTGGGTAAAACTTCCTTATTTGTTCAATCAGAAAATCATGAGGAATGGAATAATGAAGATACTGTACAAAATTTTTAGTACTTTGTCAAATAAAAATGTATGTTCTTACAAAAATATTATCTCCTAATTAGAGACAGATTTCTGTAGAGACTCTTCCTTTTGACTGGTTAACCTCCTCCCCCCCATCAATTAATGTATTTTCCATATCTAAACTATCCAGAAGATACACTTCTTATAAATAACCAGATCTCAAAAGTATTATTATATTAAAACCCATTGATTTATCTTACAGTTGTAGTGTAGACAGCCTCTGGATCATCTTCTATAACTCTGGAAAGGCCAAAGTCTGATACTTTACAAACAAGGTTGCTGTTGACAAGAATATTGCGTGCTGCAAGATCCCTGTGTACATATCCCATATCGGCCAAATATCTCATTCCAGCAGCAATTCCTCTCAACATTCCCACTAGCTGAATAACAGTAAATTGCCCATCATGTTTCTGGAGAGAAGAAAGGAGCAGCAATTCTTGTTAGTAATGCTGAGAAGAGAAGTAAGAATTAGTTTTACGACTTCAGCTTTCCACTTATTTTACTCCTTCTGTGGCAAAGAAACTCACTTCGAACACACCTTCTTCAGAGATAAAGCAGTGTATCCAGTTAAGAAATTTGTGCATAATTAATGCACTGATAGTAACAGAACTTGCTAACCACCACGTATTTCTCGCTAACTTGTGGCAAGTCACTTCTAAGAGAGATTATCTAATGAAGATCTCCTAATGTTCTTATTGCTTGCTTCTATGCTCTTCATCTCTCAGAATAATTATTTGTATCAAGAAAATAAGAACTATCTCCTTTTTGTAACCCCAGCTACTTAAAATTTTCATTCAGAGCTTGGAGCGTATTAAAAAATAAAATCTGTTCCTGCATATCTGGTAAGGAGTCAGAACTGGCGAGTTCAGAACATGCTTAAAAACATTAAATTGTTCTGAATGCACATTTATTCTTTATTTGTTCATCTCTTAAACAGAATCATAATTCATTTAGGGATTCTTTTATGCTGATTTCCACCATGCTGCCACAGTAAAATCCTGCTCCCAAAAGGCAGAAGATCTGGCTTCAGGTATCAGTGTTTTTAATTTCAACTGGTGGCTATAGTAACACCCACCATGTCTATGCCACATTAAATCACATAAATTCCTAGAATGTTCCCACATGTTCCTGTCTGATCCTCTAATTTCTGATCTGGTTTTGCTGAAATAGCATAGAGAACCTGCTAGCATTTGTCAGAACTCCATTTCAAACTGAAAACCATTTTAATTATACTTAAGTAAATACAATAAACATAATATAATAATATTATATTAATAATAAACATAAACACAATACAAATATAATATATATTTTAATTATATTTAATTAGATAGGCATGTATGCATATATATATGCACAGGTATAAGACTTATTTTTAAAAGTGTCAATATATAATATATGTCATTTTAATTATGCTTATATATGTTTTAATTTTGGTACTCACCCTAAGAAATGCATCTAAGGCCCCATTCTCCATGTATTCTATTACAATCATGACTGGTTTCCCTGAAAGAAAAGAAGGCAGATATTTGAGAATTGTAAAACAAATGGAGTGCCTTTTTTTGATAAAGCACACACTATATTCCTTTGAAGGACTGAATCATTCAGACATTGAACATTTCTGAGCCCTCAAGCACTGTTACAGAGCTCTAATTTCTTACATATCTGCATGGAAAGTGGTCATGATTCATAAAATCGAACCATACAAATCAAAAAGTCAGTGTGTTCTCCTAACTCCTGCTGTGTGAACAGGACTCTGGAATAATGACACTTCAGATAATATGAAAGGACATGAGAAACTTTATCTCTCTGCATGGTCTTTGAGGCTAAATGAAACTAGAGAAATAATACGTTTCAAAGTACTTCATCTTTTAATCATGCGTGCATCTAAATTTTTTTCCTCAGGTTGTAGCATAAAGTAAGTATTGTTTTAGTTAGTTACGCATCAGGAGAAAATCCATTAGGAGTGTGCAGCCTGTTCATAATTTGAATCTTTGACCATGAATAAGGCAGAGTAATTTCTGCCATCGTGTTGTTACCTGACTGACAGACCGAGCTGCTGCTTACCTCTGGTAACAACTCCTTCCAGGTGAACCACGTTGGGATGGTCAAACTGCCCCATGATGCTTGCTTCACACAGGAAATCTCTCCTCTGCTTTTCAGTGTAGCCAACTTTCAGAGTTTTTATGGCTACTGCAACGTCTCTCTTGCCTGGAAGCTTCAGACGCCCACTGCACACTTCACCAAACTCTCCTAAAATGAAGTAGATCAATGCTGAATTACTCTGAACACCAGTATTTTTTTTAGGCCTTGATTCAAATAGCCACCTAAGTGTGTGTTTAAATTTAATGTGTTCATATTTGAAATGGATTACTTTGGCATGTGCCTTAAATGAATTGCTGACCCTTACGGAATAAACACTTCAGCTAAGCCAACTGACAGGACTGTTATTTGAATATTTTAAAAGACTTGTTAGTAATTTCTTGCATTTTTTTCAAAAACAGAAAAAAACAAAAAGTGGCTTTCATAAGAAAACACTATTGTTGAAATAGTAATACCATTCCTAAGAAAAAATGTCATTCTGCTCTATGTGGTTTCCTTGCTATCTTTAGTTGCAAGGGGATTTTTTCTTTCAAAAGGCAGCTCTTGCAGAGCTGCTTTTAATTTAGCATCCTTATGGTGTTAAATGAAGCACTACATTATTACCTTCAAGCCAGGATAATTTACTTTACAGATTATGAAATTAAAGGTGTGACTTATAACAATTTTGTTACATTAAACAAACACAAATAAATGCTGCAAGTTTGTAAAAGGTTCTAAACTAACAGACAATTGGAATTTGAAGAAGCCTGCGATAAAAAAGACCAAACAGCCAGCAAGAATATAAAAAAAAATGCCCCAACAACCAAATCTGGAAGAGAAGTAATTGGATTCCATCAGACAGGAAAGAGGATGGAAGCATGTGAGATGTGGAGCTGAATGGCAATATATCTACCTCACTATTAACAAGATTATGAAAGATTTAAGAATTGTTCCTTGCCTCACAGCTGTGTCAGCAGACAGCAAAACTGAGATCTCCAATTCTGCAGACAGGAAGAGAAATCTCCTTGTATACATAGAAGAAGAGGGTAGTAATATATGTTACTGAATAAAAGTCAACATCTCTTTAAAAAGAAAGATTAACCACGAAAGTATTTAATAAACTGGTACTTCACAAATTCATCTGGATTTTGAGGGATATGGTTCCAAGTCTCTCCTCTAAATCAAATCAAGTCAGAAATTTATCTCCTGCATACCTGTGGAGTGTCTTAAGATTAAGCTGTTACGTATACACAGGTATGCAGACACGCCTACATCGAAGACATGTTTTAGGATGAGCACTGAAAAAAATGACTGAACTAGACAAGACCTACACAGAGAGTTTGATTAGAGAATCCTTTTGGGAGAAACCTTGTGGGATTAGGATTTTAGTGGACATGCACACTGGCAAAGTGTCTGGCTGTAAGTGGGGGGGAAGTATGCTTGGAAGTTGGGCTGAGTGCCTGAAGAGATAGATGGTGGGGTGCGCTAACGGATAGGCTGCAAAAGGTCTTGTTTATGATACCGTCATTATTTGAACACTAATGTTCTCCTATCAGCCCCAAATCGAGCTTTGGGAAAGAAAAAAGCAGTACCTGGATCTTGGCTTCACAGTTCATCTAGAAGGGTAGAACTTTGACCATGCCTTTGGCCATTCTTAACTGACTTGTTTGAGCAAATCTCCACTCAGTGTGGCTCTTTTCACAAACCTTCTAGGAGATGACTGCATATAGAATCAAATTCCTGTCCCTCACATTCTTAGCTAGCTGAACCAAGGCTTGCTCAAATCAAGTCCATATACCTCTGCTATTACCGTCCTGTACCTAAGCTAATTGACCACACAAGTGTTCCTGCTTGCATATTATCCTCAACCATCCTTGGGCACTGAGCTAAGAATGCCATGAGGTACAGCTGCTATAAGCACAACAACTAGCTGCTGATGTCCCTAGCTTGGTGCCTTAACCTCCCTCCTGCACTTCATTAGCAACATGGATGACTATTAATGAATTTACCACTCACCTCACCCACAACCCCTGGCTGCAAGAACTACCTAAAGGGTAACCATTTTCTCTAGCAGTACTTTCTGAAATTGCTTCATTCCATGCCGAAAACAAGATGTGAGTATAGAGTGTGTCTGTGTGCTTGTGATATTTCAGAGCCAGGTAATTAGGATACTTGGCACAGGGGACACTAAAGCTTAACTCCTTTCCAGCTCTCTGCGATCTGATTTTGATTGATTTCCAAAGGCAGATCACACACACTTGGGCAAACCAGAAACTTCAGCTTGTATGTTATGCATTTCAGGCCAGGATGCTAGCCAACGAACTACTTTTATTCCCAAGAAAATAGTATATTCAGCTGAAATGATGCCCAAAAATAAACCAGAAAATATGACAACAAGAGAGGGAATACTGCACAGCCGCACAGCCACTAGCTCAGCATGTCAACAAAGCAGAGGCTAAAACAAAGGATGTGTGGTATGAACAACTTAACTTAGTGGACACCATATTCTGTATCTGACAGGTGGCCACAGCAGGATGGTAATGAAAATGTTGGCAAGGAAAGCACATATCCCTCATGCAAATTGAGCACAAGCATACTTGCACCCTGTTTGTGTCTGAGAGACGTGGCACTACTCAATAGTTGATGTGGCCAGCATTGCTGATGCATACTGAGATTGCTAAGTGGCTTTTCTGGTGCTGTCAATAGCAGAAATTCCATATTCTTCTTTGATTCATGAGTTTCAGCTGCTGCTTTGGGTCTGTTTGCTTCTGTTGTTCCTGGACTGCATTTCATTTCACTCCTGTTTGCTATTTACATCAACAGGTTAAAGCCATAGCTAAACACGATACAGAATATGCTTTCACCACTGCACTCTCAATTAACTTTCTTCAGATTGACTACTGACACACGTTAGTTGCTTTTTTCTATCAATTATACTCATTAAAATCAACAATAAATTCATCTGCAGTCAAGAAAATTAACACTCTGGAATTTTTCATAACAGTGAAAATACATTTTAAACTGTATACTCTGAAGCTCAAGTGTTTTCAGCATTTTTCTCAGAAGGCATTAGCAAAATCCAACTGAATATATCTTTGTGCTCCGATCTGTTGCTATGCTGGTAGCTTTTTAACTCAAAGCAAAATATAAAGCTCAGCAATTTTTCTATGCTAATCTTGCATATTGTGTATTTATTAGAAAAGATGCTGCCATTCTGGCATCACAAAAATGACTAGTTAGCAAGGGCTGGATTCTTATGCTCTTACTCATCAAAGGAATAATTTGCTCAGCAGTGTGGTTAATTTCAATGGTACTACTCCTTGATTAAGACATGCTTCAACATGACTGAAGTTACTTTAAAAAGGCATTCTGAATTCTAAGCGTAAAGATTTTTTTACAAGTAAAACAACTTATTCTAGAGATATTTCTTCTTCTGTTTTTAAATAATACCCCAATATGTAATTTACAGTACCAAACTATAGGGTGATTTAAAAAGTATTCTACCAATACTTATATAAAACAACAGGAAAGCAAAAGAACATTTCCTCCAGGAATCCAAAGTATTTGATATTTTTCTTACTCATGGAAACTTAATTTCACGACATGGAGTAGTGCAATAAAAATGTCACGTATCTTATTAATGCAAACAAATGAAACTGCCTTTTTAGAGCATGAACACCATGGCTTAAGTAGGTGGTAGACAGTTCAATAGGAAAAAAAAAGCAATGTAGTGCTGGTGCAATTACAATCAGTCATAAGAAGTTAAACAATAACTTTTTGTATTCATAAAATATCAAAAAGAAAAATGGTAGAAGAAAAAACAGCCCGAGGGAAGATTGTGTTATACAGAAACAAGACCTTCCTACTCTCCATTTAAGATTTATTAAATAATGGCTGCAGCCAGTTTTCCTTACTCACATGAACAAAGCTGCAGAGGTCAAAAAGCCCCCTTGCAAAAGGCAAGCGAGCAGAAGTTGCACAAATGACTAACGCCTTTATTCTAACAGTAAATTACAGGCAGCACAACTAGCCCACTCCCCCCAGTTCCAATTTTAACAGCAGATACTTGATTAAAAACCCATAAGCTTTCAATGTCAAGCAAGACTTTTAATTTACTCATTTATTTGGGTTTTTTCAGTTGTTGTTGGGCTCTTCCCCTGTTTGTTTTTACATTTTAGAAGCAAGCGCAGCTTCATTGCTCTTAACCACTCTGGCAAATGCAAAAAGTTCTTCTATACCTGAGGTATAATTATTTGCCTGTCATTATGATGTATGAGTTTCGATCCCAGCTAAATGGAACAGTTGAATCAGGAAGCCACGGCAGCCTTACCTGCGCCAATCACACGCTCAATTTTAATACAAGAGGCATCTAGCTCCTTGGCGAATTGATGGACAGCTCTATTTGGGTCCTCGTAGGTTTCAGGGTCAATGTAGGTTTTGGTGCCTGGAAATTTAACTGTAATGATGTAAGAAAGCATGACTGTGATGAAGCAAAAGCACTTATTGTGCAGTCAGCCCAGGAATTTCATTATGCAGAGTGCTCCTTGGAAGACTGAACCTGCTTCCATGCCGCCTGAGCCAGAGCTGCTCTGAGAGGCAACCTTAGTTTTAGGCATCATCTGCAAGCATGCTGACAGAAGTATACACAATCCCATCTCTAAAAAACAACTAACATTAGCATCTGCATCTCCTCTTGAACTGTAAGAAATAATAAATATTAAATAGTGCTTAATGGAATAAAATGCAAGGGTTGAGTGGGAGTAAAAACAAAGCGGGGAAAGGGTATAACACCAGCCGAGGAAGTGAAAGTTTCTTTTCTGCATAAGGACATCTTATCCTCTACACCCAGGATGTGTAAACAGCATTTCTTTGTGTTACTTCTCTCCTCTAGTGGGATTTGAAAGGTTTCTCCAACCCCTTGAATTTGCTCAATCTACTGAATATAATACTGTTTGTAGAGTGTGGCAATAGTCAAACTACTCACAGCACTCAGAAATTGCATCCTTCGGTGTATTTCTTGCACTATAATATGAACATGAGAAAACACCTGTAGTCAACTTGTAAAGGCACAGGAAGGGAAAGTGGCCTCTGTGGCACAATTATCTCCCCTCTCAAGGACCTAAATGAATATGCAGCAACTTGTTTTTTGCTCATTCTTTCTCTACGCTTAGTGCAGCTCAGGCAGCATAGTGCTCTGGCCAGCATGCAGTTTTTTCCCTTAATTTGCTGATGATTCAGGTAAATTATTTTTTGCTATTCTGGTCAAAGTACAAACTCCTGGTGATAGCAGAACAACCCTGGAAATCTATTAATCAAGCAATATTTATGAAATAAATTTGCTCACAAGGATTACACTCTTGAGCTTTAATTAAATCGGTGAATTAATACTCAGTATGAAAATGCAAAAATGTTCCTTTGTTAATTGATATATACAAGATCAGGATCAAAAGTCAATACAAAACATAAATGGTTTTCAGTTGCTCTGTATTCTTTTAATTTAACATAAAATATATTAAATTTGAAAATACATTGAAAAACAGCTTAGTAATCATGTGTATTTTTGTTTTGTATTTCTGTTTTTTATATATATATCTGTATTTATGTTTTAGATGGTATTAATGGCCTAAATCCACAAACCATAAGAAAAGAAACCAAAAACAAACCTAGAGAAATTGTTTCAGTAATAAAAAGAATTTATAGCCAGGGAAATCATTTGAAATGTTGCCCAGATGCTGTTATCTGTCATATGACGCATTTAAATGGATGTTCTTTAGTTGTATTGGAAATTTGTATGCTGAATATTTTTTTTAATTCTAAATATTTAGTTCTTAAAACCAAGAGACAGGACAAAATGAGAATTAAGCAGTGGGTTGACCTCTGGTAGTAGAGCTTTAAGGCAAGGAGATGGAGACATCCCCTTGTGCTTGTGATAAAGGGCCTGGGTTGGAAGTAACCTTGCAAATCTCAAGTGGGCCTCTGATGGTTCTTTGTTCAAGCTGTCATAAAACATTTTGACAGGCCAAGGCCATCCTGGCATAGTAACATGAAATAATGCTGGCCTGCATTTGCAGACATTGTTAGATGAAAAAGGGAGGAGGAAACCAAATATAAATCTGAATTACTTGACTAAACTCCTCCATTGTACTTGTATCTTCAAGTGTAGCACTTGAGGTCAAAGAGAGATGAAGGGAACTGAAATGAGATATATGATGGTCCATTAAATGCACTGCTTTAAAGTCTGCTTTCAAAAATGTTTGCTTGTATGTTTTTGTTCTACGTAAGTGCTTGTTGTAATTTACATTTTTGAAAACCCAGTCTGGCACCTCAGTGCAGAAGAATGTTGTGTAGCTATTACAGAGCAAAAGGCCACCAAACTGGTGTTCACAGCTCTGTGACCAAGCTGGTGACCACAGCATTGGGTTCCATCTCACTCTGTACATGGCTGTCAAATGAAATTAAATGCTACACCTACAATCAACAGATGAAGGAAAACTACTTTGGCAAGAAGTAACTTTTATCTGGTGCCATGATTTAAGGAAGACTGTGTAGGCTCAATATTCAGGCTAAATTGCTAGATAAGCAGATTTCTTGAAAGTAAAATAAGGGAAAGGAACACTTATAAAATGTTACCACTTCTGAATCAACTATCAATTATTAAGTTTTCAAATTAATTAATTTACACTTTTACTGAAATAAAAAAAAAAGTCACCAATAATGGAGGAAAAAATTATTTAATCAGCGTATCCCTTTTGTTTATATACTGACATACAATACATAGTTGATCTTTTCCTTCAAGGACATAATGGGGACTTTAAAAGTAAAAGTAGTAGCTCTTCAGGAGATGTGAAAAGCTTATAATGCATTATGAGAATCAAATTTCAAATCCATCACTCCCAGTAGAGTAGCGTTTAAGTAAAATGAGATTTTTGACAAATTGTTTAAAATCAGCCGCACTGCAAATTGCGTAATAGGTAATTCTTATTTCATTATTATTTTCCACCTTTCTGGCACAGTTTACGAACTGAATGACTAAAGCTGCAATGATGTCACCACTTACTTTGACGCTCACTGCATTTAAACAATTTAGATAGCCATACACTCAGACTTGGGAAATGTGATCAATTTCCAGCTGATTTTTTCAGGAAAGAAAGGTAAAACAGAATCTTTTGAGTGGACCTTTAGCTAGAACTATTCATTTAAAGAGGAATACATTGAGAAAATGCTTAGAATTTATGACTAGCGGCTACTTCCTTTTCCATGTGGCATTACTTTTAGATAATAGCTCATGATTTTAATAAATCCAAAACAAACCCTATTGCTTTCATAAAAAGCATAATAATCTGATGGATTTAAGCTACTACTGCAATCATTGGTAGACAACAAAGGCTAAATACACCACAGCATGACTAAACAGCATGTACTAATATGAGAGTGATCAGGTATGGGAGAAGACTGCAAAGACTGGCATTCTCCTGCATCAGAACTTATGTTCAGTTTAATTCTGTGTTTTTTTCAATTACGGTTGCTCAAAATAATTTTGCAACTTAGTTTAACACACTTCCTGCGTTAATGACGAATTCTGAAACAGATTAAAACATCCCTCTCCCCTTCCATTTTCAACTGTCATGAACCCAAGAAAGATGTGTTTTACTGAGTTTTCCCAGGGTTCTAGTTTAAGTTGAGATGGTAGATATGATTTTAGCAAGAGTGGCTTTAGGTACTATTCTTAGCTAGGCAAGTGAGTCTAGATCACACAACCGTAATGAAGTGGCTGACCTTTCTTTTCATATTAAATATTCTAATTTTAAGGACATTATGTTTTATAAATATTGATGGTGCTACTGTATTCACAGTAGCAGAACACAGCTTTTGAGCAGAACAGCTTCATTTTAGGGTGATGCAGTGACTCACTTTCTTAATCTGTAATTTGCCTGAGGTAAAAAGATCAAAAAGTCACTTAGGCAAAGGTCTCTTGAATACTGCACCCCAGAGGGATCATTAGGACAATGTGAAACATGTATTCAAAGCAACCAAAAGAAAACAAAAAATGCAGAATGAAAACAACAGTATATCATAGACATATATAGAAATAAAACCATCTGTCTGAGCAATGTTGACTTTAATCTGCATTCTTTTTGTGTAGGTCACATTTTTACAGTGTTTAACTTCCCACTTACTATTTACACAGCATTTTTGAATTTCCTATGGCATTATCTATTATGGAGTCTTGGTTTAGTATTGTCTACATTATTGCAATTGGGAATTTTTGAAAGGGGGGAAAAAAAGCAATACACTTACAATGAAAGTAAAGTTCTTCATCCCCTTCTTGATCTGCTTTGCTATAGCCACAATGCCTGAAAAGAAAGGAAAACACCAGTTTTACTAGTAAATAATTATTTACTCCTCACATCTAAAGTCCTGACAAAATCAGTTCTGCAGGCTGGGATTTTCAGGCACTGAGCACCTAACTTCTGTAGGCCCTTTGAAACTTTCACCTATAATTCTATTGACAGCAGAGTTTTAAATAAATCATGAACAGTTGCAATCAAAAGGCTTTTGTATCAAATACCAGTCAGGACAGGTCCTAGAGAAAAAAATTCTAGTTCTGGTAAAAGGCTTCTACAGATAAAACAGAGGATTAAAGAACTTGAAAGTAGAGCACTGTTTTACATGAGGTTATTCTTAAACTTACTGCTGTGTCTCTTTTTCTTGAATGTAAAGTCATTTAAAGGCTGATCAGATAAAGTGTCAGACTTCTCCATGTGAGAAAACTGAACAGAAAGAGAGACTTTGAGCAGTACAGGTAAAGAACCTGCTAGGGGTTCCTTTTAAAGCACATTTACATAGGACAAAAAGAACATCTTGATACAAGTATTGTGCCAAAGTAAAAGGACAAACCATATAATTGATAACAGGATTTAAATGAAAACTGTTCCTACTAAGAATTATTTCTGTTTCAGTTTTGCAAATTACTATCTCAGGTTTGACTGTGTCTCAAGAGTTCACAAGAGTGGTGTCAGATGTGCTCACATCCATCAAAGATGCAATACCTTCGTCCGATGATGAATCCAAACACCATGAAGACCAGGATGATAGTTCCCGCCACAGCAACCACAGCTATGATAATAACAGGATTCTGTTCACTGGAAACAGCTGTGGCTACAAACAGAGCACAGAGCTGAGATTAGTTAAAAACTAATCCCTACTAAGGGACCTCAAAAATTTAAGTCAGTCATCACGAATTGTTGACTGTCTACTGTTGTAGACTGCCTTTGTCTGAAACAATTCCATTGATAAAGTTAGTCTAAAGAAGGGCCTCTATTGGAA
Organism: Cyanistes caeruleus; assembly: GCF_971803275.1. Lineage (NCBI taxonomy): Eukaryota > Metazoa > Chordata > Aves > Passeriformes > Paridae > Cyanistes > Cyanistes caeruleus. Next base: position 38,083,861 of record NC_141702.1, read on the forward strand.
ATTCAACTAAATGCTGTATGAATTAATGATTGTCTACATTGAATAAAAAGAAGCCAGGATGGAATTTCCTTGACCAAATTGGTACAGCCATTAGCTGAAAGCCAGCACCACTAGCATCAGTCACTTCCACTCCCTACTACTACTTTGCTGCATGTGTTTTGACTCCTTCCTTAAAGGGGAGTCTGAATATCCCTGTAAGAAGGGACAGCAGGAGGGTAATCCCTAACTCTGCTCCTAGCCTCCCCTTCAAAACTCATTGATATGACTTTGAGGGTTTCCAAGGAAATAGTGTCTTTAAGAAAAATGTTTGAGCTGAAAAACTATTAACATAGATTTTCTAGGTAGCATACTTCAATCTCCTACTGCTATTAATCATTGTAAATGGCTATTATTACTTACCATTTGTTTCTGTTAGCAACAAAAAGGTGCTTCCACATTAACACAAAATGGAATTCTCCATGCTTCAGAGAATTTACATGCTAAAATATCCACACTATTGCTCTTTTTATTCAGATGTGCCCATTATATTAATATATGCAAATGTGTACATGTCACATTAATGTAAACTGAGGATGTAAATACTTAGCCTGAGAAACCCTGAGTTAAAAACACTGTTTGCCTGACATCTAATAAGGGTGGCCATGTACTCAGACACATTAAATAAGCACAGGTCTCCTGAACTCTGTGGAGATGCACTGGTTTGTAACAGTGAGGATCTGAACCAGGAGATGAATAGAGGATAAGACATGAGGGACTGCGTGAGAGTCAGCAGGAATCACAGAATCACAAAATCATAGAATCATTTGGATTGTAGAAAACCTCCAAGATCATCAAGTCCAACCTTTGACTGAACACTACTATATCAACTAAACCACAGCAGTAAATGCCACTTAGATTGGCACTTGGAACACCCCTCTGGGTGGCCCTTTCCAATGCCTAATCACTATGGATGTTAACTATGAAGCAGGGAGCACAGTGCCTGTGGAGTAGCAGGCCACAGAACCTTCTCAGTCTCGCCTGAGAAAGTGGCCTGGGAATTCATAAGGAGGAATTAAAACAATCCTCACAGATAGAAGACAGCCTTGCAGGTGCTGTTTGTCAGTTTCTTGTTTCCTTGCAAGAGAAGGTCGAGGGGTGGTGAGCCCCACTGACCAATGATGGTGATGTGTTAGTTTACTAACCAATAAGAGTTTTTCTTTTCTGCACTTTCACATATCGGTCTATAAAAAAGATCTGAAGTAATAAACCTTAAGAGAAAAAACTCTCCTGTTCAACACACAAAAGAGTCTGTGTCATTCTTCTCGCTGTTCCCAATAGATTGACAAATCACCTGGCCAGTGACAACTTCGTGACATCCCCTGGTGCATCTTGAGGCTCTGTCTTCTTGTCCTGTCACTAGTTGCTTGGGAGAAGAGACTGAGCCCCACCTTACACAGAGCTCCACTCAGGCACCTTTAGAGAGTGGCTCCTCCCTGAGCCTCCATTTCTCCATGCTAAACAACCCCAGCTCCCTCAGCTTCTCCTCACCAGACTTGTGCTGCTGCAAGCTCTGTCACCCTTCTCTGGACACGCTGCAGAAATTCAGTGTCCTTTTCAAAGTGAGGGGCCCAGAAGTGGACACAGGACCTATGGTGTGGCCTTACCAGCACCAAATACAGAGGCATGACCACTATCCAAATCCCACTGGTCACAGTATTTGTGAAACAAGCCAGGATGCCACTGGCCTTCTTGGCCACCTGGGAACACACTTCATGTTCAGCCAGCTGTTGATCAGCTGAGCCACTTTCACTGAGCCACTTTCCAGCTACTCTTCCACTGGCCTGTAGTGTTGCATGAGGTTGTTGTGACCCAAGCACAGGTCAGGTTTTGCCTTACAAACCTCATACAGCTGTCTTTGGCCCATCAATTCAGACTGCCCAGATCCCTCTACAGGAATTTCCTATCCTCCAGCAGATCAACACTCCAGTCCAACTTATTGTCATCTGACAGCTTAATGAGGGAGTCCAAATCATCAGTTATAATATTATAATAATACTACAATAAAGATATTATAATATTATATATAACTATTGTATATTATTTATTATATTATAATATTATATATATTATAATATTATGACTATATCATAATAAATATAACAGGAGTAGCCCTATCACTGAGTTTAGGGGAGCCCCACTAGTGACCATCCACCAGCTGGATGTAGCACCATTCACCACCACCCTCTGGCCTGGCCATCCAGCTATTTTTTAACCAGCAAAGAGTGCTCCTCTCTGACCCATGGGCTGCCAGTCTCTCCAGAAGAATGATGTGGGAGTCAGTATTGAAGGCTTTACTGAAGTCCATGTGGGCTACATCCCCTAAGCAGGTAACTTGGTAATAAAAGTAGATCAGGCTGGACAAGCAAGACCTGCCTTTCCTAAGGCCAAGGTGGCTCCAAGGTAGCTGTACCTGATCCATTTGTTGTCCTGTATGCACTGTGTGATCGCACTCAAGCTGATCTGAATCATGTCCTTCCCTGGCACCAAGATCAGGCTAACCTCAGCCTGTAGTTCTCCAGACCCTCCAACCCTTCTTGTAGATGAGTGTCACATTGCCCAATCTCCAGTTGTCTGCGACCTCAGCCTTTTCCTCATCCTTAGTTACACTCCTCCACATCAAGAAAAGGATGGATATTTTCCTTGACCCTCTTTTTGTCGGCAATTTATTTATAAAAAACACTTATTATCTTTCACAACAGTGGCCAAATTGAGTTCTGGTTGAGATTTCACCTTCCTAGTTTTCTCTCTACATGACCTAATAACATCCTTATATGCTTCCTAAGTTGCCTGGCTCTTTCTTCCAAAGGTCATAAACTTTTTTTTCCCCTGAGTTCCAGTGAAAGATCCCTACTCAGACATGCCAGATTTCTTCCCCACTGGCTCACCTTTGAGCACACAGGGATAGCCTGCTTCTGTGCCTACAAGATTTCCTTCCATCTCCCTGTTTGTTACCCGTACTGTGTGCACTGGTGTAGATGCACTTCAGTTGTGCTGATTTCACCCCAACACTGGCATGCCACCCCCAGACTCACCTCTAGCGAGCCTGGTCTTACCCCCTTCCCCTTTCAAACCTAGTTTAAAGCCCTGTCAATCAGCCCTGCAAACTCATCAATCCTTTTCCCCCTTTTTAGACTGGTGAACCCCATCTGTTTCCAGCAGACACTCCCACGACTGAAATGCAGCCAACAGGTTAAAGAGAAGGAAAAAAGGAAACCAAACTGATAGCTGATTAACTAAATGAATGGTATGATAATATGGTTTACTGCTGGTACTGGTAACAGAACAGGAATATCTACACCAGTATTTATGAACTCCACAGAACTGAGTTCCTGTTACACACTTCAGAGATTCCCATAGAAACAAATAACCCAGACTTTTTTTGGGAGAAGTGAGCCAATCAACATGATTTATTTTGTCACTGACACCGACCTGTACCAACTGTTTCCCCCCAAAATAACAAACCCCTTATTATATACTACACAGATTTAGAATAGTGTTCACTGGAGGGAAATTACACACACATGCATACGCGCACCCTCTAATTTTGTTTCCTGAAGAAACTTGTAATTTTTCTATATTCTCTCTAATGCAAATGAGAAAGTTCACACTATTCCTATAACTCTTTAACTAAAAAAGAATGCTTATCTTTAAGTAACTATAACTTTCTGTGATACACAGGTCAACAGGATGCTACTGTAGACTTGCCTATATTCCACTCATCCAACTTTTAAGAAATCAGTGGTGACTGTCTTGTGCAAGAGCATAGGGGCATAAATCATACAATTCAGTTCCTGTAACTTATCTAGGCCATCAAAACAGACAATCCCAAGGAATGTCAAATTTCTGTAAAATACAGCATTTCCTTAAAAGGTTCCCATCTCTCTGAACTTCACTGCAAGCCTCACTTGGAAGTGAAGAAGAGGCAGCATCATAATGGCCAGGGTGTGAAGCTTCATCCATCCAAAAAAGTTTGGAAAAATGCCCAGCCTGTCACCTAGTCCAGTAGCCAAGATAAGTGCATAGAGGCTGACATATGTGAGTGGGTTGCTCTATGTAAGTGCCTCACAGATTTTGGGTACTGGCACATTGTGGAAGCAAGCAGACAATGTTTTTTGGGCTCTGGAAAATACTGGGGACATGGTACACTGTCGAACTGGTAAGACAGGTGGGATGTAATGTATGATTTATTTTAATATCTTTAAAAAAACAGGGGAGGGGGCTGATTGTGGGCACGGTCTGGTATAAATTCAGTGACAAGATTCAGTGTAAGATATCGGCCTCTGTTCAGGTACTCTGCTGCTTCTCCTGCGTGATGAAGTCAGTCTGTTGGTGTAAGGGTGAATCAGAACACAGCTTCTGGAATGATCCCTGTGGCTTGGCAGAAGCAAAGACTCCATGTTCTTAGAAGAATGATTTAGGATGCAGAAGGTCTTTTCAGGGGGTGCATGCATGGCTCCCTGTTACTGGCAATGCCACAACAGCGATGACAAGGAATCAGCACCAGGACAGGAAAGTCCTTACCTCTGCTTAAATTGTGCTCAGGCTCAGAGGGTGACACAGGGAGCTGGTACTTGGGCATTCAGCAACAGCTGACACCTGATCCCAGTTATGAGATGCACACATCCAATGCACAATGTTTAATATAAAGGACTTAAATCAGCTTTTAAATACATGGTTGTAGGGATGGGGAATACATATCTAAACACCCCAGAGGATTTAGAAAAGGATAACAGCTGAAAATGCTGTGCTGCTGCTCCTGCAACCTTTCCTCATGCAAGAAACTTCAAGAGCACGATTTCTGGAAAAGAATTCATTTTCACCATGAAAGCTCCAGTGATAACGGGATCCATGTATGCCAAGTACTACTTTCTTAAGCATTGTGCTTTACGCCTTCTATATAAATTTGTACTATTGGTATTTCAGACTTTAGAGATCAATTTTACATACGCATAATGCTTCAGTCTTGTTCGATTTAGTCTGATTCAAGGAAAAAGGAAAAAGCAAAGACTTTATGCCAGGTTTTGTCAAGTGCTTCTACTTTAACAGTGAGAGCTGTAAAGAAGTCAAAGATTGCACTCGATGACCTCAGAGGTCTTTTCCAACCTAATTGATTCTGTGATTCTGTAAGTGAAAAAAATCTTCTTCCATTACAAAAAGCAGAGGATCATCTTTAGGTCCACTGGCTACAAACCACTTAACTTGACTTTTAAATACTTCAGTGAACCAAGAGATAGAATTTCCACTTAAGTGGTACTTTATATGTTTGTATGTTTTTCCAGAGGGACTTCTGTTTCTAATAATCAGCCAACAAAAGAATACAACTAAAGCCATTGATTGATCTGTGGCAAACACAGTGTAGAACAGAAATAGTCTGCCTTTATAAAGCATGTTTACTTCATAATTTTGAAAATTTTTCCATAAATATCTATGCAATATCCAACATCTATGATATGATCCAATACAGGTTTAATATATGTTTATTTTACATCTCAGATAATATTAATATAGTGGATATAATTCTTCAGATATTGAAAAGTGGCTATACAGTTTCTATCACAATTCAGAAAATAGCACACGATTCAAAAATCTACTTAACAGCATGAACCAAACAGTTCAAAACAGTGAAACTGCCAGGACAAATCCAGGTAGGCAAAATGACTAACTGAATGTGGCAGTCATTATACGTATTCTTACATAAATATATATCTGTGTACTTTTTTTCTTAAAATATTTTGACATTTTTAAAAGCTTCATTCAGAAATCCACTGGAATAATGGGAAGCCAAAGCCTCTAAACTGTAGCATAACATGGTTTAGTGTTCACTTGCATGGTACTTCCCTTGAGGGATATTCCCCAAGAACAATCCAATAAAGGTGTGCCTTTAAAACGCTAAGAATGAATCTGATGAGTCTGTAAGTTCTGATAAAACTATAAATAAAATATAAAAAATGAATACTTTCATGTAAAACAATTTTAGAAGAGTTTAATGGAATTTTCTATTTTTTACCAACATTTTCATTATTTCTGAAAACTGTACATGGGAAATTTTTGATGTTTATCTTTGCTAGGAATTATATTTTATAATGTATCAAGATAATGGAAAATATGCTACTTTTAGAATTTTCTTTAATGAAAACACAGGACATTTTTCATGGCATCTCAAAGCATATAGCTGGCCTGTGACAAAAGAAACCTGCTGTGCATCCTGGCCAAGAATCTTGGTGGTTTATAAGCATTTTTTCATTATCTGAGTCAGAAAAGGAGTACAGGAAAGTGGTCAGTGATGCATTTATTATAGGATTTCCTAATCTCCCATATGTTGACCAAACTCCAGTCAAAATGGTTTATCTTTGAAATCATCTTTGCTAAGCTTAGCAGCTACCAGTCTGCTTACATTCAGTATGTAAAAAATACTCAGATAATTAAGGAAATGTTGGGGAAATATTTTGATGTACTAATTTTAAACCACTATGGACAATAAATTATCTAATTAGCAGAAACTTATTATGACAGACTTCTAATTTGTTTTCCAGAAAACTATTCAAAATAAGAAATTAATTCTGGCTGTACCTCAGGTTCCCATTTTGCAAAATGGGGATTCTGCTACCGACTCTTTCTACAGATGGGAAGTATGCTATTAGACACAGAGCTAATAATATTAGTAATAACAGCTTACTGCTGCTATTATGATAATTACTGTTTCAATTATGTCTATTAGATATGTGGTATTATTCATTATTTATAGTTTTTATATTCTGTGTGGAACTGAGGTGGAATCAAGACCTAACTACTGTATATTAAGAATAACCACAGGTTGTTCAGGCGACACCTGGCTGCAATTAATAGGACGCAATAATGTGTGTCTGCACTGTCTTATCTAGACTGCTGCACATAGAGGGTATGGCATCCATACCCTTGGAACTCATAGGCTATGTATTCCTATATTCCTAGCCCCAAATCCAGCTGACCTGATGTCAAGGTCAACCTGAAGCAAATTCTCTAAACCAGGGTAACGAAATTTAGGTCTGCAGCATGTTGGAGCTGCCAGGGACACAGTTCCTGTGAAGGGGCTCAGGGCTGCCAGGTCTCACTGATGGAAGAATTTTTTTTGTTACACAGCTCACAACTTATACAAGCCTGAAAGGAACTTAGTATCTTTGAAATTCCCATTTCTTTACTAAACTAAATTGCAAATGAATTCAAAATACACTAAAGATGGACTTACTATATGTGTACACACACATAAACAAAACCACCAAGTTGCTGTCTTTTGGATTTTTTTTTCAGAAAATCAAATGGAAAAAAATACCCTGGAGAAGTCTTTCTGTGTTGAAATCTCCTCCTTCCTTCTCTCCCCAGTTACAGAAGAATACTCTAGTTGAGTTATTCAGCTCACCACTACTCACTTCTCTTGTGGGGAAAAATAAGTGTGTATTTGAATTAGAAAGAAAAAAAAAAAAGTCTTGTGTATTAGAAGGACAGCAAAGGAGAAAAACCTAATGTAACAAATGTAAGTCTCCTTCAGCCAATTATAGGACTAATTTTCATTTTATGGTAAAATAAATTATGGAAGATCATCCTTCAAAACACAATGACAAAAATCCACCTTCTTGTAGAACTAAATTCTTTCTAATAGTAATTATATTGCTTATGACTCTTTCTTTTCTTGCTTTACCTGTGGCTTCTTCCAGTGTGGCAACATCCAGTCTGGGGCTGTAATTTCCATAACCAGCAGCAGTAAAAGCACGAATCTGGAAAACATACACTGTTCCAGGCTTTAGGTTATTAATAGAAGCTGAAGTGGACTTGGTTTTCACTGTTGAATAGGTCCTCTCCCTTTGATCCTGGAAACAGTAAGACAAAAGATTAAATGACATTTACGGATCCAATTTTGTCATGATTGCCCAACCGCAACTGACAGCCAGACTGGGTAGTTTATTTCAATTTGCTGAATGCTCTTTTCCCCCAAAAACAAAAATAAAGCATACTCTGTGGAGTATTACAAAACATTGTCAATGCAATGAAGAGCTCTAAGTGTAACATAAAATTCAAATGGGATGCTCATGTTGTTATTCAGAAAACATCCAAACAATAAATTATCACTTTTTTTGCTTTGATTAAATTTTGTGAAATTTTGATGAGAAATAACTCAACCACAACTTTCCCGGGGAATCTGTGAGGTCAAAACAGTTCAAGGACAGGGAAATTCTTCTTTCCTGGTCAGAACATGACAATCATAGAGCTACACAACCTGCCTTCATTCTGCATTAATTTAGTTTATAGCTGTCAGAATTTTTTTATTTCTAGAGCACTTCAAAGTTATCGGGAATGAAGTCCTAGACATTGTGAAATAAATGGAAAAACTCTGACTGACATCATTACTTTGACATTTTACCCTTCCATCACCTCTAAAAAATACAATATCGTCAATATATAATTGGCTGGATTTTGCATAATTTCTGAGGTCCTTAACTCAGTTTTCACTTCAAATTTTTATCTCTGACTTTTAGTCTTTTCTCAGTTTTAGACTCTAAGGCATAAAGAGGAACCCAGGGAAAGAAGCTCAGTATGACACTCCACAAATTTGAAGCTGAAAGATTGCAAACCCTATGAGTAATAACTCACTTTCAAATAGTACAAAAGCTGTATCACAGATCATTAGAGTATTCAAAAAGCTCTACTTATTCATCACATTTACTGACACAGATTATGTTTCAGCACAGATATGTGAAGCCCTGTTGATTTTTGGTGGCAGATGCAACCCTGATTTGAAGGGCAGAAGAGATGAATTAACCAACCATCTGAATGCACCACATGACCAGAGAAGCATGAGCCGTACGCAGCAGTGCTAATGAGACGGATACAGAGGGAAGGAATAAATCTGTAACTCATTTCAGTAATACTTCACCAGCTAAAAGTGATGGAGAGCTGTCCCCGTCACAGTCAGTAAAGCAACAAAGGGTTTTGCTGAAATACAGGGCTATACAGAACATACATTATTTCTCCTCTCAGATTCAGTAAGGGCTTCTCCTGGTTCTTGCCCAGTCTGTTACTTGAGCAAGCCCACAGTCCTGGCTAGCAACGATTTCCCATATCTAGAATTTTCCATATCTCTCCAAGAGAACTTAAATCATCTGTAAGTGAGGACCATGGTGGAATGTACACTGGTATATGAGAAAGAACAGGAATGCTTGGGAGACGAGAAACAAGAGTAAGGAAATCATAAATAGTCAGGTTCAGGACTGTAAGCCGCAGTGGAATTTCATTTTGGGTTTAGATGCATAAAGAGGCTTATTTGAATTGCCAAAAGTCTTTGTATTCAAAAATAAATAAATAACAAAAAAATAAAAATAACCTGCACTAGAAATCTCACAGGACAGGCTTACTTTGGAGATTTCAAGCAGCTTCCATTCCAGCCCTAGCCAGAAGTGAGAGGTGAAAAACACACTTATCAGAGTATTTCAGAACGACAAAAATGTTTGATTTAATTTGGCTCTAAAAGGAGCTGAAAGTTCAAATCCTTTTATTTTCCTATTTTTTTTAAAGTAGTGGAACAAAACTTAAATGGCCTCTCTTGTTCTGAGTAAGAAGATTATGAAGTAATTTTAAAGCTGAAATGCAATTTTTTGGAAGGAAAACAACCATTTCAATATTTGTGCAAAAATTGCCTCAGTTAAAGTTATATAGTCCAGTTTATCTGTGACTGTTAGAATGAGCTTTTTATTCTCTTGTATTAATTTCACTGTATAAGTATAATACTGGAAGATGTCCTTCCATTAAAAAAAAAAACTTTCTCTTTGTAAACATAGAAAACTGGCAGTGAAATTCTGCTGGTTATTTAAAATGAGTATATAGGGAAAATTATAAAAGCCACATTATAAAAGCTATTATTATATAAGAAGTTGGGTATCTTGGCAATTCTTCTGTCATTTTACACTACCCATTTAAAAGATTTCTTTTATTTGAACAGATTAGAAACTGCTCTGCACATGAAAAAAATCTAAGATTTTTGGTTCTCATTTTTTTTTTTTTTTTTTTGGTTCAGAGGATAATTTTGCCCTTGCTAAATATGTAAAGTTTTAAAAACACTTGGATTTTATTTGCGTGTGTATGTACACACACATGCTGGAGGAACAAAAATTATCTGCTAAATTAATAACATTTCTTCCAAAGAATCATTTAGTGACTAGTACCTATCTGCTAGATTTTGTTATAAGAATCATTAGAATGAACAACTTAAACTGGAAGTTAACATCAACAAATAAAAATGTTATTCCTTTCCCAAATCATATAAAGATCTTTTGATAAGTATATTTGTGTAATTCAGCACTGAAAATGAAATATGACACTTGATAATACATCCAATCTGGGCTGAATTTACCTAATTCTGTGTTACCTAGTAAGCTGACATGCTTTTTTTGATATAGGGGTACTGTTACCTTGCTGGTAGAAATGTCTTCATGACTGACTACAAAGGAGACCCTTTATTAATTTATTTTTTTTTTCATTTTAATTTATTTTCTTTTTTTTTTTTTTTTTCCACAGAATGTTTTATAAAAATTAGGAGTATGTTACGTTATGCAGTCAATTTCCCAGGGAATCTGGAGGAGCCAAACTTAGTCTGGGTCCCATGACAAACGTAGAGCTGCACAACCTGCCTTCACTCTGCTTTCATCCAGTTTACGCTTGTCAGAATTTTTTCATTCTGCAGTACTTCAAAGTTATCATGAATGAAGCCCTAGACATGCTGAAATGAATGGCAAAACTCTGACTGACATCAGTAAGATTGCAATTTCACTCTACCAGAAATAGAGATCACTTCATCTACTATTGAAAAGCAGCCTTCAATTCATTATTGTGTTGAGAGAACAAGTGAAAAAAAAAATAATTCACAGTCGTGGTCCTTTTTAAAAGGACAAATAAGGAATATTTATTTCCTAAAAGCCTAGGAAATGTTTTGAAAGTTTTCAGACATCAAGTAGAAACAGGACAGCTCATAAGGAAATACAAAATGCAGTTGGGAGTTGTACTTGATACATCAAGACTAGAATTACATTGATACAGAAGGAAATGAAACAAGCTTCAAGCACAATGTAGAATAGATGTGAGAACAGCAATATAATGGTAAAAATATCCAAGTACAACTTAACAATTAAAAAAAAAAGTAAAAAAAGGCAGATTTCAAGCATATGTTTCATTTTTAGTGAGCTAAAATACAATATATGAGACATATGATAGCAATAGTAATTGCAGGATTTAGCTAGTTATTAAAAACAAGCAGAATCACTGACTTTGGAGAGACAGGGTAGTTGATAGCTGATGACTTTAACACTGCTCCACAACGCAGCAAGCCAGCATAAAGCAAACAACACATTGTTGCACATTACAGATAATCTTAGCACTTACTTTCTCATAATACTTGATTTCATATTCAGTAATGACTCCATTGGGATGTTCTGGTTCCTGCCAGGAAAGCTCCACGCTCCTCTGCAGCACTCTTTCTTTCATTACGCCACTAACTTGCGAGGGAGCTGTTTGGACAAGATGTGTCAATAAATAAAAAGCAAATTCGTTGGATGCCTAAAATCAAATGTCATTACTGATCCACCCCATGCTGAGCCACCTTCATTAAGGTAAAAGAGAGCACCTTTTCATAGCTCACAATTCAAAGCTAATGAATATTCTAGCAGATCCCTAATACTATTCATAAACTTAGAACAGAAATCGAACTAAAGCGCAAACAGCAAAAGGTGTCAATGTTCCTCCTGTTAGTGCAAAACTGAGATTGATGGGATAGGAAAAACAATTAAGCAAATTAATTCTGATGATGATAGCAAATCAAATTTTTAGATTGATGTGTAGTAAATTAAGAGTCTAAATATTTATTGCATGTGTTTCTGAAATGCACATAAAAACAGAAATAATCTTTTAGAAACAAAATCACATTTTAGGCTGATTTGATATGACTAATTCCAGTTCTGCTTAGAAATAATCTCTTACATTATCTGATTAAGACATGATGGTGATGAAAACAACTTTGTTAAGAGATTAAGCCCACTCTTTTTCGTTAGTTCAAACCCTTCCAGGACATTTTCTCTTCAGAGCTAAGTTTCCATATTTGGTCTTGGCGTTTTTGAAAGTGCAAGACAATTTAAGGAGTAGATCTCATGGAACAAAGGGGACACTGTCTTTCTCCACATCACTCTACAGAGATATAAATAAATGCACACTTTGTGCATGCACATAAACACACACTGAGTTTCCCAATAAATATCGCCCACAAACAAGGACCTTTTGAAATTAAAAAAACCCCACAAACCTAATATAAAAGCATTATAGAGACACTGACTCTCATATAAAAATGTGTAAGGGAATGTAATAAACTGTGAGAGACTGAAAAAATAACTCACTTTCTCAACTTATTTTTAATGAGAAAGACAGCAGATATTTTGCTTATGTGCAGCTCAAAGGAGGCCAAACATCACAGTCTTCCTCAAACATACACACTGAATTTAGAACAGAAGTCCTGTAAAAATACAGCACTTTGAAAAACAACTATGGTATTGGAACCACGCAGAACTGGATCTTGTTCTCATCCAGTTTAATGGAAATCAATTTTGCTCATGCAAAAGATAAAGAAAGAGAGGACCTGACCCTCAGCCCCCTACAGTTAAAAGCTAAATGCCATTTACATGGATAAGGACTTGGTCTTGAGGCAGACTCAGACACAAGAAAGGTGTCTGAGATAAATTTATTAGAAATAATATAATAGAGATAATACTAGAGATATTAAATTAGAGACAAATTTCTATATTTTTCTAACACAGAATCTAATATTGATTCTTTATTGAAATTTTTGTTTAAAAACCCTGAAAATTTAAAATCTTTTAGGTAAAAAACACACCACCTTATTTCAGAACTCAGTATAAAGCTTTCACCATGTAAAATTATGTAGTCTTCAGATAAAACACAATTCTTATCCCATGCAACAAGGTGATCTTCACTTTCTCTAGTTTTTTTAAAATAACATAAAACCTCTCAAATGCACACTCCTGTATCATTAAATACAAAAACATAATGATAAAATTAAAATACATACAGCACAATCAAGAAAATAATTCTCAAAAAAATTAAATTGGATTGTTAACTTCCTACTGTAATTTTGAAGTTTCTAGGATTTTTTAAAATTTTAACATGTATGTTCATATAGGTTTTAAAGATTTGTTTACATTTCATTGGAGGCTCAAAGAATACATGAAAATTAGGGACTGAAGTAATGCATGATAATTTTCATTATAAACTATTATGTTGTATATAATCAATATAATCAAAGATGAAGATCTCTTACTCTAGGCTGCCTAACTGATAAAATCATAAAATTGTATCAGACAAACACCCTGGGCTGCTGCACAAAGCCAGGAGCAGTGTCACTCTCCTTGCATTCTATTTCTAAAAGCTTAGAGTATTTTCACTCTTTAATTAGTGAAATATATTCTTTTTCATAGCTAGGACTCCAGAATGCAGCAAACTAATTTACTGTCTAGTTTTCTTTGACATGATTAACTAGTTGTCATCTTTGCCTAAATAAGTACCCCTGCATCTTGAATGTATTTCAGAGAGGTCATTATATTTCATGTGTAATTTTCTATCTCATACAGATAAATGTTTCTCAAATTGCTAATCTTACATTCTCAGATGTCTGAAATTGTTAATGTTGGTACTTATCATTGAACAATTTTGTATTACCTAGGTCACTGGAATTTGTTCTCCATGTTTCCTGCTTTTTGTTTTTGCTTATCAAATTTTTTCATTCCGTTGGCCACAGCATTCATTTTTCTTAAAGCAGTGAAGCAAAATAAACTTGATATTAGTTAACTCTGTGTATGTGGGGAAGGAACAGGAATGTGAAGGAGGAGAGACTGAGAGAGGGGGAAGATTTTAATCAAGTAAATGAAATACACTGTGTGATATTCCTACTTAACACCTGCACAAAGTACAACAAAAGCAGGCATATTCCATTCTTAAATAATTTCCCTTCAAAATAAAACCCCGGTGATATATCCGCATTGCAAGACAGCATACAAATTGGTTTGGTTTGGGGCTTATGTGTGGGGTTTTTGGTAATTTGTTTTTGGTTTGGGTTTTTTGAGACCAAAACTAAAAAAACCAGTTGTGCTACCTTTCATTCTTAGAATGAGGAAGAAGAGAAGATCCAAACCTGCAGCCCAACCTTGCATATGTTGGTAGCTCTGAAGAGAAATATGCCACATGTAATTCCCATACCATGTGAGATTCCTAAAATGCAGCATGCTACCTCAGCTTATTTTGAGTCCCTGTGTTTTTCAGGGGAAGAAGGGAATCATTAAATTGACTGAAGCCAGAGTATCCTCCTCTGGCAAGGAACACCAGTTTGTTTTCTCTGCACAGAAACCTCTTCGAACTAGAGGAGCCACATAAGCCAACCCATTGACGTGAGAGGGCAGGCTATCTTTATCCTGCCTTTTGGGCTGCAATTCTTGATCTCTGCTTAATGAGAGTGTACAGGTCAGAAGCATTTTGTTCTTTATTCTAGTATAATAATTTCCTCTTTATTCTCTTTGTGCCTTTCTTAAAGATGGTTTTACATTTATGTTTTATTTGTTATGGCTTCCTGACACCTCTTTTTAAACCTTTAGCCAACTTCTTATTGACTATCTATGCTAATTAATTAACAAGTTTTTATAGTTTTGAAACAACGATATATAAACAAGCTTGAAAATTAGTTAAAGAATATAATTCATCCTTAAATACAATAAGGAATAATAAGTTAGGGAATTAAATTTCCCTCCCCCCCAAAAAAAAAAATAAGAAAAGATAACTCCATAGAAACAGGATTAAAGAAAACATATTTTCTCTCATTTCTAGCTAAACCAATAACGATAATAACAATAATAATAAACTACTTCAGGGTGTTTTTATTCTAGTAATCTACTTCTTGCCACTGCATCTCTAACGAAGTCTCTCATGGCAAAGACACTTCTTTCAGCATTTCTAGACAACTCCATACCCAGTCCTGAATGACTTGAGCGTGCATAATCCCTACTGTATCACCACAGGTTACAAAGAAGCATCACTTGACAGAATCATTATTTCCATAATATATTACACAGGGGGGATACAGGCTGTTCAAAACACCATTTGCTATCAACTTTCTTTCAGATATCCTCATCTCTTTTTTTTTTCCTTCCTGCTGACACAACATCCAATGCATCAAACACGCACAGCCTCTCAGGGCTAACAGGCAGATGTACCTACACACGCAGCATAAGAAAGCACTTTGAGAATGACAGGCCCTCAGCACACTCATTCACCTCTTTTAAATGCTTCAAATATACCATTCAGCAAAAGAAAAAATTGATTTTCCCCAGGTTTCAACATCACAGCCACTGAGAAATATAACTGTGCTGGGTTTTACTGATAAAGCCTTCAAGTTATACAGATTTCAAGCTGGTCATCATTTTCAGATCAAGTTATAGAAAAAGTTAAAACTGAGGTGACAAGAAGAGCAGGATATTCCAAGGATATATTCTTCCAGAGAGAATATTGCATCTGGTAGACTGATGGGTTCCCTCCATACTGCTAAGCCAAGCATATGGTACATTATTAATATGTGCAAATATTAAGGTATAGAAAACTGCAGCAACTGTTTTGGAAAGAGCTACTTTTAGTCCAGGGTAATTTGAAAATTTTATAATATAATATTGCTCATGCCTTTAATCTCCATCCTTAGCTATTCTCCGGTTCTCAAGACGAGCATTTTCCTTGAGCTATAGTGTGCTTTCCAAAAGGCAAAAAGAGGTGTATCAGAACACATCACCACCAAAACACCAAAGCAAAACCACAAAAAAAACTCAAACAAACAAAACCCAAAACCAATCAAACAAAAATGACAAGCAAACAAAACAAAACAAAAAACTAAACAAAACCAAACCGATAAAAAATGAAAAAATAAAATATGTGAAGCTGGACTTTAACATATAAGAGGAATTAGGCATAATGTGCCAATTGCTAGCACATCAGCTGTAAACATCTTTTTACTGAAAAAAGATAAGTCAGTAAAAGGAACATACCTATCCATTTCTCAGTGATTTTCTAAAGTCCTGAATATTGAGTGTGTCTCAATTCCATCAACAGAATCACTCATGGAGACTTTTAATTTGATACTTTTAAAAACGTCTCTAGAAGCAGCATCCTGTGTATTTAGTAGTTCATATATATGAAACAAAATACTTAAAATTCTTAGAAATAAGGGTTTGCAATCCTGCAGTCACACTTCACACAGAAAATTTCATAAATTAACAGGAATAAATGCTACTTGTGCAGGACTAAACCCTACATTAACAAATGCTACCAAATTTACGCTTGCAACTCCAGTTTCATGACTTGCCATAAAAATTCTAAAGAAGGAATGGGCTATCAGACTTTCTTCACCTTTTTTTTTTTTTGTTTGTTTATTATTTCTTTATTTTACAACAGCAATAATGTGCTGAAGTCAATCTGAGCTTCCTCTTGTACTTGCTGAGGTCAAACAATAATACTGCCACTTTGGTAGCACCCTTACAGCACTTCCTAAAGGACAAAAAGTTGGTTTCTGGCATCTTTTATTTTCATACCATGAAGATATGCAAGAATCATTCAAAACCACCAGCTTTTCCTACAGCAGCAACGAGATCAATTTTACATCCCTGTAAAACTGTATCTTAGGGCCCAATATATGTTTTACGTGACATAAACCATTTTTCTGCAGCAGTATTCTACAGCAGTTGAGGGGTGTTTTGAGTATTGAGCCTGAAGGGGACATTACTAACAGATGCAAAACACAGAAAAACAGGGATCTTGGCATCCCAATGGTTATAACCTATTCTGTTATTTCTTTTTAACATGTCTTTGCTGTGTCCTTTTTCAGCAGAAATCTTTGGATAACATAGTTTGTTTTGCCTCTGCATCTATTTTAAGCATGACTGTAATCTGGCATTTTACCAATAAGAAATGTAAAATGAACCAGTGTGTACGTATCTATATATATCTATATATCTATGTATCTATATGTATCTATATATATCTATATATCTGTGTATATATAGATGATATAGATATAGATGATATAGATAGATACAGATAGATATATATGTGCATATGAAAATAGTAGCAGAAAATTATACTGTTGTTAGCTCTTAAATGGCTTTTCAGGAAGAGAATACAGAACTCCACACACTCCATTACAGTCCTGCACCCAGATTACCCAAATGGAACCTTTCTGCACAGCTTTTTGCTCTGATTTGCTCCCAAGAGAACGAGTGTAAGTGAAGTCACAACCTGGCCTCCAACCATGTTCTGGTTTGCTCTCAAGGGCAACAGGCATCAGAATTGCCAAAATTACTAAATGAAAGTGGAAGGCAAACAGATTATACACCTTGAAGAATTGCAGCTGCTGCTGTCAGGGATCTGGGGGTCAGCATGTGGCACAACACTGGTCTGAAACCTCTTTTTGTGCTGGTCTGAAACAGGATACCTCAGGATACATGCCCTGCCATGCTTCATGACACATGCCCTTGATTACTTCTAAGGAGCTGTCTGATGTAAAAAGAGTCTGGACTAGTTTTGCCAGTACTGGGCAAATTTTAACACTTTATTGTATAGCTGTTTTCCTTATTTACGTATTCTGTTTCTTTTGTAGAAAGATAAAAGAGTTTTTTGGTGCGAAAGAAAAAAAAAATTAAATTGTTTGTTATATTAATTATTCAAATTATTAAAAACTTTACAGCACTGTAATACAGCACTCACTTGAGTGCTAGTAAAGCCATGAGAGAAAACTGACACAGCTTGTCCTTGAAATGCTTGGAAAAAAAATGCTTACTTCTCACTTCATGTTTACACTAAAATGCACAATAATTTTCATGTTATTCTATAACTATATTCTATTATATTTCTATATTCTATAACTATGATATCATAGTTCATGCAAAAAGATAACAGAAGAGAACATAATAGCTATTAAATTGAAAAATTATTAAATGTATTGATAGAAATTCACAAGATTTTCTGTTTTGTTACAGTGTATTTCTCTCCCCACAGTTAAAACTCCACATGACAAAGCAGCCCATGATAAAAGGTTATTGAGTACCACTGTATTATGCCATTAGTACCCATTGCTTTGGATCAATGGCAGAGAAATTCCCCACTGTGTTTACAAGCTACAGCATTCAAAAAAAGACCCAAATAAATCAGATATTTTACACTAACAATATCCTACAGAGAAACCATTTTAACTTCCTCACCGGCACACTTTACTTTCCAGCTCATAAATATAACACAGTGTGCTTACAGTGCTGGGTAAGCCATCAGCAGAGGCACACACAGTTGCTCTGTGCCACTTGGGGATGTCATGAGTACATGGGAACAGGCAAGGCAGTCAAGTAATACTTGACTGCATTACTCCATCACATGCTTTGCCATTACTTTTATGGCTGAGAAACTCTCAGAACACTTGCTGATCCACAGAGAGGAACAGAAGCAGTAGCTGCCCAAATGCTACACTGTCGAATACCAATTAAATATAGAATCATAAAAAATGCTGAGTTGGAAGGGACCCATGAGGAAAAAAACAGTAAATATGTTCTGATCTCCCCTAATATCACTAGCAAATTTCTAAGAAAGCTTATGCTCAAATAGCATTATTACCAAATACCTAGTGATTTACTAAGTGCCCATACCTTTTAAACATCTGATGCATTTGAAATAAATAATGGTTTGGTAATTCCTTCATCAAACTCAAAACTTAGCAGCTGGATCAGTTCTGTATGCTGTCTACTCTGGCAGAATTCTGAGGAGGGAAACCAATAGAAAGAAAGAAAAAGAATCTACCAGAAAGAAATGAAACAGTTTAGAAAGATCGGGCTGACAGCTTGTCTATCATGTTTTGATTTTATTTTTCTGGTCACAGTCTACATCTAGACCCATTCGATGAACTCCCCTGTTTCTTCTGCCTGACATTTGGTACAAATATTACTGTTATGTCTGCATCTCATTTCTTTGAAAACTGGCAACTTGGGCATCAATCAGGGCTGAATTGATGCTGAGTTGCGTAACAAGTGACAACGTCGTTTCCCAAGATATCCACAACTCTTGTTTTGTGAATAAGTTTTGACATGTCAGGCACAAACCTGATTCTTACAAATGTGTTAGAGTAACAAACCAGCCTTACAAATAACAGAGAGGGGGTTTTGTTCTCCTGAAGCATTTGTTTCTCTTTGCAGAAGAAATATTTCTATGTTAATTAGTTTTTTCTTTTGTCCTGTGCTATTTTGTGATTCATCTTTCATAACTTTTTCTATTATTTTTTTATTTTTATTTTTTTTAGAGAAACATCTGCCACCAGCCTTGCAGTAAATCCTTGGCACACAGATATTATTCTTCATTAAAGAAAACAAAACACCACAAAACTCTCCAAAGATGAGGATACTCTTTTCCCTGGTGGGATACTCAGACACATAATGTTCTCTTTCTGTCTCCAGTCATCTCTGCTGGCAAGTGTCAATTACAGACATAGGTTTCAGGGAACAGAAGGATAAAAAACAATTTACAAATACTTTTCTCTGGAAGCAGACAGGTGTAATGACTGAGACTGTTTGCTGTAATTGAATTTCATGCTGTCATCTATTCAGTCACAAATAGATGTCAGCTTCAAGGATGCTACACATGGGGAAAAAATAACAACAAAACCCCCTTTAACACATTCTTATTGTTACCGTATAGCTAAGTTTGCCACTCTAGTTTTACTTCAGCAAAAAAAAATTTTACTTTCAGAGAAGTGTATGAGGTGATTTACAGTAGTGGCTTTGGAGGCCTATGGACTAGTTAGATTATGTTTATTCAGTGTAAGATGTCCAAGACACAATTGAGCAAATTCCAGCCCCATAACAAAGCATTTAGTTTCAGACAGCCATCCAAAATCTGGAAACAAAGTGCCATGCCAAAAAAATTAAAAACAGTTGATCAAATATTAACAGAAAAACATATAAATATTCCATAAAGATGTCAGCACAAAACAATAATTATGTGCCAGAGGTTTGATCAAACTGATGCTTCCAAAGATTTAATTGTTCTGTGGGGAAAAAAAATATTACTCTACTAACATTCCTCAAATGTGTAACAACTTCTGTTACAGGCTTACAAATTCCTGTGAAATGTATCATAATGGCACAGCTAACAATGGGCATATTTCTGAAAGCAACATGGCTAGGATTCACAGGGAATACAGGAAGAACTCCATGCACAAACAGTTTGCATTTTCTCTCATATTATGAGATGTTTTTCTCCCAAAGAGCAGTAAATCTCTAGAATTTAAGAAGATGGATAAATATCCATCTGGGAATCTCTGCTGCAGTGATAAATATCAGAAGCAGTAAGGCTGAAGTTATTGGCTATGCACAGGAGGGAAAGTCATGTCCATGGGGAGGAGGTCAGGCACAGCAGACTGCCCATGATCCCCTAGGTCAGGACTTGTAGAGGAACCAGTTTCACTGGCCAGAGTGAGGTCACCACTGGAGGACTGCCACTGACATAAACAAAATATTCAAAATTTCTCCTGATGTACAAAAATTCACGTACATTCTGTCAGCTGAGAAAAAAAAAAAATCCATTTGATACAATGAAGATTGTCCCAGATGAAGTCACTTCAGAAGTTTGCACGAGCTGTTAGAAAAATACTCTTGAGCAAAATCAGAAGAAAAACCCCTTATCTTTGGAGGAATGTATTTTGCATAGTAAAGCTATTTGATTGATTTGAATATAGAATAAAAATTAACATCTCACTATTCAACAGCAAAAACTATGTTAGACATAATGTGCATATCTACTTAAAAATAAAGCTAACCAATTTTGTATTAATTTTTTTTTATTTCTTTTTTTTACAACAAAAATATTTAAACTTGTAACACTGTTATAGGGCTTATGCAACTGCATATGATAAAATGCATGATTTTTAAAAAATGTATCCCTACTATCTATTACACAAAGAGTAAATGTTCAAAATGATCTTAAATATTCTTCCTTTTGAGTAGATACTGGTTCCTAAAACTCCTTACTGCTTAAAGTAACTTTGCATTCAGGGGAATTTTTTTTTTTTTTGTTATTTGAGAACATGCCATGGTTTAATGCTTCTCCAGGTTCTGCTCACCAGAAAACTTTGCTCAAAGTTTTGCTCTGATGCAGAAATGTATTAAGCTGGAAACACATCAATCATATAATGAAAGAATTTACTACATGGTTTTAAAAGTTACCTTTTTTTTTTTTTTTTACAGGCTTTCTAGTGGCTTCACTTCCCTGAATACTATGAGACTCTAAAGGAAAGTGAAGTTCTGTATCCAAAGGTTAACTTCTTGGAGATTTAGATTACGAAAATGTCAATTGCACAAATTATAAACCCATTTAGCTTTCTGATTAGTTCCACTTTTAGCATACCATTTAGGGCTCAATTCTGACCTCTCATCAATTATATTTTAGTTTAGCTGCATTGATTTTATCTAAGTTATCCTTGCTTTTTACCAATGGAAACAAGATCAGAATCAGGTCCTAAGGGTAAAGTAATTAAAAATGTAATTACCACAACTGATTATGCAACATAGCTACATCATTAATTGGCTACAATTTTTTATATATTTTTTAACAAAAAGATTACAATTACTTTGCCAATTTCACAGAGATTGCTCTTTACTTTTTTATTTCAGAAGTAATTCTAGATGAGATAACGACAATCTAACTTAGGCACCTGGGTGCACCTCCCCTTCAGGCAACTACAGCACACATAAATTAAGTGCTTAAGTTCACCCAAACAAGTTTGCTCCCTGGGACTGAGAGGTAAGTGCAGTGGAAAGATCCAGAAAGAGAGCCTGCCTATTTAATCAGAGACCCCTATATTTTAAAACATCACTTTAAGACCTTTGGAAAACTTTCTTCATTGACTACACAGTGAATTTAGGCACTGATTTTAGAAGAAACAGATAACCTAGTAAAGCGAATAAAACCGATACATAACATTTACGAAATTTTTAGGTGAGGTAGATCCCATTTTCTCACATACAATCTACAATTTCTTCCTTCCTCCGAATTTTTCCTTTGCATTTAAGGAGGTATTCCATTATCCTTAAAGCTCTTGAAGGTAATTAGCCAGGAGTTTGCTCTGACTTACCTCTCATGCAGATCTTGTAGGATCCAGGTTTCCACTTACAATAGTGTAAGTCTAATTCCTAGTGAGCCTAGAGGTATTTTAGCAAACTTCTATTTAAATACTATGACTACTTATATAACTCCAGCTTCACAACTGCAGAGAATCAATTTAATGATGAAAATATTCCTATGAAATATTGAAGTCTGAACTAGTATTTTATAAGGGGAAAAAAAATCCACAAAACAACAAGACCAGAACAGCTTCTGGGTTGGATTCTATTTCAGTTTTTAATGGTGTGAATAAGTAGTGACTGCACTGACTCCTTTCATCCTAAATGTTGAACTTCAATCGATATCCAGGATGAAGGAGATGAAAATGGAGCTCTTTGCAGTAACACAAAACCATGCAACAATATGTCAGAAAGGCTAAACTAAAAAAAAAAACCAAACAAACAAAGCTGGTTCTGTTTTATTGCACATTTACTCAATATATTGGAAAAATAAGCAAAATTGCATAAGTATCTTGAATAGTTTATTACAGTTTTATCTATCTTAAATAACAAACTTTAGATCTGATTCTCCATTCCCTCACTCATAGTTAGGGCATTGGGAGAGAGTTGGGTTGGTCTGTCTTTCAGACTGCATCTGAAGTAAGCTGTTCTGCTAAATGAAAGTATGGAAAATGGTGTCTACATATATCTAACAAGCCCTTCCAGATTGTAAAGGAGACAGCAAAAGGCCATAAAACTGGAATATCACAAAAGCAATTAAACTTGAGTCTTAACAACAGCACAATCCTGGTTTTTTATTTTTTATTTTTTATTTATTTATTTATTTTTAATTACTGTTTTCCTACACAGACTGTGCAGATCATTTTTCAACTATTATTTTCCTAGGAGAGCCTCCAGGTCTTCAGTAGAAATTACTGCTACCCACAGGTATGTATAGCACAAAAGTTGCACTTGCCACCAACAGCAAGAGACCCAAATTTAGTGATTCCAAGGCCCATCACTAGCACAACAACTGAACTGACAGAGTGTATAAAATGTATATTATATGATGTATGATATATGCTATATGATATATTGTATATTGTATATTGTATATTGTATATTGTATATTATATAATGTATATTATATATATTATATATGTATATTATATGTATAATAAGTGAGCAGAGTGTATAATATGAGTCATATTTAGATCAGTCAAACAATACAACATAGCTTAGACCAACAGTGTATTAAATAAACATGTGAAATGTTTCAGCAGTAAGAAATGTGAAAGGTTGCACAATATGTAAACAGAAATAAAAGTAGGACTACATCCTCTGAACAACAGTCTAATATCTTATTCATTTGAAAAAGCTCCAGTGTAATTATTTATACTCATGAATGCATTATAATACACATATTAAGATGGATATACGTCAGAATCATAAACATCTATAGCTAGTTTCCTTAATGAGTATGTCTCAGCACTACTTACTGTATGAAATGAAAAAAATAAATTATTGGTACTGGAATTTCCCACGATAATAAATATACTGAATGTTCATTACACTCCCTTATATGTGCAAGTAAAAAACCCTGACTTCAAAAATAGCTGTGCTAAACCACTTAGAACCTCCTCTTATGATCATTCAATGATAAAAGTAGTCAATCTACTCATTACCTAGCTATGAGTTTATGTGAGCACTGCTAGAAAAAGGGAAATAGTAGAGATTACTTGATTTAAAGATTATTTAACTAATCCAAGCTGTACTGCACACATGCTCAGTAATAATAAAAATAGCAAATAAAAAATTCCTCATTTTTTCTGTCTAACCAACAATGGTTGAATTAGTCATAAAAAAAAAAAATAAAAATAAGCTGGCAATGATACGCCCAAGTTTTATTTTAAATCTCTATTTGAAATCTTGGGGGTTTTTTTAACCTTGTAATTTCTCTAATCCAAACTAAAGGTTTATGAAATATACATATAAAGTCAGATAATACAGAGATTCATGGAACTTTTTTTAATAACATCTGTATCCACAGGAACCAATTAGATCTTTATACATGCAGTATGTATGAATATTAAACAGAATAACTGTCTTCAAAAGGGCATGACTGCAAACTTATTTTAAAAGTGGAACTCACAACTGGCTTATTTTTATTAAAAGAACTATTACTGCATATACTACAGTCTTTAAGGTAATGTACAATTCAACATTAAATATAATTCTCCTTATCTTGACTCAAATTTCACACCCCAGTGTGCAATACCTGCCTGGACTGATCTAATTTTTCACCAGACATATTAAAATACATGTCCAGTGTCATTAAGGTCCTTTGAGTTAGTGGAGAAGGAGATCCTGCTGGTCATTCAGATCTCAGGCAAGCAAGTCTTAGGTGTGCCTTTAAGCTTCATTTTTTCCACAGGTGTGTCCTCAGATGGAACCTGCATCACTTGACTGGTAGAACTGTTTTCTCATTCTACATATTTCATAAGGTTTGCGGTTTCTTATAATTTCATTATCTTTATTAATTTTTTAATCATTCACCTAATATTTGTTTTCTCTGATAGAAATACAGAGATGCTAATTTCTGGTATTTGTCTCAATTTATTACCCACAGCTGGGAACTAGCCTTTCTAATTTAAATCTCTGAGTCTATTTTGTAAACGCCTAAAACCTTTCCCAAGAAGAAATCTAATCAAGGAAAGGGGATGCCCTGAAAGACCTACAGAGAAGCATCCTCTCTGGTACAGCTCAGGCACCCAGCTAAGGAGGCTGGACTCCCCTCTGAGCGATGGTGGAAACATCTGCCACTCTTCAAGAGGTAAATGAGGCATATCCTGTAAAGAGTCTGGCTTACTCAGAGTTTAAAATTTGTGTCGATATGCAACACACAGCCAAGTTTGGCAGACGGAGTCTACCACCTACCCACCTTTCTGCTGCAGTCATTAACTTTTCTCCAGAGTGCCTAGAAACCACTCTCACCCCCTAGATACAAACAGACTTTTGAGTTTTTGCAAGAAATTTCCACAAGACTTTATTCTATGAAACACGTGTTCAAAAACACATAAAAATGCATGATAAATTAGGATTGTGACTAATGCAGATTTGTGAGGTCTAACATGTGAACAGCTGGCCAGCTGACCTAGAGCACAACAGCCATATGAATGTGTGTTAAGTGACTCAGCATGGCCTGAAGTTACAGGATCACCCCAAATTCTGTTTGAACTCTACTGTACAGCCAGGCCACCCAGATTACATACTCTAGGTGTTACGCATGCATTTCTCCCCTTTTCAACTCCATGGTAAACTGCTTGCCAAAGAATTTAAAAGACTAAAATAGATCATCAATTTGGTTTTGAAAATACTTAGAATGTATTTTTATATTTGCATTTTGTTAATATATATATGTGATATCATAGCAGATATCAAACCATCCCACTCCCCACGCCCCACCAAAGCAGGAAAGAAATTCCATATCTGCAACACTTTTGAACTAGATGGATTAGATTATTGTGAAATTATGCCATTTTATCCTTTCCTTTAGTTTTCATACTAGTCCATAGCTCAGGCATATGGCTCAGGCATAAGAAGGGGAAGGGGAAGGGGAAGGGGAAGGAGAAGGAAAAGGGGAAGGGGAAGGGGAAGAGGAAGGGGAAGGGGAAGGGGAAGGGGAAGGGGAAGGGGAAGGGGAAGGGGAAGGGGAAGGGGAAGGGGAAGGGGAAGGGGAAGGGGAAGGGGAAGGGGAAGGGGAAGGGGAAGGGGAAGGGGAAGGGGAAGGGGAAGGTTGTGGCTTTTTTCATCAGTGCATTCTTTCTAAAAAATTAGATGCTTACATCTCTTTCATTAAATTTAACATGAAGAAAGCAAAATCTGGAAAAATTTTGGCCCAGTCCAGACTGTGTAGGTGAGGTGCCATGATTGCTCTCAAGTACTGGCTCAGAGGTTCCAGAAGGCCAGGAATGCAAGCAGCTGGCTAGAGTTTAAAGGAAGCTTAACTGTTGTGGGAGAAAGCCATTTTAATGACTTACCAGAGGCTTACAGAAGGTTAAGCTGTCTGAATAAATACAAACAATGACAATAAAAACGTTAGACAAAAGAAATTCTCCTTACCTATAGAATATCAATGTTTATCAGAGGAGCTTTATCTTGTTCTTAACAAGTTGAATCGTGCAAAAACCAAGATCAATAAGAGAGGATGCCTTTAAAGCTCCACTGTTGCATAATGAAAATTACTTTGAAGAGCTGGCTGTGTGTTCATGGAGAGTTAGCAAACCGTCCCTGCAGGCTCTGGTGACATTAGGCAGCTCAAAAAACAGTATTTCACTTGAAGCACATCTGACTCATTCTATTGGCATAAACATCACATGTTTAGCATTAACTGCTTTTACAACCAGCTTTATAAATATAGTTTGCTTCCCCTTCCAACGGCTGTCTTCTCCTTTCTTTTGTTGCAAATATTTTTGCTTGTTACTTTTGCCTCTGACAGCTTGACAGTTATTACCTTAAGACATTGCAGGTGTTCTTTAGTTCTTTCCAAAGAATCATCTAGGTACCCAAAGCCTTCAGCACATTAACTGGTGACTAATTTTTAATGGTACACCTAAAAGAATAAAGCTCAAAGGCAGGAAATACAAATAAACATAAAAGGATGACAGGAGTACTTCATGTTTTTTTAAAAATCCAGTGGTATTATTTTTACAGCAAAATGAAGAAGAATGTAACCACTAGCACTTTATAACATGGCACTGTAACACTCAGGTTGTAACAAAGGGAACATACCACACTCTTAATTAGGCAATTAATCAGCAGAGTGAAAGGTGGATCGACACTGTTGCCATTTCCTCAAGATACAGATTTCCTAATTGTCAGCGGTTATCCAGATAGTGGCAGTCTTGCTGGAATTCTGGTTTTGCTTAAACAATACCTTTTGCCCCAGTCATTCTGGTACTGAAAGTAAATCTCCCTTATTTCCTCTGTTTCCACAGCAAAGTCCCTTTGCCAGGAATCGGGATGTAGGAAGACAATCCAGAAACGTCCCCTTGCCTGTATCAGCTTTTCCCAGACAGAGCCATAGGTTTCTCTCAGTAGAAGCTGATATGGGCAAAACTGTTTCTCCTCCCAGAATAAAGCAGACAAGGAGAAGAAAGGTCAACCTTCCTTCTATATATCTGTTATACTATTATTGCCTTCTTATAAATGTAGGATGAGACTAACTTGGACTTTTTTTCTCTGTAGAATTCCTATCTTCCTTCCTCATTCTCATTTTGTTTATATTAAAATGCAAAACCAAAGTCCTTCAAGTTCTTAATTCAAGTTCGATTTATGTTGTTTCATTTATTTAAATGCTCTCAAAGTTTTCAAATGAAGTTGTGATGTTTAAATAACAAAATGGTAGAGCCTATTGAAGACTTTAAGTGTCTCTGCTGTAGAAGAACCAAAGAGAAAGGAAAAGACAAGCTTCTTAAATATAACAAAATAAAGATATTGTAAGGAGGGCTATATCCAGTCATCAAAAGGATGGGTAAGAGAGGTGACCCAAATTTACATATAGTTTAGAGCAACCTCAGGAAGTTATACTTCTAGGTCTCCTCTAATATTATTACAGAAAACCTTTACTTAACTGTAATTTAACTGAAACTTACGTAACTTATTTCACTTAAAACAGAAAATCTCACTACAGCAGACTGTGATGTTTGGTGTGGTGTTTGCTCATGGCAGATGAAGAGGAGGATTAAAAGTTACGTATGCAAATCAGGGATGTACTAGCATTGAGTGGTTTGTTTAAGAGACAATTATGTTTGAACAGAGATTGTCGAAATTGGGCTCCTTTGTACATCCTACAATTATCTTCCATCCTTTTAACTGAAAATGGTAAACTTTCTTCAAAATAATAAACAGGATATGGTACCCCTTTCCATCCCTCTTTGTTTTGGAACAATGATCTAAATCTAGTCAGTAGAAAGCGCCCATACCTCTAGCCTGCATCCCCCAAAGGACTGGAAGGGATGTGATGCAGTTTGTAACACTTGAGAAAGAGGCCCCAAGAGTAAAATGCTGCTAAGGGCTGGAAAAACAAATTATGTCTTTGCATCACTGGAATCATCCAGCCTTGTGTTAGATCACAGATATAATTAAAAAAAAAAAAAAGAAAATTATTTGAGCAGAATAAAGAAATGATCTTTCCTTCCTCCTGACTATTTTCTCATGGTATTCAAACACAGTTTTCTTCTAACTAAAATTAACATGTCTGTTTTCAAATTCTCGAAAGATTTGTTTTTTCAAGGCAGCTATTTTGAAATTGCAGTGTTAAAAATGGTTTATTTAATGCACCTTATAAAACTACTACTCTCTTAGACATATACTTTTATGTACTTAATTAGTGCTTCCATCTTCCTTTTTAACTTTCTAAGTTTATTTTACTACTTGCATTTTTTACAGCTTGGAGGTAAATAACAACCTCACCTATGTACATCAGGATACGGCTCTTTAACTCAAACTGCACAATGAAGGCTGAACTATGGTCTTTCATTCAAGATATATCACCTGGCACTCTTTTTGTTTGGTTGGTATATGAATTTTCTGATCTACCTAACTCATTGGAGTATCAGTAGTGAACAGAAGCTAATACACCTGCTTTGTTTTCACTGATTACAAGTTAAGTCTGCTCACCAGAAATAATCAACACTTCGAATGACTTGTGCATTAATGACATAAACAAAGTAAGTGTTAAACTGATGACCCTCTAATTATCACATCTCTATTGAAGCACTGTCTGCATATTTATAAATGCTGTTGGACTTTTATACTGCCAGGACATTGATTTTTGCCAATTAATGAATCTCTATATCCTGAAAGAATACTGTTTCTTGTGCTAGATACAGATTTCTGATTACACAGAGATGTTCTTGGGAAAACACTGTAATTTTTCATTTTAATGTTCTTTTACTTATGAGAAACAGCAAACTGCATTTGCTGGGATAATTATCATGCCCAAACCAACCAATAATAAATATCATAAAATAAACAAACAAACAAAAAAATCTAACAAAGTGATGCAAAAAATGAAACAAATCACTACATTTCCCTGCCAAAAAAAAAAAAAAAAGGTAGCACGCCCATGCAAAGGCAATCCTGAGTTTTGCAAGACAGGTTTTATAGCAACCAGGTGCTACTGTAGCAGATATTTATTTATTTTTAATAGGTTTTCTTATTTCACTTAAAACATGTATTGTTTATTAGCATTTACTAAGAAACATCGGGGAAATAGCACTTCTAAAATTGATTAAAAAGTACAGAAAATGAGGAATTTCATTACTGACAGAGACGCAGCTGCCTTAGGTGTTAGAAATTTTCATCTAAAATGAAGTTGGGGAACTAAAGTAGCTTAAGTATCAGCATCTGGTGCAGTGACTGGAAGGTGTCTGGATGCCTCATGAAGTAATGCTGATTTCAGACCAGAAAACCCAGGTCCACCATCATGCAGCTTTAGGCACTAAGTGGCACACCAAAGTTAAAAATAAAATCTCCAAGACTCAGAGCAAAGTCACCTTCTGATTTAACATCCCTGTGTCTTGCTGTTGGATTCATGAGAGTCTTAAAAAAATCCCCCAACTTTATCACTAAAATACAGTCTTCTGGGTAGGTGCTAAACTTGATAAGGATTAAAATTAGGCCTGTATCCTTATCTAGTATGTGACTGAACTTACACAGATATATTGTCCCAGGGGAGTCTGGCAAAACAGGGTTTTTTTGTCAAAGTATGATCTACTGTGCAAATACAATCCCAACTGGCCAAAGCTTGCCCAAAAGGTCAGCAAAGCTAGCACAAGGGATAAAAACACAGCATGACAAAACACTAAACAACAGCCTTAAAAAAAGGATGTTTCAACTAAAATTAACAGCATTTACTACCTCTCTGTTTTTTAAAATTTTCATCCTCCTTTATTCTTAATTGTGGAAATGGCGGTATCTCTTTCTAAAGTAAGGTGAGAGAGAATTCAGGGCACCCAGTTCACAGTGAAATTCCTGCTTTAAAAGCTGCGTCTGTTCAAGTGTAAACATCAATCTAGTGATCTATGCTAACAAAATTCAGGAAAACACAATCATGAGCTCACTATATCTCTCTTTCAAATAGGGTTTCCCTGTGGAAAGGGACTTGGCCACAGCTCAAGGAGAAAATGCTCCTGCCACTCAGAGGAAGTTGTCTCAGAAATGCCATTCAAACATTTGCTGCTTGTGCAACTTTAGATTACACAGTGCTAAATATTAAACACTCAGCTTTTACTTATTAATTACACCCATGTGTTCTTGCTCTTTCTTTTTACAGGTTAAAGTCAATTTATAGAAAAGTCATTACAAGTCCTGCATTGCAAAGAAAATTCAAGACATATATATCTGTGTAACTACTAGTACTGCCAGTGAGAACTAGTCTGGAAAAGAACAGAGTGTAAGGAGCTGGAGTATGTCAGGAATGAGTGAGTGTGTGGGCGAGATGCCCTGATACTTCTGTATCACAGATGTGTATGACACACCTTCCCTTAACTACGGTCATTACAACCCTTTTTATTCACCACAGTGAATTTTGCTCTTAAGATCTGGCCACCTGAGAAGAGGCTTTCAAAGGCAGAAGTAAAATTGGGTGCCATAATTTTATTTTAAGAATGATGGCTTAAGGGATACTTTTTGTGCTCTTCTTAAATTTTCTTATTTTTAAAATACAGACATTTTCATGGGGCTATAAGGTTAGGTTATTAGCTGAAACAAATCAGTTAAGTGCTAGAGAATGTTATAATTTAATTTCTGTTTATGTATTATACAAGTAAATTGTTTTGATTTTGCGCATAGAGAACAAAATTAAACTCACTGCTATTCAACCTAACAATTCTGACCAAATTTAGGTTTACATGTTCTGATATCACACATATGATTTTTCTTCACTACAACAGAAGTTTTTTGTTCGGTTAGTTTGGGTTTTTGGGTTTTCTCCTTGTGTTTCTGTTATTAATAGAGTGGCTTATACTTATCTAGAAGTAACTTGGTGTTTGGTTCATAAGACACATACCTTTTACACATGTACACATTAAAATATCACAGTGTTCATTGAAAAGAAAATTCTGCACTAATGTAAGCCATATGGTTCATAGTACCAAGATTAAATATGAGCACTATAGAATATAATTATACAGCAATGATTATTCTAATATATTGTCTCAATGTAATATATAAGATATATATAATATATGTAATGAACAATAAATCTTTAGAATACAGGAATGAATAAGCTAGTTGAAAATACTTTGACAAAAATATCTATCAATAATTAGATCTAATTAGATTAAATACCATTTCATTTACTTACTCATTTGGATTTATCCCCCTCCCAACCAAAATAACACCAAACACAAAAACAAACAAAAGCACCAATACAATTCAATGTTTTGTAATATCTGAATTCAGCAAAGTTCTCATTGTCAAAATAATTTTCCCTGGTAATTATATATATTCTTTTAATATTAAAACAATTTCTAATATTAGAATATTCTTGAAAAAAACATACAAGAATCAAAAATGACTAGCATAATTATTAATTTTAAAAAGCACAAATATATTTTGCTGGGTTTTACTATGAGATTTTTAACTTGAAGTCTGGCTAAATGTGTATTTCATCAGTCTTTAAAGGAAGTGGTATTTTAAACACTCTGTAACACAAACTTTTCCAAGTGCAAAAATTTGCAGACTCTCACTAACTTCTGACTTAATGCAAACTCTCACTAACTTTTGACTTTATTTCCTAATCTAAAGTTCAAAAGCTATGCAATGTTTTTTTCTGTCATGTCTAATAAATAAAAAAAAAAATCATGTCAGAGAGTTAGGAAAGAAGACATGGGAAATGTGTGTCGAACCAGCAGATAAAGATTTTCATCTAAAATGGTGGAAAGAAATTTGAGGAATCTGTATTGTTATCTAGACAAAACCATTGTAAATTGGCATAATAAATGAGCATGTCTTAATTACTCAGGAAGTTCCTGAAATTAGAATCATAAAGCTGTCCTTCAGAGTAAGGACTTCTGTCCATTGCACCATGAAGAGCGTTGGAAGGAGGTAAACAGGACATTAGCATTTCACCTTGTCCTTGGCATAGCATGCCATTGTTACTTAGAGTAAAAAGCCTTTTCGGTTAGAGAATGCATTTTTATATGTGGATCTAATGACTAATGTAGTCAGCCTGAAGTCTGATGGGAGCCTTTTAATGCTATTCCAAAAGAAATGAAAAACAGTAGGCAGAAAAAACCCCAAAAAAAACAAGACAACCCTGATAATGACACTGTCTTTCAGCTAATTTGGTAGCAGAGTTTATGTGACTCTGCAGATGAATGAGAATTTTAAGTATACTTCAAAAATAAGGCAAAAAGTACAGTGATTCCATGGAATAAGATATATTCATAGCAGAAAAGCAACTGAATTATATCTATTTTCCCTTACTTATACGTAACTCGCTGACATGCTCTTCCTTTATCAGAAATACCTGCATGAAACAAGATAGGATACCTCTATTTCTATTTTGGTTAGGAAGGCTCAGTCCTGCAGGAACACCATAAAGTAGATTTCTGACATCACAAATAATGTTCCATGTAACAGTTCTTAGCAGATTTTGGAGTAAAGAATCTTTGAATGCTAAATCAGAAAAAGATGGGTCATCAGCAGAAAAAAGTTTTAAAATATCTGGAAAAATATAACAACGGAGCATCAAATGGGATAAAGAATTATTTAAAGCTAGTTTCAGTAAAGTCCTGTTTCCCAAAACTGGGAAATATGCACCAAAAATATGCAAAGAGAATGCATATTCCATTTCTCTGAATATTTATAATGCACTGGCAGAATTCCCCTTCTTATTCCACCATTAATAATCAATAATACTAGTAGTATATCCAGACAGCAATAATACCAGTAGGGCATGGTAATGGCAATAGTGAAGGAATAAATCTTTTAATATTACAGTAATGATTGTTTCCAGTGGCTCCTAAAGTGTGTTTAATACTATATAAAAATATAAAGAGAATGGTAACGTATGTGCAAAATTTAAAACTTTCCATTATCCCACATTTGCTGGAATTCATGAAGAGGAATGTTTATGAGCATCTCCACAACACTCAACAAGGCATAAGTCGTCCACAAAAGGTGCATTCAAAGTGTGTACTATTCAAAGATGGGTAATTATGCAGATCAAAAAGAAATTTCATAAAAAAATATTAAAAAGGCAAAATAATAATAATCAATAATTGCTATTTACTTGCCAGAATTTCAACTTGGTTATTCTGCTGCAAGTGTAGCTCAGAAAAATATGCCTATATGAATAAGTCATAAAATCCGCCACATTCCACCCTTTCTCTTTTCACTTAACATGAAAGATGAGTATTTTATCTCAGATGTCCGGTACTCTTCTCCTGCAAACTACTAAGTAGAAAAACCACAAAACCCATCAGTCTGAAAAATTTTTGCCAAAAATTAAGAGCTTGATTCTATCCGTAACCACATTTAGGCTAGGATTATCACAGAAGTAAATGTGTTTAAGGAAGCTTTGACTTCATACAACCAGTTTTATTAGGAGATGTTTGGCACTGATCCTGCAGCAATGACTAGTTTAAACTTTTGTCATTTGAGGAGTGTACACGTCCATGGTCAAACCTAATTGTAAACACAGTTTTGAGGTACAGAAAGAAAACTTTTCTTCTCAGTACAGAGAATGTAGAAAAACAAACAAAAAAATTACCAGAACTTATTTAAAGAGAGATATTAAAAATAGACGGCAATTTTCATAAACCCTATCTAGTTATACTTGACAAAGAGTCAAGTGTATGTAAAATTACATAAAACCATGTAAATCTGAAGTAAAAGGGATAGCGTTTGTTAGCTAATGAGCTTTACTTTTTAATCTGCAGAGCTGTTGAAAGGAGAGGCATTTCAGAGCAAAGAAAAGTCCACCATATGGTGCAAGGAAAGACGCATAATAATTAACCCTTAACAAGGGAAGCGCTGCATGCAATCAGCTTATGAATTCTCTCCACATTAGCTAGATTTCAGATGGTGACATAGTCTTAAACAAAGAGAAATCTGGAGGCTCCCCAGCAGCCCTCCTCACGAGTGCTGTGGCTCAGATATCTCTCTCTACATCAACAGCTCACTCTTTCCTTCCAGGCTTTAAGGCTGGGGCAGAAGTTTTTTATTTTTACACCTCCAAAACTTCTGCATAAATATTTTGTTTTGATTCTATAGCATAGATAGGTGAAAAAGAGGAGCACAATGTAGAAGCAAAATGCTAAATGGGCCTTTTGGGGCATGCTGCAGTTCAATGATCTGATTGCATCCACATGTAAATAGAGGGGAAGGAACAGGAGCCCAGATCCTGGGCTGCCAAGTGGGCCACACGTTTGATAATGCTCTTATTGAAGATATGTACCCTTAAAGCAAAATACAATTGTTTGCATGGGAATACAGAGGGGATTAAATGATACCTCTACTCCTTATCTCAGGATGACATCTAGGGTAAAATACAAAAGAAGGGGGAAAAAATCCTGAAGAGCTTTTCACAATACAAATGCATTATTGCATCCTCACTTCACTCAAACACTTCAAGTATGCTCAATTATCAGGACTTCTCTGAGCTTTCAATATTGCAAGCAAGACCTTAAGAGAAGGAAGTTTGCATGTGCCATGGTATCAAAATTAAAACACCTGCAGTAACATTAGATGTTTAAATTTTATTAAGTTTTTCTGGGCATGTCTGGATTGTAAGTGCAAATGAAATGTCATGCTAGTCAGCTCTACCAAACACTGTAAAACTATTGCTACTAAAAGATACACATAGTTTTTTTACTTGTTTTCTTGTGTCCACCATCAGGGATATGATTTCTGGAAAGCAGGTTTATGCACTTTGACAGATGGGAAGGATAAAACTTTTTTTTTTTTTAGAGGATAAAAATTCTTTGCATTCATATGAAAATGTTGAAAACCTGTTTGCAGCTCTTAAATTTCAGCATATTTCCTTATGAAAATTGAAGAGGATTTGGGGGGAGAAGTAGGATCTCATTTCAGACCACATAAATAGACAAAGTGCGAGAGAAGCTTTCTAAAGATGTTTTCTTTTAAAGAGACAAAAAAACCAGGACTGAAGCACAAAGAAAATTAAAGGGATGCAAGCATACAATATATTCTTTATCTTCTATGAAATGGTCACTGTTTTGAAGCCTTTGAGCCTTAATCACTAACGAGTGATGTGCCATATGATAACTCAAAGCTTGATCTCAGGATCTACCCATCCCAAACCTTTATTACTCCTGGAAACTACATCCTATTTCTCAATGGCTCACTGAACTCACTGTATGAACTCACATACACTCTGCTCTGGCAAGTGGGAGAGCTTTGAATAAACCCCAAGACAGAGCTATCCAAGTACTGCCCTTCATTAGCAGGAAGCTTTAGAAAGAAAAATGTGACTTCCATTACCCCTTCAAAATAAATCAGAATTAACCTAATTTGTTTTGAAGTTGAAGAGGAAAAAAAACCAAACACATATGGGGGGAAAGAGGAAGTGAAAATGGGGCAATGGAAGATTGTGAGAGATCTGTGAGTGAAAGAGAGATGAAAGAAGAGAGAGGTGGAATCAACAAACTTGTAGCTGTGAAATCCTGGCCTGCAGATTAACATTTCCCAATCTGCAATAAATTCAGGATATGATTTGCTCCAGCCTCAACAATTAAATCAGTCTGAATGCTACTTTATAAATCATTCAGTCATTTTTTAATAAGATGAGCTTTTGGCAAGATGCTTTCCCTCACTGCCTCCTGGAAGAGATTACATTTTAAAAATCTTTAATTTCTGAAAGTATTCAATATGCTAAAGTATGGGCTGCTCCAAAAAGCAGCTTTAGCTCTGTATTTCAACAAATGAATTGAGACTGAATACACAAAGAGAAAAATGATTTATGCTCACTGTCTCTCACAGATTAGTGTGGGAATAAAAAAACCAAAACACACCAAATAAATAAATAAACACCAAACCACTCTTTTTCTACATAAGCCTTGTTACTTTGCTGAAAGGCTGATTCTAATACAAACTATCAGAGAGATTGTTTGTTGAATCAATGCTTTTTTACTCATGCTTCCAGGAATGGGTGATACTTTAAAGCCAAATTCACCCTGATACAACTGGGTCATACAAGATTAGATTCTGAGCTACCCTGAATCAATCATTTACCTGAAATGAGTCACAAAGCCACAGAAAGGGTTTTCTGCCTTTGATTTTTTTCCTTGTCATTTTCTTCCCGAAAGATAGCACTGATAGAAAATAAATCATATATTTAGAAGTTATGCCATTCTAAACAAATAATTCCATTTTCTGTCTCTGAAATTGTTTAATCTGATGCAAGAAAATGGTAAGAGAGATAAATATATTTTTAATCTACTAGCAAATAAGTTCAGCTCTGTAAATTGTGAAAACTTGTGCTTAAACTTTCATTCAAGTAAAGTCAGAGATACTTAAGAACATTCTGATTTTTGGTTATTTATTTTGTTAAAAATGGTTGTTTTGTGGGATCAAGTCCGAATTAATTAACCCATCTATAGCCAACTGCCTGCTTTAAATCTAAACTACTACATTCCCATACACTAACTATATTTAAGAAGAACACAAAGTAGATATACTTGCCCTTTGTATTTGAAACATTTCAGGCAAAGGATTAAAAACTTCATGGAACTACGTGTAATAAACATTAGGCAAACCTTGCTCAGCAAATTGCTAAACTAAATTAGTTGGGGTTTACACATGGATGGCAATGCACTTGGTGGAAAGATCTCTCAAGCATTTCTAGATTCTGATGCATTCTTCCTTTCAGAGTCCACTTCTTGCAGTTTGCTTCATGTCCCATCAATCTCATACCAGCTGCAGAGGGAACAGTACAGAGGGAATCCATCTAGAAATGAATACACCTGTTGCACATTAACTTCAAGGTGAATTTTATTATGGTTTGTCCTTCCTTAGCTCACCCTTTTAAGCCTCTGCCTTTGGACAGAAAAAGAGTGAAGCCTTGAAGGCAAGAGCCTTTGTATGTTTATATACAAATTCTTATCAAGAAAGGATTAGGCTAAAGCAGAAATCCTACAAACATGGTTATGAACTTCTTATTAAGTAGTTTCAGGTTCATAAATCCTACCTAAAAAATAAGAGATGTGTAATTTTCTTTATAGCCTGGGCATACTACCCTTCTTTTGGCAAGATATATTCTGTAGACAAAAACAGTCAACTCTACAAGACTCCTATATATTATCAAGGACTCACAGATAAAACACACATTAACTCATTTCAGGTCCTAATATCTGTCTGAGCTCCAAGATGCTTTAAATATATATATTTATATATCAAGTTAGTGGACTGTTCTTGTTTTTCAGCTGGCTTTTAAATTATTTGGAAAACCTAATCTCTGCATGTTCTCAAGGTGTCTCAATAGATTTAAAGACACAACATTTTGTGTTGTCCACAAAAATCGGATTCATCACCCAGTGTGCAACAAGCCAAAAATCAGACACTCAGGAGAGACATCAATTACTTATTTCAGAGTTGCACAAGCCTGGCTGCTCGGTGGTATTCCCCAAATCAAGCACATGCACTGTCAAAACTTTTTACTACTCATAACTTCAGCAAACAAAAGAATTATTGTACACTGGCTACAAGTTAGGTAGTTTTCTTATTAATTAGTATTTTATTTTCTATTAATGGATCTCTTGTTTCTCATGCTAATTAGTCCACATGCTCTGTCCTTCTCCTCTTTTTGAGTCAGTGGGTTTCTTGGGTCAGTGGTCCGTGACTCAGTGGTCACAATCTCCCCCTGCCAGAATTACATTTCACCCAGTTGGAGCTGATTCCATCACAGCTGCTAAGTTGACCTTGTTAGTTTCTTCCTTATCTTGGGAGTTCTGCCAAACGTCCTTGTGGCCTGAAAATTCTGCATTCTTTGTGTCCACTATCAGTGGGCATCCTTCTTCCCAGGCTTGTTTAACCTCCCCCTAGGTCTGAGATCATTGAACACATCAAGCCCTAAACCTTAAAAAGGCAATTCTAGTAATTAGTTTTTCTAACACCTGGACATCACTTACAGCTTGTTAACTGCTATTTAACAGATAAATCTCCCTTCTTGTTGATTAGGCTTGAGAGTATACAAAGATCAAACACTAAAGAATACCCTTTCTTAAGAAAATTTTACAAATTCCACATTTTGGAACAATATGACCTATATGTTTGAGGGTTTTAGATTTTTTTTTAAGCTCTAATCCTGCAGAGGCTGACTTCTCTGCTGTGACACAGACAATAGATTCCAGCAGCATGACAGGAAGCCCCCAACAAGATATGCAACAAAATCCTGAGACCCTAACAAGGCCCCCAGTAATATTTCAAGATTAATTCAACAGTTAGAATATTGCACCCAGGTAGTTTTATTAAGCCAATGCTACGAATTTTTATAATGTGAAATTGCCCTTCTGCAGTCATCATCTTACATTTTTTTTATTCTGAATAGCCTGACCAAAAGTCTTAACTGACATTCAGACTCAGAAGGGAGTAAGTACAGATACTGGAACATTCCTGAAGCAGTAGGCTATCATTTTATTAATTCATTATATGTGGCATATAAGAAGACCCTGTCTTAGAGACAACAGGGCTACCACCCCTGAGAACGGCTTGACTGAATTAATTGAAAGATTCAGACCAATCTTTAAATTCTCTCATCCTTCTTCTTGAGGGGAATAAAAGATATTCAAGAAGGAATTCAATTGCCAAAATCCTTTCCTCTGTACTTTCCAAAGGAAAAAGCTCAACTATTAAAATATCAGGTCTCCTTGCACAAGATAAGTCTTCACTTGTTTGCCCACAGAAGATAATGAGTCAGAAGCTGAACTAGCTAAACGCTTACACATATTTGGTTATCCACTTCTAATTAACTGTTCTTCAACCCTCCTCCTCAATGTCCCCAGAACATTATGAAGAATGAAATAAAAATTTGCTAAAGTTCTCTTGATTATCATTCCCTCTTCAGTTTCAGGAAACGGAGATTGGGCATAGCTGTGATATCCCAAACAAAATTTCTGCATTACAAGAAGTGTAAATGGGACAAAGAAGATACACAGATACATTTAAAAACTTTGTATTATTAAACAGGGAAAGTGACACTCCCATGTCAGCTCCCTGTGGCACTCCATGAAACATGCAACTCCTTTGCAGCTGAAACTGCATGTTCCTTGTCTTCCTCCACCAAGCTCTTCTACACTCAGCCTCCCTTCTCATTATGCAAGGCCAGACACTATAACAAACCCAAAATCGTTAAAAAATTCTACACTATTAGTTCAAAAAGCTGCATACAATTGCAAACATTTTACGAGGCAATCATATTGTTCCATCCCTTAAATTGCTGTATTTGTATAGGAAGAATGGATGGTTGCATATCAGAACAACTATGTTGTTACTGTGACTGGAACCCTCTGATATTTGAGCATAATGTTCTCAGGATGTTATTTAGAATGAAATTATTTTGCTGTGATGGACAAAGAAAAATATTTGTGGATTAAATAGATTTTTAAATGAAGACAAATATTAGAAAGTACAAAAAATACTATTAAGTAAACTACTCTGATGCTGGGAAGCAGAAAAAAAACACAAAAAACAAGCATTTAAGATCCTCCCTGTAAGAACATAGACATATTGAGTTTATTTTAGTCTGGGATTAGATGAAATAGATTTTTTTCACAGACTTAAAACTTATATTAATATCCTTAAAGCTGTATTTTCTATTATGTCATACCAAATGTAAACTGATGGTGTTATCCAGAGCTTAAATGTATGTGAAAGTGACCCCTGAGACCCAGGGCAAGGAAGGACAATGAAGCTGGTAAAGAGTCTAGGGGGTAGGTCATATGAGGAATGGCTGGAGGAATGCAGGCTCAGGGGAGATCTAGTGACAGGATGAGAGGACACAGCCTCAAGGTGTGCCCAAGGGAGGTTCAGGATGGACATCAAGAAGAATTTCTTCAGGGAAAGGGTTGTAAAGCATTGTAATCGGCTTCCCAGGTTGGTGGTAGAGTCACCACCCTTGGAGGCATTCAAGAAATGACTGAACATGTTAGTTAGTGCTATAGTTTAGATGACAAGGTAGAGATCAGTCAAAAAGGTTGGATGATGAAACTGGAAGTATTTTCCAACCTAAATGGTTCTATGATGCCTACACAAAAGATGTTGAACCAGACACTGCTTCAAAACAACCAAAACTGTATTGCCTCCTGACTGCTGCTGCTACAAGAGTTTAACACCCTGGGACTTTGAGTTTCTCCACACACTCTTTTACTTCTTGAGAAACCATCAATGTTCAAAAAGAAGCTTCAGAAACTTCCACTGCAACCATATAGTTTCTATGGAGTGGGTATTTAACCTTCTTTTTGACAGAAAGCATGAATTTGTCTTCCTTACTATCAAGTTCACATAGCCTGACCAATAACGTGATTATCAATCTTTGCTTAGTTCTTAATCATAAGCTATTTCCTTTGAAATGCTGAAAATATGATTTAAAATAGATTTATTTTACTCTTTTATTTTGTTTGGTTTTAGTCCTCTAAAATCCAGGGAATACTGACATTTCTGAACACAATGGATAAACATTTTAAGAAATGCCACTTCTATTGAGTGACAGCTTGATTTACATATTCTGATTTGGGAAGTTCTCCATCTCTAATGGAACAGGCTAAAATAATCTGGAGATATGTCTGCTTGGCTGACACTTTCTGGATACTCCCTCTATCTGGTAATATGTTGTTTAATTTCTGAAATTTCTTGGAATCAGTGTATAAACCCTGACAAATCATGAAACTCCTAAGACTGGAAAGGGATATCTGTGTCACAAAATTTAATTATCTGTTAACTACATTGCAGACAATATTATGTGGTCAAGATATAAAGATTAAAAATACTTTGGGGTTGCTGCTTTTTTGGCTGGAAGATAGCTCTAGAATGAGATGCATGCATTTTTAACTGACAAAGCATTTCCTATCTGACTTTCTCTGGCTAAACAAGCTAGGTTCTTTAATTTCTTCTCACTTCGGGGAGGTAAAATGCATACATCTAACTCTGCTAAAGTGTTTGGGAGGAGTCACTAAACAATCTCTTAGGTAGGAGAGAAATTTGAGTGGGAGAGAACTGTTGCCTAGGAAGCCTGATGCCAAAAGTGCTGCAGTAAAGGGGTAGGAGGTAGAAGTGACAATAGGAGGGGGAAAGAAGTGAAGGAAGCAGTATAATGAAAACTCCAATCTCTCCCTCTCCCTCACTAGACTCAAACCCCTGTGGTATATGATGAAACTCAAAGAGAAGTGTTTTTATAAGGCTGCTTTCTGGACAGCACATTGATAGATGCAGTTTTGCTGAAAACAAGTTTAGCGTAGTACATCACAAAGAAGTGAATTAGGTATTATTCCTTTTGTCTTCTCACTGCTTTGGATTATTGCAGACCAGGCTTTTCAAACGGTGCAGAGAGGTGGAATATATCCAGGCAAATTACAATTCCCTTTTTCTGCAGAGGCTGCCAGCTGCAGAGCAGAAGTGCCAGGATGCTCCTGAAGTGCGATCAAGCCCTGAGAGCTCCCCTTGGAGAATCTGCCCTATGAGAAGAACTGAGATCTGCCAACATCAACGCAGTGATAGAGGGGATAATGCTGCTTTGGCTTTGCATGCAGTTTTTTCCCCTCTGGTTTTGACCTGGTCTTGGCTGCCATGTGACTCTTGATGCACTTTTTGAAGGATAAAATATACAGACTATGTAAAACAGGTGATAAAAAGAGAGAAGAAAGGAAATTAGAAGGGATAATAGAAGTAGAGATGGAGGGAATTTTGCTGAAAGATAATGTATGGCATTTCCAGGTGTCTATCCAAAACATGAACCAGATTGTCTCCAATTTCTAGTACTTTAGGTAAATGCAGTCTATGTGTGTAGCTTAACCAGACCATTCTGTAAGAAATAATTGCATTATAAATTACCCAAAAAAGCTCACATCAAGTAATCAGTCTGATTAAGGAACAAAACTTGGAATTGAGATGTTTGGTTTCTTTCCTACACTCTGCCAATGATTTCCTTTCATATCTTCAGCAACACTTAGTATCTTTCCATCAGAAATTTACAGTGCAACACTGGATAATAATTCTTACCCTTATTTGTGATGGATGCGAAGATTGGAAAATAATCAGAACATCACACTTTCCTAGGGATTTTCCTATACTTAGGACATGAACCCTAAAAGGCATATCTCTGTGAAAACATAATGTAATTGCTGCATTAAACAAAGAGGTCATTGACTGACCCTGCTGTGTGTATTTAATAACAACATTTCTGAAAGATAAGACCATTACTACTGTTTGTATTTAGCAACAGAGTGTGACATAGTGAGATTATCCTTGCTTCTCTACACCCACCAGCAGTTTTTCTTTTCCCAAAGATGAAAAACATAAAAATACTTGCTTTGTTATACAAAGCATTTTTCTTATTTAAGTCATCATCATCATCATCATTATTAACATTATTATTAATAATAATAATAAATATTAAATATCAAACAATAAATATTTAATAATAAATATTTAATAATAATAATAATAATAATAATAATAATAGTAGTAAGTGGAAAAATGTGTTAGCTATACATTCTACTATGACTAGTAGAGACTAAATACATAAATCTGAAAACATGAGATTTATCAAGTTTATTTTATCTTTACTGACTGATTTTCTAATTGCAGCAGATGAAGCCTTCAATTTTGTCCCAACTTACTCAAACTACTAAGCTTTTATTTTATGTAAATAGTAATACTTTACAACTGAATGTGCTGACACATTCAAAAAAATAAACACAACAAAGACTTTCCATTTTTAAGTTACCTATACCTACTTCTTCTTCAAAATATATAAAACAAGATAAACAAGTTGATTTGATTTGTAAAACAGAACAATGGGGAATGAAAAAAAACCCCTCTAATCCACAAAGTGGCAATATAAAAGATCAAATTTACTACATGGATAGTTTATCCATGAGTTTGGCTTCCTGAAACACAAAGAAACACAGAGCCTTGACTTTATAAGCGAGTCAAAATGTGAAGGCAGCAGTACACAGCAACTCTAAATCAGGACTCTATCTCCTGCTTTCTAAAGAAGTATATTCAAACTCTTGTTACCTTGAAGAAAGCAAACAATAAGAAGCCAATCATGTCTCAGGGGTCAAGCAACAGGAGAAAAATGTGCAATTTCTGTTTCAGTTGCAACAAGTTCTTCATACTTTAAGACTCTTTATTCAGCAGACTGGTTTACTTTATCCACTGACTTCAATTGGATTTTTTTTTCCAGGTATAGCCCATTGTTGTAGTATTAATGTCCCCATACCAGAGGTAAGTCAAATGTATCAGGATATGTTTGGAAAATTAAAATAAATTGATGCTTTGAGAGGGCAACAACACCCCTGGAAACAGTATTCTTCAAGAAAAGCACTTTCTTGCTCAGAACATATCCATACTAATTTCTTTATGGTTTGCTGTATTAAGTTTTAATTTTCAGCTCCTAATTGTAACAAACAGATTATGTAAGGACTTTTATTCTTTCTCTGTTTATAGCAGCTGAACTGTCATCCAATATTTCTGCCTCTTTATAGAACACAGCTTAAATATGGCCATTTTCCTAATTTAGATAATTCTTATTGTCTCTGTTGCCAACTATTTTGGAATACACTTCTGATTTCAATACCTTTTTGAGAAGCCTAAATCCTTCTGGCACACTTTATATAAAAACTTGTAGGAAGATATGGTGTGAAGCCACATATATATACTTTCTTCTCTATTTATACTTTAATATTCACCACCAGTTGTCAGTAAAAACTGTACCTGGATTTAGTGCAAAGTCCATCTGCTAAATTTTAGTTTTATGTATGCCATGAAAATAAAGAAATGCAGCTGAGATCAGACAACTCCCTTCTTTTCACACCTGCCCTTAAAAACTAATAATATATTAAATGCTGGGTATCACTAGAAATTAAGACCAAATATGGTTTTAATATAGTGACATTTTAGTAAAATTATATATTAATTTTAGAGAAAATACAAGTATGTTATAATTTTCTCCACTGAAAAAGGAGCT
Organism: Cyanistes caeruleus; assembly: GCF_971803275.1. Classification (NCBI taxonomy): domain Eukaryota; kingdom Metazoa; phylum Chordata; class Aves; order Passeriformes; family Paridae; genus Cyanistes; species Cyanistes caeruleus. The sequence continues at coordinate 38,128,312 of NC_141702.1, forward strand.
TAAAAAGATGAGCTTTGTATTTCTTTGCTACACTCTGGGAGAAATAGTTATATTTGCTTTTTTAAAAGGAGTGCAGCCAATAGTGTACAAAGTATTTTTGTCGAAGTTCATTGCACAAAGTAAGAACATATACTCTAAATTTTCATTCTAATTGGATGTCATGGAATATAATTTTCATAATAAGGTGATAAAATGGCTACATGCTCTTGAAAAATCAACATAGAGCTCAAATCGAAAAATAATAAAAAGAAAAAAAGTGGCATACTCTTTCTGGTTATCAGGTTTATCTATAATATACTAAACTACATAAATGCCAGTGTAAAAAGATTTTTTTTGAGCAAAAGTTCTGTACTAGTGGTAATAAAACTTAGTGCTCTGGTGGCAGTATGGTCCAGCACAGTTAGTAAAGCCCTGAGACAGCATTAAAATATAAAAGGCGAGATAAGAATAAACTTACAGCCTCCTAGGCCCCTGCAAGAATCTGGACACAGCTAGGAGAAAATCCCATTTGTAAGAGGCTCCCTACGTCCCTCACACCTAACTACAGAAACTGTCTTCTGTCCCATGGAATTGGCATGAGGTAAATATGTGTAACAAACCCACTCCCTTATAAAACATCATGGCTCTTCATCTCTCATGCCATTGTTTCACCATCATTAAGTTTGCATAATTATGCCAATGCCCCGCCGGCAGGGAGTGCATTGGAGTGCATAAACGCATATGTGCTTTAAAAAATGGACATGGCTGTGATATAAAAAGAAACACCAACAATTTGAATGTTTATGTAATTTTTATTTACAGGTAAAGTCTATGATTGTAACATCTTCAAATGCTGCCACTTAATAATTTTCTTATGCAACTCTCCTACAAGGAAGACACATGGCACTTGAATTCTTTACAAGCCTATATTTTCAGGAAGCCTAGTTGAGTGAAATGCAGGATTAGGACGCCTTTCTGGCACTTTTTCATGTTTCCCAGGCTGGATTATGATGGAAATTGGAACAGTCCCCAGGAGATGACAGCCGGGGGGGGTGGTTTTCTGTATTATAGCAAACTCCAAGGATGCCCTAAGGTAAGCAGAATTGGTCAGAGTTTGCACAATGCCACATGCTGTTATTCTGTTATTGAAGGCACCATTACATTTCAGTACGCTGTACATTCACAACCCACTGGCAAAAAGGTGACAGGCATCACTGGTCATCTAGCAAAGCAGTTTGGTTCCCCTTAGACTGTCATTTATAATGCAGCCATTTTATATGCCTGGAGAGATACTTTTCTCTGCTACCTGTGCAATGACAACAAACAAAAAAGTCTGCTTCAGAATATCACATGCCAAGAATGAGGGAAAAAGTCTTTTCTGCCTACAGGATAGTAATGTGCATGAATAAATCTCCCTTCCCTGTATGCTACCCCATTTGTACAGGAATGCCATTGGAACAGATCTCTGTCATGCCAGTGTTATCAAATGTTGTGTACTATGGAAAAGGAAGAAAGATGTTCTACTTTTCTTTATAGCCCAAGGTGCATCTACAACATTTGGGAAAAACTTGCATAGGAAGAACAATTGTTCTGAGAAAAACAATAAAATGGTGAAGAAAAAAATAATTATGAAACTGTTCATGCTTTTAAAAATCTAGTTCTAGAAATAACACTGAACTCAAATTAATCCCTGGTATAAATGTATGGCATACTATTAACCTAAAGTGAATAACATCCCACGCTGTCATAAGACTGCTTCATGGCCAGTACCACAGAAAGAGTGTACTTCTGCCCCTTGCTCATATTAAGCTTGTTCTAAGGAGACTTGATCTGAAATGCTTGCTTGAAATGAAGATTTTGGTCTCTGAATCCATATTCCTCCTTTAAGACTCCCTGGCAGTGGGACACTCTCCCACTGTTTGCACAGTGCCTGGCACAACGGGACATCAAACCTCATTGTGTGCATTAGACACAACTGTAAAATCATTACTGTCCACACATATCTGTTCCATCTTGGTTCCTCACTACCTTTCATATGCCCTCTCCTCTCTCAAACCTCCAGCTGAATGTTCTCATGTGTGAAACAAGAGACTACATTGGTAAATATGAACTATACAGATTCTGAAATCTGCCAGCAAAGCATACATGGTAATTAAACATCAGCAGATGCCTGTTATTTGCTAACTAGGCCTTAAACATCAGTACGTTCTGGGTTATGTTCTGCACTCCTCAGGCTATTTATTAAAGCGCAGTAATAGCAAATGTTTACTTGTTTTCACTTTTTTTTATTAAGATTTATTTTTAATCCTTTAACTTCCTGCTGGATTAAATTTATTCTTACACGGCCAGTGAAAATTAAAGAAATTTGCTGCTTGATGATCTGATGAAGCACCCTCTCCACTTCCAGTCATTCCCACTTTGTAGCATCTTCAAGCCTGACATCAGTTTTGGATGCAGCTAAATGCCAACTATCCCGATAAACATGTACACTACCAGCTGTGGCTCCATCTGCTCAACTAAACATTTTCACACCAAATCTGTCGGGGAAAAAAAATATTGGTTTTGGAGTTGGTATGTAACAACTGAAATATTAAAATCTTAACTCCAGGTGGCCCTTCACTTTTCTATTTCCTCTGATGAATATATTTAGAAGAAACACAACCATCTATTTATAGTCTGCCTCAAACCCACAAAATCCAATGGAACAAACTTGGTGCAAAAAGCACAGATAAATAAAATGTGAATCCAGAGCTGATAAACCTTCCCACTGCCTTTTGTAGAGCCCTTGCAAATGCCTCTGTGGCTGTGTGACCTGACCAATGTGCAGCAGCAGCTATAAACAGCTCCTGGTCCCTCTGCCCCAGCCTGGAGGCAGGCAAGGCTGGTGTCTTTGTCATTTTGTCAGCTTGCTCCCAAAGCACTGCTTTGCAAACCCAGAGTGGCAATTGTCACTTTAGTAGGTTGGGATGATAGCTGTAGTTTTTCAAAGCCTTTCATGAAAACAAAAGATGCCCTCCCTCCTTCCCTCCTCCCCTTTTTTCTTTTTTTTTTTTTTTTTTTTTTGAGGAGGAGGAAGAGGAGGAATACCTGTAGGACCAGTACAGACAACATGCTACCAGAATCCTGGATGTGCTACCAGTGTGCACTGACTTCCACCTGTACAGCATGCTCTCAAGTCACAGCTGTGTATATCCCTTTGTATCAGGCAGAGATCTAGCTCCTCATCTCTTAAACTCTTCATGCCTTTGAACAGCCAGATCTTCTTAAACAAAGAAATAGAAGTCCTCAAGAAATGGCAGAGAAACACAGTGAATGTGGCTCTTGCTTGAACTGTCAAAATGATTTTAGAAGGTTCATGTGGTAATGAGAAGGCACCAGGAACAGCACCTGCCACTGTGCAATAAGCAATATAATGTATGAAGTCTGGAATAGGAACAAAGTTTGAACTGCACAAAGCCAGTGCTTATCACTTTCCCTCCTCCACTGGGAACCCGACAGAAGGTGCAGGACAGTCCAGTTCTGTCACCATGAAAGCCTGAGTGGCTGTTGTGAAACATGGACAGCTCAATGGCTGAGCCAGGGGAGAAGAATAATCCCAGCCATAAGAAGTTTGTGTTTCCTGCTATACCTGCTAGGGCCAGTACACTGCTCCTTCTGAGAGTCCTCAAATGCACATGCCAGAGTCCTGAGGTAATCTTACACCTTCAGGAACAACAGTTTGAAAATGGATATGAATCCATTTAACTCAAAAGACCAGTTGATTCAGTCCATCAGCTGGTTTATTCAGTGTCATCTTCAAGGCAAGACCAGAACAACTCCCCACCCCAGTTAAGGCTTTTAAACAATTGCAGAACATAAGAAATCAGAAAACAGCAAAATAATCAATGAATAGGCTATGGTTTCAAATTCAAAGAAATCCTAGCAGAAACTCAAGAAGGATGAAAAGGTATGATGCTTCTCTTAATTTTTTTTTTAAATCCCAAGAGTAATTTTATTGAAGTGAATGGAGTAATGGAAAAATTTTCATACCAAAGAGACATCAGACCCATTTAGTTGCAAAGTACCTCTTCACAACTAAATACCTTTCTGTTCAAGAAAGTTAGATTTTATTTTTGATATTACACCTTCTTCTTTTCTGTTACATATATTCCTTACAGAAATGAAAAAAAAAAAAAACCAAAATCCTGCTACATCTAATAATTTCTACTAATTAAAAAGAATGTCACCCAGGAATGAGCTTTAAGTAAATGTGGCAAGCAATTAACAGCTTAGACACCACATCAGAGACTTCTGAGCTTTTTTGATACAGCTTCCTCATGATTTTGGTCTGAATTGATTCTTCTTATTAAAGCCTAGTACATAGGAAAGCCACAAAGTTTATTCAGATGGTGAAATTTTAGAAAATACGAAACAGTCATGAGAAAGGTATCCAGATTCTGCATAAAGATGTAGGTTTGTATATGCTATTTTTTCTGTTTCAGTTAGCAATAACTTGTCTATCTGCAGGAATACAAATATGTCAGTGGAAGATGTATCTATCAACCAAATTAATCACCTAACAGTTCTTACTAGAGATTACACATTGCAATCTAGTACTTACTGTTGCTGTATCTAACAAGTTAATAAAATTAAGCTGTGAAAATAACTGCCTTTCTTTCCCTTCACAATTTTGACTGAAGAAACATTACAAAAAACCTCAGTAATAAAACGAATTGTGAGAGACATGAGTGCCAGAAATAAACCAAGTATTATAAAATTACATGCAGAGGCACATATACATAAACCACTTTACTACCTTCTGTAGTTTCAGTTTCTCCAAAAGAAGTACTACTAACATCAGTCAAAGAATAATGAAGAAACATGTTTTTGTAAAACAAAACCAACACAAAAAAAAATTATGAAGAATTGTAAAACTGAGATCAATATCCAGCACTGTACACAAATAAATTTGGTTTTCTGTTGTTTAGCAGCCAGAATCTCTGCCTGCTGCCTTACAGTAAGGAATAATACTTAAAAAAAAAATAAAATAATAACATTCATTTAATTCGTTTATAGTATTTAACTTTGGTGGGGATATTGCACTATTATCTATGTGACTTAGAAAAAAAACTATTCTAGCAGCTCCTTTAGAAGTAAAGCCTATGATATATCAAGTTCTCATAATAATGATTTCCCATCTATATAGTAATTTGTTAAAATTTGGCCTATATTCATTGGACTTCTTTGAACTCTACTAGTTTATATGCCAGGAATATTTACAATCACAGAAGCATATAAATATAATCCTCCTCATCCTTTCTCAAGGAGGAGGGGAATGAGTAACTGAACACCTAAGCTTCAAAGTGCTTTTTTGTTCTGTTTATGGCTGTTTCTGTGCAACTATCAAGATAGAAGCAAGTCCAAGAAATTTGCATCACACAGAGAAATAAAGCAATATTTCGATAGTCATCAGATTCCTTGGGAATTAACTCAGAGACTTTGATGCAAACTGTACTGCTGCATGCTCTCTCCTACAGATAAGCCTTATATTTTCTGTGAAGAAATCTACTGAAGAACTTCCAGCAGTGAAACTATCAAGCACTGAGACTTCAGATAGCCTTTTAGATATCTGGGCCTAGGCCAGAGAGTCCAGAAGATAAGAGTGGAGACTGCAGTTAAGCCTAATTCTCTGAAAAGCCAATGTAAGGCCGTGTCATGTATTCCTGGTGGTCTGAGCTGTTGCAACCTTTTGTACCAGATAACTTTCCCTAGCCAGCAAGAGCTTTATGCTCAGGTATACTGTGCTCCTATCATCCAAGGGAGAAGAAGAAATGCAACAATAACTACATACAGTGCAGCATCCAGTAGGATGAGATCAAGTCTCTTATCCAAGGAGAGAAGATGGAGTTTTATTTACTAGATGCCACTCAGTAGCAGCTTTCATGTCAACACAGAATACAGAAGCAGTTCTAAATTACAGAATGCATTGATGAAAAAACAATACATAACTTTCACCAGAAGCTCCTACACTGGGCCTGAAGTCTCACTGACTTGTCACTTTATTCTGTCTTCCTCATTTAGGTTCAGTTTCAAACAACTATTTATTTCTGTGCTGGTTTTTGCTGGTTGCTACTACAGTGAAACTGGAATGGTTACAGGCCTCAAAGGACAAAAGGGAACTTATGTGATCTGCATATTTCTCAAGAATACCATCCAACCTGTTCACACAGTAGCTGAACATAAATGCCAAAAAGAGTTAGCAATAAAACTGATTCTTGAAAGACACTGGAAGAACAGAAAGGCAGTCTGCCCTGACTGCTGGTTGGGTGTGTTTGTCTGGGAATAATGCCAACCATTTTAGTGTATTACTTTGGATCCTGCTACCTCTCTCAAGCAAAAAAGTACTATCTCATGATCAACTGTGTTAAATGATTCAGATATGTCTAAAGGGATGAGAATAGATCATTGTACTGTCTCCACTGACATGAGCAGATTACATATGCCACTAAAACCATTTCAAGTCCTGCTTTAAATTCAGATTGTGCTGGATCTGGAATTTTATCTTAATTTAGTTAATGCAGTTGGCCTTTGGCTAGCTTCTCTATGAGCCTGCAAAGAGTTTCACAATTATTCTGTGTCTGTATATGGGGACAGACAAAGAAAGACGATTACAGTTTGCTCTAGGGTGAAATGCAGAACCTCTTACAGAGCACATGCTACACAAAGATTTGGGACAGGAAATGAATAGCTAATCCAACTGAAGCTACAGGGGGAGTGACATGGATGTGAGACGTAATTATTCAACCTGGAATTTGCTTAGGACACCGAGGTTAACGCCTTTCCACTTGAAAATTGTGTCAAGGCTACATCTGACAGGACTTCAGGGGTTTTAGTTCATTTGAAAAGTAACAAATCCAATTGCAAAATTCTTTTTCCCCACAAGGGACAATGGGTTCAGCATAATAGAGTGAGAACTATCTTTTGAATCATCCTTAGCACTTCTTTTAACATTTGGATTCACACTGCAGGTATCCAGTTCCAGCAACAATACTCCCCATAATAACTCAGTATGATAGGTGAAAAGAAACAGCTTAAAGAAGTGTACCAATAGTTATCATGAGTCAAATACTTGTGTAATTTAACATTGCCAGCTAACTAACAGACAAAATAAGAACACACAGCAAACTAAGCACTGGGAAATGTATACTGGAAAATTTCAAGGTTATTAAACCACACACACACACACACACACACACATATATATATATATATATATGCACTCACACATATAGAAGAATCAATTTCATGATGTTCAAAGCCATACAAAAACTACTACATCTTTGTGGGATTTTGCTGATCTTTCAAGAATGACAGATCAATTTGTTAAAGGAAGAAAAATGGATTCAAAACCCACAATGTTTTAAGAGCAATTCCTTTCAGAGCCCTACTTTTTTGATAAATTAACTATGATCAGCAATGAAGAAATCCATTTTCCTTTCTATCTTAGCTTCAAGTAATGATATATAATAATAATAAAAAAGAATGCATATGAGCAATTCATGCCAATGCCCAAATTTCTAGAAGTAGCCTCTAATTTTCAATTACTTGGTTTTTGTAATTCACATCATGATTTTCACAGATGTCAATTGCCTACAAGTTCAGTGGCATTTCAGTAATGCAGTAAAATAATTTTGATGGGAAGTCTGGTAGGTGTCCCTTTGTTGTGTCCCTGAAACCTGAGCGAGCAACATGAACTCGTGTCCTATCACCACAACTTCTTTCCTGACCCTTTGACAGAAACAGCTCCTCACAATAATCACTGCTGGACATCAGACCGTGGGCATCAATTAGTGGATATGTAGCACCTGAAGCATTTAGAGAAAGCACATTTTAAAACCTTGATCATATTTCTACACAATAAGGAAATTATGTCATTACTTATAATCTGTAATCTTAAAGACCCTCTTCCAGAGGTTTCATTCCATAGAGCAAGTTAATGACCCACTGCAAAGTACCTCCTTAGAATACAATTCCAAACTTCATTTTCAAACCTTGATTATGACTACCATCTTCTTGTTTCACTTCCAGGAAGGTGCTGAGTACTCAATATGCAGTACACAATATCAGACAGAAGTTTTAACACTAGCAGAGCCAGGATAAACACAATCTTCCAAAGAGTATCTTGAACTCAGACACTACATAAGACTATACTACCATTATCTGTAGCAGAAAAACCTTTGAGCAACTAGTTTTTGTGCAACACAAAGGTAAAAATTGTTTAAAATGCATTGTAAGACAAGTTACTAGTAAGGATCATAAATTTACCTTCTGGATTTGAACCACTGATGGCATACTATTAAAAAAAACAAACTAATTTGAACTCATTTGACTGTTACCAATGTAAAGCCGTATTTCCAAGTACTTGTTTTACTGTCTACATGATTTGTCCTCCCACAAATTTCAAAAAAGTGTTTTGATAAAAAATGAAGTCAGAATACAGTCAAATGGATTTCTAGAACCAATCATGCAGAACTTACAGATTCTAAAACGTTAACAAATGCAACATTCATTTAAAAGCAAACAAACTGGGGATAAGTCTTTGCCTGCCTTCTAAATTTACACTATCCAATGAAACACTTACTTTATGCTTTATCAGTCTTGACATCGATATTAAAACAGATATTACAAAGTGCCATAATTGTTTATACATCCCTTCCAGCCATTTCAATGTGAACAGTGTCCTCCTTGTTTCACTACCCTACACACAGTGATTTCATCATCTCCAGTTCACATATCAATTACCAGACTTGAGCAATCTAAACAAATTTTTTTTTTCTTTTCTATGTCCAGCCTCTCTTAAGCAATAAAAAAATACCACCATCAAATTACAGGTGAAATGTTTCTGAGAAACCAGAGAACATAAAAAAATATATTTTCCTAATTATGAAGGGAGGAGTGGAAGGGTACTTTGGGATCACTGTGTCCAGTCTCCTGTCATCTAAGGCAACCATGTGATGTCATTCCTTCTAAAAGAATGTCGACACTCCATCTTAAAATCAGACTATGTCTCCCACTACTTCCACCAAAAGGCTATTTCAGAATCTCACTGGTCTGATGGCTAGAAAAGTTAGAATTCCAGCCTAAATATCACATGGCACAAAGCCAATCATTTGTTTTAACACATGTACTAGTCATTCCATCAAGTTGGGATGTCATTCCTGATTGCTCCCCAACTTTCAATTCCAGCTTTATTTCTGAATACTAGTAAAATCTGAGGCAGTATGGACTCTGTGATTCCTGTTGAATTCTACCAGGTGAATTAAAGGCAACAGAAGAAGAAAATTAGGCACTATACATAAACATGTCTCTCTGGACTAAAAATAAGGATATTCCTAGAGACGTGGAAGTAGCACAGTAAACTCAACACTCAAAGAAGGGACCTGACTCTCCTTTTTCACAGGTTACAGTAGTGCTGGAACAGCATTTCTGAGTCAGCACCCTATTTTAACAGAAGGCTTAGCCTGCTCTTTTCTCAAAAAAAAAAAAAAAAAAAATCATGAACACTGGCACACTCACCTCAGGACAGGTTTTCTGGCTCTCAAACCCACATACACTCCACTGCCAAATTAAAGGCAAATGAAAGGAGCTATGTTTTCAGCTAAGCAGGTCAAACAAGTTTTCTTCCAGCATGTTTCTCCTGAAACCTTCTGAGTCACCTGACTTTCTAGAAGCAGAGGGTGAAATTTCATACTCTTCTTGATCTCCTCCTAATAAGGGCCTACTGATAAAATATTCCAGTTCCCCTCCCTGCTCAAAACCACGCTACCCCATCATTTCCTTTACATGATATCTTTGGAACAAGACCTGAGTGTTAGAGGAAACTGTTCTCTTGCCTCCTTCCCACTGGAGTCATGAGTACTAATGCAGGACCTAGCACACAGAACACCGGCCCCTTCAAGCACTTTGTTTCTTTTTCAACTGTGAAACTGAGCTAATTATCACTCCTTAATGTAGCATTAAACTACCGGTTTTTCCATGCTCACAGAGATGATCACAGTGCAGATGCAAAAAAAAGAGGGTCAGGTCTGATGAAGTCCATGTTGAACTCACACTGAAGAATAAGCTATGTTTTACAAGTGGTCACTCTTGGACTTTTCAGAAAGAAATAAATTTGTCAAACCCCAAAATATAAATTACTTCACACTTGTTAAAAAAATCTATTTCTTTTACTAAATCTAAAGTATAGATGGTTTCATGACTGTTTTTAAAAACTGATCTGCAGTTTGTTGTCATTAATCATACAGCCATTACCAAGCTTCTGCTTTCAAACTGGTTTTTTTTATTTTTTAAGATCAGTTGAAGACAAGAAAGCAATAACAACAATACAGCACCTAATGTCACGAAAGTGAAGAATTTGCTTTCAACTCTTATAGGACTCCAAGCCTCATCTGTTTCATTTTTCATCACAGTTAATCTCTACAGATATTACACTATATTAAATCTGTACCACAGCCATATATATCTTCAGTTCTTCTGTTATATGTATGTACAGGACAAAAACAAACAAACAGAAAAAAAACCCAAATCAAATTCCCCAAGATCTCTTATGTGATGAGGATATCTGAATAGATTTCTTTTAATTTATAACTAGTTACCAAAATCTAACTACTGTTACGTTTTGCAGTATTATATATGCCTGGCTGTATTTTAATTTATAAACTCTAACAAAAAAAATTAACCATTTTACCCACTGTAACGCTTGTAATCATCTTACATTACTACTTTCTTTTTTCCCTTCATATCCCTCCCCTGAAATGGATTTAATAATACAATTAGTGTTGATTACCTAAAAGGTTAATTTCCCGAAAGGTTAAAATGTATTTTAGAACTGCATTTTCAGCTGTTCCTAGAACGAATTTACACTTGAGACAATTCAATGCAATAATCTATAAATCTGTGTAACAGTTCTGTGGCCATATTTTCCAGCACTGGCTTACATTTCAGTGAAATATGTAGGCAACAAAAACTGAGAGCTATATTGAGATACAATAAAAAAATTAGTATTCTAACTCGAAATGGATGTAAGTTACAAACAACAACAACAACAAAAAACCAAAAAAAAAACAACCCAAAACACAATAAACAAACAAAAAACCTAACAAAAACCCAAAACAAAACAAACCCACACAAACATTAGAAAATTCCCTTGGGCAAAAGAGAAATAACAATGTGTAACACAAGCTTCTCTGAGATTTTTAATATTTTGTGTATGTTCAAATAATAATTACTGATGTCTATACAGTCATTAATAACACTGTCAAAGAAAAATATTGTTTGCAGTTGAATAGAATTTTCTTTAAAAAATTAAAAAATTATATCACCTACTCATTTCAAGGTTAACAGAATAATGCAAATTCATAGGGGTCCCTGATGATCAAGGTAGGATTAACATATTTTCACTTTCTCTAATAGAACTGCTTTGGTACAAAATACATTGTTCTGCACTGTCATGATGTATAGCTCATATTTAGAAATCTGACAGTTTAGGAGTGCATTATGGCATTCCATTAAACTGAATACATTTTTGTGCTGCACAGGAAAAGATAAAGAGTGCACAATTCCTGTCTTCTTTTTAAAGAATAATGACTTTTCTCACTACTGTAGAGAAAATTTTAGAAAATATGGTATTTAGCGGACTGCTAAATTCTACTCACTGCATCTCAAAAACCACGAGGATATCTCTTTATTTCATATAAATCCTAATTTTTTACAAGAACATGAACCATATAAATTGATAGAGATGTCAGCTAAAACCCTCATTTACAATTGCTATAACAGTAATTCTGAAAAACTTTGGAGTAAGTAGACTGTGATGTTTCATCTTCTGAGCAATATTCGTGACCTCTGTAACTGAAAAATTCCACAAACACTGGTGATGCGCTGTTTTTTCACTAAACAATGCTGTCACTGACATAAGAAAGAAGGGAAAGAAAAGAGGACTAGAAAAACACGTGGAATTTCAGGTTAAAACAGATATGTGCAAGGACAGCTTATTCCCACCGTGACAGGACAGTGCTAAGTTGTCTACAACACCCTGAAATGTAGACAAGGCGTTAAAGAGATTTATCTACCCTTCATATATTTGGGGTTGTACCACTACAAAGCCGGCTATATCATAAATGTTATTAACCAATTGTTCACATGCAAAACATTACCTCAAAAAGAATCTAGAGGATGCTTTAAAAATGGTTTGTTAGTTGATTTTTACTTCAGCAGTATGCACTTTACCTCCCCTTCAGTCTTTTACCCCAAGTTTTTAAAATCAAGATTAATAAAGAAACTGCTTTCAGAAGATCCCTGTTCCCCCTAGTGAGAAACATCATTTAGTCGATTGTTAAGAAAAAAAAATATTTGTGCAAGGCCAGAAGAGGGGAATATACCACTGGGTGGGAGTCCTCTCATCACAGGACTCAAATAAGCAGAAGTCCCAAAGCTTCAGCTGAGCATCTGAGTTTCCTTCTTCCCCTTATGGCTAAGTCAACAGAAGGTGCCAAAGCAATCACAGCTTCACACAGCAAATGTGTGAGGAAGAATGGTGGCTTTAAGAAAGTGTTGATGGAGGAACCAGGAGGCCAAGGCTTGATGCTTCTGACTTTGCTCATCCTCAGCTGGAGATATGGGAAATTGTCCTCTGTGTTTGCACCTAAAATTTACTCTGTGATTACCTCCTAACATTAGTGGCTTGGATTTGCTGACTGCATGACGTTATCTATATTTCAAAAAACCCCCAAAATAACAAAATTAATCTCCAAAGTTTAGTATCCCCTGCTGTTCTTTACACCTACTTTTGTGTCACCTTAGAGAAAATCAGATTTAAAATCACCTGCCCTGCAGCCATTGGAACAGAAGCTTATGACCATATGTCTGAATAAACTCTTGAGCTTTAACGATGTTGCAATGTGGCAGAAAGGTGACACCTAAGCTTTATGATACTTCCAATATAAAACAAACCAAAGATCTTTCCACATGAAAGACACAAAAGCAACGGTGCTGTCTCCATAAAATTATTCCTCCCATTTGGAGTAGTGGAGTGAGAAAAAATATTAGGCATGAAAATGCAGTTTAATGTGACCAATCTTGTTATTTTAGAGTACTGGGTGAACAGCTTATTAACTGCAACCATGCCCAGATCTTCCCAGGTGCAATTAGGGAATCAAGGAATGCATCAGTGTTACAGTTTAAAAACTGCAGTATTAAACTCCTAGTTTTATCCAATGGAAGACTTTCCTAGATACTGCATAAAGATTCACAAGGGTAAGGTTACCAATAAAAGCCACAATTATTAGTTATTAAAACTGAAATTCCAGAAAGAACAAACTATTTCAGAAAGCTCACCATCTCAGGACTTTTTTTTTTTTTTAATAAGGTAATGTATTAATAAAATATCCTTAAGGGTTTGCTACCTGCCCTATCTGTCTGAAAGCTTCAAGATTCCTGGTGAGATTTCTTTCTTTCATATGCAGCACTGGCAGCTACCCAGCCCATCCAGCAGAGCTGCAGGAGATGTAAGATTTCTCAAAAAGCTGGTGACACACTGGACTAGTCCTGTTTAAAATCTCTGTTTAAAATGTAGAAGGATTTAGATCTAGAGGGATGAATAAGTCTGTTTAGGTGGTTTAGAAGAATTCCACCCAAAAAGAATTTCACCATTACTGGAAAAGAACACCAATACCTCTAGATTTACATGAAAACAAGAGCTTAATTCTATTTTACATTTTAACAAGAAAAGGATAAAACCCCATAAAAAACAAATTATGGAAGATAGATAACTTTAACCTATCTTTGTATTTATAAAGCCACTAGCAAAATAGTATCTGAACGCCTCACAGCCATTAATGGATTTTTCCTCACAATGCTTCTTTGATGCAAAGAAGTTCTATTATCCTTATTCTTCTGGTGAAGAACAGTGTCATGGAGAGATTAAGTCATTTATCCCAAGTAACACAAGATGCCTATGGGAATGACTATGTAATTTATCATGGATCTCAAGAGCCGCAGTCCACTGCCTGAACCAGTAGACCATTCTCCTCTTAACAGACAAGAGCTGTTGTACAGTACCTTAAATGACCTTTCAAAATGGCTATTTTGTGCATGGCTTTTGCTCTATCACCATTCTGAAGAAAGCTGTTAAAGCAACATACTTTGAGAGAGCTTAATTAAGCACCCTGTATCTCGTCTCAACAACAGCTGTGAAACCTGGGAACACATACACTTTCAGACCAAATATTACATATCCCTTGGAAGTCAGCAGCAAAGCTAAAGCGCAGCAGCTTGGCAGCTGGAAAAGATCCTTCATGCTCTGCAAATGACCATACTTTATTCAAGTCCTTTAAAGGTTTTTTTCAAGGCTTTTTATATTCCTGTGACTGAAAAGAGCTACTATACTCGCAATATATGAGTATAAGGCAGGAGCCATTTGGTAACTACCAAAATATGTTCTTTCCTGGCACACTGGAGAGCTCTGTTTATCATTTTGTGAAGCTGCTTAAAAAGAAAAGGCAGTCAATTGTTTTCTCTTTATATTCAACGAATGGTTTAGGTTTGAATGTAATTCAAGCTACAGGAGCACCCATGAGACTGGTAGTCTAAAACACTGGGTCAGTATCTGCCTGTGAAGACACAAGTTAATTAAAATATGCTATTTAAAGAAAAAACCAACTAAAGTTTTGTCTTTATCCAAAGAATAAGTACAATGCACATCAGCAACCAAAAAGTCTCCAGTCACTATGTTCACCTGAAAGGATCATGACCAGGAGTGAAAAGTTTACTGGGTCATTCTCCTTTAATCTTACCGTCTCTTTTGAGTGACTGCCAAAAGCCTTGCTTATGATGAAGTTTATGAAGAAGAAAATTAACTGAGATCATAATTTAAATTCCACACAGCTCACAAACAACTTTCATATGGTAACAATTTTTGGTCACTGGTTTACTGAATTTGAAATGGTGACCTAAAGGTGAAAGATTCTGCATTCCAGTATCAATCTCCATGCTGTTTATTGTTCCAATGCTCTGAAGTTCAAAGTGGTGGAAGCGAGAGTTACATGGTTAAACACAGTGGTCTCCACTTTACATTCACTTAAATATTTTCAGATTTTTTTCCTTAAAATAATTCTAAGCATGCACCACAATTATACAAGTTTTTCCCATGTAATGAGAACTTTTGATTAAAAAAAAAAAAATGTACCTCCATTAAATAAGAAAATAACCTGTCACATAATAAAATTATTATATTTAAGAAGTCCTGTTATAAAAAAACTGTGTTACAGATTCAATTGTGCCTTTGTAAAAGTGTCTGCTTCTTTCAAGAGCTTTTAGTTATAAGCATCATAAAGATTGCTTTGGATAACTTAAAAAAAATAACAAAAAAAAAATCTTACAATTTTAAGATTTCATAATTTCCCTCACAAATCCCCATATTTTATTAATCCCACTATTTATTTTTTCCAACCCATCAATTCAGTTCTGTACTTAAAACATGAAACTTAGAACTCACATACTACTTTATCAGTTTCCGTGATATAGTGAGTAAATTTATTTCCAGGAAATGGACTTGTGAAAATTTTCAAGGAATTCTCAGCTGCATCTGAAGCTTTTTTCTGTCAAAACATTTGAAAAAAATGAAATCTTTTTTTTTTTTTTTTTTTCCTGTTAGGGAATGGGAAAGAAACTGAGAGGAAACAGAGAAGGAAAAAAAACAGTTTCAGAAAAATTAGAAAGTAATTTCCAAAATACTCACTGTATCTAAACTGTAAGCAACCAAACTAAAGATTTGCACCATGCAATTATTAATTTTTAACCACTGAGGCAATTTTTTTCAGTTTTCCAAATACCTTAGTTCTTCACCCTTTTTTAATGAGACAGACATACAAAAAAAAGAATAACCTCACCTACAAATTTATGACCGTATTATTTAATCTTCTGCTTCAATAGTACATTTTTTAAAGGTCTATCTTTTACCCACAGAGCAATGAAACACAAATCTGAACGCAATTTGAAATCCTTAATCTGATATTGGGAGGGGGACTTCTAATTTATCCTGGGAATGCACCAGTTCTACAAAGTAACTTTGGCATACAGAGCTCATACTGCAAGTGTTATACATTATTCAAGAGCAAAAAAAATTATTATTTTTGGTACCTAGTTTCACAACCTGGTAACTATTTCTTCAGAGACTGATTGACTTTTATGATCTGTGCTTTTAATTTTTTTTTTTTTATCAGCAATCATTTTCTAGCATTGCCCTTTCCTGCTTTACGTTATGCAAATCTCAACTATGTCAACAAAAGCAACTAGACCACATCTGTACGAACCCATTAAGCTAAGGGAAAAAAAAAAAAAAAAAAAAAAGGACAGAAAAAAAGAAAGGACCCAAAATTTGTTTCATGGCCTATTTGGTTTAACAACAGACCCAATGCCCATTCAAGCACATATAATTCAGAAGGCCTGCCTGCCAGCAATAAAGACTGAAATTGGATACTTTGTGAGATTAATTACCTAGATAGGGCATGATAATGCTAGTCAAATGGGAAGGTAATTAAAGTGCACCTTCCATGAAAATTATTCATTGCTGATGGATCAGGTGACAGATAAATCAAAAGGCACTTAAAAAAGCTACAGGTTAACTTGTGGAGGGCCAGTCCTCCCTGGAAGTCCCTGTAACCATGCTCCTATTGTAGGACAAAAGGAGGGTAAGGTGGCCTCAGAGAAAGAGGAGCCCAGGGAAAAGCTACCAGCATTGTGCCTGCACACAAAGGGGCAGCTAGAGTGGAACCAGTCGGCTGGCAGCCTTCAGATTCCAGGATCTCTCTGCTTGTACACCATAAATGGCTATTGCACCATGAAAGGCAGCAAGTGATGAATTAATAAGTTGACTGGTCCCCCGGGTGCAATCCTTACAGGCGGAGGACATGCCGCGGTAATCAAACGGGGCTATAAATTGTGTACATTGAATGGCACAAAACGCATCTCACTTCATCACCGTTAAGTCAAGACTTCCTGAATTTGTCATTAACTCTTTGGCTTCAATATATTTATTTAAACAGTAAAAGTAAGAGAAAGAGCTTACAATAACAAAAGGGCAACCGATACTACCCAGCGGGATATACAGTCTAATGGAGATCACTGACTTTTACTTTCTACAGCTCCATGGGTCAAAATCCACTCCTTTTACACCAAAACTCCCCCTGAGATGCACCAGTGCAGTTCAAAACATTGCACTACATGCACTTCTGAACACAGGAAAAACCCCAAAACCACAGGATCAAGTAATTTTTTACAGCTAGTTTATGCAAATTCCTAAATATTCCTTCTGTATTTGAAGAAAATGGAGCATTTACATGGATAAACATTTTCCAAATCCCAAGCTTTTACAGAAAATTTCTAAATAACCTTATATTATATGCAAAATCTGAGACTATTAGAATATATGAAAAAGGATCAATGTATGAAAAAATTTCAATAATTACCACCTTCTCCTTACACCTTTTTTTTAATTTTAATGTGTGCTAGCTCTCTAGGTTATGATACTGAATAATACTGACTGTTCAGAGGTAGTTCAATGGAAAGCAATTTTGTGCCACCCTATTTGTCCTTAGTAGTCATTTTAAATGGCTTAGATACCTATGAGAGTTAAAGAGAAACTTACCACTCACTCTGAATCACAGCATAAATAGGTAAGAGAATGTCTAAAAAACATTCTTTACTTAATATCTTCTATCAAAGATATACTTGAGGTCTTCCTACATTTTGAAACAACAGTTCTGTGTGTTTTATCAACAGCTTCAAAACTATTTTATACATTCTCTGAATATTTTTGCCTTCCATACGTTTGATAGTGAATAGAGGAAAGGAAAATTTAAGTCATTACTGAAACATAATGCAAACGTTAAAGTAGGAACTACAAACTGAAGCACTTTCTGTGGGTCCAATGGAAAGCATAATCCTTTTTCAAAACAGAATTTATGAAACAAGCTATAATTGTTCCCAGGAGCATTCTACATTCACATAATGTATGACCACGTGACCAAGAGAGGCATGGTACCAGTTTACCAATCTCACTGTAGTTGGCAGCTGTGGAATTTCCCCCAGAAAAGGAGCTGTGCTGATTTTATGAATAGGTTTATCACTTTGAGATTAGCCCATTACAGTATTTTGCAAGAAGTCAAATTTTATAGACCTCCTGATCTATAAATTTACCTCAGGAGACTAGGTAAACTTAATCTAGTAAAGTAAATGGTACTAGAGTTGAGAATGGTGTATGAACACATACTTGTCCATACTGTTAAGTCTGTTAGCATGCTTAGCTAGTTGACAGAATTCTGGCAATCTCAACATGGGAACACTGTTTTGAGCGAAAAATAAGTTAACTTATTTCTATAAGTTTATAACTGCGAGCATGAGCCCTGACATGCCAGGAACAGCAGATGAATCCTGATCTCTTTTGAGCAGGCTTAGCTTTGGCAAACAGGGAACACCCATTAATTTCTTTAAGAGTCCCACAGCCTTTCTGCTGGTATCTCAGTGGAGTTTGAGCTATCAATTTAGATCTATAGATTGCTAAATGGGATGGGACATGTCTGCCTGAGAGATCACCACCACCACCTCAGTACAGGTCTGAAAGGTGGTCTCTCTGGCGTACAGAATTTTCCCTCCAAAGAACTGTGAATGTGACAATATTCGGAGAGCCTGGGGTACCGGCTAGGGAGAACATTGAGAAACAGCTCCTAAGAGCTTGGTGATGGAGTTCACTTTCTCTACTTATTGCTCATTGAAGATTATCTGACTGTAATTGTTCTGTGCCACTGCATGGCTGATCAAATTCATTTTTTTACGTGGAAGGTTGTAACACTGACGGGTGGCCATCACTGCATTACTGTAGGCAAAATAAGCTGTAAGGCACCTGCTGCCCTCCTAATGGGGATTCCTACCTAGCATTACAATACAAATAAATCACATAACAAGTATTTTATATTTTTAAAACATTTTTAACATTAAAGCTATGAACTGCAATCAAGTGAAATACCTCTATTTTTAGGACACACCTGTGTATGAATATCCTCACTAAGCACCTTGGTTAATTCAGTCCCTCATAAACAGCATCAAAGAGTCTTAATAACATGAATTACTAATAAGACAAGCAAATTATTTTTTAGAGTTTTAATATCCAACAGACAAACTATTTTAAAATTTGTTTGCTTGCTCAGTGTTTTCTTGAAAATAAATAAAATCATGTCAATATTTAATGTTAACGCTGTGGCAGAAATTAACATTGGTGTATGTGGAGAGCAGGAGGAAGAGGGCATTCAAGCCATCAACTTTTGCCAGTTAATTTAGGTGGCTAAATAGGGAAGGTAATCTAACGCTTCCTCTGTAATTAAGGACGAGTCGATGCACAATTCCTAAACTTGGCTCCTGTTCCAAATCACTCCCTAAAGAAACCTATCAATCTCCACTGACTACAACAATGTAAATATCCACCAAAGATTAAAACGCTAATGTTTAATGCCAACATCAAAGAGCAGAACGTTTAGCCCTAAAATACTTCATGTGATTAACTCTACACAATGTAAAGTGCAATGACACTTTTCCCTCTTCATTATCAGTTAAGCTGCAATACAAAAAATTAGAACTAAGGGTGAAATTTTGATCTCAGCTACACAAGGGAATATTTGGAATAATTCCACAGGAGGTCCACAGAGACACATCATTACTGTACTGGATCAGCATCCAATTCCTCATTTCACAGCCATGATTAGAGGCTGTATGAACTTAAATAGACTCTTTAGCAAAATAAATGGTGTTTCTCTACATAAGCATCAGAGTTTACTAGCTTTGAATCTGCTCTGCTGACTCAGCCACTACTGCCTGATATAGCTTGGGTGCTATAGAAAATATGAGCTCTCCTTGATGCATTAGGAAATGGTATTCTCTGAAAAATAAAAAAAGAAATGTTTAGGCAACAGACAGACAGAAAAGGTCAAAAGGAGAGATGGCAAATAGATCCATCAGCAGACATGAGATAGCAGATACAGAAACTGAAGGGTCTGATGCTGCAAATGCACACATACGAAAGAAAACACCAGATTCAATGGAAAATTTTGTACAAGCTGTTGAAACGCAGGTAAGAGTTTAGGAAGGGTCATTAAAGAAAAGCTAAGAATAACAGTGACAGAACCTCATCCCTAATCTTAAACTTACTTAAGAGGAAGTGAAATCTGTCTTAAAAATTCTGAAAAATACATTAACAGTATTACAGAGGAAAGAGTGATTAAAAGGAAACTGAGGTACATCTAGGTGTGTGTGTGAATGTAAACACGTGTATCTGTCTCTCCCTCTCTTTTTCTTATATAGCAGAAACAAGATGGAAGTAAGATATGAAACATCCCATTCTGCACTTCTAATATTTCTTGTATTAACACTGGAAAAATTCGAGCAGTTCTGCAACTATTTTTTCTTAAGATTTTCTGTGTTTCTGCACATGTTGATTCTCTTGTCTCTCACACATGATTTACCTCATTCAGTAGGGAATGAGGTCTTTATCGATCCACTGACTACAGGTAAGATCTTAAGATTTCTATCTCTCTATTAAACATAGTTAAAAACGGTCAAAAACTGTTGACAGAG
Source organism: Cyanistes caeruleus (assembly GCF_971803275.1). NCBI lineage: Eukaryota > Metazoa > Chordata > Aves > Passeriformes > Paridae > Cyanistes > Cyanistes caeruleus. The sequence continues at coordinate 38,148,952 of NC_141702.1, forward strand.
GATAAAGGAGGTGAAGGAAAATTTTCCAAAGAGATATGGATTTAGCATGCTCACAGAATCTTTGATGTTTAGAAAACTGAGCTAGAAATTACCTTTTCTTAATTAGCATTAATATTAAAATGGTGTAAATCATACAACTTACAACACTTGCTGTGAAAATTTAAATGTACAAATGAAAAACAGCAAGTCAGGGAGTTTAAAACTACAGCTATCACTAAAGTCTTATTTATTTTGCAGGCTGCCAATACAAAGAAACGACCTTATGGAAATATAAAAAGCAGCTTGTTATAAGCTCGAATTTAGGACATTTATATTGGTCCCTCAATAAGAAGATTTCTGTGTCATTACCATGAGCATGATTTAGTTGTATTATGTTCACATGTAGACACCATTATATAACACTTAGCTCAGACAAATGGCTCTGTTCTTGATCTTTCTTATTCTACTGTAGTTAATGACCAAATATTGTTAAAAATTGGGACACTAATTATCTGATGTCGACATGTTATGGATAATTAAGAATTGCTCACTCTGAAGCCATGCTAATTGTTTTTCACATGTCTCCTTCTCTCGTCCTTGTGTCCTCAACAAGGCAAGTAGCTACAGGTTTATACGTACATCTCTGTCACGTACTTTGTCACAGAACATACATCATCCTTTCTGGCTCATCCCCGATTAATTTTGCTGGCTTGCAGCAATTATCTCTCCCTTTGTGACTGACCTCCTGGTAAATGGAGTGCATGATCACTGGGCAATTTTTTCCTGCTTATTTTACCACTTAATTGATCCTTGTTGTCTGACCACAATAGGATATACTAAATTTAAGTCATAAAATGGTTGAAGTTGAGAGGAAGTGGCAACCATGTTTTAGCAATTGTAGTTGACAGCTGTAAAAATCAGATCTTGATAATGTTCTCTCATTTACCCTATTACTTGGATCAGTTGGTTAAAGCTGTTAATGATCCTCTTGGATCAATGTCGTTTGCTTGTAGCTATAATTTACAGCATTGGTGGATTAGTACAGATGTTTTCATAGATAGCTCTGCATCATTCCACCAGATTGCTGTCTGCATCAAATTTGCTTCCATTCATCACTAACGAAGCAAAGAAAAAGATAATCAGCATCTCCTATCTTAACATTAACTATTGAACTTGGGATAACACTTTTATTGTCGTCAATTCACAGCCTTCAACCATGGCTTCCTCAGTAAATTGCCCTGGGAGTTCTCTCTAGAAATAGAAGCAATTAGGTATTTTGACTGTTACAGGGGAAGACTACAGAAATGCTTAACTGTACAAAACAATATATATACTGAAGAGTAGTAGATAAAACTGTTCTGTTATGAATATGCCCTATGGATTCAGCGCTGGTTCTATCACATACAAAGCAGAAGAAATTACATAGGGCAGCAATGTGTCAAAGTTGGCAAAAATTGTCCAGGCTATTAATTGCTGAGACTATTCCAGTACCTGAAAAATCTGCTGACACCCATGGGTTGTCATAGCGGGTAAGTCAGCAATGCTCTAATAAGGGAGATGTCTCCCCTTCTTATTTTTCCACTGGAATCAGAAAGATCATATCCAGCTCTTCACAGAATTTGACTATCTTCACCCTTTCCTGAAAGAGGTGAAACATTTGTTCTTGGGTCATTAATACTGCCAGAAGGCCATGAGCCAGAATAGGAAGACTTGTATTTTTCCACTGAGGGCCCATTTAGCCAAATCTGTTTTTCCTTCTAAAAAAGGAGGCTTATTGGCACACACAACAAATATAAAATAAGTAACTGAATAAAATATGATGTGCTCCAAAAGAGAAGCAGCACAATCTCTGGCTCTGTTTCTAAAGAGAATACATATAAAAAAAGGGAAATACACTGCATTACATTGCTGGACAATTCTACATGGCAACATTTAAGCTTAATGAAGAGACTTTTTTAGCTCTCACTATACAAGCTACCTTCTCTCTTCTAAAGATTTCCACAGGAGTCTAATATTTCAGAAGGTTGGCTCCATGCCTTGCTGTCATCAAATGCTTCACTATATAGATGTTACAGTCTCAGACTTTTGTAATTCACTACATTTAACCTTAATTAGGATTTCACATTTGGTAGCACTTACGCACTTGCATAGTGCCTTTCAACAGTGATGTTCATTTCTCACTGAAAAAGCACCTGAGCACTTAAAGGCTTTTGTTTGTTCTAATAACAATGGCACTTGAATTCTTCAAAAGGTCTGAAACAAACAAACAACACTGAGTTCAGAGTTCCTACTGATGATGTCCTGCACCTATTTATATCCTGCATCCAGTTGCCATACTACAGTTCACAGGAAGCAGTAAAAGGAAGATCTGGAGATGTTGTTCTGCTCTGAAAATCAAAGGTCTGTGGACCTCTTTGGTTATCTGTGGATACTCTTTGCACATAAGTTAATTAGCTGCTCTAGAATGTGTATCACCAAGTATAAATACATCAAGTGATTTTTTTTTTTGTCTTTTTAGTGCAGCTATCTTGAAAGTCTTTGACACTAGCTGGGTCATAACAGAACTACGCATTGAAGTTCCCAAAATAATATATATATATAACAATATATATAATATATTATTATATAATATAATATATTATTATATTATATTATTATATATATATAATATTATTATATAATATATAATAAAGTGCAAAGAGTTTTTACTCTATTGAAAAGAACCTGTGCCCATGAGAAAAAAATATAACTATGGATGAAGTGAAAAAAGAAGCCAGGCATATTTATGAGGGTTTAAAAACCTACCCAGCAGGTGTCACGAGTAGAGCTCTTTAATTTCACAGATCTTTCAGAGACTGGTCATAGACAGTGTGATGTTAAAACATATACTTGCTTTTTCAGATTAGGATTAATTTTTCACCACTGTTTTTATGAACATAATTGGTTTAACTCATAAATATTGAGGAGATAGCTGGTCCATGTTTTTGAAAGAGAAAAGGGACTCCTAGCCTTTAGTGCAACATCAGTAAAGTAATCCCTCTTTTCTGTGGCTACATTGTACTTTATGGTTCTCATTTTCTTCCTCAAGTATATAGTTTTTTATTGTGCAGCTGGTGAAATTATTCTTGAGTAGTGTACATTAGACCATGGTGACATAACCTGCTTTTTCAATAGCTCAGTGCACAGGAAAGTCAATAGCCCTGCGGCTGTCATGCTTCTCTGAGCAGGTTGCCACCAAACATTCAACATACATAGCTTAATCAGACCATTTCTAATTTGGAGCTCTGTTTCTGTGAAGCTGAAGCTTTGCTTTATCTTTGTGTAGTTACACTAGAGTGTAGCTTCCCATTCTTTTCACTTCTAACTATTGTAAAACTCGCATAGTCCTCATAGGGAAAAAAAAAGAGTTTCTTAGCAAAAATTATCTCTCTTCCAAAAAAGCTTTTATGATACAGCTGGACAGGCAAGAGTTCTGATATCCATTTAAGAAAAAAAACAAAAAAACAAAAAAATAAAACAAACAACAAACACCAACAAAAAAACCCCAACAACATATTTTTAGTATGCTGTACAAAAAAATCCAAATTACATTCAGCCACAAACTGATGTGCAAAGCCCTGACATAGTCAGACTCAAAATGTGATATGAAGTTAAAATTTCCTTTCAGGATGACAGAGAGCCCATTGCTTTTGTTCCTGTGTGTTCTGATAGAGCATGAGGTTCAAATCCTGCTCCTATTGAAGTCAATGACAAAGCTTCCACTGACTTCAGCGGTGCAGGATCAGACCCTAAGCAACACAGTTAGCATCTGCTTGCTTTTTATCTCTCTTATCTTTCAGTGAAAAATATTGGAACAAATTAGAACTAAATAATAGGAAAAAAAAGGGAATTAATATTAATTAGCTACTCTGTGATACATTTTCTTATAAAACACACTGCTTGTCATTCCAAATCTTTTGTGAATATACATGTTCTGTGTATGTATATAAAATGTCATTGGAACTCTCAAATATATGTGCCATACCATGCCATATTATATCCTAGACAGATGTTTCCTTCTTTTTGAAACTCCTGAAGAAAAATCTGACATTTAATAACCTAATAATAATGCCCCAGCCTTGCAATTCTGTAGTATCTCTGTAACCTTGTGGATGTCACAATATTAAATATGACCTGATACAATCACTGAACGAACAAACTGCTTTCCCTGATCTGATGGTATTTGCTATACAGAGACTAAAATTCTTATCAAGTTTTTATCCATCAGTTTTATTCAGGTATAAACTCAGTTATCACCTCCTGTAAAAAATTCTGTGATATTAGTTCAGGGTAATGTGATTGCAGATCAATAGGCAGTCTTAACGCCACAGAAATAACCCAATCCATTCTTTTAATGAACTGAAAAGACATCTAAAAAAGTAGAATAGTAACTATCACATGCAACTAATTTCTACTCTCATTTTTCCCTTTTTAGTTGATGACCATGGAGTGCAGAATATTTACACAGATATCCTCGCTGCCTACTGGTCTAGGAAAAAAAATTAAAATATTAAAATATATCTTAAATATTATTAAGAATAAGCACAGATATTCATATAGCTCCCATTAAAAAAATAAGTAAAAATAACCCAAAATACCGTCATCATCGCATATATGTTTCTAAAAACCTCAGTTTAATGGAAGCATTTAGTGAATATTACATTTGGAAAGTGACCTTCTGTAAAAAAATTCCCCCCAGCTCAACAGGTGGAACACATTTGGTAAAAAGAAAACATTATTTTTATAATCTGAATTCTTTTTACATGAGGCATTGCTTTCAAAAAAAAAAAAGTATTGATGATGTAGTCGTATCAATGTGTGAAAACTGATCTACAGTCGGACTTTTGGAGATGAAGCATAGCTTGAAAAGTAAAGTCATTAGCAGGAAATAGCCAAGGAAACCTATAGCTAAAGGAGGTCCACTGAAATGGGAAAACATTGAAGAAACGTTAAGTTGAACACTGAAGCTATTTGTAATAAGCTGTCATGTAGCACCAGAAGTGAACATTGGATGGAAGATGCAGATGAAGGTAGATTAAAACAACTTGGTGGCAGTATGGGAAGAAACCAAAATGGCCTGGGGAAAGGAGGGAAGTGAGAATAGACTAGAACACTGAGGTCATAGTGACTGGGAAAGCCGCAGGCATCAATCTTCTTGATTGCTGCCTCTGCTGGGGGACAGTTCATTGCTGAAGAAAAGTCAGGCTTAAGTGAGACTGACAGGGAACAGGAAACAAATAGATGGTGAGTAGTAGAGGATATGAAAGAAGAGACTTTAAAAAATGAGTAGGGATAATTGAGAGCTGGGGAAAAAAGTGTAAAGAAACGGAGAAAAGAAAAATTTTAAGCAGCAAGAATGAAAGGAGAATGTAACATGAGAGAATGTGAAGTGTCCCCCTCATTTAGAAAGACTGCAGAATTACCTAAGAAAGGCAGAACCCATCCCACAGATTTGCATTTATGCATTCAGCCATTTCTTCTTGTCATGTAAATCAACGGTGCTGCTGCTAGTAGTCATGATTTAAAGCATGTAATGGTTTTTACAGTTCAAGTTGCTGGGATAATGCCAATTTGAAGAATTCGGCTTCCTTTATTTTTTTTTTTAACTGTGAAATTTGGGATCTGCTTTTTTTTGTAGGAAAAAGGTCTTAAAATTGAACTCTAAGATGTAAAAATGGAATAGCAGCAAATCAACATATACAAAGGAAATTGTTACTAAAAAAGAATGTTTTTCAAGAGTAAGCCTTGATTAGGGAATTGAATCAGGGTTTTTTAACCACTTGAAGTTGTCAGCATTAAGTGCATCTGAAGGCACAGCATGACCTAAGAGTGCTATGGGGCACCTTTCTCTTGCTGTGAAGAAGCAGCAAGCATTAGCAAGTGCTCCCTGCACAAGAGCAATGAGTACATTTAGGGACAGTTATTGGCATCACATTTTAACTTCTGTTTGTCTTACTTATGGTAATAAGGCAAGATGAGTGTCCCCTTGGATATGATTTTTTCTTTTCAATGACTATAAAGGCAATTTAAACTGGCTCAGGACACAATCTTAAATTTTCTCAAACCCTGATAAATTTTGGTATTCACTTAAAATATCCTAAGCTTTATCAAGGCAAGGGTAGGTTGGGTGTATATAACCCTTTACCAGAGGTAAGTCCATTGTTCATTCAGGTAAGGTTCTAGAGGAAAGGATGCTGAAACACAGTTTTAAAAACATACTATCTTTGCAAAAATGTCAACAGAAAAATTATAGAATTGTTATTGAAGCATATTTTGTAAAATGAAAATGCATGAATGCTGAAATACAACAAATATTCATCAGCAGTGAAAGCTACCCAATTTCCATTCATCTTCTGGGTGTTGTATGGAAAAAAAGTAAAACTTGGGAAGGAATTTGATGGATCAAAAGGAATGACCAGTACAACTGAAAGGGGAATATCTTACTAGGGAAGTGGTTAGTTTTATCTTTGGTAAAAACCCATTCAATAAGCTTGCATAGGCAGTGCTTGTTGGCTGTTCACCAAGTGCGGCTCTTTAGTACATTTGTTTATTGTAATGAGAGCTTAGTCCCATTCAAATCTGAATTCTACAAGGATGCAGAGGTTCTCATAGATCAGCCTGTAGTACTGGGATGACATCCTGTATTCTTTACATGATGCTGGATAGGCAAGATATGAAACAAGATGGTTTACTCCTGGGGCACTTAGTGTACTTCATCTTGTCAAAAAAAAGAAAACAAAGGAAAACCAAAAGCCTCATGGTTCTTGGCTGAGGCTTAAAAATATGCCATATGACAACTGATAGCCTAGTCACACAGTATTTTTAAAACAAGGAATGAATAGCAATGTGTCACACGTGTATATATATATATAAGTGATGTGTAATGTACCCACTTGCAGTCATTTTATTGTTATTTCTACAAATATAAATAGTTTTTTATCTACCACCTGGCTCTTTTATGTGGCATGATCTCTTTGTCTCATCAGAAGCTTGTTACATGTGGGTGAAGAAACACTGAATATATTCTATAACCCCATTCTTTTATCAATAATTTCCTGTTATCATTACACAATGATTTGAATTTTGTGACTACAGCCACAAAGGAGCAATTCAATTAAACCAAAACTACAAAGGGAAAACCTCATTGCAATCCTCTGTGCAACTGGTGAACCCAGTAATTATATATAGCCACCTATTGTGTTAGCATAATAACATGTGAAGAAGGTTTAGTTAGACACATTTACACACATAAAAAGCAATATGGGCATAGAAAAAGTCAGTTTTGCCAGAAGTATAGAACAGTCACATAGGAACAAATGAGAGCTGCATGAATCCTAGTTTACTTGGCTATAAATAAATCCAACATTTTCTTTCTCTCCGTGGTAAAATAAAAGAGAAACACAGAAGCATAACAGTCTCCTTTGAGCAACCAGTCTCTTTCTGTTCAATTATAGTCATCAATCTGTTCCACCTAAAATATTTTCCTCCTTGAGAAACCAAAGAAATCAGTATTAGGATCCAAAACATGCTGTTGCAAAAATAAAGTAGAAGAGGTCTTTCCTTTTGCTAAATGCATTTTTTTCTGAACGTCTGTATTCTTTAACGCAAATTTTGTAATTCTGTGAAAAAAAAAAAAAAAGAGCTGCATTTATGTGGCATTTCTAATCAAAAAATCTTGAAGAGTTTGGTAAGGAAAAGTGAAGGTTACCTTCATTTTACAGAGAAAACTGCAACAAAGAGCTTAAAGCCTTTTTTTTTTTTTTTTTTTTACCCCAGATCTGTCCCCTACGTATATTCCTTTTAGATGCCAAATTGGAATCCTTTAAATCTTTACATTCAGAAGTGCTAAACAGGCAAAGCTTCAGTTGTACCCTTTCTCTAAGCAGTGTCAAATCCTGGGAAACGCTGGTCTGTGCATAATCCCACAGTAAACTGGAGAGGAGGGAAGGAACAGAATCAGATCTCCTGCTTCATGGTTTTACAAAGCTTGTCTATGAGGTTGAAGATTTTTTGATTAATTTAAATCTTTAATACAGTCTAGATTTGTCTGTAATATAGTTATATTAGAGCTATAGAAACTACAGAGCAAGCTATAGTTTCACTAACATCTCTGGGCTTGATGTGAGGATCATTTCATAAAATCACATAGCTTGTGTTACTTATAAGATAGCACAGGATAACCATATTTTATCTTCTGGCCTAATAAAAGACCTGTAAATCCATGATTATGACAACACAAATAATGGACTATAATGTTTTATCTTGGGGGAAACACAACAAACTTCTGATTAAGGCTTTTTCATCTTCCTAAGATGTGATACTAGCCACTAAAAATTGCACTGTTTCTTCCTTTACCCTGTGTGCCACTGAACCATCAAAGCACATAAAGTAAAGCCAATTTGATTCCACTAAATAGGAAAAAGTCCAAATCCTCTTCTTCATGTGATCGTTCTGTACAGCCATCTATAGAGAGCAGAACACTGTCCACCTGTGCATGTTTGGAGAATTATTCTGAAGATGAAAAATCAAGGTGCCAAAGTAATATCATCTGAGGTGCAAAAATAGTTTCAGGGTAAGTTTTCTGAGCTGAAAATCTCATCATAAACTTCAAGAACTGAACGAACACAGAGACCAATCCTTTCAGCCACAGAGATGGCTCCAAAATAATATTAAATGCGCATTTGGAATCCATGAGAGCACTATAGAGAGATTAGATATCCCATAAATACTGCAGCCTAACTTTAACAATCATATCAACTGTCCTAAACTTGGGGGGAGGGAAGAAACGTTTTGAACTAAATTTCTTGTCCTTTTTTTTTTTTTTTTTTCCAGATGACTATCTTTAAAGTACAAAATAACTACAGTTTTTCCTGTTTGTTCGTTTAACCTATTTGGTGAGTTTGTTCTTAGTTCAAAACATTACTTTAAGGGGATCATTTCTACTGCACTTAAAAAAAAAAAAAAGAAAAAAAAAAAAAAAGCAAGCATGATTCACAGTCACTGAAATTTCCTCCAAGATATAAGTATAAAGTATCTTTTAAAATACTAGTCATCTGTTGTTACAGGAAGCATCACATCAGTTACAGAGTTTATACTTATTTGACTTTATGATTTTACAGCATTGCTTCAAAAGCCAGATCTTGCAAATAATATTCAGTTTAAGATTATCCAAATTACAAAAGGTTAGCTTTATTACCCTGTCTTTAAGACCACAGCACACCATTGCCTGCAATTTTATCAACAAGCAACTCACCAGTTCAGTAACCTAAATCTGAGAATTCTTTTTTTTTTCCTTCAGCTGCAGACAACTAAAGCCCTTTTTTTTCCCTGGGGTGATATGCTGGTTTGATTTTATTTCCCCTGACATTTCACCTGTCAGATTATGATAAATAGAAGAAACAAAGAATAATCATCACATTCTCATTGCATCTCATAATCAAATATCTGGAAATATAAGATAAATCAGAAATATTGTCCTGAGGGAAAACATCAACACTGAAAACACTATCAGAAATCCAAACCATCTTCCAGTGACCTAGGACTCCCACACGTGTTTAAAAAATTTGAAAAAGAAGTCTACATAGAACTGTCACATCTATTTTTTTTACCTTCAAATACTAGGGAATTAACTATAATGAAGTAAGAACAACAACAGCAAAAAAAGTTCCTAGGTTAGGAAATTCTATTTAATAGCAAAGCTGCGCATCTTCTTTAAGTCTTTTGTGAATGCTTTCTGAAAGCAATCCTGAGGCCAAGAAACAGGTCAGGTTATCCTGAAATAGTATAACCTCAAATTAAATAGCTGGCAAGGTGAAAAGATTAATGAGCCAGAACACACCAAACATGTTCCTGATTTATTGCATCTATAGTTTGCATGTTCCAAATTTCTCTCAGTCTCAGAGTGTTGAGATTCATAAGTGATGAAAACTTACCTGCTTGGCCGGTAGTAATACTGACAGCTGCAAAAAGCCTCTGGGAACGACTCAAGTCAGAAACCCCATTCACAGCTTCAACTTCAAACGTGTAGTTAGCATGAGCTAGCAGGTCCATGACAGTGACATAGTTATCTACTAATCCAGTTTGCTGGGGCATATATCCAATGTTACTCCCACAGGGAACGCACTCGCCCTGCTCCCAGCTGCACCTCTTGCACAAAATGCGGTAGGTCACATCACTTCTTCCCCCGTTGTCAGCAGGAGGACTCCACTCCAAACTCACAGTAGTCTGGTTGATATTGAAAATTAGATTCTGTGGTGCAGATGGAGGTCCTACATAAAACACAAAGAAGTCCAGGGTAATTACACAAAACCACAGTGGGACACACAGGTAGCATTTTAATTACTGAGACAGAAAACAGTTGAAGCATTTTTCTTCACATAAACATTTCATTATTTTTAGTACAGGCTGCATAAAAGCTTTCTTGAACTCATTTGGTAAGAGCTTTATTTATTTTCCATTAAGACATCAGAATAACAATTGTCTGTATATTTACTGCAACTGATTTTAGCTGTTTCTCTTCCGTGTAATTAAAAAGAATGGTTAATATACCTTAAAAGTTCTCTTTCACAGGTTTTCCAAATATGGGATTTGTTCATCTCTACTAAATGCATCTATTCTTTTACTATAAGCTCTGATATGATTTACAGATTTTTAGTGATGTTTCAGACTTAGGAGACTCCACTGTTTGAACCACCAATCTGTGCAGGCCAATCTATTTGCAGTTAGAAGGTTAAGTCAAATCCAATTACCGTTCAATCAAAGTGCAGCTCCACAGAGGTTACTTTTCATTTTTTACATTACTAATTTTGGTATTATATCACATAATGCATATTTGCCTACAACAATTTAGGGAGAACTGGGCCTGTACTGTATCTACTACAGTGAGTTATGCACTTATGCAATACGCAATGTTTTCCAATGCCGTATCAAGCAAACTTGAAAATTATATTTATGCTGATTCTGTATTCGCTGTCAACCCTTTTTCCCTCTGCCTTTCAATTTCTTTTACCATTGCAAATGTACTTTTCAAACACACAAAAAGCCAGACAAAACTACTCGCTGCAAGTGGCTGCACCTGGTTGGTTAAGCAACGTCCTTTACTATTAAATTCATGACTCACTCACTTGTGCATGCGACATATGGCGGATCAGAAGGTGCTCTATAATAGCTATCTTCACAGTCGCATCTGGAGGATCCTTCCTTGTCAGAGAAGCTGTGAGTAGGGCAGCGGGAGCACTGCAGGTCTTGTGAGGAGGATTTGTAGAACCCACGGCCACACGCTAAAGCAGAACAAAACAAATGAAGATTTAGATTTGCATGGACTTCTATCCTGATCTCTTTTTGTTTCTGTCACGTGAGGTACACATTTCTGTAAACATCTAAACTGCCCATTCTGCTATGCTGGCTCAAGCAAAATAAGCTCACAATATCTTTTTCTCCATATGATGCTGTTAATGATTTTGTGGCATTTTTATGAGTTCAAGTGTATACTTTATGTACCTCAGCAGCTGGCAGTACAATATTTTAAAACAGTGGGCCACATAAATACAAGAAGCATCTGCTTTTCACCAAACGAAAGTACAATAATGGTGTGAAATATCTGGATGCCTGCAGTATGCCTAAACGAAAGGAAAACTCTGTTGAGATCTGCTCTAAGGCCACTGAAATGTTTATGGTATCTGAACAAGTTGGTTTGGAGCAAAATTTTTTCTTCCCTGATCTCAGAAACCCAAAGAAGCTGTAACCCAGAAGCAAACCCTGATCCTAAGGAAAGACTGAGGCATGAACATTTGTTTAAAAGATGGCTCTCGTAGGGACACAAAGAAAGAGGAGGAGAGCAGACAGCATAAACTGCTCAATTGTTTGCCCTGTTTCACATAAAGAGATAAGTAGATTGAAATTAACTTATTGAAACTTTCAAGAAAAAGACAAAAGGTAGACAATAGAAAATATGCATCTAAGAGAATTTCTTGCTTTGGTATGCCCACTGTGAACCCATGAAATTAAAAAATGTGTTGGGTTACAACACTGATGTTTAGAAATACTTCTTGAATCTACTGCCATGGTTCCCAAGGCAGAAATACACACAAAACAAACCTGCCATTAGACTTGCAAGCAGAGCACTGCAACCTAGACAGCCAGCTTAAGAATGTATAAACTATGAGAACTGTGGGAATGAGGAAGAGGGAAGTGTGGATCAGACAACACTAAAACTGAAAACAGATTAGGACTCAGTTTCAGCACTGAGGTTACAGGCAAACCTACAAACACTGTCAACATGCAAAACAAAACACAAAAGTCCTCCAGAACCTTCTAATAAAGCAGAGGTATTTTCAACCAGACTATTTAACTCCTTTTTTTTTTTTTTTGCCTTCCAACCCTAACAGACAGTCTAACCTTCTTAAGCCACCACCTGTATGCAAAAGAAAGGGACAGCGGGGGAAAATTTGTACTGGGTATCAAAATATTAAAGCTAGTTAAATAGTCATTCTGTATTCAGAAGGAGAGAATTTACTTTGGTTACACTCATATTTGCTTGGATATTTTCTCAGAACAGAAACGCAAAGTATCAAAAGACACTGATATTTGGAACAGTTATTTCAGTTGTCTGATACTGCATTGATGGAAAGAGCATGAAAACAATGAACTTTATCCAAAGCTCACTAAGTCAATGAGGAGTACCTTTGACTTTAACAGCCTTTGGACTGGACCCATGGTGTTGCTAAAGCAACACAAGTCATATTAGTCTGATTATTTTATGCAACAGGGAAAAAAATAAATGCAGCAATACTTAAGACAACAGTAGATTAAAGCTGACGAATTACGTAAACCAACAGTGGATCACACCAATAGGAAATTCAGGGTTTCTATTACTCTATCAATATATTGGTGTTTTAAGAAAAATATGCTTAAAATTGCCATCACATTTAGAGTTTGTTGTGCTGAAAAAAAAAAAAACAACCAGTGGATGGAAGCTAAATTATTTGGCAGAGCCAATTAGCATGCAAAGCTTGTAGCCTTTGATTCTGACAAAGGGGCACAAGTTTGCATTAGAAGGAAATCTAGTCCTGCTTATAAAATATGCTATAGCATGATTGTGCCACAGTAGCTATTATACAAGCTATTTAGAAAAGACAACAAAAAGAATTTCGGAGAAGCACTGTAGATAAACATGACCTGTGAATTCATAGCTGTGGAAAATTAAACTCAAAATTATCCTTTTATACCTTCATCCAAGGTTGTTTCAGAATTTTCTGACCAAAGCACAGAAAAGCTGAATGGATTTGTATGTGTGTACCTTAAGACATTTAAACTTCTGTCCTCTTTTTCTAGTACTTGCAATAGAAATGCAGCTAAAATTACCAAATAATAGTTTCCTGCCTTTCTTAAATTGTCATGTTCCTCTTATACCAAACAAAACACCGGACAAATACACCGGAACTTCCAACATGTAGTCCTCTGCAAAGCAAAGAGCAACTTAAAAGGCAAAGATCCCTACTGTGTTTCCAGTCTGTCCCTCTCAGCGGGGAACTTAACACGGCAAAGATGCAGAGAGTAAAATAAAGATTTCAGACAGAAATAACAAAATGTAAACAGAAAACTCCTTTTCAGTTTTGGTTTGTTGTTTTTTTTTTTTTTCCCGATGACTTGATCAAGACATTTATATGCTTAGTCACTTGCTATTTAAAGTAAGTGTGCATTTCTTATTAGAGTTCAAAGGGTTTGAGTGTCTGTGACTAGTTTACATGACTGAAAGCCAATTATTCTCCCGCACAGCATAACACAGGAGGCAGGTTCAGGCATTCATATCATGCTACCATTCCATTAGCTTTTTGTCCACTAAGAGGCTTGTGACGACATTTAATAACCATCCCTTTAACTTACAAATCCCAGAGATATAAGGGGCAGAATATTCCAGAACTGAATTTTGTAACAGTACGAGAATACCGCATTTAGAGAGGATTTAAAAAACTTTGTAGCTCTTCAGAAAGGAGGGTATGCAGGGCTGTACACTGTAATTGAAGGTATTCACTGGAGTAATACAACTAAATTATTCACCCAACTTTCTTCATAAAATTAAATTTCTCAATTTTTTTTTTTTTTTTCAGGCTAGCAGTAGAACACTTCTGTTACTTAAAAACTGGGGACCTGTGGGTCCTTCTCTGTTCTTAACACACACCATTGTCCTTGAAAAGAAAATTACAACTGAAAACTCTACTAACACAGTGTTGCACAAACCACTTATGAAGGTGTGAGAACCTGCCAGTCAGCTACACAGATAACAGATGGGAAAGAATCATTCAAAAATACCGGTTTGATTCTTTTTTTCCCCTCCCTTTCCTCCTCCCTTGCCAAATTGCCACAGTGGACTCTTTTATTTATGAGTAATTTAGTTTTGTTCTACACTATTTTAATTCTACATATTTTGATTCAATTTAGTTATTCATGTAATATTTTAAGGATTACAGGGACAGGTGGTATAAAATCCTCACTGCTGCTGCCTCCATAAGGAACATTAAAAAAATGTTAATTGTAAAAAAACAAAAACAAACACATTAGCCAAACAACACTCAGAGTACATGCAAATCTAAAGGTGATAAATAAAGATACTATTTCACATAAGTATCTCATGGCAAAGCTTCAGGCAACTCAAATGACATTTGATCACATCCATTTTAATATTTCATTTCATTAGTACAGGAAAGCAGTCATTAGCCGCACTTCTTCCCTATAAAGGGAGCCTAAATTATAAGTCAAGGCACAGAACTCAAGCAATGACAGAAGATATGCAGGGGCACATAACTGGTGAGACGGCACTCTGATGTTGTGGCTCTAATCCTCATCATTGCTGATCTGATTAAAACGTGAACTCAATTTGATGTTCCTCAAGCAAGTTAAAATCCAGCAGTAGTTTTGCAACTGAAGGGCTCCTGGGGTATTATAAGAGGCAGCACAGGGGTGGGGAGAAAGGCAAGAAAGGCAGCACAAAATACAATTCTCTTCCATTCACTCTGTTGTGTCATTTACAGCTGCTAATTTAATAGACCAGCTCTTCCCAGATGAAGCTCCTATTTTGTTCAAATAGCTACTCTAAAGTCTTACATGTAACTGACAGCACAAAGACACAGAATAGCACCTACCTGCCTGACCTCAAGCAGCTTAAAGCAACACAATTAGGTTTTAATTTTTTCCCCATATACTACAAAATCAACAATAAATCAGAAGAAAGTCTTGCTTCAGCCAAGGCACAATTCTTCGCTTAGTATCTTAGCCTCTAAACCATTAGGGACTGTCCATCACTGACCAGTTCCTTGGACTTGTTCACTTGTCTGCAACAGCCATGGCTGCTCCTCAGAGCAAATCTTCTCACTTCCTCCAAGAAACAGAGGTTTTTCTTGTTGGGAAGCTGGCAGAGCTCCAGTACAAAGACAGTGCGAACAAAAATCTCTCGGATAAAAGAGCTTTCCTGGAGTTGGGGGTTTGAGACTGAGGAAACACTAGAGAAAGCAGTACGCTATTCTGGATGTACACAATGAAAGACCCTCCAGGAAACCATATCAGCAGTCTTCCTGGGTTTGGACTAAGTTGTTTTCTTCTGGTACATCCAGAAGAAAAGCAACGAGGCTATATCGTGACAGTAGGGCCTGGGACAGGGCTGGGCTGCAGCATCAGCAGGCAGTGCCACTTGGAAACGTGTTTAACATATGCCACTGCAGTCAGGGCATTTGCAAACATTTTCACCCAGTATGTCTGGTATCCCTTAAGGGACTACACAAATACTGTAAAGAATGGAATTTGGAAAAGCCAAAAGTAAATAATGAGGAATTAACACACACTAACAAGAACTGTGATGCCACATCTGTGGCACAAGCTGCTGACTGCACCTAATGGAGAAAAAAAGCAGCTTCTCTGCTGTGAGCTCACCACATGCTTTAGTGGCCTGCTAGAGATCAAATAATGTATATGTTTCTTTTCATATTTATATAAAAAAAAAAAGTCAAAGGACCTCTAGAGAAGGGAATGAAGGCAGATGTAGAGGTCAAAAAACACTACCCTAGAGCACCAGTTGAGGGACAGGAGAAAGGAGAACAAGGATGTGTTAAGTACTATTAATTTTTATGTGGCCTTTTCACTATAAACACTATGAGATTTATTTTGTGTCTAGGATAGCTAGGGAATTTAAATTGGGAGCAATGATGGAAATGCAGTGAGGGCTATGAGTGACATATGTAACAATTGATGTTTATATAAGCAAAGGAGAAAGAATAAACAGTTATAGGGCACTGACACATTAATCAAGAAAATTATTTGCTACTACCATAAACAATTAAAAAAAAAACCCAAAAAACCTCAGTTTTTCAAACTGTAAGGCTTCCTGGTGGCTTAAAGGCCATACAATTGTTTTAGCAAGTTAGACACTTGATTGAACATGGCTTCTGATAATAACTTTTGAGTTTATATGAAAATAATTAAAGAGTTGGATGCACTAATTACTACTTGATCCCATTATAAAAAGTAGACTGGTGTAGGAGGATAAGAATAAAGATGACATGCTGTGCTAGCAGAGCAAGAGAGCTTGTCTATTTACTCTGGTTTGCCCTCCATTCCCTGAGCTTCCCATCACTAGTAAGCCTTTGTGGTGTGACAGTTTTATGCACACTAAGATGAAGCTAATGTTTAAAAAACAACACTTTTCCAGAGTCTGTCAAAGGATGACAAAAGAGTAATTACAGAGTTTCAACAATATCAGTATTACCTACGAACTTGGGGTACCAGGCTGTTCCCACTGAGAACCATGGCAAAGTGACTGCTCATCTTGGAAGGGCTCAGGTTTCCCCCCCAGGTTCCTTTCTCTCTTCACTTGAATAAGTTATAATAAGACCATATTAAAAGTGATCCTATACATTGCATTTTTCCTACAAGTAGGGAGTAGAATTTGTTTTATATCTGTGTGGGCATAACTCACCATTCTTGTGATTTGTTTTCCATTATCTTAACCATCTCCCTAACTTTCTACCTTCTCCAAGCCTGAGAAAATTAAAGAGAATTCAGCTAACCTTCTTTTCACAGAAATGATGTATACACAAAGAGTGCGTGCAGATGTTTCCTGGATGAAGTTATGCAGCTGCAAAGACTTTATTAATTATAAAATGCAAAATGGATTGTTCTGTAATTTAAACTCTCTGGGGCTTGGATACATTTGAAAATTAACATACATATATGTATGGCCCGGACATAGATGGATGCTGTTAGATTATTTATTACAGATGGATATTTTAGCTAATGCAGAAAATAAAAAGACCTGGTCTTTCTCCACTGGAGCTTTCAAATATTTGCCTCATATTAATGTCTATAGTTCCATAACTCAGGACTAAAAGCACAGCTTGCAGGAACAGTACTCCCACAGCTAGTGTTGCTGACCTCATCTACGATGGACAGGTCTAGAATCTTTATTTTAATCCTATTGACAGTGCCTCAGTGGGAGTAATTATAACAGTCAGCCACAAATCCAGACCTCCTGTCACTGATATATTAGGGTTTTTCACAACCAAAATGAGCAGCAGACGAGGATAAAAGCAACATGGGGTAGTGATTATAGCAAGATTTGTCAACCCCCTTCTGATTAACCTGCTACAAACACATGACAATTTGGCATGGGAGACATGAGAAAAGCAAAGGGTTTAACCTTTCACAGTGTCAAAAATTAAAATTTTCAAAACATTTGGGGGGCATTGTTCTCTTATGAGATACTTGGCTGGCGGATCACATCAGCCAAAGGCACTTCTTAGCTGAAGTCTCCGAAAAGTTTAGATAAACTGAAAGAAGACCATTATAAAACAATTCCCAACTGCAGATTTCAACGTGAAATATTAGACATAAGAAATATAGTAACAAAAAGAGACTTTATAACCTCTGATCCCCTTTTCCAATAGTTTGTGTATGTTCCAGTCATGGTTATGTTTGAAACTGTAAATTACTTTTATAGTGAGAGATGGCATCTGTTATGCCTTCTCTGGCACCTAATATATATTGTTTTATAAGGAGCTTAGACTGTAGTATTTTGTCTAACTACTATGCAATGCTAAATGTCTAACTGAAAAAGAAGTTTATTTTAGCTTGATTTTTAAACTGCAATAACATCTAAAGATTATTCATGTTTCAACAAAGGAACTATGTTGTATGTTTTAGTCAGAGTAAACCCAGGACTTTTAATGGTGCCTAAGCTATAGTGTGAATGACATATCTAAATAGGGTTGTCCCCTGGCTGCAAACCATCATTCACTGAATGTTTGTTGTTGCCTGTCAGGAATCTCTCAGACCTCATATTCATTCTTCAAGCCTACTATGCCCTTGTTTTCCAAAATCCTGCTAATGTCTTTTGAGAGATGTTCACATACTGCTGGTCATAGAAACAGAGACCCCAGAAAGAATGCTTGTTTGGTAATAGTAACTTGCAGTGTTTTTTCTACTGAATGAAGCAAAAGCTTCACCTCTCTACAAATCTACTTAAAAAAAAACCCAAAACCAAACAAAACAAAGCCCCAAAAGTAAGCATGTCAGTATATGTGTCTTTTTAACTTATCTAGCTGCAAAGAAACATAGGCACCAAATAGTACTCTGCTGTTTTCCTGGCTAACTTACAGACAAGGACAAGGTAATCAGATTGAAGAACATATCCTACAAATCAAAGAATACCCAATGTCACTATACTGTAACAGCAAAATTACTTTGAATCTAATCATTCCAAATCAGTACATAAAAGACTACATCTAAATGGCAATTAAAGACACGCTAGCATATTCTGAGGAGAATTAATTAAAAGTTGTGCACTGAGGCTATGACATGTTTCTCTAAATTTTCAGTTTACAAGGATAAGGCATGTGCCTCTCATTAACATTCTTCAAAATGACAAATATAAAGTCACCAGGAAAATTGTGGGAAATTAACATGTGAGAGATAGAAAAACACTAAAAATGCAAAGGTATGTGACTCTGTTACTCTGTTACAGAGTTCTAAACTGAAATGTGAGCTAGAAAATTAAAGGAGAAGAGATATTCTGGCTTTCCTGTTCATTCTTTCCCTATTTCTCCCCTTTTTTTCAGCCATGCCCTTCCCTCAAGATTAGGTTTGCAAGGTGCTTGAGTAGCTTCTGCTCAGAGTTGAGTGACAGCTCAACTCATTAGCCAGTTTGGGAGAAAATGCACCACACTTTACAGGATGTGGTATAGGTTCATTACAAAAAAAAAAAAAAAAAAAGAATACATGCCTGAAGTATTGTCAGCAGTAGAAATTTTATCTGTCTTCCTCAGAAGGTTCTCAACCAGTCAGAAAATTAATGAAGAAATGCACTTGATTTGCTTATAGCTTCTGCATCTTTAGGTTTTGGTTATTGTTCCTTCCTCTTTCATTAAAATGGTAATATTCAGTTATAAACTTCTTGAAATTTTTACTAAAAAAAGAATCTGTTAAAACTACAGTGACTAAGAATTCAGCAAATCTAAAATCACAAACCAACTTATGTTGTGAAAGTTATGATGGTCTGATAGGGAATTTGTATGATTACCTAACTGAGCAGAGTAACACATCGCTGGATGCATCAGCAGACAACAGAGAACTGCTGCAACAGAAAGAAATTGGCTGTGCAGACTTGGATGCAAGTGGTCCTTTTTTTCTATACAGATATATGAGAAATTCATGCTAAATTTATCACACTCCTGTAATGATTTTTTGGTTGGGTTTTTGGTTTTTTTGTTTGGTTTTTCTACTTGTATAAAATTCAACTGTAACAGCTGTAAGAGAATTTAAAAAAACCCAAAAACAAACAAACAAAGAAAAACCCAGTGGTGATCAAATGAATACAATTGTTTTCATGAGATATTTTTTAAACTTTTTTACTTCCCTGTTCTAGGGGCATAGCTCAAACAATGAAGCTTACGCAACACTGCCACTTAAATAAAACACAACTCACTGAGCTCATCAGGCACTTTTGACAGTGGTGATTCTGTGACTAAACTCCACTGATTTCACACAGGTTCTGAACAACCATGCCTTGTCTGGCCATACACAAATAAACATTTTGAGGTGTCTAATGCACACTTGGGCTTTGGTATTGCCAGTGTGCCTTAGGTAAGGTTTCCCATTGTTTCCCATTGTAAAGAGAATTAAAAACCTCAAAACAGTAATGAAAATAATGGAATTTGGGAAGGGGAAGGGCATGTAGTTTGGGTTTGCTTGTTTTCTAAATAAAAATACAGTAAAATCTGATCACTGACAAACCATTTGGAAAACAGTTTCAAAACAATTTGAAAAAAAAAACTTTGAATTTCAAGCCAACGAGATTTCAATGGTGTTCTGAGTCATTTTACCTGACTTTCCAATGCAACAAAGGCCGCTGGAGTTAACAAAAAAAAACTGTAACCTCTAGTACTGTGTTCAGTTCTGGGTCCCTCACTACAAGAACATTGAGGTGCTGAAGCAGGTCCAGAGAAAAGCAACAGAGTTGGTAAAGGATCTGGAGCACAAGTCTTATAAGAAGCAGTTGAGGGAACTGCAGTTATTTACCCTGGAGAAAAGGAGGTTCAGGGAAGACTTTATTGCTCTCTACAACTGCCTGAAAGAGGTTATAAGGAGGTGGGGGTCAGGCTCTTCTCCTAAATAAAAATCAACTGGGTAAGAGGAAATGGCCTCAAGGTGTGCTAGAGGAGGTTAAATTTGGCTATAAGAAAAAGATTTCTTCACTGAAAAGGCTGCAAGTTTTGGAATAGGATGCCCAGGGAAGTGGTTGAGTCATTGTCCCCAGAGGTATTAAAGATGTGTAGATGTGGCACTTAGGGACGTGGTTAAGTGGTAGATTTTGCTGTGTTGGGGTACTGGTTTAGAGTTGATGATCAAGGTTCTTTTCCAACCTAAATAATTATATGATTGTAGGACATTAAAGATAAAAATGTACAGTGGATTCCAAAAGTACTGAGTACTAGGTAAGACGGGTTTTTTCACTCTCTTATTGATTTTTTTAAGAAACTCCATTATTTTAGAACCTTTTAGCCTCATTACCTCAAATCAAACAAACAAAGAGCGACGGTCACACTCTAAATAGCAACCTTATTACACAGCACCACTCCAGCACAACTACGATATGACAACCTTTTATACAGAGCAGTGAACACGTCCCCTGACATGAGCATCTCTAATGCCTAGTAAGCCCCCCAAAGGCTCTCATTTCCCTTGCCAAATGAACATCCACAGTCTTGCCAGTACGGCTGTCAGAATCTTCTAATCAGAAAGTCACTGTGTTCTTTCACCAAAAGAACCTCACAAAACAGTTTATAAATATCTGAAAAACCCTCTCACACCCTGGCTATCCTTATTCTCCCTTCCTGGGAGTAGCATTGAGAAACTTCTAGAAGAAACATGAACTGGTGAAAGGAAGATGCAATGACAGCTTTTCTGACAGAGTTGCTTCTAAATTACCAGCAGAGGGATGCCAGAAAGAGGGGTAAGTTTTGGTCTATCATTGAAATACATCTACCACTCAAGGAAATATGAGTGTGCAGTATCAAGGTTTCCAACTTGCCTTTCATCCTTTGGAGTTGTCCCTCAATGGACAAGTCCAGTGGTTGCAGGGGACAGATGGCTTGTGCTGCCCCAGGAACTGCAGATGCCTGCAGGCAGGTATTTCTCAGGCTGTCTACAGACTGGATCTGCCCCTCTGCCACCTTCCAGGAGAATCCATACCTTGACCTGCCTGACTGGCCCCATCCATGGACAGATAAGGGTGGGACAGTGTTGGCTCAAGCCAGCTGGAGGATATTAGGCCAAGTTTTCCTCCCCAGGACACCATGAAGGTCACCCAACACCTGCCTCTAAAAGCCTGACCGCTTGGACAGTCAATTTTGCTCAAATGCTCAAGGCTGATGTCCAAAATACAATGTAAACACATCTATGCTGACAAAGGAGTTCCCCAACAGTAACCTACTTCTGCAAAACATAAAAATGTATTATATAGGCAAGATAAATCATATGTCACTAAAGCCTTACGTACAAAACCTTGTGAAAAACTACTGTAAAACTAAAGTATGCTGCTTTATTGGTTCTCAGTTCAGTTTACTCTACAGCCATTAAGTGTCAGTGAAGGCACAAACACAGGAGCAGAGGGCTGCAAAATGAAGTGGACAGTGGAAAAGGAGTAGAAACACTCCCTTCAGCAACAATGTTTAATCATTAATAAAATGTAAAGTTAGCAAAAATATAACCTGAGTAGCTTCTTGTACTTCTGTGGAGAGAACAGCACTAAGCTTAATACTTTGTCTATCTTTATGCCAGGTTTCCTCTTCACACAGATGATTCCCTCCAAAACCCCCAAAACCCCAAAACCCCTGCCCTACAGCTCTCCAGATACAAATAAAATGAAAGAGTTTCCTATGAAAGCCTCATATAATCTGAAATCTTCTCATGAAATCATTTTGGGCCCTGTGAAATAATGAAGGTCTTTTTGGGGAGTCTCAGATTTCTCTGAGATCTCCTGGTTCCACGATAAAGTTCTCTGTAAGGTAAATGGTGCAAATGGATCTGTTCTGTTTCTTCCTGAAGCTTTGAGACAATCAAGTTGTTGTGGATGTTTAACTTAATTGTAATGGTGCTTAATAATTGGCTGGCAAGAAATAAATCTGGAGGGCTTTCTTGTGAAATAGAATAGAAGCAGGCATCTCTACAAGCTTTCCAATTGAAATGAAGTTAAAATAACTTAATAACACAGTTTTGTTTCCTTTGGACAATGACCTACTATTACCATTCCAGGCCTCAATCCAGAAAAAAAATTTCACAGGTTTCTGTAACACATTCCTCAAGGCCATCATTATACAGCAGGCAAATCCATCCAAACAAAAGACCAACTTCTAAGAATCCACAAGAGAGAAATTACTCCACTTCAGAACAACAGTGCTATAGAATCTAAAAATAACTTTACTTGCATATCCTGGTCTCAAATATTTCTACATTTAATGCTGATTGTCCTACTTACGCAGAAAAAATATGCTAATGCCTTTGAATCTATTGTGGTGCTTTTGAAGGAACTTTAATGCAAAAAAGCAACTGTTCTCCACAGTTACATTTGGCTTGGAATGGGAAAAAACAGAAATGCTGCCTGAAAGGAAACAAAAAATACACTCTAATTTCTTTAAGGAAGGAATCCCTTCCAGGTTCACAGAAGACAATAAAAATTTTATCAGTGCATAGACTGGAAATTTCACAGTCTTTGTAAGAATTTAACTATAATCCTTTAAAATATAAATGGATTTAACCTCTTTATCAAAAGATTAGAGTGTCAGTTTATTAAGAGATTACAAACACACAACTCCCCTTTAATGAAAAAAAAAATAAGCATTACTATAGTAATTCATTGACATGACTGAATTGGAACAAAATACGAAGAAAACTTCGGGGTTTCAGTAAGCATGTGGTAAGAAAAAACATTACTAATTCTGACAGATTTATCTGTATCAGTTTTTATGATAAAACTCCTTGGATTCACACAATGCTTTAATTCCAAATAGTACAGCATGAGTTGTGATACTGTGAAATGAAGTTGTCTTTACTAATTGCATAGTCTGAACAGAAGTGTGTCTTATAGCAGAGAGCATATCAAATCTGCCTGGCTGATCCTTATGATTTGAAAATGTCACTTTCTACTAAGCACAGAGAAAATAGGGAGGGGAAATAAAGTCGCTCAAAGATAGCAGCCATCCAAAAAGATAAAGAACACGCTGAGGAAAAGCAGACAACAGATTGCAGAGACAGAACAATCACAGATGGAGGCCAGGTGGGTGGGTCAAACAATTTTTTTATAAAAGGTTTATTTTCATATTTAAACAGTACCCCGTTGTGTAAATGTTCAGCAAAGAACTGATAAGAAAATGGATTTGTAAGTGCATTTGAACAAACAACATGTCTTACAGTCAAGAGGGGCTTAGTCGTATATAATTAAGGGATAATGTGCATGGCTGAAGAGTGTATGATACTGCAAGTGATTAAACACCACTGCAAAACAAAGCAGCTAGATATTCAAGGAAGCTTTATGGAACCAGCACGAAGCAATCTCAAAACATGAACTTTATTTTTGTTAAAGACGACAAGAAGATATTTATCTAACCAGACAAAAGGTTTTTTTCACTGAAAATGCTGTGCACTTCCAAGCTGCTTCTGCCACGTAAGCAAGCTAGCTAAGATTATCACACTTTCTGTTTCAGTGTACACTACTATTTCATTTAATCCTTTAAACCCCCAAAGAGAACAGCTCTGTGTACATGCAAGGCCCAGGTTCTCTGGAACCGTGCAATCATAGTTCTCTGCAGATTTCCAAAAACTTACTGGCATTAGTCAGCTGAGTAATTAGAGCCCTGAGGGCTTGAACCAAACCCACTGAAGTAATAGGTGTCGCGGACAATGGATGACCTGAATCATGCAATAAAGACAAGACAAACAAGGAAGATCAAAGGTGCACAGAGACCACTGGCATTTCATACAAAGACTGCAGTATAGACACATGACCAATCTCCATTGTATCTGCCCAGCTGTCAGGTATATTTTCTAGGATACAATACTCTAAAACATTTACAAAACTTTTAAAGGTTTGGAAACTTAGAATTTCTATTTTTGGGGTCTCTTTATTATAATTTCTTATTTGTGTCTTGGGTTTCAACTTGTGAAAACTGAAAAAAAATAGAAAGAATGCCAATATAACACTAATGCATCCACATTCACATTTTTGTTTGGATGCAGAGTGGACTTTTGAAGGGATTTCTCAGTCATCCATGCTTACTGTGTTTTGGGTCCTATCACATAATCTCAGAGCAAGTGAACAGATTTGTTTTCAAAGGAAAATAACTAGATGTGCTCCAAGAGTGAAACTTTTGTGTTCCAGCTACAATTGGATCAGATTAGACCTACCGCAAATAGTATCTCCCTGAAATTTATTTAGTGTGAACATCAAGTCCTCAGGACAAACTGTTTTGCTCTACAGTTCACTCCTATTGCTCTGTTCTCCTTGATAGTGACACTATCATGAGGGGAAAACATAAATGCTTTATTTAGAGAAGCCTTAATTGTTGGTTTTGATTGACAAATCACTACTAAAAATATCTAATAGATGTAGAGGTGACTCAGCATCCTAATTGTGAACAATTTGTATCTCAAATGATTTTTTGTGCAAGTAATTCTTCAAACATCCCCATGTAGTTTGTTAGAAAGGCAAATGTATAGATGTTGGTTTCTCAGCATTCGAGAAACTGCACAATTCTTTGAAAAAAGAACAAGACACTGAAAGAAAATAAATGAAGGAAGCAAGTTGCTACCGTGAAAAACAAAAAGAAAACAGGAAAAGAAAGAAAATAAAAGCTGGTTTATGTAATTGAGGGGGGATAAAAACTAAATTTTTATGAAGTTCAGTAACAGGCAAGGAGGCCCAGTTCATCCTCTCCTAACACGTGTGCAGCTCCCAATAGAAACGGTGCATGTTACAGAAGTGCCCTCACAGCCCATGGCAAAACTCAGTTATCCACTTAAGGTGGAATTTAGGGCTTTTAATTAGGCAGCTCTATTCAAAAATCATTCATTCATTCTCAAAAGGATGGACTGCCAGGTAAGAAATAAAACATATCCCACAAAGGCGTGAAAGTCATGGCAATGGCCCAGGGGACAGAAGATACTGTCACTGATAAAAAGCATTCCCTGGTATCTCCCTGGCCTCTAATGCATTTCCATCTTCATTTCTGCTACACTACCCTAAAGCATAGGGTTGTGCATAGCATAGCTCCCTAGTATTGCTCTACTTCTTCCTCAGTCTTGAAATTTTCTGCATTAAATCTTTAAATAGAGTTTTTTTTTTGGTTTTTTTTTTTTTCTGAATGATAAAAGATACAAGTAAGATTTAACTGAAGTTAATTTAATAAGAAAAACAAGATGAAACAAATTCAGAGAATAGAGCGGCTGTAGAGGTCCACTAGAAACCAAGGGCTGAACAATGGGAAACAGAACAGGCATGCAATCCTCATGCAGGGTGCTCAGTTCCTCCCCTTCCCAACTTTTTCTAATCACTCAGCCAGACACATTTCCATTACACAACCCACCTCCTTATCACCAGCAAGCACACCAGTCCAGCAGACCCACTGATCTCAAATGGGTCTCCTCTGAGACAGTGACAGGAAAGCTACACAAAGGAAAATGGTTAGCCAGCTCTGACACGGGATTTAAATACAAAGTCACACTGGGACCTGGGTATCCTGAGTCTGCCCAGAGGGCTTCTGCAGGAAAAAAAGGGCTGTTGGGAGGGAAACATCAACAGAAACTGCAGCAATGTGATAGAGTGTGAATATTTTTAGAGAAGTTGTCCAAATTAATCCCTTGATCTCTACTGCCCAGCTGACAACAGGCCACAGATTAAACAGTTGGAATGTGAATTCTCCCAAGATTTTATAACACCTGAATTCCAGTTAGTGCTTACACATGTAATGTGCAGCTCAGTTCTCACTATAGTCTGCGGAGATCCAGGACTCAGTTCCCAGTTGCCAAAGGCTATCCTAACAGGTCCTCAAGCTAATGGTCCAAAAGAATATGGGTCTTCTGTGACTACTGTATCACATTGGTCAACCCACATACTGCACACTATGCCCCACCTCAAACAAGAGCAGACAAACAACGTTTACAAACCCAACCCAAGCCTCTGGCAAACAGTGGAACTGCTCTCCAGGCGACAGCTTCAAATAAATCCTTCTCTCACTTGCTTATACCTGGCATGCCAACATAAAGTATCCAGTCATAAGAATTACCAGTAATCCTCAAATGGCACCCAGCTGCATACCCTCATAAAATATCTCCTGTTTTTATATTCATGAAGTACATCTAGCCTCCTATGAGGCTGGGTAGTGATGAGAAATTAGAACAGTGGATTGTCCAAAATTCTTTAATAATAGCTGGATCCACCTAGATCCATACACATACTGTTGTAGAGCTTTTCATTGCTTGTCACACAAAATCTTGGTGACTGAGCTGAAATGAGAAATGTATGCCTACAGGGAATGAGATACCAAGCTGAGGTTGGCATATTTGAGCTTTTGAGTAAAGAACTGGTGTACTATAACTAGTTCTCTAAATTCAAAACAAAATACTGGTGCAGTCGTTTATGACTGTATTAGGCTATTACGGCATTTATGTGAATGGTGATGAAAACTAATTTGATATGAATACAAATGCTAGCTGGCAATTTCCTGCGTTACAGCAGCAGTACAGAGAGGACACACGTTTGAAGAATCTTAATTTGTGGGCATGTGTGTACACATGTACATGCTTCAAGACCATTCATATTTCAGTGAAACAACCCTCTCTACTGGCCTGTCATGCAGCCAGAGATAAATGGTATGAGCAGCAAATAGCTTGGGTGAACCAAAGAACAAGTAAACAGACTCAGTTATTAGTGACTGCAGAAAATTGCACTGTTAAAGACTTTAACAAGTACACAATCTATATGAGAATTTTAAAAAACCCTCTGTTTTTCTTTCCATGTCTCATCTTTCTCCTTTCCTTGGAACAAACTAACCTATGACATCACTGAAATAGCAGATGAAGAAACCATTTATTAAGCTTTTTGCCAATATATGTTTGAAGCTACAGCAATTATTAATGATGGACTTTTCTGAGGGATCTGGGACTCCCTGATAAACATGCTACATCCTGCACTACAAAGTGCGCCAACCCCTTTGCCCGGCCACTAATTCTCATGTTGAGTTAATAAAGCACCTTTTTGCACTTTTGTGCCCTTTTTGTTTCACTGTCCTATAAGTAAGTAAGTGCTTGGAACTTTAATCTGCATTTAAGTCATGTGATAATAACTAGGAACTTTGTGAAAACAAAATGTCATTCAGAATGAGGAGTTAAAAGATGCAAAAGGAATGCAAAGCTCACCGGAATCTCTTTCAAATTCACTAAGAGGTTTTGACTATGTGTGCAAACACATTTGATGTAAGAGTGACTTTACTGGACATATTTGCAAGAATGAGCCCAAACGTACATCAGCACTACAGAAATACTGGTTTTCAACCTGCAGCATTCCCAACATGAACCTTTGGATGGACTTAAGCCAATATATCTACCAATCTGTGCTTTGCACTTATGTTTATCCAGTAGTAGCAAAGATCTTAAACAGCCCATACTTCATGCTGGATTTCCACTCATCCTCCTTCAGTCCTGAACATATCACATATTGTGGATTAGAAGACAAAAAAAACCTGTTTCATCAAAGTCTTATAATGGGAGCTTGTGAAAAAGAAATGGAACTTAATGTGAAAATATGTATTGCTAGGGTTGCTGTACTGATTGCTTTTTTCTTTCCTTTTTTTTTTAACTGAATTCACTTAAAGCATCTGCTTTGTGTTTGCAGTGAAGCTGCTATAAAATTTTCCATCAGTCATAACTGGTCTGCAGAACTAAGGGTTTCTGCTGTTCAGTTTAGAAATACAGACACTTGACCTTTTCCATGATTATGTTTCTACAACATCCTTTGGCAGCAAGGCCCACAGTCTAATCAATCGTATAGTAATTGTCCTAAAAATTAATATAAATTATTCCTGACACTGCATAAGTACATAGCACTTTTATTTACATCCACTGGCATATAGAAGTAAAATACTCCTTTTTTTCTTTGTAGTATTTGTAACAGGTTGGCAGACTTAAGATTTTACGTAGAAATTAAAAGAGTTTGTGTGCACTGACCTGCTTAAAAAAACCCCAAATCAACACAGCCCAAAAAATATCCCCAAAAAACATCACAGTCTTACAAATGAAGACAACAAATGCCAATTCATATGGATAGATGAGTAGTTTCCACATAAAGCAGCACTCTCAGATGAGAAAGTCAAAATAGAACAGGGGACAAAGCAAAACCTCAGACAGATCCAGAATGTAGGAAGATTAGGTGGGGTTTATGTGGTTTTAGTAGTAAATCAAATCCAATAACACAAAACTTGAGGAAGGGATTGACTTGAGGTATTATCTCAGTCTACATTGTTCAGCTAAAGTTTCGACAGGTATATAGCCCATTTACATGCAGCTCTTTGCATGTGCAGCAAAATTTATGTCTCCTCCTCAAATTTTATACCATTTCTGTTAAACTGCAAAGATTGATTACACTGCTGTTCTCATGAAGGTTAAACAGGTAATGCAAACTTCTGCTGCTTTTAGTCCTAATTTTCTGTAGAGTAACCTTAATTGTGTAGGGCTTAGGTTTACTTTATTAAGGCTGTATGTATGTATCATGCTTAAATATGTCAGTGGAATGGGAAAAGGTAATTTTTCTGTATAAAATAATAACATAACATTTGTCAATCCATACATCTGCATTATCTCCTTAATTTTCTTTTTGCATCAAAAGCATGTTAAAGCTGCAGTCATTTTCTTTATTCTCAATTTCTCTAAAGAAAATAATTTTACATTTCAACAAACCTGGGCAAATATTACCTTGAAGTTCCTGTTTCTTGAAAGAATAATGGAATTACAGAATGGTTTGGGTTGGAAGGGACCTTAAAGACCACCTAATTCCAAACTCCCATCCCCACCCCTACCATGGCCAGGGATACCTTCCACTAGACCAGGCTGCTCAAGGTGCCATCCAGCCTGGACTTGAACAATTCCAGGGATTGGAATTCTCTGGGCAACAGATACATTGAAGATACGTAGAAGAAGATGAGCACAGTAACACATGATCATGGTAACTCAGCTCTTCTTGCTTGCTATTTTTATATCAGAGAATATGTATACTATTCTTCCAGGCACGCTGACACCTTACTGCCTTGTCTTCTTCATCTTGAATTCCTGACACTGAGTACACCAAACCTGTCAATTTTGAACTCCTATTCCCTCATTAGGCAACATAACATACTTTTTCACTGAGTCTGTCTTCATAGGTCCTCACTCTGAAGTGACCAAGTCAACAACAATATATGCACAATGTCCTTATGTCACATCATGAGAAGTGTTTAAAATGAGAAGTTCAGGCTTTTTTTTTTAGCCATTGTTCCAGTTGGTTGCAATAGAGAAAAATTCAAAATACTGGTTTTTCTTCAAAATTATTTTATTCATTTATACAAGCCTAATATATATATATTTTGTATATTTTTGTATCCTTCTCTTTGTGGTAATAGCTATTAAACTAGATTTCATATGAAGAGCTGCAGAAAGATGGTTACCCTGCTCTATTTCAAGTTTCACTAGTCATGATAAGGTATAGTACAGCCTGAAAATTTAGGATTTATGGCCTCTATTCTGTTTTAAGCAGAAGTGAAACAAACCCACACTTGGTTTTATTTCATTTTGAGATTTCATCCTACTTCTCTGTTACCTACAGTAGGTATTTGTCCAGTATTTCAGGCTAAGCAGTCTTATTCATAGGAGAAAATTATGTAGAAGGATGCTCAGTAATAAGAGTCCTAAGTAAAAATTTGTGTTTGGGATCTATTCCCCACACAGGCACTTAATAATATTGTTACCAGACCCAACTCTATTTTCTCTGGTTAAATAATGAAAAATAAGAGCAAAGAAGGGATATACATGGAGAGGAGCACCCCAGAATCAACAGATTCTTCTTGAGTCTGCCTGAAACATGTAGGCATTGATACACTAAACAGCAACAACAGCCTGCAGTAAAATCTGTGCCATTTCAGAAGAATTTAAACTGCTCAAAGAAAAGTATCAGTAGAATAGGGAATACTTTCTAACAGCTGATAGAATTAAATAGAATAACTGACTCTCCTCCACCAAAACAAGCATGAAATGATAAAGTCGAAAAGAGCCTTGCTGTCAGCCACAGGACATACCTAACAGACAGGCACATTGAAGATAAATGCTTTATTCCTGCATCTTTTTTTCTTGTGGGTTTCAGGAATGGGCTGTGGAGGTAAGGAGGTAGACAAGGGGCTTTTATTGATTTTCTCTGCTATACTTGCTCTTGCTACTTATTAAGAGCTGTGGAAATTGCCCGTAGCTATCTTTTCCCATGTTTTTTTTCTAGCTGCAATACTGTCACTCCTCTCTTTGTTCATGTCCTCGAAAAGTAGTTCCTCTAAGGACCACTGCTACAACAGCAGCAAACACCTAAGTCATATAAATGAAGACAGTAAGAGTTGTGCAAAAACCTCACAATATTCCAAATTCTCCTATTAACACCACAGTCATTTAAAGAGGTGAAGACCTTCAAACTACAGTTAAGACCATCCAAAAGGAAAAGATGGATGTCTCTTGATGGCAAGAGACACCCCACAGGATCAGGCTGTAAAAGACAATCTTGTTTTTAACTGTGGGTCTTCTTTTATCAACTAGAGTAAGACTCTTTGCAACCTTCCTTTAAGAATTTGCAATGGTGTCAACAACAGTGGCAGTAGGGACAGCAGCTTTCCAAGCATCTGTCATGTCAATGCTCGGGCCATCAGCAGAAACAGATTGTGCTAGAGAAGTCATCCCATGTGAACCAGTAAGACTCAGCCAAGTCTCTCCATTCTGCACTGATCACTGATGAAAAAGATTTTCTATGAATTGAAGGATAAGTAAGTTCCTTGCAAAAGAAAAAAACGCAAAAACAAAACCAACCACACACACACGCAAAAAAAACCCAAACAATAAAACCACACAGAAAGACCAAACCAAAAAGCCCTCAGTATGTTTTATGACTTACTTTCCCTGAATCTCTTCCAATAAATGCACACTCCAATCTGATAAATATTCCCTGAGAAGCACCATGCACTCTGCTGTCCAGACATGGGGAGAAGGGAGGAATTTAAAAAATCAGCCTATGGATGACTAAATATTGATGAATATGCTGTGAATTCTGAGGCGGGTTGTCCCCCCCTGTCTCCCACTTACTAATTTACAGAATTTGCAGTATTTAGAGTCACAATGTCAACCAAAGTCAGAAGAAATAGAATTCTAGAAAGCATTACAACCATCATTAGCACTCTCTATCCTGAGTACTTATCAGACACATATAAATCTTGATGCCTATGTGACTCACTATGATGAAATTAAATGAGAGCAAGCAGAGCAAATGCATGTCTACTGCTTTTATCTCTAACCCAGTCAGACAGTCATCAATATATTTGAGCTACTGCAATATATTCTGTAATATTTCAGAATATTGTTATCATTTTATTAACCCAAGTATTTTTAGTACTTTTTTCTATATCTCCACAGTTTTGTAACAGATAACCCTTCTCCAGCCCTGACTGCATTATCCAGCATTTCATACAACATGCTCCTTGTTCTAAAAAAAACCAAAATTATTTAATTCATGACTAATATAGTAAAAGGAAAACTAAAAACAGCATGTGCAAAGGCAAGGAAGCAAAGCATTAAGAGTCCGTAAGGACATTAAAGCATGCGGTATCCCTATTCATAACTGCGTGCATTGCAAAAGCACAGAAGCTGTACATTCACACCAAATCAATCCTCTGTTTACCCCCAGACATTTTAATCTGTTTCCTTAAAAGGACAGGTGCTGATAAAGATTTGAAACAGCGACCGAATTAAGAAAATGACAGGAAAAAAGTAACCCTGCTGCTACAAAACAGCATCCTCACCAGGACTGCATTTCTTGAATACTCTCCTTCAAGGAAAGGAGTGCATCATTTTTTATATTTAGCCAGGGAAGGTGACAGACTGAAATCAGAGTTGCTAAAACCAAAGCAGGTAGTGTGAAATCTAAGTACAGAACTGGGAACCTAAAATGAGGAAAGGGATTAATTTTTTTTTTTTTTTTATCATTAGAAAATCAGCACATTATTCCAACTGAGCTAACATGCCCAACTGTACTGCAGGATTACAAGGAAGCTGAAGACAAAGGTTTCATTCACAACTCTACTCTTTTACAAGGGACAACCTCCTGCACAGATGTAAAGTCAAGTCACGTCTGGTGAAGTTCACTTCTCCTGTGACAGTGGACAACACTTTTGGAATCAAAATAGAAAGAGAAACCTTGATCCGGTGTCCTGCACATCATTAAGATCAAAATTTAGTATAGGAAGCAATGCATGTAGATAGTCATTACAACTGTGCTAAAAATCAGAAAGAAGTTGTAACTTTCCGTTCCATTTTCACCACTACACAATAAAAACATCAACTCTCTCTAACAAGGCTGAAATATCTTTAAACATCACTGATCCTCCACCACTTATTTTCTCTTACTACAGGTCATTTAAAATAAAATATCATCTATGAGGCTTAGAAATGTACCTCCTTTAGATGTCTGTTTTAGCCATGATGTCTCTGCTTTGTGGCATCACAAATAGCTGTCATGAAAATGAAGTTAAGATAATAAGCAAAACACTTTGGGTCAGATCCTGGTCCAATTAAACTAAGAGTCACACAATTCACATCACCATGGCCAAAATTAAACCTAACCAGTGAAAACCCAGTGGGAATAGCTGAACAGAAAATAGCATCCAGTTTTTATGCAATGCTTAATAAATAAATTCAGCAGGAGGTTTATCATTTGTTTTCATGGAAACATGGATGAACCTATCTCATGCAAATAAGCTGTGGTGGCAGAAAAACATGCATAAATTGGAATATTTTGTAGAAAGTAATATTTTCAATACAATGCTTATGATTTTTCAGAACTTATTAGTGGCCAAATTAAAAGAGATCATTTTACAAATAGGCAGAAAATTATTTTGCTTGTCCATGACTTACACATAGTCTTGTTTTGTTCTAAATTTCTACCAGTGTACTGCAAGATTCTATTAATTCTTTGTGCTTACTGATGCAGCAAGGAAGAGAATGAGACTCTTGATCATGTTAGAGAATTATATTTTACTACATCATTTTTTAAGTTTGTCAAACTATGTTTAATCATTGTTTCAAACTGAAAACAATAATGTAAAATTATCCATATGATATACTAATTAGGACCCACTTCAGAACCGTAAGAACATGAAAAAATGTGAAAAGCAAGACAGAAAGCTGACACTAGAAATATTTTAAATCTTTTTCTGGCCTAATATGTTAATATTTCTCATTTATCATAAAAAAAGTAGGATGTGTCTTGACCCACCATTGCAACTTTTTGCAAATGCACAGTAGCCAGATAGTAATGTCTTTGAATGTTATTAGTGCACTGTGGTGAGAATAAATGTATCAGTGAGTTCTTAATGACTTTAAATGAGATGTCTCTGTGACATCAGCAAAGACAGGCACCAACATAATACACTGTGTTTTATTAATAAAAGAACCATCATTTTTAACTCTGTTCAGATGATCCCCTTCAGGCCTCAGGTGCAACATAGGTGATAGCTTTGTGACAAAAATAGAAAGGCATTCTCTTAGTCCTACAATAATACTGCCTAGGAGGCATTTCTTTCTTCCTTTGAAGCAAAGAGATTATTTTGGACTTTCATACAGCCCTAAATAGCCCATAACTGGAAAACATATCTCAAGAAAAAACTAAAACTTTAAACCCCCTAGCTAATGAGTGATATGCATACAGAAGGGTTAACTACAGGAGGGTCACCTCTACTTACTTGCATTGGAGACTTTATGAGCATTTCCATTTTTCTTTTTTGATTACCCCTTATCACTTACTATCTCCTTATGGGATCCTTAACTACTCAACATTTGTCAAACATCAGAAGTGCTTGACAGCTGACCCTTAAAAAAATTCAAGAATAGAAACTGAACTATATTTCTGCAGGAGCTGGAACTGTACAGCAGCAAATTGCCATAGAGCCTGTGACAACACTAGAAGAGCTGGCAAGAGGCTCTTCATGCAATGAGGAAAATTCAAACTTAATTTATTGTCCAGCCAAATTCCTGCACTTTATTTTTAGCACAAGATTAAGAGTTACCTCTCAGTGGTGCAAAGAAACTCTGTGAATGATGGGGTATTTCAGTTAATTTAGCAGAGCAGAAGTTGATCATTCCAGGAATGTAGATGTCATAACATAAATGAGCGGCAGCAAGGCTGTAAACTTCTAGGGGCATATACCGAGAGAACTGTGCGTTACTTCAGTGGAAGTGAAAAACACATGCAAAGTAGAAAAATTAAGAGGAATACAGTTCTGAAATATTCAGACTGGTATTGTATATCCAGTAGTTTCTCCCCATTTAGCATTCAGTGTTAAAGAAACTAGACACTGGAACTCATAGCTAAACATCTGATTTGCAAACTGAGGATCACTGCGGTCTTCACAGCCTGATTATAACACAGTTCCTGATTATAACCATGCAAACAGCATAAGACTTGTTCCTGTTTAGTTTAAACCACTTTAAAACCTGGATTCCCCTTGACATGCTTGTTCTGCACCAACAATTCCTGTTTTATCCTGCACTCTTCAGCATGGAAGAACAGGTGTGCCCCGAGTAGAAACCTTCTGCTGCTCAGTGTAGAAGGATATTTCCTCACTTTTAACCTAAATTTTACCCATAAGGGAGACTCTAATTACACAGACAATGGAATGTAAGTCCTGGGCTCCCTGATGTGCTGCTTTAGAGAGGCTATGAAAGAGCCAGATCTCATGTGCTCAAAGTCCTCTGCAGTCTGGCTGTAGAGAGTATTTTACACATGCAGGCTGTAGCAAAGATTTCACTCCACAAGGGCCTCTACAGCCATATGGGAGAGAAATAACCATTCATGCTTAAGGTCTGCTTGGTGAATTCTGCAGGAAACACGCTTAGTTTGCAAGAAAAAGGATGATTTTGCTATTCATCAGCAACACAAAACTAATTTTTACTTTGGATCTTTCAAAGCCCCCAAGGGGTTTCTCTCATTCCCATTACTCACCAGTGGTAACAGTGTTTCCACAAGTTAATATATACCTCCTTTACATCTGTGCAACAAATAAATATTCTCCCACGCTTGGAGACACTTTGCCCATAATCATTTTATAGAGGTAAAAGCTGCTCAAATTTATTATGATTAGGCTGTCACTTCCTAAGCCGTCCTGTCACTGGAATTAAGATCCCTGGTTTAGTCCTTCAATATACACTGGCTCATCATAAATAAAAGAATATTTAAAAAAAAAAAGAAAAGAAAAAAAAAAAAAAAAAAACAGAAATACAATCCCAAACTGACTAAATATAAAAAAAAAACCCACCAAACTTTGCAGTTATTTTAAATGAGGATTTTAAAATGTGTTTCAAAATCTAAGTATGCTTAAGCATGTCAAGTTGCTAATTTCTTACTTTTTTTTTAAATTCATAATTCTAAAGAAATTGGTAATCCATTTTTATATTCCAGTGCCAAGAATCACATGGTTTTGTTGTTGTTATTGTTTCTGAATGACCATCTAAACTTTAGCTTGAGGAAAAAATGGCTTCTTGTCCTTCCAGTTGTAGAAAGTATTTTGAAAAGATGACCCAATTACCTTCAGAGACTGAACAGATGCATACAGAGGGATTAAAGAATAATTTTTCTTTCAGATATTCTTGATATTGTGGGGACTCAATTAATTTCAGCTACATGAGCTATGTGTGTCTATGTATAAAGCTAAAGAAGTTAAAATAAAAACCAATAAATTCTTAGCTTCAGAGCAATTCTTTTACTCAACTCATCTTTCATTTCCAGTTTTGCAGAGACTTGGGGATGGTGCATAAAGAGACATTCCAACTTGCTTAATGAAAAGCACAGAGCCCAGGCACCTTAGGTTGAGATCACAAATTCAAATTACATCTCTCTTTTTTTTTTAAGTGATATTGTTCCTGTCTCTCTTGCCATGTGGATACAACACAGTGAGGTCTTTTGAATGGGTAGTACAAAAATCTAACTTTTGTCACACCCTCTGCCATTTGAGGAGAAAGAGGAGCAGAAGAGAAGAGGAAGAATGTATCCTATTCTCCTCCACTAAGAATATGGCGGGGCTTATAAATGAGCCCTTCTTTTTTTTATTACTTATGAAAGGTATTTCCACAATATTTACCACTGATATTTCATCTATTAAAACAGATATTTAATCTATTAAAAAAATTATGTTTTCTGTGTGTGTGAAAGGCACTTTGAAAACTGTTACCACAAAAAAAAAAAAAAAAACAACCCAAACCCAAAAAACAATAGAGAGGCAGCAAATAAACTTTAGTGCACAGGAAAGGTAAAGACAATCTCCCCGTCATTTCAAAAGGGCAGCGTCAGACCTCACCTTTATTCTCTGCAGTTCCTCCTTCTCTCTCCCCAGCGATATATTCACAGGCTTCAATCTGACAGCAGGTACTTTGCACCATTCATTTCTTTTCCCCCCCCCCCCCCTTATGATGAATTTTGTTTGTTGTAAAATCATGTATTTCATTATTGGTAGGTTATTTACAGTAGTTTTGTTCTCCTCAACAAAATGGTACATGGTTTAACTGTTCTCTTTGAGGTGATTCTTTATTAGTCCTATAATCCATTTTTCTACTGATTAGGGAAGATGAGTCAGTACTAAATATTCTATCTCCTCATACAATTGATTTTTCTGTGCTTTTTTCTTCCACTATTATTTTCTCCAACAGAGTTTTGCTGACTATTTTTTATTAGTACAAATCATTTGCAGATGCGCTAGAGATTTCACACTACAGCTTCAAAGATGTTTTCTAGAAACTCTGGAGAACAAAGCAATTTTTCATATCTAATTCCATTCTTCTCTTCCCAGCTGATGTAACTGTCAAAGAAAATCACAGCCATGCTAATAATGCAATACAAATGAACTCAGATCCATACAGACTGTTTCTGCAGAGGCCCAGAGTCCACAGGTGAAAATTACATACTATCCTAAACAACAGAAACGGCCAAAAAAATCTGCTGCTAAAGACCTCACCTCTTACAGATGAGATTAATCAGGAGCAAAACCAACCCAGTTCCAAGCAAGAGCACTGGATTCACAGTCCCTGACAGTTTTCCTCCATCAGAACTGCCAGACACAGCACCAGTGTCACCAGCAAACCCACTGCTGGCAGTGCCTTCCATCAGCAGGAGAGACCCCAGCCACCACCCCACGCCCCCACACCTCACAGCTAGCTGTGTCCCTACCCCCTAATGAATCTTCTGCTGACATTTACTCCAAAGCATTTCTTGTTTTGTTCTGTTTTGTTTAAGGAAAAAAAAATAAATTAAAAAACCTCACAAACAAACAGAAAAGTACATTAAACCAAACACTTTCAATTTATATTATTTCTGGATCACTTCCTCAGTGGCCTGTCCATGGAAAGCTAGCATTTTGCAAACTTTCAACTATAATAAGAACAATATTCAATACCAACAGGATGAAATGAATCAATCTGTCCATGGGTTAATTCACAAAGGCAAATTTCTCTTTCACAGTCTCCTTCCAGAAATAGGAAATAAACTTCTGTAGTTCAGTATCCATTTCTGCTGGAGGAGAGGGCAGAATTGGGTCAGTTTGATGTTTCTTTTGGCATTCTACACTTTTCATAGGATAAAGCCTGACAAAGGGACCGACTAACAAAACTGAGCCAGAAATGAAACCATTTACAGCAGAGTAGTAAAACGAAAATGTGGCTCAATCTGGTTATTACTCTATATAACTTACGGAAGAAATGGGTCTTTGTAAAGTCTTAAACAAATTAATTTGCTTGCTTAGCAGACTTAGGGCTTGTTAAAGGCCCACTAAGGTGCCTCATTGCTTTCAGTGCTCTCTGGCTCATTGCTCTTTCTACACTGTTCAGTAGCTGGCTATAATTCTGTACTTCAGAAATTTTCATCTAATTTCAAGTATTTTCAGACTGATTGTAGAATAAACTGAATATAGGACAGGGGCAGGCAGGGAGGGGGGATCTGAGTTAGTATATCTGGATTAATTAGTCCTATCAGATACCCTGTTAAAATCAGTTCTAAACTAAAATTAGCCTTTTAATCATCTAAGCTATATGACTGAGCCATCATATGTCACGGACAGCACACAAATAACCGAAAGCTAATGAAGTACAGTGCTGCACTTCAAACAAAATCAATCACCAATTCCTTAAAATTTCACCCAGGAACCTAGTGAACTTATTTCTCTCTTTCTTAATTCCCACCTGATGTGAGTTAATATCGAGCAAAGACATAGAAAGAAATCTCTAGCTGATGAGTTTCTAAGGAAATCTGTTACTACAGGAAACATGTTCACTTCTCTAACAGGTACAAACAAACATAACTGATGGGAAGAACACAATCAATAACACAGTTTCCAAAAATACTAGGACTGTTTATCTTAAGATCAAATTTGAGTGATTTCAATTAGATGCAGATCTGTTCTGGTATTTCTCATCTTTGCCAGCTTGTCAGATAATTGCCTCCCGAGCAACTGTGATTATCAGGCTTTCTCAGTTCAACTATTAACTCATTCTTTGACCAAAAAAACAAATAAAAAAAAATGTCATGCTATTTTGAGTTCTTTTTCAAGAGGACAGGAATACACCATAGCCTGAAAAGTGCTAACTATATAATCATTATTCAAACATATTTTTAACACCAATACTATGGCATAATAGAGAATTTTCTAGATTTCTGTTACCTGCTGCTGCATTTTGTACACAGAAGGGAAAAACATGATTGTACAAAGTTCATTGGTTAACACAGCTGATTTTTTTTATGAGTAATGACTACTCATCCTGCATCTGCATTTTATCACCATACGACGCTCATCTCACATCAGATTAGCACACATGAGCCAGAATTATAGCTAATTTACAAGAAAAATAAACCAAACCAAATACTTTTCACCTCCCATGTGTGGTACACGTTTGTAACTTTCCTCGAATCAGAAGCACAGGCTGCTGAGAAATGGCACTGTGCTTTAAAAAGAACCATAATGTTTCACCCTAGAGTTACAACATATGTTTGACACTGGCTTTTACACAAGAGGAGCGTGGATGTGTTCTGTTTCTAGAAGTCTGCAGAAGGTTTGGGGATCTGTCTGGATGAAATGCACTGTACAAATACGCAGATACCACCAGCATGCTGCTGTCTTACAAAAACTTCTGGCGAAGTGGAACCTATAAGAATTATTTAACTTTCTGTAAATAAAACATTAGAATAATCATGTTTCACCAAGACAGAATATTGCTGGAGACAAAGGAAGACATTAACGGTTGCTTGCATGCCCATGGAAAGCTATAATTTTATTTATTTTTAAATAAAAGATGTCGGTACCTCTGAATGCAGTATCTTTCATTTTACTTCTGTTATATATTTCTTTTCATGGAGCTATGTTGCAAAATAAAATGGTATTCTTCATTTTTCTCTGCTTCAAACTATTTTAATTACTCCCTGTTTTATCAGCATAAATAAATTTTGCTCACTGACCCATGTATTTCTTATCTAAGTGAACCAAGCTACTTCTCCCTGACCACTTAGTGCAGGTTAGCCAGGCTTTGTGAGCAGCATATAATGATATGCAAACTAAAACCATAACTATGTCAATTTAAGGTCAAAAAGGCCTATTTGTGGTTATTATGGAAATCAGTTTAAATGCGAGGTGCCTAAACAATGCGTCTTTGCGTACTGGCTCAGCAAAAAACCACAAACAACCTGCCAACATCTGCTTTTTGAAGTGTCAGATAACATTATTTCCAGGATGACATCAAGGGCCTTCATTGGCTATGCATAAGGTCAGTGAATATTAACTTCATTTACACTTGGCTGAGAATTGGCTGGTGCCAACAATAGGGGTTTAGATCCTCTGCTGAGCAGGGTTAAAAACTGACAGAAAGCTGCCATTGAGGAAGATGGATGATCGTACTGGCTGACCCTATTCCTCCCCAAGTGTCACAGCTTCGGCCTCTTTCTATCTCCGCAACAAAAGACCCTCTCTGAGCTTCCCAGTGGCCTTCAGCTTTATTGGTGCTAACAGGCCCAGACATTTTCATCAATTGGATTCTCTACCTCTTAAACACAAGAGCTTGCCCTCCCTGGCTAGCCAAACCTTGGCACAGATGTCTTTTTTTGTAATTGCTTCTCTGCTGTCTGTTGGGAAGGATGCAATCGGACAGGCGAACATCATGTCAACACAGAAAATGCCTCACCATTTATCTCGGTTTCCCAATGGCATTTTAAGGAAAGTGATACCCTGCTTGCCTGAAGGGGAAGAGGGGGGGTTAACCCTTCAGTGGCTCAAAGTGTCCATAAATACAGAAAAATAAGCTGTTGTAAAGTTCCTGTAATAAAATTCTACTGTATTTGTCCTACTCATCGTTTAAAAATTATGAATTTATTTTCCCAATCGAACTGTTAAAAATCTACATCTCTAAATGTGCAGAAATCAATTTAGTGTTGTTACTGTGTACGCTCCTACAGCAGATTCTCGAGGGCCTTTTCAGTCAAGTTCAAAGTATAAATTTAAGGCTTGAATAGTTAATAATGCAAACATCTGTAGACTTTCCAATCTATTTAAATCTGAGGGCACAAACTTAAGAAAAATCAAAAAAATACACTAGGAGCTAATATGGAACATATCTATTACATGAAATGAAAACAATTATTCTAACATTTGAGTGACAAAATGACTGGAGAAAATATATAAAGGAGATAAACAGAGCTGTAGAGAATGTTTTCGGGTTGAAGAAAAGCAAAACTGATGTTCTTTCATCATTTTTTTTCCCAAACATCTGCTACTGGACGTTTGCTGGCAAAAGAGTAATGGATTTGACAAGCCACTTGTTTGATCCAATACAGCAATTCCTGTCTTTCTGCATACACCATGGAAACACGCAGCCTCCTATCATAATTTATATATTTTCCCAGATTCTGGGCTGTGCTGCATGTGCTCTGTGCCAGACCGATTGTTCAAAGCCACCCTTAAAGGCACTACAGCCTGCCAGGGGACTGGCCTGCCACTGAGGTGCAATCAACAGGATTACAGCAACCCGTGTTCTGCCTAACAGATTTATAGCCAGAAGTGAAGGAGCATGGATTAAATGTTCCTATTAACACTCACGGCTCAAGTTACTTTGCAGGGACTGGCACAACTCTCAGAACTAGAGATGAACTGATGGAAAAACAAATGGGCAGGAAGACATCAAGCTGATCCTCTACAGAGATACGGGGTTTGTATTAAACAGTATGGAATGATTCTCTTAACTATGAAGGCAGAAATACAAAACATGGGGGAGGTCACAAAGTTGGGAGGAAAAATGCAATCCAACCTAGCAAGTTCATCCTCCAGGTGAATGGAAGCAACAGCCACCAAAACTACCTCTCTGCCATGACGTGGCATGGCAAGATGGATTAAATTATTTCAGTTCTCCAGTAATGCTTGTAGTAATAATTGAGGGAGGGGATTGGAGAGTGTGTGTGTCTGGGGCAGGGGAGTCCTCAAGTAAAACGTCAAACATTTTCTGCTGGAGGAGAGGGAAAAATGGCACCCTTTTCAAAGTAGCTTCTATAAAAAGTAAAAAAATAAAATAATAAAGAAAAAGGTTTACCTCAGTCATAAAAACAGTAGAAAAGAAAACCCAGCTATAATTCAGCCATAAAATAAAAAGATGTACTATGAAAAAAATATGAGTGAAAGTAGCTGAAGTGATTTGTGAAAATACTGCAATACATATATTTCTTGGAATGAGATGTTTATTGCATACAGCCTACCGCAATATAAAATAATGCAATTGTGTGAGTGTACACCAAGATTCATGATGACATTTTTTTTTCACTACTGGAAGGGAATATTGTCACAGTAATGAGGAAAACACACATTTTTCATATTTGTAGTAATTCCTGTTAAACAAACTGCTTTTAGCAAGGGCTGCAAGACTGGGCCCTTGCTCTTTGTGTTAATAACAGATGGTTATGACATGGGGCCAATTCCTGTTTTCCTTACTTTCACAAGCAGTCCCAAGGGACTCATTATTTTTTTTATTTTTTTATTTTTTTTATGAATAAAGCAAGATAGATTTTACCCAAGGGAAAATAAGCAGTTTTGCAACAGAAACATTTGTGGTGCCCTTTTCCACTGGGTAAAAGCAGGGAGCTCTGCCTCACTGCAGGAATACCTTGCCAGCCCCAAAGAAGCATTAAGGAACCCCAGTAGCAGGTACTTGGAAGAAACAGGGAAAGAGAAAACTGGCACACAAGTATGTAATTTTAACAGCTCTCAACAGATTTCCCCAATATGCTTCAGAAAATGTTATCAGGGACAGAGATTGGCAAGGGATTCCCAGCAGCACGCTTCTTCCATCTGGAGTGGGTGGAACCTGCAATGTCTCCCAAAGCTGAAAGTTATGGAGATTTTAAGGAAGACAAGACAGATACAATTTTTAACCTACAGAGTCATATAATAAAGCACAGGAGTTTTGCCCCCATGGATAATCACAGGAAAAGGGCTCAAGTCATATGCTCTCCTTTTCAATCATCCTAATGAGCAGTGCTCTCTCTTAGTTAATAAATCCAAGTAAACCATGATATATTTGGAAGCATATCCAAAAAATAAAAATTGAGAAAAATGATGAGAAGTAATAATCTGTGAAGCAGGTGCCTATCATATGTTGATAACCAGGCTGTTCACATACACAGGAAAGTGTCATCTCCCTGAAAGTCTCTACAGCCCATAAACAACCATACTCTGTTTCTTTAGCTAGGTACTGCCACCGTTGTACGAGCAGGTGCCCACCACAAGAAGCAGGAGGAGTTCAGACACTCTTCCCACAGCACACAGGCTGCTCAGCCTAGGGTAAGTGGAATTGGTATGTAACACACTGAAAGCTTGCTTATGTCCTTTAAAAGGAGTTGTGAGGGTGCCACAAGGGTGTCTTCATTTCATTGAATCTAAATACACTACTAATTCCAGGAGATACATGAAACTGGTATCACTGCAGATATTTAAAACTCACTTCTGAAGAGACCTATAGAGATGGCAAGATTGAAAGACCTCTTCCATCTCTGTATTTCAAAGTAATATAAATTAGGGGTTGGGATTTTCTTCTGCCTAAAGAAAAAATTGCATTAGTATATATCCATTAGGTAAGTACATACAGCACTCCAAAAAGCAACATAAAAAATACGCCTTCACGCTGAATGCCTTAGCATCTCACTCACAAACAGCTAGAAACAGAACCCTGGCACATCATCCGTATTTACCACACTAAACTGAACTTTTTTTTAACTGTTGACCCCAGTGCAGGAAAGCGAAGGCCTGACTTACAAATCAAGTGAGTCTAGGATACCTGGAAGGATATCCTCCCTTCAGGAAGAAGGCCAGCCCGAGCTTTTTGTGTATGGAGAGCTGATCTGTAATGTTTCTATGTATTCAGATGACCTGGGCAGGTTGTTTGTGCATAGTCCCAGAACATGTCCATCAATCAATGTCAACATTCTTCCAAGCTCCACTCTGACTGGCAACTGACAGTCAGTTATCTCCTGCATGTTAATTAATAATGAATACCTTTGTCACTGCTTAAACACACAAAATGTCTTTAAATGGTGGAATTTAAAAAGTGGGGTTTGTTTTGCAAGAACAGGTATTGCATTTTCATTTAGTCCTTGTATTAAGGAGAGATATAAAATTCCTTACTCAGTTATTGCACATCGTTTGTGCTATCAGACTGTGCTTTATTTTCTAAAAACCATTCATCTCTACTTGTCATGGAATTTAGAATCTTATCGTCTTGGATACATGATTTTTTACAACAATAATACACAATACAATGACTGTAGCTCTAAATATGACAGAAAATCTTTAAGATAAAAGATCAAAAGTAGGTATGTCATTGTCTCCTCCTATGTCACATTTGCCCAGGGAAATGAAAAACTGCTTTAAAAAGATGTTCTTTCTCTCCTTTGTTTACCAGTATTATTCACTAGCAATTCCACTGACAAGACATTTTCAATAATAGGACAAGTAGAGACTTA
Organism: Cyanistes caeruleus; assembly: GCF_971803275.1. Taxonomy (NCBI): domain Eukaryota; kingdom Metazoa; phylum Chordata; class Aves; order Passeriformes; family Paridae; genus Cyanistes; species Cyanistes caeruleus. The sequence continues at coordinate 38,193,815 of NC_141702.1, forward strand.
TTTTAACTGACAAACAAAGCAAACAGACAAACGTATACATCATAAAGACAAAAAAATTGTGCCTTTTAATCAGAAAATTAAGTGATATGCAACTAATTATAAGTGTTAAGCAAAGAGAAGAGACAGTCATAGATCACAGATTGAAAATTCTATTCCATCTGCACAGGGGGACATGATTTTCAACCCTGCTTATGATTTTAAGCACATGATACTTTCACACTTCCCAGCATCAGACTGCAGATGAAATCTGGCTGAGATGTCCATAGATGAGATAATTAGGTGACAATGTGGAGCCTTGGGATTTGCAGCAGTTAAAACAATGTCTATTTCCTTTAGTTATCATTTGGAAGGACTTTATCACTACCCTTTTTTTCTAGTTAATGCCAATCAAACTGACCACACTTTGAAAGCTGTCCATTTGTCTGTGTTACAGAAAAATGTGTCCTTGCACAATCAGCACAGAACAATGTCACAATTATAATATACTCAGTAAATAATATAATTAATGTTATTTTTTCCTGAAGAGCTACTGATATGGAACAAACCTTTTCAAGAAATTGAACAAAAGAAATAAAATTAAGAGTTGTTTAATTTCTTTACTGTGCAAATGAATCGATCAAGAAAAAATATGTTGACATTTTAAAACATGAGAAATCAAACATCCAAGATTCAATGCTTGATTTCAGCTAAGAGGCTGTATCATGGACCTGATCTAAGATAATAAAATCAAGTAAGAATACCCTCTCTTTGAAAGTATTCCAGTCACATCCCAGAACTATCTCTATGTAGCAATTAAAAACAAAATACCATGCATTAGCTTTAAAAAAAAATCTGTTCTTTCTAGTTACATTTTCTTACTTGATGTTCTAAGACTTCAAGCAAAACTATACATTCTAACAGAAACAAGGGAAAAGATCAATACATGTCCATTTCCTTCGACATAGAAACACATCACTCTCATAAGGAAAAAAAAAATCAGTAGAACTTTTTCTCCAGTTCTACCATTCACCTAATAAATACATACATATGTACACAATGCAAATAATTAATCAAAACAAAATAATATCAACATTTGGAAACACTAGAACTCAAACAGTCAAGATTAAATGGTTTATATTTTATATGCATGTCTGTGTGTTTTATATATTATACATATTCATATAAATAAATATATTTATATAAAATATAAAGCTCATAACCTAAAGGACTGGAATCTGTCACACCGTATGAATGGTTCTAACTATGGGAAGAACAAGTTTCAGCAGTAGATAATAAAACCTACTGCAAGCACAGGTTCTCCTCAGCAAGAAAAATAATTGACCTAAGCCTGGATAACATGAGTTGAGTGAGATCATGTAAATATGGCCAGTGATCACTGCCAAATGTTGCCCACTCAGACCATGTCCCACAGACAAACTTTTGAACATGCAATTTGTTCCAGCATTAACAGAGCTGAGCTGTTTGGCACACAAACTGCCCAACTTTTAGGAATACAATAAGCTTTACTTATAAAGCCTCAATTGCCAACATTCTTTAAGAATTTTCATGGTAATTAAGCAAGGGTTCCAATATTTTATATTAGATATTTAATGTGTTTTTCAACATCAGCTATATCCCTCTGGGAACACGAATTGATTGATTCAAATAGGCACCCCACACATTTTCATTAAATGTATCATTTCTTCTCAAAATCTACCCATATAAGAGTTTAGAGTAAAGAAAGAAAAAAAAAAAAAAAAAAAAAAAAAAAGTGGTACACTGAGGATGTTACAAAAATACTACATTTACTACCCGCAAATTAACATTAGCCCATAAACTGAGAAACTGAGGGATTTGGAAGGTTGGAGGCCCCATGCTATTCTAACTTTTCAGGTCAAGTAGATCAGGTCATTAATACAAGCTCCATACAACTCCTGAGTTTTGTTCTGATGGGCCATCACAAGCGGATGAAGGACACCCTGCCACCTCCTACACATGGGATTAGATTTCCATAGGAAAATATGCACACGTACACTATGTTATAAGGCTGGAAATAAAGCAAATACACGGTCATTTGAGAAAAATTAGCTCTAGCAGCTGTCAGGGGACACTTGCAATTTAGTCACATTATGAGGACATATCCAGTAAGACAAGAAAAGGAACGTACAGCACGTCTCATGCATATGGCTACATGAGGCCACCACGTTTGTCACCTTCCAGAAAACCTCCAAATACCACTTGACCTTCCCCCACAAGTTTAATCCACTCTGTTCCATCCACTGTAAAATGAACACTAATCATCTACACTGCATGATATGTCATATTCACTACATGCAAGAAAAAAATAATAAGCTATAGCCACTAATTATGCTAGAGATTATATCAGAGCTTACCAGTGTGAGATGGAACATCAGTGTAATTTTAGGATCCTGTTTATATTCACTTTTCTGTATACATTTATAGCAGCACAATATTACAATTCTGAAAATTTTAATAAAGCACGCATTTAGATATGTTTCATCAACATAGAAGCTTCAAGTTTATGTATATGCTTACACTTACCTAAAACTTTATCACTTTCCTCAGTAGGAAAAGATCAACACATGATGTTACTCCCATTAAGTTAATGAGATTCTTGCCATTAAGTTCTGGGGATGGTGCCTCAGCCTGCAGTTCTATAGTTTCCTGCATTAGCCCTTACTTCCTTAAAATACTTGTAACTTGGTCAGTGAAAAGTAGAAACCTCATTTTTACACTTTCTCAGCGTACTTATTTATGATAATACATATTATCAGAATTTTTTTTGTTAAAGAAAAAAAAAAAAAAACAGCAGCCAGCCTGCTGTAGACTAACTCCAGCCTTTCTAAAGCCTTAGTGTATTTCACAATTACAACAAGATGTAATTTTTGCATTTAGGTATACTAAATACACTGCAAAACATTATTAGTTATTATGTTTCTCCATCATGTACTTCCTTTTCTTTCCCATCAATCACATACATTTGAGGTATGTACTGATATCAGATGATTTTAACAACTGGAGTTAATTAAACTTTTATTCAAAAAATGCTTGATACTATTACTGCAGGAGAGCCATGTCTTGCCAAGAGACACATGTAACTAATCCAAATCATAAAAAATAAGAGGTTGAAGTATCAAATTACCCTGGGTAAAACACCCTGATATTTGTTAGAGATGTGAGCAACTTTATCCTCCTTAAGACAAGCAGTGGGGCCACCCAGCTAAATAAAAATGCACAGGTACATGCACTGGCAGGATCTGAACTCAAGAAACACAATATTTGAGCACAATTATTATTGCATGCAAGTTTTATTCTTGGTTGCCTTTGCTACTCTGAATTAGACTTATAAATTAGCTTCATATTAAGCAAAATTTTCCAAAGAGCATATACATTCAAAGAGATAACCTTTCCTAAATGGAAAATATCTTCTTAATAAAGGAAAATAAGAGGAAAAAAGTGTTAAATACTTAACAGACACTCATTTTTGTTGGTGTATTGTGTTTATTAGGGAGACTGTGAAGTCAGAAATCATCATTAAAGTAAAATATGTATATAAAGTATACAAAAATACTTTCACCAGAGCCACCAGGCACACACTGCTGATGTGTCTGAGAGCAAGAAATGAAACACAGTTTCTGCCATGAACTATTAACTGGATACTATTCGCTTTCACATCTAACATAAACGTTTCATTAATATTAGGGACAAGAGAACTCACTGTGACAGGCAGCAGAAGCACAAAAGATTAGGAACTGCATGGGGATAAAAGCTTCTCTAAGTAAGAAGTGTGTTCCTAAAAATGTCTTAAATACATTTGCTACTGCTACCGTTTTCACAGTAGCACAACATTATAAAAGAAATTAGACACACCATTCTGTAAAGAGGGGTTTCTTTTTATGAAATTAAAGACAGGTAATGCTTACTTAAATAGTGAACCTGCTCTTTTTTTGGTTCTCTTTGACTCCACAACACTCTATGAAGGATTACAGTAGAAATCTACATATTTTTCCTGTCAAGCACTTGGCTTTTAATAAGCTCCCTAAATATACTTTTCTAATTCTTTGAAGGAAACTCCCACAAACTTTTTTACTCTCAATTTGGTTCCACAGCCTTAAGCTTTTATAAAAATAATATTTACAGTACCTCTAGGAGAGGCAACAAACAACACAATTAAGTTATAAGTATGTAATTTATATAACTTACTGTAAAACTTAAAAAAATCCATTTTGACTTTGCAGATATTAATTTGAACATGTTTTATTTGTTTTCAATCTAGAAAGTGTTAATCCACTATAAACTGTGTATGGATTATTGTTAATAATAACTAAATTAGCATTGCAGACAGAGCTTGAACAGTATAGGGTAAGCAAGCTGAGACGTCAAGAAGCAAGAATTATCTTTTACTCTATAGTTCAAGTAATAATAAGCATGGTATTAACCGAAAACCTGCACTAAAACCATCTCCACAGTTTCCCAAATGAAAACAGAAAGATATTCTTAAGGATTTAATATTGCTTAATATATAGGAACTGTTATTGAGGAGCAAATATTTTCACAATAACAGAGGAAGTTTGTGATGCATCAAAATTCAAAAGCTAATCTAGTTAACCAAACATTTTGCCCACATAATTTCATAATTTCCTTTTTTTTTTTTTTTCAGCTTCAGTACCAAACATAGATCTCACCATATGGTTGTCTCACATCTTAAATAAAAACCTCAAATTCAGTCCTTTACTTATGGTTCCTTATTTTCAGAGAATAATTTATACTTTGAACTGCAGCTTTCTTGAACAACTTTCAACAGCATTTCACCATACAGATAATAGATGTTTTACAGATACATGAAGTAGATTAAGTAAATAGTTATTAACATGTTTTTCTCTTTTCTGTGACTGGTTCTTCCATTAATTGATCCCTACTGTCAGTTTCTCTGTAACCTACTAATTCTCTTTTTTTCAGTTCCTGAAACCTTGTTTTGTGGATGGGTTTTGTTTTGCTTTTTCTTAAAAAGCTCATAGTCATATTTAATGGAATGCATGTACATTTATGATACTCCTAATGGGGATTATATGTAACTTCCCCCATTTGTACTCAGAAATGAAAGAATAAATTTATTTTTAGTGGCCTAATTCTGAGAGGTTAGCAGAAACCCTGGACAAAAATAAAAAACTCCTACCAAAACAAACAAACAAACAAACAAACTCAGAATTTCCAAGTAAGCAGCTTCTTTTTCATGTAGGAAAACTTTTTTACACTTCGAAATGTAGCAAACTCAGAAAATGACTGCAAAACCATTAGATGCCTACTGCACCCTCCACAAAAGATTCTGGGAAGAAAGTTTGTTTCAGAAGGAAAACGTATGTTTTTGGGCAACAGACTTAACAGGATGAGATTCCATTTCTAAATACCAGCTAAAGCTTCATTTAGAACAAACAGCAGATAGACTTTATGGCTAAGGAGTTAATGGCCCAGCTGTTGAGCAACCATAGCTAATTCAGTAGTGGCATCCCAGACCCGTAAAACAGACAGTTTTAGTGCTTCCTCTGTAACTAAAGGAGATATTACTAAAATTCTCTTAGATTTCATTGCTGGTTTTGTTTTCATTTCAGAACCTGTGCACAGCAGTGGATCTGACCAAAAAGAAAAAACCAAAAAAACACAAACAACCACCATGCAGAAAATTTAGTTAAAGAAATTGGTATTCAACAAACCTCAAGTAAAATGCAAAACTAAAATTAATTCCTGGAGACAGCAGAAGCTGGGAAGACTGACAGGAGGGAGGGCAGAGGAGGAGAAGAGAGGCTGGAGAGGGAAAGAGATCTACATTCAACTACATTATCCAACAACCCCATTCCTAGGATCTGGGCTCCTGATTGCCCATTTGCATGTGCAACTTCACCTCTTTCAGCTCTTCTGAAGAAAAACTACATCTGTTTGTTGGGAACTAAATCTGTCAGATTAGTCTCTGCAGTTAATTAATTTTAGGGATCATTCTGACGGCATTATCAGTGAAAACGAGATGGTTTTGACTGCTTTCATTACTTATCAGTTTGACTTCTCATCATTTTACTTCTCTCATATCTTTATATCACATTTGGGAGAGGATGCTGTACCAAATTATGGCAGTCTATAATCATACTTATCTAACTAATTCAGATACTTCTGGCAGAGCAACACTGCAAAATTCAATTGTGTCTTAGGGCCAAAAGACAACACAGAAGAGACCTGAAACAGATTTTATGAAGCATGAAGGCATCAGTTTGTTTCAGGGAATAGCTCGCCCTGATCACTGAGAACACCAGCTATTTTGTGATACTTCATTTCAAAACCACTTGGACATAGCTCCTTTCCCTTTCTGTTCTCTGTGCTTTCGCACCCAGAAAGCTGAAGAGCATCAACAAAGTAAGTCAAAGAAATCCAAATAACTTAGAGAGACTAATATATTTGTAAAAATAATCTTCTTTATGAACACTAGACTCTTTTGAAAGGAAGATACAGCAAGAAAATATATCTTTCTATGACACCTCCCTGACAAGAAGGGAAGTCAGAAGATTACAGGGTGAATGATAGACAAAAACATTCCACTTTTACAAATCCCAAAGGGAATTTGAAGCAGAAATCAAAGCTCTCCATTTCATGGTAGAAATACCTTCAGTAATTCTTGACCATCTAGCCAGAAGGTCTTACATTCACTTTAAAGTATCTAGTTTATTTTCCTGAAACGTGATAGGATCCTTTGCAAAGATACCTACCTTTTAATTTTTACTTTTTTTTTAAATCAAATAGTTTGTATTCAGCTGTATGTGGTGCCTCATATCACGTCCCACTGACCTTTTTTTAAAAAGGAAGAGAAAAGTTATTTAATATGTTAGGGAATAAAAAGAGAAGGAGATAGATGCTCTGCTGTTGAACTTCTGCTTCTGAGAAAATGACAAGACTCAGTGACACAGAGATACCCTCATTCTCTGCTCAGGTTCAATTAGCTGAAACTAATTACATTATCTTCCCTAGAGTAATGCTGGAAGCAAATGGAAGAAAGGTAACTCTTCTTCAAAAAAAGAAATATTTAAAGTCTTGATGATATAAATGCCATTGAAAAGTTTTCTACCATTTTCCCCATCTCCACAAAACAAAAAAATTTCACATTGAAAATCCAGGAATGCCAGCATAGGTTACTCAAGTTGCAGGTCACCCACAGCTTCTGTGACACTCCATAATTCACAATATGTGCAACTTGGGATTTTGGGAAGTGTAGTAATATTTGTTTTAATGACAACTTATTCACATTCCCATCTTAAATTCATTGTCCTCTATTAACAAACATGTGGCACATCAGCTCCTAAATGGAGTAACATTAACAAACAAAACACACAAGAAAAAAAATCAAAAAACAACCAAACAAAAAAACCACAAGCACACATACTTTACCACAAATATGCTGCACATAAGGCAAATTCAGTTTCTGGATCTGTTATCAAGTAGTAGCTCACAAAGTGAAGAGATAAAAAGTTTGTCCCAAGAACAAAAAAAGAGAAGGAACAGATGCAGCTTGCTCTTTGGCACAGTGTATAGCACTTGACAAAGTCTGGAAAGAAAAGCCTGTAGCTCCCTTTTTACCTCACCAAGACAAAATGTGCAAGTGGCTATAATCCCCTCCTCATTTGGAGGCCAATAAAACAATTGTTAATGCATACAGTATTATAATACATTTAACAGTAAAATGCACCCATTTGGCTTTTCCTAGGAATTCGAATTTTTGGACATGGTGCCCAATGATCTATGAAATTTCTCAGTTCATTAATATTAAGAGAAGCTTCCTACCTTCTGAAATATCACTCTATTCTCTGATTGAATAAATTTAATTCTCTCCCTCTCCACCCCCAACTAACATGAAACAGATGGAAAATACATTATAGTAGAAGCTCTCATAAAATTATTTTCACCTTCAAATATCAATCACTGATCACAGTGTACTCCTTTACATGCATAACATATCAAATGAACTCCACTGTGAGAAAAGTCCAAGCTAGACCTATTGGGAGCCCACTGCAGTTCCTGAGAAGTCCATTGGGTTTTGTGGTTGGGGTTTTTTTGGTTGCTTGGATGGGGGTTTTTTGGTTGGTTGGATGGGGTTTTTTTTTTCCCCAGAACAGATGCAATACATACTGTTAAAAGAACTGAATATGTCTAAGTACCTTTCTAGTACTGCTCCTAGGTACCCTTCAAGATAATCCTTTAAAATTACAATTTCCACACCTAAGCCTAGTGCTACACACCAGCAGAACTAGGATCAACACTGAGGATATAGTCTCCTTGTACACATTGCAGAACAATCTGCAAATAGAAGTTCAGAGACTCACCTAGTTTTCTCATGCCTGTTTCACACAGCTTTAAGATTTTGCTTTAAACTGCATTTGTGAGGTCTCTGAAATTTGGCTCTTTTATGTACGTGTTAGACCACTGAGGTCATAAGGATTCTCTGGCACTCATACAGTGAGAAGTAATCAGTGTACATCCAAAAGGAAAAAAAAAACAAACCAACAAAAACTAACTCAGTTTTAAAGATCAATGAAGAGGGCACATGGGACCTTTTTTCCAGGTTATGTGTTTCACCACTCATGACTGTTTTCTTCCTTATCCTTTCCAGCACTACAAGTTACTTACAGTCATTAAAAAAAAAAAAAAAGCATCCAGTGCAGAGTTGTGTATAAATCAAAATTCAATTGTTTTAGTATCTGAACTCAATAAATTTCACAAACAGGAGAGAAGCTGTATGCAAAAGGAACACATTATTCAATCACAGACAGCCAATCAAGCTAGAGTAACACAAATGAAAATCCCTGCTGAGTTACAGGCGGAAGAGCTATTTGAAACTACAACGTGGCCATCTACTCCTACCTTTGCTACAACACAGCCAGATAAGGTATTATTCTGTATCTTTAAAAGACCATTCTATCCTGTTAATTCAGCGGAGCTTTAGCAAGTGTGAGAGAAGAATCACAGACTTCTGCCCATCCTGACAGAGCACAATACTTTCTGCCCCGAGTAGTCCCAAAGAAGTCATGCAGCGTGCCAGGTACAAAGTATTTGCAGAAGTGAGCCCTCAGACAGGGATATAAAAGCTCTGGCTTAAGGAAGCGCACACCAACTTGCTTCCACTTGATCTGTTACACAGCTTGACAGTAACAGATAGCCAGCTGCATTAGTGTCAATGTTCAGATAAGTTTCTCTCAATATCTGTCACAAAAAACAGACCCTATATCAGTGTGCCAGCTGTATTATCGGTCACTACATAGTTGATCATACTTAATAACATCCTCGAGCCCAGACAGGACACACACACAGCAATTACAAGCATGTGCCACAGTCACCCACATCGTTCTGACTCGGAGCTGCCGACTCGGCGCGCACTCGACGAGTTCCTGCCTACCACCTTTTCCCTCTCAAACACATTAACTTGCCTCAATATGGGGCCAGAGTTTGTTTTGAAACTCTTAACAGGATCACTGAAAGAAAAGAGGAAAAATACCATAAATGATCCTCTGGACTCCTTCCAGAGTGGCGTGTTCTCCTAGCGATTGCTTTGGACGCAAGCCAAAAATGGGAAGTGTTCTTGCAAATGAGCACGCCACCAGGCTCAAGTACAAGTTATCATTTAATTCTTTTGTCAACATCAGCACAGTCAGAAATTAAGAAGCCAGTTTAATAAACAGGTTACTTGAATTCCAGTCACCAAACATTAATTTCTTCTCTATCCATCCCTGCCATGCTCACTCAGCTCACGTCCCCCACCCCCTTCCTAACATACACTGGGGGTTTTTTTGGATATTTTCTGTCTCTTACTGAAAGTCAAATAAAATTAGTATATTAATTACATCAATGATAACTAGGTCTGTAATCAAGAGCAAGTTAACTAAAAAATGGAAAAAAATCAGTCACTCAGAAAAAAAAATAAATCTAAAACCTCAACACAGACTTCTAGGGACACAGCACTTAATATTTTTAACAGACCTCTAATACAGTCTACCAAATGGTTTTGTCAGGGCAGTTTTTCACATTACAATTACTCCTAATGAGATCACCCTCTGCAGTGTTTAAGACTTCATCCCTTCCCCACAGAACAATGAAAGATTTGTGTGGAGCTACAAAGGCCTCAGATCAACTCCATTCACTTCACCTTCTACTGAATTTCCTCATAAAAACTCATCAAAAGCAGAACTGTGTTTTTTTCATAAGGACAAACTATTAATAAAGAGACTAATTTACTTTGTTTTAGGATGTCCCAAATCCTCTACAGGTTTTGAAGTCCTCATCAGACCGAGGCACCTGAGACACAGTGAGTGCTGCCAGCTTTGTTTTGGAGATTATGTACATTTCTCCTCATCATAGATTTGTGGAGGTTTTTTCACTTTTTCACTTACAATACTTCTCAACAACAAATGTCTGCCTATCTTGCAATAAACATATGGTGATGTAAAACTCCTGGTGTTACCTTGTGATAAAAATTATAGACCTTGTATTAAATGTGCATGAAAATATCTGTTTTCAAACAAACTGCAGATTCTGTTATTCTTACTGGAAGGAAAGACAAAAAACCTTCTTTCTCATGCTAAGCAGAAATGTCTTATGCCTGTAGCCCCAGTGACAGCAATGCTAAGTGTAATTTTAAGAACATGATTAACTGAATTAGTCTTGAATCAGGAAGTGCAACTCAACAGTCTCTGATCTGCTAGTATTTTAAAATAATCACAATAATCCAACTGCAAGCCAAAAGTTTAGAGTTAGTTTTGTGGAAAAAAAAGCCATTATAGAAAGGATATCGTACTTTATTCTGAAAATTTGACACTCTGTTTGAAATATCTGTCTTGCATTTAGAATTCTTACACACTTGACACAAATCTCTAGCTTGGTTTTGATTTTGTGTGTATTCTTCCCATTACTAACCACACCCCATGCTGTTTACTACATCTATTTTAGTTTCCTTGTAATTCGGTCAGAGATCATGTGAAAGGACAAACTGTTTACCTACTCATACCTGACATTATTGACACAATGTTCTGTGATAGGCATGACTTACTCAGTCTTACCAAAAGGTACAACACCACATTAATCACTCAGGACTAATAACATTAGTCCTGAGCCTATCTTTATACTTCTTATGACTTCAACGTTTTTTTTCTTTAAATTTAAAAATGCATTGTGCAACCACTGATTTTCATAATCAGACAGACTGACTGATTTAGATTAACCAGTGTGAACTCCACAGAGTGAGGATCTGAAAACTTTAAAAGCAGACTAATGATTTCTCTTTAAAAAAAGCAAAAAAAAAAAGAAAAAGAAAAATCTGGTAGAATATGACCTAGGATTTACAGCAAGTTTTGTATTTACTTACGTTCACAGGTGTCTCCTTTCTGCTGGTATCCTGCTTTGCAGATACATTTTCCAATAGGCACTAACCATTCTCCCTCCGCACTACAGTGCATCTTCGGCGAGTTCTCCGCCTCCTCCTCCGCACTGCTGACACAAGTTCCTCGCACTTCAACTAAAGAGGAAAACTCTGAGCCAGTCACTGTGTCAGGAAAAATAGCTAAGTTCTCAATGATGGACCAGCACTTCTTGTAGTAGACTTTGACAGAGACCAAAGCAATGCAGGCCCCTACGTCCTGAAATGCAAGATAGAATCCTTTTTTGGACAAAGGTCCAATTTCTCTCACCTCTGTGTTAAGTTTCATTTTTCTCTCCCCAAGATCACCCTGGGTAAAACTTTCATCTGCTGCAATAGTGTCTATTTTTACATATTGGCTTTCTCGGATATTCCTGCCAGTGTCGTAGTCTGTTTCATAATAATACAAGTTAAAAGTTTCTTTACAAGTCCCCAGAACTCCAGGAAGACTGTTACAATCCCTCAGAGTGAATTTCAGTTCTACAAAAATCCTTTGTGCATTGCTTTTTGCAATCCAGTTAGTCCGAAGCCAGTTGTTTTGGTTTGATTCCATCACCTGGCATACCTGGTATGTTCGTATAGGAGTGTAGTTTTCATCCAGTCCACTAATTTCTTCCCACTAAAATGATAACAAACAGTTAGTAATAAACAAGAAGTATGTCACCAGATGTAACTACTGAGTATTTTAAAAAGCTTCACACAACTCATGTCTCCCTTGTTTTTAAGAGTAAGTTATTGTTAAAAATACTGTTAAGCACCTAAATGAAGAAAATACATATTAATGCAGTAGTACATAATACATAGTAATGCAGCTCTCTCTCTCCTTCATGTCAGTACCACATAAAACCTCTAAAAATCACTGTTGTATCACGGGCAAAGGGGCAGCTTCAGAAAAGGCTGTTTAGCACACCAGGTTCAGATTTCACCCTGAGCTCACACCCATTTTTTTAAGGTCACAATGGTTTTGAGTGAGAGCAAAAGGAAGGAGGCAGCTTCTCTTCCAAAGAAACCTAATGTCAATGAAGCCTTAGAAACTGAAATTGCTTAGCATTACAGTACGTAACACCTGTGCATGTAAAACTTCCAATGAAGCTTGCAGTTGTATAGAAAGCATGAGACCAGGTCCTGAAACTCACGAGTCAGATGATTCTTATCCCTATGTTATCGAAGTGGCATAGTGAGAGGGCAAGAGAAAATGGACAGAATTAAAAATCTGAAAGCAAGAAAATATTTCAGTTGTCTCACTTTCAGTCTACCTCCCATTATATTTACAGACTGAAAGGTTAAGCAGCAGCTCCTTCTCACCTCGCCTTTTGTCCAGTGGCTACGCCCACATCAGAAGGGGCAAACTTCGTTTACCTGGGAGTTCAAACGAACCATGGAGGCTACATACAGAATTAGCTGGTTCAAAGCCTGAGTGTTGTTGATGCTCTCTCTTGAGGTTACCAACTGTGTAATGATCTGGTAAGCCTTTAACAATCCCAGAGTCTTTAACAGCCTTTGGTAGCGTGGGAATTTGCACCTCCAGCAATGGCAAACCTTCCACTGAAATCAACCAGGCAGATCTTACAACCATCCAGGTGTAACCAAGACAGCACTTGTCTCTCACCTCTTTTCACATTTCTTGTAACATTACAGTGCCTGCAGAAACTGCAGCTGTAATAGATTAGAGGAGGGGGGCGAGCTATCGTCACCCCAGGATACAGGCAACTATGACTTCTCTGGATGGCACTTAGCCCTCTGGCCCTGTGTCAATAATGCACTTAAGCTCATGCTTAAGATCAGTGACTGTACTCATGAGTTTAATGGTAAGCACATGCTTAAGTGCTTTGTGGGGCTCCTCCTCTGCAGGATATAGCATCCACTGACATTCCTCACACCGGCAACCAAGCATGGAAGGCACTGGTTTCCCAGATCAGGAGCCACACAGTGTACATTACTCTGCAAGCCTATTTGACGGCAAATGAGACCATTTTAATGTTGTTGTCTGTTTCAGGAAAAAACAGATGTGGCTGAATTGATGCTGGAAGTTATCACCACAAAATAGATCACAGCTGCAGATGCTGAAATGCACAGAAGTTGTAAATATCAAAGCGCGTTTCAAGGACCTACAGTTAATATAGATGAGATATATACAGTATTATATATTACATGCATATGGTATTAAATTATTGAAATAGATTATTAAATGCTCATGGAGTTAACTGAAATGATTGCATATGGAACTGTATTAACCTCTGAACAAAAAAAGAAAGTCTATCTTCATAACATTTATTAGAGCTGAATGAGTAAATTCTTTTTTCACCTCTGTAAGAGCTAGGAAAAAACAAGAAAAATTAAAAAAGGGCCCTGGACTGAGACGGTTTTGGTTATACCACAATAATAAAAAAAGCTCCACATTAAAAACATAATCCGACCCAGCTGACAATTTTGCCAGGTAATGCTCTGTCCTTTGGGGCTTCTCTGAGATGGTCTGGTGTGGGGGCTGAGTTGTTTTATCTTGTGTAAGCATTCTTCCCTTAAGACACCAAGCCAGGTTCTGCAAGAAGATATTCATTAAGACAATGCATTGCATCTTTGACATGAAAGTAACTCTCATGCACCACACGATAGAATCTGTCTCCTGGAGTTTTGATGAGGATTGCTCCACCAAAACAAATCACCATTCCTCCTCAAAAAAAAAAAAAACCAACAAAACAAACTGAAACAAACAAAAAAATGCAACAAACAAAACACATTTTACAAAATCAACCTACACATCACAATACAACACGAATGAGTTTTCTCAGAGTCAAAATCTCACTACATGACAGTAACTAGCATCAAAGAGATTATTATGTTACAGTCAAGGAAAATAATTCACACAAGAAGCACTACTTTTTGTGATCTTTTTGTGATGTGACTAGCATTAAGTACTGGAGCTATTGTTCCATATTTTGCCAAAGCAAAAAAATCAAGGAAATGTGATTTATGATGCAATTATGTAATCAGAGTGTCTGCAAGGAAATAAAATATATCAGTACTTCAAGATGTTTTTACCTACGGCAGCTATGGTCACCATTCATTGAAGTGTTCTTATAGTGAGCAATTTCACCGAAAGAAAACTCCACTTTTCTTTGTCCTACTGCAAAATATGGTGCTATACATGCAAATCTGTTTGAATATGCCCTGTTCTATTGGTTTCAATTTATGGCATTTTAACTTCTTAGTTATCTTAACAGTGTTAAATGTAGCATTCGCAGTTGAATGAGGCATTTAATGAGTGTCTGACTGATATATTCTGTACTGTGATAATGCAGTAGTTTCTCTCTAAATTTTCTGTGTTCATTCCCATGAAGTCTTTATTGCATAGTAAATAATTAATTAAAATTAGAAAATCATTTATTTTCAAAATTTTATTAAAATGATGCTTTTATGTTAATTTATAGACAGCTTTTTCTGAACACTTTCACACATACAAATCTAGCCATTAGCTTTGATTCATTTTTAATTTGTGATTGAAATTCGCTACCTCTGAAACTTGCCTTTCCCTGTTTGTTGAATTTGACTCTCATCTTTCAGTATGCTGATGTGCAACACGTGTTGACATGTCTTTCATCATCTACAGGTTAGCTTAATATAAGTGGCACCAAGCTAATCTTTCAAACACCTCTGGTAAAGGATTCAATCAGCGCAAAATGCTAATGCTGAGGTTATTGGCCATCATAAACACTGAGCTCACACTGCATTCCCTCTGAAGTTCTTAGATTAGTTTCCAGTTTATGCTTGTATTGATACTACAATCTTGCTTTTAAAGAAAGACACTTCCACATTTTCATTCTTCTTATTTAAAGGATTTGTTACACTTTTATATCCCTGCTCACACTTCACGCTCTTCTGGCTCCAGATTTCTTAATGAACTGAAGATTAAGGGACTGATCCCCCAAGTTCTTGTTCATGCAAGGCATCACAATAGATTCAGCAAGACTGTTTCCATGCAAGAACTGTCCATATAATTTATGATTTGTCAGACTAAGTTCATGTAGGACTGAGTTAAGGTAGGACAATATATTCATTATATCTTTCTGAAAGTGTCCTTTCTCAAGGATTGAGGAAGAAGAGGTTTTGTAACACTTTTAATTCAGACTGAAAGCAGCATTTCTCAACTTTACTTATATAATAAATAAGACAATAACACTGGTGTTTCTAAGCATCTCATTTTTTATAATGATGTATTTCACAATGGTACATTTCATTGAATGCCATGACATTAATTTGTACGCAAGCTGGAGGTGGCCTTAACCACATAATTCATGCCTAGTTCCAGATATCAAGCTCTTCAAGGCTTGGGGATGTTTCAAGTTTGGAATGTCATTTCAAACACATCTGCAGTATAAATGTTTTTATTTTAGAGCACTTCAATCTGTGCTATTCAATTACAAAGAAAACATCGTAAACAAATTTATGATCACCCATTATACAGAAAATGAAAAACATATTTTTAGAAAGTTTCCACACAGAAGCAGATCTGTTGTTTCTAAAGGAAGGAAAAAAAGTGATTTAAAATACTGTGTTATAAATATACAGTGTAATCCTTTGTACAGCACAAAGAAATACACTACAAAACATAAAGGTACCAAAAGTTTCCAAAGAGCCACTTGCTTTTAATTAGCTTGTACATTTGTACGCTGTAACCTGAGGTTTCATTCTAAAAATGAAGAAGCCACAAACACTCTATATGATTACTGAGAGAAATATGAGGGGGAACTAGTTTAAAGCAGGTCTTTCAACTGCTTCGATAAAATAACTACTCATCTTTAGGAACTTAAGTTTTGCCTGCAGTACTTACCCCATTGGGAGGAGAGGAAATCCATTCCAACTCTGTCTGTTGTGCTTTAGAGTCCAGCAATATTACTAAAAAAAAGAAAAAAAAAAAAAAGAAATTCCACAGCTTGTTACACATAACAAGGAGGGGATTTAAATCTAAGAAACAAATTAAGAATTTTGAAAAGTAATAGAATTAATATAGTTTTTGTACAGATTAATATTTCTTCTTCATATTATTAGAAAATTATCTGCAATCACGACTAGGTATTTATTTGTAAACAGACAAATTATTATGCACCATTCACATATAAGCAGATATACATAAATCTTTACAATTTCATTGCTTAAAACAAAGTGAGGGGTTTTTTTAGTGCTCTGAAATGCTATTAATCAGTCATTAAGATGCAAGCTCCCTCCCTCTCCTTTTTCATAGGGACATTTTCCATATGCTGGTTATTACAATCAGCTTAAAGCACACAGACACACAAACATTTCAACACATTTCTAAAGTGATTTACACAGTCTATACCTTGCCGAGAGTCGCACTGAAAAAGCAATGATCTTTTTTGAGTGTCAAAGTGAAAAATACTTCCCTTTGGTATTTGCAGTAATTCTGCAAATAAATGACAACCAGGAATACAGAAAATAAAAGACTCTGCAATTGCCTCACACCTCACATACACAAAATCAGACTAATTCACTTTATGGTAATAGCTTCCTAAAATCTTCACGTCATGGTGACATTTATAAAAGACATCAGTTCTAGCAGCACCACAATTATTTTCAGTTAAATGTAACCCTACCTCTGAAAGTGGTTAATCATAGCCTAATACATCAACTCTTCAGGAGGATTCCTAATTTGAACCTATTCCATATAGCTTTAGCTATAAAGCTATTTATAACTTTAAACACAGCATTTCTGCACTGTCGAAGATATTTAGATGTGTGACTTAAGGTTGTAACTTGAAGCAACTTTTGTCAGGTCTATCAAAACAGTTTTAATTCTAGCTTTTCCCCTTTCTCCAAGGAGAATTTAACACCAAATTTCAGTGAATTACTAAAAAGATGCCTAATAAGTTAATTCATACAGTAATACATGGAATGCTAGCTGAACACAAAACGGTAGCTTCCAGGCCTGTATTTCAGTAATGAAGTGGAACTACTCATTAAGGAAGTTTGATAGTCTCCCTCTAGAAGGATTACCTGCTTCTGTCATTAAGGTTGGATTCAAGGGCCTTTACTTTGTAACACTTTCTACAGAAAAGCAGGTGGTGTATGCGGCGGCTTGTTAAACAAGAACATTTATAATGGTCCTGGAAAAAAAAAAAAAAGGTACCACCAAAAATTTAACCGTTTCAGCACCAGCACAACACACTACGGCTGCAATTTATTATAGTTTTTATTTGGCAGTAATTCTCCATCACGTAGCAAGGGGTGATCACATCAGAGAAAGAAAAGATAACAAGCAAACAAAACAAACAAAAAGAAAACCCACAAAGAAACAAACAAACAAAAAAAGCCCCAACACAGCAACCCCTGCTCTGCAAACACTTCTTGCAAAGAAATCGTGCCGTTCCCTCTGGCATCCAAAGTTACCGGGGAAGAGCTCTCCAAGCCAGCGGCCGCTGCCCAGCTCACAGCGCGGGGAGGGAGACCCGCGGCCGTCACGGCTCGTTCAGCAGTGCGGGTAAGAGATGCTGGGGGCCGGCAGCCGCAGGGCTCCGCAGCCTCCCGCTCGGCAGCGCACCGGGGCTCCAGCGCGGTCCCTCCGCGGGGCAGCTGCGGACCGCGCTCCGCCGCGCAGCGCGACCCAGAGCGCCAGGAGGCGGAGAGGCGGCGGGCGAAGCGCGGGGGCGCGGCCGCGGGAAACGGGCTCTGCGGGGCTCCGCGCAGGCGGGGAGCAGCGGCCTCTCGCCTTCGCGGGGAGCCGCGGGGGCGCTCCGGGCGCTGCGCGGAGCTGCGCGCAGGCGGCCGCGCCCCCGCGCCCAAGAGCGGCGTTTGGCGGCCGAGCCGCAGCGGAGCGCCGGTCCCGCGGCCGCCCCCGCCACACCCCCGACAGCCGCGGTTTCGGGAGGAAGCGCCCGGGACGGCGGCCCCAGAACGGAGCCCGGAGTTTTGGCGGCCACGGAGCGAAGGCCAGCCCGCTGCCCGTGTCTGCGCAGGACCCGAGGGTCCCGGCCGCGGGCAAACGGCTCCGCAGGTAACGCGGTCACTTCCTCGCTTAGATAGACAGGCGGACCCTGCCCCGCTCCTCTCCAGCATCTAACCGCGGCTTGTATTGAGCTACAGAAAAGAAACTCGGAAAACTTTCCAGCCTTTTACCCCTCCCATCTCTCCTCCGTACCCAGTGGGTAGGGATAGGAAACCACGCGGGGCTGGTGCCGCCACCGGCCCTTCGGCGGGGCCAGCGATTAAGGTGCAAAGTTACTTTTTTTACTTTTCTTTCCTTTTTTTTTTTTTTTTTTTTTTTTCTTTTTAACTCGCTTTTTCTTCCGCGAGAGTTTTCTGCGTTTGCAGCAGGTATCTGCTATCAATTCCTGTCTGCCGCTCGCCCCCTCCTGACCCTCCTTTGGTTAGGTGATTTTCCCCGAATATACAGATATTATACAAGCACAACCATGGGTATAGATGACTATATAACCACCCACAGACGTATAACACAGAAAAACCCGGGATAGGCTACCGCTGGGAAGCAGCGGAGTGGCTCCGATCCCGGAGCAATCGGTAGGGCAGAGCGGGGCAGGCAGTCCGCACCCTGCTCCCTGCCTGGCCCTTCTCCTCTCCTCTCCTCTCCCCCCACCCACGGCTACGCGTTAGCGCTCCCCGCGTGGGGCTTTCTGTGCTTTACAGCCCCTCCAAATAAACTTTCGAAATGCTGCTACGGAAAGGCTGCTTCTTCTTTCCCTCTCTAATCTCGCCATCGACTTCGGCTTTTAAGGGCAGAGTACATTTTAATCGAGGCGTTTTTTAAAGCTCCAAATGATATTTTATTGCATGCCGGAGGTTTGATGAAAAATCCTGACGCATCCAGCTGAGGCGGGGGGAAAACCCCAAACGCATACATATGCAGAGGCACCGAAAATGCCCTGACTCCCCCTTCCCTGTCATGTCGTGTGTGTCGTCCTCCCCCACCCCCGAAGATGGAGACGGACCTTCGCCTTCGGCTGTCAAGCGCGAGCGGGGAGCTCCTTTAAATCATTTCGGATTTTCTCCGCGTGAAAAAAAGAGATTCCCAGATGGGCTCTGTGAATTGATTTTAAACACCTCCATCAGTCTCTGATACAAAACTGCCTGGTTTGTCTCCGTGCACGGGGGAAACAAATGTGCGGGGTGCGCCTTACACAGATACCAGTATTGGACTGATGAGGACGGGGGAGCTCCGCTGTGATACGCAGGTGGTGTAAAAACCCTAAACCTCTCTCCAGCGATGCCGGGGGAGAGCACACACGTTGCAGGCACACGACGCCAGGCCGTATGGTACCCTCTGAATACGTGTCCAGCCTGCACAGCTGGGACGTGCAGAACTGCACCCCGATGCTCCTTCCCGCGGTCTGTGCCCGGCCCCGCTGGGCCGGAGCGCTGCAGGCCCTCGGCGGGGAGTGCCCCGCAGCCCCAGCCCCGAGCCGTGCCTCGCCTCCCACCAAACGTCCCGAGCCCTAAAACTCGTCCCTCAGCCCCTGCCCGGGGAGCAGCGAGGTGAGCCGCCCTCCCTGCACCTTCTCGGGAGAGCGACGCTGCCCGGCACGGACACCCGGCCCGGGGGCTCTCCCAGCCCCGTTCCTCCTCATCACGTGCGGATGCCTCGCAAACCTCATTCCTGGGAGCAAAGGCAGTTGTCCCGCTCCCTCACACATACATACGCACAACCCCCAGTGAATGCTGTGCTTTTTCCTCCCTCCCGCCTCAACTAAAAAGTCTTTTTTTTTTTTTTTTTTTTTTTTCCTGAGTGGGGGGCTGACAAGCGGCTGGCAGGGGCAGGAAGGTCCCCTACTAAGCCATCAACCAGACTTCGTGGGCAAAAGCAATAAATAAGCTCAAACTTTTGTTTTCCGCATCACCTTACCTTCTTTTGCAGCCTGTGCCTCCCCCGTGTGTGCAAAGCGGAACAGCCAGACGGAGCACAAAATAATCCAAGAAGGGAGCCTACTTTGGAAAGCCATGGTGCAGGAGCGGGGTGATTTTATATTTCTAGCTCTCTATTCCTAGCCACTGCCACTGCCGCCGCTTGGTGGGTGCTAGAGGACGGTGGAGAATTTGCTGTGCTAGTCAGTGGCTCGGCGCTCCCTCCCTCCAGGCTGCCTTTCTCTTTCGCCTCCGCGCCGCTGCCCGGCTCCCGCACCGGGCCGGCCGCCCGCCAGCCCCGACTGCAGCCCGGCCGCCCGCGCCGCGCGCCGATAATATCAATGAGGGCGGGGGGGCGGGGCCTCGGCGGCGGGGGGGCGGGGCCTCGGCGGCGGGGCGGCCCGTCCCTCAACGTGACTGACAGCAGCTTCTGACCAATCGGAAGCAGCTATCGGCGGCCGGCGGGCCGAGCCGCCCCCTGAGTCGCCGCGGCCGGGGAGGCGGTGCCGGCGGGGCCGGCCAATGAGCGCGCGGCGGTGTCGGGTGTCTGCCGGTGCCGGGGAGCCGCGGGCTGCGCGCGGGGCGCAGCGCCGGGACGGAGGGGCCGAGCGGCGAGCGGGGCAGCGAGCTCGGGCGGCTCCCGGCGCTGTCCCGCACCCCTGGATCTGCCCGGATCGTTCTGCGAGGGAGTGAGCGGATGTCCATGCGTCCCTCCCCCAGGGTTCCTTGTGGTCTCCCCGTGTCGCAGCCGCCGGGGCAGCGAGAGAGAGGGGTCCCGACCGGGGTCCGGCCTTAGCCCGAAGCCGAGCCGCCGCCGGCGGGTCCCGGCGGTGACCCCGCGCGGTGCCCGCCCGTGGCCGGGCTGAGCGCGCACCTGGGTTGCTGCCACCGAAAGGGAAACTTGGACAGAAGCTGTGGGAAGGCTCCCCAAGACAGCCCTGCCACAGCAGTCAAGTTCCTCGGGGCGGACATCACTTGGGATCGCTTCCCTCTGTTGCGTTCGCATTTTCCGCCCCGCGTCTCCGGTTTGCCCCAAATATGAAGAACAGGTTAATGGCAATATAGATTCTATGTGGGGAGGAAGGAGCGGCTGCTTCTCCCCTGCCCTCTCCGGGTGTAACCTGAAGCGCGTGTAATCCTCTAACAATGAGACAATTTAAATAGGAGGGGGAGGGAAAAAAAAAAGTGAAACCCGAGGGAGAGAAGAACTTGCCAAATCTCTCTTGTCAGCTCTCACCCTGCGGACCGGGAGAGCTTTTCCCGGGGATCCATCACGCCCCCACCCCTCCGCTTTCCTTTCTCCAAACCCACCCCTCGCTCCTCCAATGAGTGAAACAACAGTGGGACGGACACAAAAAGTTGATCGCTCCCCGGCTGAGGAGCGGAGCGGAGCGGAGCGTGCTGCGCGGGGCACGGTGGCTCGGTGGGAGCGCTCCTCTCCCGGGCCGCGCCGGGGCCGGGGCCGCGCAGCCCCCGCAGCGAGAGGCGGCGGCCCCGGCTGCGGGCCCCGCTCCGCACCCCCTGCTCGGCCCCCGCCTCCTCCGCCTCTGTCCCGAGCAGCCTTCCCGGGGCCGACACCGAGCGCCATGAACCGCGTTTCGTGCTGCTCCGCTAAAAGTGTGTCGCCGTGTCCTTTCGAAGGCTAGATACCGCGATGTAAACAGAATAAGTGACTGTCGTCTCGGAAGCAAGCGAAGGCAGCGAAGAGCGAGGGGTGTAATTGCAATTCGTGGCAAGATTGTGCGAGGATCTGAAACGCGCCTTGCGCAGATGCGGATCCTGATATAGAAAATGTTGTGCCATAAATGGGAATTTATACTGGGGGGGAGGTTTGTTTATTGAACCTCTAGTTAGGTAAGACAAAATTAGAATTACTACTAGGATTAATAACAATAATACAATGCTCAGCATTGACGAATAAACGGCTACCATACTCCGGGCTTTGAGCACTTTCCCTGTGGGCTCCTTGTTACTTCCGAGAAGGGTGTAGAGAGAGGCTCCAAAATGCGCTGTATTTCTTGCACTTGCTGAATAATTAATATGTCTTAGAATATGACAGTTTTCATGTTTCATTCAGAATGCTCTGTTGATACTTTGGATACCATGACAAGTGTAGGCATAGTACAGACTCTTGATTTTCTCATCCTCTGTCGTCTGTCATTCCATCCTCATGCATGTGTACTTAGAAAGGGGAGCTGTGCAGAACAATGAGTAGGCTTATCCTCTTTTAAAAAGGCTGTTTTAAATACACGCAGGAATTTTGTGACTTCTTGGCGAATTTTCATGGGTGAAGTTAGTTTTCACGTTGCATATATTTTAACAGTGATTAACGACGATGTGGGAAGTCTTCAAACTAGTTAGTTCTCCACAATTTCCTAGCATGAAGGGCTAGCATTTTACTATGTCACTAAGCCAAAAAGACATCTTTTACCCTGAAGAATGTACTAAAGAAATTGTATTGAGATTTGAATGATTATGTTTATAAAAATGTAGAAACTTGCTAAATGGAAACATTTATAGGAAAAAGACTTAAATAGTAATGAGGTGTATTCCAGTCCTGCGTATAGTATTAGGCCAGACACTTATTTTTATAATCATCTGCATTTATATAGATTATACTGTACTATTTTATACAATCTAATATTGTATGTGTATGATGTATGTATCATATCATACATATTTAAATGGATTCTCAAAGTTACATAAATGTGTTAACCACACAAATGATATGCGTGTACATGAGTGTATAAAGAAGTTAAATAAGAGATTAAAAAAAAGTGTATATTCTTCTTCCCGATCAACTAATTTTAAATTACCTGTCTTCCTGATAATTGTAAATTAAGATAAAATTGACATATTATATGTACTGCTTTGTTAATTCAGTCATGGATGTATTCAGTGTTACACCAAAATGTTCCATATACATTGAGAGAGTCTGTTAGTGTTGGGGATGTTTTTTGTGCTTCTTACACATTAAGTCTTTGCAAAATTGATGAAGAATTTGAAATCTTTTTTTAGTGAATTTGATTTTTCCATTTCCTCTGTTTATTTGTAGTGTTTTCTAATACTTCCTTGTATTCTGTAGGATGCACATCCTGTATTGCATCTCATCCAGCTGTGTTCGGTCTTTTGCAAAGAAAAACAGAAAAGGAATATAATACAACTGAACAAAAATACTCAAGCTAAATGGACTACAATCCTCAGATTTGGTAACAAAGCCTCTGAGAGAAGAAAAAAGAAAAAAGGTAGGGGAAAAAAATGGAACTGGGAATTTCATTCGTATCAATGTGGTACTGGTCAGGCACCACCAAAAGAAATGGTTAATGAGGAAAGAACAATGTGATCTGAGATTGTCTCTGTCTATTTTGCCTTTTTTCTCCTAACTCAAAGTCTGTAGGCCAGATTCTGTCTTTTATTTTTAGTGTAGTTTCAATGATTTTCTTGACATTACCAAGTTTCCCTATGCTGGTACTAACTTCATACCAGCTGAACTTCTCTACATTCAATTGCAAAGTTCTAGCCAGACTTTGGAGAACTACTTAAATAATTTCATCCTCCTTAAAATTGACTAAATCTATCTTCACCACAACTCAATCTGAAATTGTGGCACAAGAAATAGAGGATGAATTCTAGGGCTACACAAGCATAAGTAAGGAAATGAGCATAATTCAAAAGTTGTTGAAAAGTTCTATTTTCACAAATTTTCTTCTTGCAGGATTCACCCATTCTTTCTTTCTGACTTTGTGCAGGGCCGAAGTGAAATTTCAATAGTTTCAAAAAGCTGTTGAGGGTTAGCCTCGGACACAGTTTCTATAAATGATGTTGAGCGTTGATTCTGTCCACAGAGCAATCCTTAAAACTGGTTTTGAAAAAAACCCAAAGCCTTCAACTCTGTTTTACAGTAGCAAAAGAAGAAATTAGATTTAAGTAACAAAAGAACATCTTCTAAACCCTGAATTTTTTTGTCTTAATCTAAGAAATCCCTAAGTAGTTTTTATTCATGCACAAGATTTTCTCAGAAATACGTAGTACACATTTTTGTGCTATTTTTGTCAATTTTTTTGTATAATTTTAAATATAAAATTCAGTGGCTTTGTGACATTTCACCTGTAAGTCGTGTATGTGCAATAAATCATTATATCAGACTTTGCATTTAGTTATGCAGATGTAATGGCACTTACATTCCAAATCTGGACCAGAGGTGAATTTTCCATACACTGTCAATTTCAGATGATCTGGTGCATTTATAAGTCAGAGTATCTGTATCATAGTAAATAAATATTATTGGTTCATAAGGAAATTGTAGAGAATTGGGACTGGCTTGTTTGAAAAGCATGCTCATATAAAAAGTTCTTTTTCTAGTTAAAATGCCAGCTTGGTTTTGGGTTTTTAAAAACTATTTTAGTTAACACAAATCAAAAATAGTGCCATAAAGCTTCACATTTTAAAGTCTTTACTTATATCAGAATGGTAATAAAAATTCACTGTCAAGTTTTCTCTAGGGAGATTTAAAGTTGTACTGTGCTAAATAGATACATAGATCATATTTTCCAAATCTATGACTTCTCAATACACTTTGAGAAACACTGTACGGAAATCGAGGTAGGACTGTGTGTCATCTTGCATTTAATGGAAATGAAATACATTCAATAGAACAGCACAAATTAAATTCACATTAAATATACAGTGAACATAAAATGCCTTTGCCTTTCCCGAGAAGCTGCAGCAGAGTTGTAGAGGGTCGAAAACATGCTGCATTTGGGTCCTGTGAGATTGCTTCCCCTGATAAACCTGAATTTGGAAACTGCTTTACTGAGGAACAAGAGCTGTTGGAGAGCATGCTGTCTCTTTGTTGATTGTTCTTCAGAGTCTGTTAGTGTATCACATTGTGCTGTGGACCTTCCCCTGGGAAGCTGGAGCAGGACAAGCCAGTGCCATCATCCTGTGATAGCATCTGGAGATATTCTGAAAGGAGATAATTTGCCTTTCTCACCCATGAATTAAAGGAGTGTCTTTGAGTTCGGGTGCAAAAACAAGTATCTGCATATATAAGCTCCTTGTTGACTTCAATTCTTTGTAAGATTTAAAGCTTCGATTTTCCTAGAATATTTGTCATACTAAAAAATGTGCACAGAAGAGCCTGACCATAAGGGCAGCTAATTCGTATTTTAATTAATTAGTTGTAAGTGACAGATAAACTCTAGCAATATGCTCCAGTGAGGTTAGTATCTTCCTGTTCTTATTCAGCACAAGTGACATCCAATCACTTCCATCTGTGACAGTCCTAGATTCTTCTTTCAGCCCAGCTGAGGTGAAAAATCAGACCCAGTAGATTTCCTGTTTCCATATATTACCTCCTCTTACAGTCAGTCTCAATCTCTCAATTTCCTTCTGTGAAAGAGCATGAAAGCATCTCTTCTCTCAATCTCCCTTCTGTGTTAGAAGGTAGGAGGGGAAAGGATAAAAGAACAGATGCAATAACCCTTATTTAGTTCTGAAAGAGAAACTACAGATTGCAATGGCAGGAGTTCCAGTGCTTTCACCTCTAGATCCAGGAAGTGTAGTGATGTGGAGCATCACTACTGACAGGAAAGCTGCCAAAGTGTATGGGAGAAGGTGTTCCTTGAAGTAGAATAATTTTAAGAATTGCATCTCTCAGGAGTACAACC
Organism: Cyanistes caeruleus; assembly: GCF_971803275.1. Taxonomy (NCBI): domain Eukaryota; kingdom Metazoa; phylum Chordata; class Aves; order Passeriformes; family Paridae; genus Cyanistes; species Cyanistes caeruleus. The sequence continues at coordinate 38,219,795 of NC_141702.1, forward strand.
CTCTGCAGATTTCCCTCTTTGTCATCTTGCACGTATTCTCATACTCTGTCAAGTTTCTATGCAGATATACTGCCTCTTCTGTCCTGTCTGTGGATTTACCTCTCCCCAAAACTGATCTCTCATTATCAAGTAATTATTAGTAACTATTAAAGTAAACCAGATTTCTGACAAGTAATACACATACTAATTTGTGGAAGCTTGTTTTGTCCTGAGATACTTGATGCTTGCCAGATACACTAAATCACAAGACCTTGCATATTTTATCTCCTTTAAATATGAAATTACATGTGATAGTATGTTTCATGGGTAAATAATGATTTATTCAGAATGTGTTTCCTTTTGGCTTGAATTTGCCAACTGTAGTTTCAGGATGTGATTTCTTTAGTATTTACCATAGTGTGACAAAGGTTAATAGAAGTACCTAATAAACTGTCTTTATACAGTCAATTCTGGTTTGTCTAGAGTAATAATCTTCTAATACAATTGCAGGGATGATGTAAATCCTCTGTAAAATTAAGCTACATGGTTGTATAATGAAGAAAAAAGGCTTTGCTGTAGTAGACCCTAAAGGGCAAGCTAACTCCTGCCTGGATCAGTAAGTACAACAAATATAAACCACAGTATTTCAGTATTGCCTCTAGTCCCCTTTTGTCCTTCATCCAACCAGATTAGCTATCTCTATCCTGTGCACCATAAATGGATAATTACACCCACATACCACTGAATAGGTTTATTTTTTTTCTTTTAATTAATATAATTTTACATGCATTTGCCAAGCAAATTCTTAGTTGTTTCCCATCTAAGGCCTCAGTTCAGATAATGTTTTCCTCGTGTAAGTGGTTCCATTGATCTAGATGAGAGTTAGGTGATACTCCAGCTGAATGAGAGTGACACTTAACACTAAGTATCATTCAGACTCTTTCAGGTGAAAAGCACCTAATTTCAAGAAATACTTTATTTTTCCTTTTACACATGTTTTTTTCTTGAGAAGCTGATTTGAACTGTAGCGATAAAAAGAGCTAAATGGTGCAGTGGGGTGTGGTTTCTTATACATCAATTTTTTGTGTGTTCCTTCTTTCTCACGAATAATATGGCAGCTGTCTACTGTCATTGTGTTGCCCAGTTGCTTAGAGTTTCTAATCCAGTGCATAACCTTTCTTAATTCTGGCTACCCTGAATAATCTTTTGCTACATTGTTGTCTACAACTTAATCTGATAGGTAACAAATATATTTTCTACTCATAGCACATATCTTGGAGCATCCTATATTTTCCTTTGGTTTATGATTAAATTAACCATTTATTTTCTAATACACTTTGTTTTCTATCTCATAGCTAGACTGCAATTTTAGACAGGTGTCTAAATTGCACACTGTATTTTTGTTTTAACCGTCTTCTTTGGGTAGACTAAAAAGACTAGCTTGTATCAATTTATTTTAAACTTTATTTTTTCCCTTCTAATAGTACAATTCAAAACATTACAGTAATCTGTGATACATGAATTAATAACATCTTCTATTGTGACACATGAATTAACATGTTCTATTTCCCTTCACCTTTAAATTTTGTTCTTTATTTAATTTCCAAATATAACCAAATATTTAAATAATGTTACAGGAAAGGAAATTAATTGATATATCTGGCAGATTTAACCTTAACACCAAAGAATTCAGATTTATGCTGTCTGTGAGGTAATATGATTTCATATTTCTTTCACTTACTTCACCTGTACAGTACCAGAAAAATTTCTATAACAGGTGTATTACTCTAGTAAGTCCCACAGTAAGAAATCAACCTACCTAAGTGAACTAACAGTATTAAGATTATGAAAAAAAAAAAGAAAAGGTAGTCTACCAGACCCAGGCCAAGGATATTTTAGAATAAATCTGCCTCCTGAATTCCAGCAGAAAAGATCTATGCTTCTTTTTCTTTCTTCATTGTTAACATATATCTTCCTAATCATCCCATATGGGTTGTGGGAGTTTGTTTTTCCCCCAAATGGTCACAGGCTTGTCAATGAATATTGCTACACAACAAACAAACAAACAAACAAACAGTAATACCAAAACAAAACCACCCAAAAATTTGCCATTGTGTGTCTCTTAAGATTTACAGTCAAAGGACATGGCAGGCTGAAAGAGTATTAAGTCACCTTTGTGTCCTTCTTATTTGGTAAGCTGAATATGCCCTCAATGTACTCTGAAATGCTCTGAGGTCCTGTAAAATTATGGTACACTTCTAAAGCTGGCTGGTGCACTGCAGGGCCAGTTTCAGCCTTTGCTGTCTTGAGCCCTGTCCCACACCACTCTTCCTTCCCCCAGCCTGCCCTTAGCTTTGCCCTGCACTGTGATTTGCAAGTCAGTGCTCTGAAGGTTTCCTTGCGACATGCCTATGCAAAGGCTTTCCCCTCGCAGAGAAAAACAGGGAGGCTTTACTGCTATTCCAGCCTCTTTGTCCTGCCATATAATGTGCCTTGCATATAACCAGCTGTAGCACAATTAAACTAGATTTTAGGTGCTTAATCAGGCTAAGCAAAATACCCTAGTTTGTCACATTCCTTCCTGCTGAAATCAGAACATAGCTTTAAGTCTGCACTGCCTCTACTGTACCTGTTAGTAACTGCTGGCAGCTGGTGAGAGCTTCATCTGAATTTGGATTCACTAGGAGATTATTTAAGATACTTTTCTTTCAAAACAAGTACTGTACCGTATCTGTTCATACTGAGACTTTTCAGTACATTTATTTGTCAAATATGCATATGTATGTGACTACATGCATAATTTCCTCATAAATTCAGAAGTCTTAGATAAATGGAATGTAGGGGTAATACAGCTTCATGCACGAAACACTGTTTACAGAGGGCCAGTCTCTTATCTCCTGTGAATTGACATAATTGCAACAACATTATGCTAGTTGGGGCTTTTTGGCAAGAATTCATGACAGTTACATAATTCATTACAGCCTATTCTAACCTACTGAAATCTATGCATATTTTTAGGCGTAGCTTGTACATTCTCACTGATTTCTGCTGTGAATTCCCTTTTGATGTGCCCTCAGGCTCCCCCTGGGTATGTCACTGTGTCACTTCGAGAGTCACTGTTGCAATTCTTCCACCTATACAATTCTCATAGAAGTCAGTGCAGTCTTTAGATGCACATATGTAATAGGGCTGGATGTTGGTCAAAGCACAGTGGGTCCTGAGCTCTCTTAACAGTCCTCCACACACGCTTCAAATGACCAGGTGTCATGAGCCTGAGCCTTACCTGATATGGACCCCTGGACTTAGTGCTTTTAAGATTTCTATGTACTAGGCTATCTAACTTATGACAAGTTACACCACTTAAAGCTTTCAAAAGTTGTTTATCTGGATATTATAAAAAATTTATCAAGTATCTGGATAATATTAAATTTTAAAAGGAACAAAAATTCTGCATTCTTTTGTGAGGATGGAGAGGTCTTTCTCCACCTCTTCCCCTATGAGCTTTCCACCTGATTTTTCTAGGAAGCTGAGAGTTGTGCCTGAGGAAGTTTGACTTGGAGTTGAGACAGTAACCTACAGTCAGATGGGAGATTTTTGAACTGTCTTCTTCTGCACATCCTCACTGAGCTATGCCTATCCTCAGCAAACATCCTCTTTCACCTGAGGGCACAGCAGATCTACCTGATAGCTCTCCTGCTGTTCTGGGACTGTTTCAAGACTGCTGGAGGAATGAGAGGAGTGAGAGAAGATTAAGTGTACAGCTTGCCTCCTCCTCTGCCCTGCTGAACTAGAGAGAGGGGCAACTCAGGGAAGCGGAGTAGCAGAAGACACAAAAAGGGGAGACTGCTGTGCTGTGCAGGGGATGTGCTGGGTTATCACTGTGAGGACTGTCATAGTCACTTAACAGTTTTGTTGCTGTTTGGTGCAATTGCTGATGATGCCATCGAGTATGCTGTATTATCTTTTTTGCCTCACCTTCAGTTTTGCTGTTCATAGGGAATTATACAGTTCTCAGAAAGATGTTGCTTTGATTTCAAAAGGTGTCTGTCTATATCCAAATGATGAAAAGCCAGAAGAGTTCACATAGGGGCTAAAATAACAAGATTGTTTTAAAACTACCATTTGATTATGGGTTTTTTTTTGCTGTTACATCTCTGTAGCATGCAGATATGTGTGATAACCCTGCTTCACTGACAGTTAGATCAGATTAATCAGGCTGCTTCTTTAACTGCTTCTCTTTACCTTCAACTACATATTGTCCAAAGGAATTCCACATAATTCTGACCAGTGAGGAGACAGCTTTGCTTGACTACATTTTGTTTTGCTATATGGAAAGAATTTACTTAGTTTACATCAAAGTTACACCTAACTTCAGTGACAGGTAAGGTTGGTGTGTAGCAGTGTGAACTGATATAAAACTCTGGAACCTGGCTCTTAACACAGCTCAGAAAAGCAAATCTCATAGTATAGCTCACAGAATTGCTACAAAGGAAATAAATGAATGAAAACTGCATGATTAAATGCTTTCATCTGGAAATTTTGGTGCAATATTCAGAAACTCTACAAATTCTTCTAATTCATCATACTCTTTGTTTATTACTAATAAATTATTGTGCTGATGGAAGGAATTCATTACCCTTTCTACACACTTCACTAGTTGCAGGTCATTTATTAATCTGTGTTATCTGGTAAGACTAAAACCAGCTGTAATTACATTGTTAAACATTGATTAATAAGCAGCCCACATCACTAATATACGCAAGAAGCAAGATAAAAAATCTTTTTAAAGATTTAGAATAAAATTTGAACATTCCTTTGGGAATAAGGAAATCTGGATCTTCATAAATATTCATTTTTGTAAAATTCCATTTGCTTGCACAGCTGTATTTTTGAACACCTTTTGGAAACAGATTAACAAGCAAATTCAATTACACTAGAGTAAACGAACTGCATTCACAAAGTGGTATTAATGCACTAAGTGAAACATTTAGAATGAAACATTTTTTTTAAACAGTCTTCAGCTAACCATACATTTTTTTTATCATTCTTAATTTAATCATATCATTAGGCATACATTTGTTTTAAATCCATTTGTATTTCACAGATTCTAAAACAATATTGCAATTAGAAATACATTATTAAAAACACTGCAGATTCCTAGACCTTGCTTTTGTAGGTTTTCAATAAAATCACTTTGATTGAAGTGACACAGATGAAATTATTACTTGTCATAAGCTTGGATTATCATTAAGGGTAAATAAGCAGAGTGTCTCTGGCACTTGACGAAATTGGGGAACTGATTTTTATGATATAGCTTTATGGGGAATGAATCCAACGGAAAGAAGATGCTTTTAGAAAAGATGTTTTAAGACTATCCTCAATTAATCATAAATGACAAATCTCATTATAGCAGCACTATTGTTAAGGGTCTGTCAGTATTTCCATTACAAACCTGTATTTCAAAGATTTATAAATGTGCTACAGAAATTAACTCTGGGATGAAATTTGCTGTTAACACTGTTCACTATAGGATTATACTTTCCTCACAAAACTTTAGGAAAATCTATTTTAGCTTTTTCAGTTGGTCAGCTTCAAAAGAAACAGAAATGAGAAGTTCTGTTGATGACTATTTTTGTTCGCATAATTTTTAAAAAGGACATAAATTAATAGATCAGGAGAACTATAATTCTATAGCGTAAAGGATTGATCTGTCCTTTTTTCCCTTTTTGTCCCTGAAAGAATCACCCACTTTAGTGTGAGTTCAGCTTGTAATAGGGCTGCAATAAGACTGCTGAAATTCTTTGCTCAGTCTTCTGATCCTTTTAGGTTATGTCATTAAATTTCATTACTAATCAGCATTGAGACCTGTTTTCTAGCTCATCCAAATTTGTGCTAGTCCAGAACATGTTTGACCACTGGGATTTCATAGGACTTTGAAGCAGAGCCTACTATTTCTGCAGAGCTGATTCACTAGGGTGCAAAAATAAGTATTGCTAGAAAGTTCAACAAGTGTAAAGGCCAGTAGTACTGTGGTTCTTCGGTATATGACTCAGGAAGGTAGATGTCCTGTCAGGCTTTTGAAGCCTCTGAGAGGGATGGGGTGAATTCCTTAAGGACATTTTGAAGAGGACCAGAACCATGTTTTGAAATCTCTAAGTACATTCTCTGTACTCAAGGATGTTAGAGGTGATGCAGTCGTTCTTTCGTACTGTCCCATACTTGGGAGAGATGATTACCCACATACATATGTCCAGAAAGGTGGTAAGTGTCCCATTCCTAGCAACATTCAATTCCATGTTGGATAAGGCTCTGAGCAACCTGGTTTAGTTAAAGATGTATAGCAAGGGGCTTGACTAGATGGCCTTTAAATGTCACTTCCAACCCAAACTGTTGTATGATTTTATGATATTGAGATGATGATAAGGAGATCCTGTTTTCTGGCGTCTGGCAGTGATTTCTTACCTACTTTGGCCAAATCTGTCTTGGTAAGCCATGTCTGTGCATGTTGTCTCACACTGGTGGCCTGGTAGTGGAGTTTCTGTATCCCACTCCTCAACTGTTTGAGCCACCAAATCAGGTACCCACTTCCAGGCTCCCCATGGGGAATTTCATCTTCCCATGCCTAGGAATCATTTAGGACAGTATTAGCTGACCTGGACACGTTCTGCTCTAACAGCACAAATAGTTGATGTTTGGCAACACTGCACACTGTTCTTTTATTTACTAGTGCACATAGATATTTTGAGGTTATTCAAACTGACAAGAGAGCTAGAGGTTGGTTTGGACAGAACTGAAATATGTAATCAAGGTGAAGCTTGCCAGTTCCAAATGGGAGAATCCAGCTTGAGAGAGCCAAACCTTCAAGCTGACAAAGATGGTGTTACCTCTAGAGCTGGTAGCCTTGAATGACCAGTGTATAGATCTATGCTGATACCTGCACATCATATATGTAACAATTCCTGGTTTATAAGGGGGCATAGGCTATGTTCCTGAAGAGACACAGTATTTGGCTGGCTGTCCTGGGTGTGCTCTTTCATAAGATAAAAATAAGATACTCTTTTATCCACTATTGCTGAAAAGTTGTTTTCTTAATAGTAGCCTTGGAATAGGCACGCACTGAAGATCCTGCTACCTGGCAAATCAACCTGCAAATGAACCTGCCAGTTGCCACAGGGGAACCTTGCAGTGACTGAACAAGAGGCTGGCATGTGTCATCTATGTGTACAACCAGACAGCAAGTGTCTCCATTAACCACAACTCTCAATTCATCTTAGGTGGCAAACTTGACTACAGCCAAAACTCAAGCTGAATTTCCAAGGAACTAGATTTGAATAAGTAGATTGAAAAAGAAAACAAAGTTCATGGAAGGAAGATATTCAATATGCAGTGGCAAGTTTATTGATGACATGGTTATTGTGCTGAAAATGACAAATCTGTTGTTTGTGTAGAAGACAGAATTTATGAACAACAAATTGCATGATCTTTTGTTTTACTCTATTTAGAAAACAGCATTTATGATAGTTTAAATCTAGGCTGATGGCTTGATTAATTTAGACAGTTGATGCTTAAGGTATTGTGGAGAAAAAAACCTTTCTGTTTTATTCAGGAATAAGTTACCTCATATTTCAGGTGGAGAGTAATTATGTTGTGTCACTTTTTACCCATTTGCTGTTTGTCTTTATACAATGTTTGCCATGCTGAGGACAGTAGAAGCTTGCTAAAATATGGTGTGATCTTCTAAGTGTATAAAAACAAATTTGAAAAGGGACGAAACCAAAGCAAATGGTAATAAAGGGAAGTGCATTTAGTGAACAGACAAATAAGTATTTAACGAAACTTTCTTTTAAATGTATTTTCTTTCCCAGGTATTTAAACAGTGGTATTTTATTTAAAAAATAAACTTACTGAACATCTGTAAATGTTAGAATGTGCTACAGGTCTCTCTGCAGTATGCAGTGGTCTCTTCTGCATTTTGGTGTGGTATAACCAGAATTAATGTGGCCAAACAGTAAATTTTCACAGAGATTCATGGGTAAGTCTATGCTAACTTGTGATTGCTGATGATTTTTGAGACTGAAAGATGTGATATGTGAAAAATGTAAAGGTTATTTGTGCAGATAGTTACTGTTTTAAAAAGTTCCATATATTTTAACACATATAAGTATTTCTAAAAAAAGAGGATTATTTCCATTTATTCCATTGTATCTGTGTCTGTTATGGACTAGAATCTCTATTGTAGGACTTAAAAAAACGCCCACATACTGACAATAGAAATAACTTCATAACATGCATGAGGATCACAGACATCACTTCTGGCCTAAAATATATTGATCTATCCAGACTTTAACAAAAGCAGTCAGTGATTCATTACTCAAAACATATCTAAATGTTTGAGAACTATTGTTAACCAATAGCCTAATCAACAAAAAATGAAGAGGAGTTACTGAGCAGTGTTCATTCTAAGCATTGCATCTGCTTAATGATTCACATGCAAATGTTATCAAAAAGGTCCTTTAGCTCGCTCTTTCTCTGCAGAGTTCATTTGAATATGCTGCATTTGAATTATTCTTTTTTGATTAGCCTAGCTCGACTGAAGGTGTATATTGCACAGTGGTAGCATGTGAGTGCTCAGGGCTGGCCCAGTGCTTGGTGTACGCAGCAGGAAGTCTTTGGGGCCAGAAGCATAAGCACAAACAAAATATTGGTGGAAAAAAATCCTTCTTTCTTATAGATATACAGAAAAAATTACAAGACCCTGGAGACTGAGCAGAGAACCACATCTGACTATGTTGTCCCTAGCCTGCTTGTATGAGTAGCTGCTGAGCTGTGTTTCTTTAACTCTTTACCTGTATTATTTCTCATGCTTACAGCCTAAAACTGAAAGCCTCTGTGTAGGCATGTTAAAGGATTTCTTGCTATGAATAGGACAGAAGTTAGGAGAAGAACTGGAATTGAGGCAGTCTCATAGCATACCTTGGGATGATTGGAAAGCATGATATCACCTTACAGGAATGTGTGGTGTGAGCTGATTTTGATGCGCAATCAGCAGGCAGTGCGTGCCTTGCCACTCTTCTCCCATATGCACACTTGTGCCTTCTGTGGGTACAGTGCTGTACCATGCAGGCTGAAGGCAGTTTAGTCAAGAGAGAAGCTCTGATGTGCCTTTGAGGAAAATACAGAAGATTCTCCAATTGTGCCTTCTGTTGTATATTTTGAACAAGCATGCTGAAATCGCCACAGCTTTTAGGTGAGTTTCACCAGCCAAGTGATGTAACTGGAAATGTTATGGTATAAATTCTGCCAGTTTGGTTGTCTCACTCTGTTTTTTTCTACTAAAATCATAGCCTACCCTCTGTAACAGATCATGGGACCTAAGCACAAACATGTGTTTTGCATCTTACAGTGGTATATTTGTAGGGAACCTGGTAGTCTGCAGGATTTTCTGTGTCCAAAGGCACCTGACTGATAGTTGTGCAATAAAATGAAGATTGTACTTAATGTACAAAAAAAAAAAAGTAGATTGTACTGAAAAATCTGTATGTTTTGTTTTCCTACAGGAAAATCCCAAAAGAAAAATGAAAATACTTTTCTATTTGAAGGTTTTTGGTGGTGGTGGAATTTTATTTCCTTTCAAAGAGAAATTAGAAAAATTAAGGCGGATTTCTGTTTTCAGAGAAATACCTTAGTTAGAAAATGTTTATCTGCTTATTCATTAATTTTAATAAAGAGGGTTTGTTTAAAAAAAATCCTTCAACCAACTGTAATTATATATTGAACACTAATATGAGGAATATACTGCAAAAACCTGCTAAACGGCTATGAAGATGATTTAAAGAGTGAGACAACATCACGAAATATAAATGTCGCTTTTAGATGCGACAGAAAGCAAACAAAAACTACATCCACACAAATAAATAAAAGAGGCCACGTGCTTGGTGTACGCAAACTGCTGTTTGCATTTCCTCCCTTCTAAAACAGATGCTGTAACCAGTCCCGCTGCCTTGTCCCCCATCTGAGCTAGTGCTGGCCACTCCAGGCAGTTCCTTCTCTGAGCCTCTGCTTGCATTACAAGTGTGGGTGGAATAGACTATAGATGGTCACAGGTCCCTGTTTAGAGCCATGCCCTGCTCCTGCTTAGTTCCTTAGTGAAAATGTACTTTGTACTCTCTACAAAGAGAGTAGTTTTCTGCAAAAATTTCGGCTGCAGTTTAGCATACCTGCTGGGCTTGATCTTCAGGGACTACAGAGTTTTTTCACATGTGGGAGAGCCTTATAACAGATGAGCAAAGCACAAGGAAAATCTTTTGGCCTGAAATAAGAGTGGACTTTTATGTTTTAGATGATAATTTTTAACAGAGTGAATCACCACCATGTCATCAAGAATATAGCAAAAACGCATGAGAAAACTCTGTCAATAAAATGCTATTTCCATGGACAATTTTGTATGATTGCAAATTCCATTTGCTGTAATAAGTTGCAAATGTAATTTATTACAAGTTAAAATCGGGACTGAGACAAGTCATTAAAAATGTATAATATACAAAATTTTGTTTCTCCTTATGAGTGTGAACTTTCTGAGCTCAACTCTTCTCATTAGTATGTGACAGTGCCAGGAGATACTTTGATCCAGAAGGCTAGATATACATGCTGTATGCCATAAACACATTTTAGTTTTAATAACAATCCAAGAGGTTCAGCATATTGCTTAATAAAAGATCAATGCAGTAATATGATTAACCACTCTGTGTTGTATTCTTTCCATTTGTGAGAAAAGATAGTTCAGGGGCTGCAATGCAGTGAATAGCAAAATGACTAATTGACAGGCAAGATGAAGGTTTTCCTAAGGGTTTTTTCTTCCTCCCCACCCTCAAAGCTTTCTTTGTTGTTAGAATGCTGTTAACTCTTTTGTTTAGGGTCTCTTACCTTTAAACAGGCTTGTGGAAGAGCTTTTCATATTTTTAGCAGTAGATTTACTTGCTGAGTAAATATAGCTGATGAAAGAAAAGCTGGTGATCCATAAAAGACCAGGCTGCAGGGATCCTCATTAATCTTCCAATAGTTTTTGCTGTCATTCCTCTTTAAAGTTCCTCCTTGCCTTGTAAAGTGTTTGTGGAAAACGTAGGAGCCTTCTACTAAGCAGTGATTTCCAGCCAGATCCCAACAAAAGCTCCCACTCCCTTTCAACTGGTTTTAACTTCAACTGTGTCATTGGGAAAGGTTCTCAGTTGTGAAAGGGGAAACATTGTTTAACTGAGTTTTACAAAGGGAAGACAAAGAAAAAACCAATTTTCTTGTTATCTGATGTTATCTGACAACATCACTAAATGCATCAGTAGGATACAATGATAAAATAAATTTTAAAAAATAAAATATATTCAAATTTAAAGAAGAGACTGTCCTTTGGAAATCTTGACTTCTCTTGCAGAGATAATGAAGCATACATATGGCATGAAATTGAGAAAGTTAATATAATTAGCTGTGATGGATTATGGTAAAATCATGAGAATACCAGGATGGAGGCCTACAGTTTAGAAGCTTTAGAATTAAATTTTTTTTTAGAAAATTTCAAATTTGGGATTGCTGAGCTGATAGTCTCTCATCAGGGCTCAAAGCATGGTCTGCTTCTCCCAAGGGTTGTTAAACTGGCTCATGTTCAGATTATCTCTCCTATCCTCTCCAGCATTTTAGTGCATCCATCAGATATGCTACCAGTAAGTCTTTAGCTCAGGGAGTTACTGAATCATGGTTTGGGGTGGAAGGAACCTCAAAGATCATCAATTTGCAACCCTCTTCCCAAGGATAGGGGAACCTTCCATTAGACCATTTTGCTCCAAGACCCTTCCAACCTGGCCTGAAACACTTCCAGTGATGGGGCATCCACAACTTCCCTGGGAAACCTTCTCAAGTGTCTCATCACCCTCACAGTAAAGAACTTCTTCCAGATATCTAATCTAAATCTACCCACTTTCAATTTAAATCCATTCTCTCCTTGTTTCATCACTATTTAAAAGACACTTAAAAAAAGCCTCTCCAGCTTGCTTGTAGGTCCCTTTTACTTACTGGAAAGCTGGTATAAGGTCTCTCTGGAGCCTTTCCTCCATGCTAAATAGCTCCAAACCAGCTCCTTCTCTTGGTCTTCATAGGAGAGAGAGGTGCTTCAGCCCTCTGATCATCTTTGTGGCCTTCCTCTGGTCTCACTCCAACAGGCCCATGTCTTCTTTCTTGTTGGTCCCAGAGCTGGTCACAGCACTGCAGGAAGATTTTCACAAGAGCAGAGTAGAGGGGCAGGATCCCCTCCCTCACCCTGCTGGCCAAACTGCTTTTGATGCAGCCCAGGACACAACTGGCCTTCTGGGCTGCAAAATGCAGATTGCTGGGTCATGTTGGTCCTCTCATCCACCAGCACCCCTAGTCCTACTCAGCAGAACTGTCCTCAGAAAAAGTCGTATAGAATAATTCAAGCTCTTTCATGGACAAGAGAGAATGGAATCAGATGGCTTAAAAGCTCCTTTGGTTCAAAAGGTAAGAAAAAATACAAAACACCAAAATTCTACCAGTTTGCATCAGACTAAGGGGAAAATTTTTTTTTTGCTCAGGGTAGGGGAAGTGAGATACAATCTTAGATAGTATCTCCAAATTTTCACTAGGATGGTGAAAAGGCTTTGAGAGAGAACATATTTCTGGTCCTCTTTCAACTGTATTTGGCACACTTATTTTCAGAGTTGTGTGAAAGTATTTTAGTGGATCAATTTTTCTAAAAAAATTTAAAGCCTTAGGGAACTGGAAAATATTTGATCTTGGATTAAGTTTAATAAATATTCTTTTGTAAAGCAAAAAAAAAAAAATCAAAAAAAGAAAGAAGAGAATGGGAAACACTAAAATATTCTGGTTCAACATCCCTGACAATCTTTTCTTTTGATGTAAGCATCACTGAGAAAATCAAGAGAATCCCCTTACAGCAGAAGTGGGGATACTTGTTTCTGGTAACCCTACTCCTGAAGCCTTCTCTGGTACCATGAAGGCCAAATTTTTGACTTGTTTTCTTTTGAATTGAAGCAGAAACACAATTTTGTGAATACTGGCAGTCAATCACTGTTTCTCCAATCTCCCATGTTACAGTTTTTCTGTTTTTTTGTGTAGTGCTGAGATTATCATCAAGGAACAATCTAAAATTTAAGAAGCAGTTTTTATGTGGCTTAGATTCATACCATTAAATGACAGTAATTTTGTTTAAACCATCATCTAGAATCTGTCTATAGTTAATGTCAGGTCAGCAAAGCAGTCTTAAGACCTATCTAAGGATTAGTTTGAGCTCTGAATCGTTCTCTGCTCATGGTGAAGGGAATTAAGTTTATTACCTAAAACTTTGTGTCTCTATGGAAGTGGGCCAAGGTTGAGTGATTGAATCCCTGATGGGGCATCTGCTTTTCTAGCAAATCCCAGACTTACTTTCATTTTTATTTTGTGACCTAGTGAATATTTATTTATTTATTTATTTATTTATACAATTTGCAATAATTTAAAAAAGGCATAGAAAAACACAGCTTTAAATGAAGAACTTACATTCTTCTAGGAGAATGAAGATGTTAAGAGGAAAAAGCTCCCAAATACCCTGAAGGAAATATTTGTTCTAGAAAAAACTAAGTGTTAATTTGTCTCTGAAATTTGATTTTAGTATCATTGAATTATCTGTACAAGCTATCTATCATTATCCCCAATGCTATAAAATGAGATTATATAATAAACACGCTAAGATAATAATGTGTTCAAGAGATGCTTAATAGATGTATCTATCTTTGGTAATATAAAATAATGATTTTCTATTATTTGGCCTTAAAGTGATCTGGAAATCTGGAAATTTTCCTACAGAAAATAAGTCATATCAGTTAGATGCAGCAAATATTTGGGGTTTTACAAGTAAGCAAGCCCTCAACAGCTACAGAAATGGCTCTGTGGCTTATTCAGTGTATAGGTCAGCCTTAGACAGATGGCTAGTCCCTGGGAAAGCCTTCTACAGTGAGTTACAGGACTGCCTGGGGCAAGCTCTCTTCATGGAAATGAGCTCACCTATTCTTCCATTCCCAGATTCCTCATTCTTGGAAACACCTGTTCCTTAACCTGGGGCTTCTTAGCTCGAGAGAGTTACTTCAGCTCCTTCCTTTGTAGCCTTGACTTTGTATATATATCTTTGCCTGCTGGGTAGAGATGGAGGGACCTTTCCACCAGGGAAGAAGGCATTCACTCTCTGTGGTGAGGTTTGGGGCTGTTTGTGAAGAACAAAACACACAGGCCCTGATTGTAATTGAAGCTTGTTCCCACTGCCAGCAGAATAAACAAGACCAGATACATCAGCTGTTATTTGTAACAACCATCAGTATTATGGTGCAGAACCTCCATGGTACGGCAATTAGGACCTTAAGTGAAAATTTATGCCTCAAAGACCTGTAATCTGTAGACTAGAACCAAGGAATGACAAATAATACCCACTGGTAGAACTTTAAAGGGATGTATGGGCTCAGAAAATCAGGAATGTTAACATAATCCAGTCACTAGGGAGCAAGTGATGTTTAGGAAAGACCTAAAACAGTCTTGATTCACATTTTAAAAATCATCAGCTCCATTTTGTCTTCTGGCTCTCTGAGACAGAAAATAACGCAAAACAAAACCAAAACATTCAAACAATAAAAAGTGACCTGACACCACACCAAGCAAAAGAAGAATATAATGGCCTTTTTCATTCTTCAGTTCCAAGTTATAAAAAAATAGGACCTACAAGAAATTCAGGCTGAGTGTTATACTCTGTGAACAAGACCAGTCCACTCTAGAGGAAGCTACCTTTGAGCTGGGTGGACTTGAGGCACCTGGCATGACTTGGCTTGCAGGTCACCAATTGCTCTCTGAGGTGAATATCTTCAGCAAGTTCGCTGTAGCCTCATTCCCTCATGGTGCAAAACACAGCACTACCTCTGCTGGTGAATGTTGAGATAATCAGTGTGCTAAGTCGTATTTTCCTGTTTCAAAAATACACAAGTGAAAATAGAACTGTAAAAGCTGGGTGACATAGCTTCTAGAGGTTTTCAGGAGAATGAGTCAGTACCACAGCTTGTGTTCTGTGCTCTCACTAGACACTCTGGGATGTTGTGTGACTGATCTGACCAGGTCCATCCCCTTCCCTGCTCTTGCTGAGGCTAGGCTGAACCATCTGGGCTGTTCTGCTCTCGCTGCCATTGTGATTGCTCTCAGGATTTAAAAACAGGGAGCAAGAAAAGGAGTGATAGCAATAAGAATCTGAGGAAAACACAGAAATGTGCTGAAGGAATGAAAGAGGATAAAGATCTCTTTTTCTGTGTTTGTACCTCTGTGGACTAGTGATCAGGTGTCCTTTGTGGGCACATCCTGCTGATCATGAGCACTTAATGGAAGTGTTTTGATGACAGTAGTGATAACAATAACAGCAGAACAGAAACAGTAACAGCACCTTTTTTATTTTTTCCTCTGACTCACTACTGAGGCCATTTGAGAGGAAAAGATTTTCTTTTAAAGCTTTGAGAAGTAAGGTTACAGATGGAATATAATATCCAAGACTATTTCATTCAAAATTTAGCCCCTTTTCTGTAATATTGATTTTGGTTCATTGTCTTTTTTCAGTCTAGCCCAATCTTCACATAGGTGCTGAGCTTTATTAAGATTCTTGTCATGTGAATAAGTTATTTTTTTTCCCATTTTCATGCCACTTTCCTCAAACAGTGGGTGTATTGTTCTCTGAATTTTTGACTACTTTGAACAACTGAATTCAGCATTAGGTGAAGTGTTCAAGCTCAGACTTTTACAATAGGAAAATAAAGAAAAGTAAGGCACATTGGTCAGCATTGCAGGCAGTTGGATCAGCACTTGCAGTCAGACAGTAGAGAAGTATTTTGAAGGCTTCAGGGAAAAGGAGAGGTTGAAAGGAAGACAGTGAGTTAGGTTTGCAGATGCTTACAAGGATACCTTTCCAAATGTGAATAAAAAAAAAAAAAAGACAAAAAAAAGACAAAGATAAAAAGAGCATAAGGGCCTGACATAAAAATTAAAGAACTGCATTAACAGAATGAAAATGGCTAAGATAAGCCATGAAAGGCTCTTCCTTGAATGTGAAAGCAGGAGTCAGGGTTCTGTGCAAGAAAGTGGGAAAGAAAATCTACTGGAAAGACAGAGAGGGATGGATTTAATTGGTCAAAGTGCCAAACTATGAAAAAGATCTTTACACTTTACAGAACCATTTTGAATGTATTGAAAGAGGAGGATTAACTGTCTTAGGTCCTGTGAGAAGGATGTTATGCTAACTGAAATGACCAATGACAGGAACCAGATGAAATAGATAAAAGGATAGAAAAGGCTTCAACCAAGAGATATTTCACAATATTTAGACAAATGCTGGAAATAAAGATCTAGGGAAAAGTCTAAATAGGCCTAAAACTGTCTATTAATCTTCATTAACCATTAAGCAAGTCTAAATGACCATTTAACTTTAATTATTCATACTGATTTCTGTGATGGCTAGGTGGTAGATGTGATTGACAGATAAGTCTTTGGTTTTTTCAACAGGAAGGAAAAAATGAAGGAAGTCTTTAAGAAAAAGAACAAGATTCTATTTCAGCCACATGAAATCTGAGCCAACAGCTAGATATATTCAGGAATGTATGAGAGATGAAACAGTATTTTGATTTGTACAGGAAAAAACAGGTTTGGCCAAAATAGAAGTATGATTTGTCATACCAGAGGAAGAATAAAATCAGTTTGCATCTGAAGATAAAATTACCTGTAGAGAATGAAAAGGAAGACAGTAATCTAGAACACAGTTTGTAGTTCCACCACACTGAGGTTTCTCCTTTGATGAATGCACTGAAAGGTCAGATGTTAGAAGCAAGAGATGATCCAGGAAAGTATCACAGAAACTAACTGAGACAAGAGTTAAGGAGAGGTCAGTAATATCAAACACAGCTGATAGATTAAGATGAAATAGTGTCTGGCAAAAAAGTAATTAGAAACTGTAGTAAGAATAGTTTCACTGTACGTACAAGGATATGCTGGAAAATAGTTCACGTTAGAGAAAAAAAATAAGGAATATTTTATAAACAATTATAAATTACCTCTAAAGTAGAAAGAAGTGAGTGTTTTTTTCAGTGTCAAGGTTAATGGTTGTGTCATTGGGAGAAAAAACAGCATAGCATGAGAGCTTGTGGATAATAGAAAGAAATAAAATTAACAATAGGTTTATGGGATTAGAGGGTGTCTAAGATTCAAAAGGAGGAAGACGAAAGGGGTTTCTTCTGAGAGAGTAGAATGAAGGGTAGGGTTGAAAAGCATGTTTTTTATCAAATGATTTTTTATGAGTATTGGTTCAAAATTATATATACATTTTATCAAACACAGATTACTGTAAAATACTCTAGAGGATTGTAACAATTTTATTGTATGGTGCCATAAATTATTCTTGAGAAATTCTACAAAAGTTAAAAACCCCAAACAAACCAGGTTTTACTTCCCACTCATTATATATAACACATAACGACGTAATTCTTTAGAAAAAGATCTATTTATAGCAAAAAGGCTTAAACATTCCTCAGCATGCTATGATGGCACTGAGAATGTATGGCAGGGACACAAAAGTAGTTGGAAATATTAGAGTATGTAACATTTCTTAAAATCATCTCTTTAATTTTTAACCATAACTTCACTGAGTTTAGATTTACATAATAGAAAACAGTCAGGCACAGCAATGATTCAAGAGATTCTTTACCAGCCAGGCGTTCCCCATGACAAGCAATCTGCACACCTATATTTCTGGGCTGCATTCTCAATCACTTTTGGAGCGAGTAAAGTATAGCAAAGTACTCCTCAGGACTGGGAAGGAATCCTACCTCACCATCTGTTACCAATTTTGGAGCTGAAGACCCCATGCATTCTTAAATCACTGAGTAAAAAAAAGTTGAATATAACTGGTGTTAACCTGCTACAGCTAGAACTGTTAATGTTGCCTAGATTCGGGGCAGGATGTCACTGATGAATAGATTCCTAAACATATTCCTAAACACCTGACCCGGATTTCTTTGGGGCAGAAGATGATATATTTTGTAAAGAATTGTTTCACACTGTGGTGACTGAGTACTGACATAGCCCTGAATAGTAATATATTGTAATCAGTCTTTGCTGCAAGACCATGAAGCAGCTAAACACTGAGTTATGAGTTAAGGGTATGCTCTCATCTGTGTCTGATATATGGTGCTATCTGATCTGTGTCCTCACAATGTGATGGCTTTAAAAGGCCATCCATTGCTTTACAAAGGTCAGCTTTTTTGGCCCTGCACTACTCTCTTCATCTGTTTTGCAAGCAGCTCAACAGGCCTGCAGAGACAGCAGAACAGGAGATGACAACTTCAACTTCATTTGGTGCAGAGTTCCATAGTACGGCAATAGTCCAGAGCATTGCTTGGGTCTGAGTCCTTCATTCTAAAGTTCTCTAACTTAGTAAAAATGGAGATATGCTTTCAGTCTGAGTAATTTGTAAATTTACCTTCCTTTTCTGCAGGATTTCCCAGGAGAAATACATCCACAAAGCACTGGGCTTGCTGCACCTGAGCTGTACAGATGGTCTGCATGTGCACATAAAATCAGATGGATTGACCTGCCCATATGCAGCCTATATGTCTCTGCTGCTCCTCCAACTGAGCTGCCAGGCATCTGGAATTCTCAAAAAAAAAAATCTCCAAAATACTCAAATTCCACCTGGACACCATTTCCGGGAGGAAAAATAGGACATATCAGGAAAAACCTGGACATATGGCAGCCCTAGTACAATCAGAATAGTTAACTAAGAAAGCAGCCAAATAAAATAAATTGTGTGTTCTGTATTGTCTGTCTTGTGCTGAAAATGTAGCATACCTGTCAATGTGATTTTAGGGTGATTCTTTATTTTTTATCTCTTTTATCATGGAAATTAGAAAAAGAAAAAAGATATTCTACAGTGCATTGGGTTTGCAGTCTTATTCAATGTCTATATTTTCTATAATATGAACTTACATTTTTCCTGTTCTTCCCAAGGGTCGCTATCACATGTAGTATGAATGTGTATGCACAATAATTTAAAATAGCTACAGGGGATCTGCAGCTCCTACTGCAGTTGCAAAGCAAGCTCACTGAACACTTTTTCAATATCTTTATGTTTTATATGTGTAAAACACAGTCACTACTTCTGGTGCTTTGCAGCATTAAGGTAATGACTCCTTTAAACATGGAAACACTGTTGTAATAATAGTACAGATTGCATATTATGAACATGCAGCACTCAGTGCAGAGCAAATATCCCAATGGCAAGTAACTACTAAGAGTGTGCAATATTTGCTTTAAAACTACAACATATTGCCCAATTTAAATTACTTAAACTGATTATTCTACATTCCAGGCTAATTGTCTGCAAAATTTCATTATAAAAATCACAGCTGTTTTCTTGTGCATGTGTGCATGGGATTTTGTTTGTTTGGTTGGGTTTATTCATTTGAGAAAAGAAAAATATGTGTCTGAAACAAATCTTTTTGCCGTGTTCAGGGCAACATTTATTATAAAATGTTTAACACAGAATCAGTTTAAGCCTATTAAGCCTTAGTGCCTAAGCTTCCATCCACACCATCTCTGTACATAGATACCAACATGTTGCTAAGGAGGATGCACCAGTGCGTCAATGCCTAAAGATGCATATGGCTTCCAAGCATATTGACTTAATCTGGGCATAACTTCTATTAAAAAATGGACAATGCCTATCCTTATTTGCATATAAAAAGCCACAGACATCTTCAGATGTGAATCAGAAAATCCATTTGGCATCAGTGGAAGCACATGATTTAAAACTACCATATGGTCAACAATTTGTGGAGAACAAGTGTTCTGGTCACACCTTTCTTAAAAGATACATGCATAAAGCTCATGTGTTGTTCTTGTGCTGAGTGCAAAATGAAATATTTTTAATTATTAAATACTTTTTTATATTCTTTATTTTGGTCTATACCTCTGTCCAGAAAGATTAAGTTGTGTTTTAACTCAGCATTTAGCAAGACTAATAACCAATGTTTTGCATAAAATAAACCACTGTTAAAGAGCTAAATTTACGAGATCAAAATATGACTGGTGATTTAAAAGTCTACTTCTGTTACCTGTATAGACAAGGGTAAAAGTTGCTGCCTTACAAGAATACCCTTAGCTGCAATAGTAACAATAGTGATCATGGTATGTGAGCAAGATAAGACTGGGAGTCGTGCCTTATACAGTAATTACAATCAATTAATCACTTATTTCTGCGCCATCTCTCCAACTGCAGGCAGTGTCAGTTCCCTCCATAAAAGGCTGAGAGTATTCACACTGTAACTACAGCTACTACTCACCCACTGACTGGAGAGGGTTTTCTGGTAGACACTATTTAGTGACTTTTCAAAAACACCTGCGTGACTCAGAAGTTTGAAAGTGGCTTAGACACTTAGGAAAGTCAATAGAAATTATGCACCTCAGGGCCAGATTTTTAAAGGCTACTATCTTCCATTGATTACAGGAATTAGGAACCTAAATACCTTTACAAATCTGGCACAAGAGGCTAAATCACATTTGAAAGTCAATAGGAATTAAACTTCTAAGTGCCTAAATCAAATGAAAAAAAGACGTGTTTTAGGAGTGAGACTCTTTATAATTGTATTCCCGCTAGTGTAACTGCAAATTATGGGTTCAATTATTCCACTTAGGCACAGCTCAGAGGAAGAAAGTGGTATGAAGTTGAAATACCCCAGAGGAAAGCAGCCATTCCTAAACTCTTTCAGGAGATGCAGAATACTGCTTCATGAATTTTAGGCTTGTGAGAGAAAGAAATCATGGTTTTGGTTTAGGCTGTTCTCCTTAAACAATCAAGATAAGGACTAATGATACTATTAGTCTTATGTTGTAATTTAAAAAAAAATATACTGTTTGTTATTCCCTGCAGTTCTGAAAACTGATATAGTACTTAACAAAAATAAAACAAGACTAAAACAAGGTTTGTCTGAGTCCAAGAGCCTACAGTATAGGCACTAAATGTCATCATTACTTGAATGCTGATATGTGTGCTCAAATGAGGTAAATCAGCAGGATTAAGAAGTAACATTTTACTCAAGTACTCATTGTGAACATATGTAGAAAAATATCACCATAAGTAAATAAAGACAAATAATATATAAAACAAGAGTACAGAGAAGTGAACCAAAGAAAGGAAAATAGCAATAAGAAGGTAAAAATATTTTTTCTAATGCCTGGTGACACAGAATTATTTTGTTTATAATTTTGTCATAATTGCAAAGGAGAGATAACCTACCACTACCAATAGGGCAGTGATTATATGCAAAGGTCATCTCTCTTCACATTAATCAAGGAGTTAACAGTGATTGAGATGATTCAAGAAAATCCTAGAATGAGGAGGGTATAATTATTCAGAGAAAGGAAGAAAATAAACAGGAAATATCATGCATTGAAAAAATTAATTATGAGACTTCAAAATGATTACCACAATAAGTTTTAGCATTATCTCATCTTGGGGGGGAAACAAAAAAAGGTTGCATTTGTGCTATCAGTGTCACATGCAATAATCCAAATATTTTTTAATTCCTCATTTGGATGACTAGTAATGGGAACTGAGGATGGCATATAAAGAAAATTATGTAAAGGAGGCCTATGAAATTACATACCATATAACAAAAGCAAATTTGGAACCGTTATTCACCAAGTCAAAAGCAAATTTGGAACTGTTATTCACCAAGTCTCACCATGCACCAGTTATGGGCAACCCAATGAAATTACCAATTAGCAAGTATAAAACAAAGTAAAGGAAGATCAATTGTTTTCCACACAAAATATTGTTACACTTCATTAATTTTTCATATATACTGTTGTAGACCTGAAGCATAAGATTGGTCAAAATGAAGAAGGCAACAGCCAATTTTAATCCTGGTAGCATAGAGATTAAGTCTGAGAATTTCTAACTTTGATGACTTCTAGAATCCAGGTAGCAGGTAGAGGAGAAAGTTTATGGAGAAAAGAGGAAAATATGAGCACCAGAAGAAAAACTATGTGTTTCCTATTACTACATTCTTCCCTTAATATACATTAGCTGCTGGTGCTCCTCTTGGTTCTTTTCCTTGTGAACAGATTCACTCCTGGCCAAAATGTCTTTGCCTGAGATCTCATCTGGAGAGGACAAATAGGGAGAGAAAACCCACTCTGGAGCAAGCAAAAGCTGATTGTGGGAGAAATGATAAAGAGGAAAGGGAGGAATGTAATAATTTAAGGGTCACAAACATAAGAACAGGTAAACAGCAGGAGACAGCAAGCAAAGTGCCCCAAAAGCACTCATCGTTTCTTGAAAGTGTCATCCAAGGACAGGTGGGCACTGCCTGCTTCTGTGATGTATGGAAATGTGAGAGGATGAGGCAACAGTTACAGAGTCTGCAGTTGCCCCTGACTCCATGCAGCTTCCTTTTCCTCATTCATTTCAGGAATGACCAGGGCCAGCAGGAAGGTAATGAGATGCTAGGACATGGTGGGTCCTCAAGCACCACAGATATAAAGAAAAGGAAATGGAGAAAACAAAAAAACATCAAAAAGGGGTTCTTGAGGAGACAGAAGGGAAATTGCAGGTGGTGTTCATGATATACGTGTTTACCTGGATGTGACACTTGCTGCAGGAATCGTGGGGGCACTAAGACCCCCTCCATGACCATGAACATACCCACATGTCGACAATTTTCCAATAATTGACAGTCAAATGTAGAGTGTGCTGCTCCACAGTCATATGTTACCAACTTGATAATTATAGAACCTATCAATTAGTCTAGATGGAGTGCAAATGCTAGGAAACAGAGTAAAAGAATTACATGTGTGTGAGCAGCTGTTTTCACAGAGCAGTTAAGAGTCAGATGTGAGGCAATAGGGGCCCACACATACCCATGGACTTTAGTCCAGCCAGTCTCCAGCCTTGCTGACACCCTTTCTCCGCACACCAAGAGGATCTCTACCACCTACATACCTGTAGTGAACGGTCCAGCAAGATTCTCCTTTTTGGATGGCAACAGAGGGCATAGCTACTACATAGAACCTATAGGCCCTATTGGCATATGCTGTTGGGAACAATGATGTTAGACAAAGCTTTGCTCTAAGCCTGGCAGCCCTTAATTTTGCTTTAAGTTCTCACCCTTTTATGCAATAAACTCTTGCAAGACCAGGCTCCCTTTATAGTCAGTGTAGAGAGAGGTACCTTCAAATAGAGATTTATTTAATTCTGGAAATGGCTTTCATGCTAGGATAATTAACCTAGGTGTCTGGAAAAATATTTTGTAGGAGGAAGCAGTTCATATATATTGAATATTGAAGGAAAAAAGTTCTTGTTGCCTAATTTGGTGCTGATCTGATATGAGGTGGATAGCTTTCATAATGTCAGATCTAACTGTCAGATTATAATCATAAAAATAAGTTTTCCTCAGCATTTGGTATAAAGAAACATTTAGGACCCTTTCAGGCTCATTTTTTCAGGGTATGGAACAATAAACGATTTAAATTTTTTTGCACTGCTCTATTAATACAATAAAGCCACCCTCTGAGAATTTCCAGTATTGCAACACTTCCACAGCAAGTGCTTCATTTCCCATACAAAATAAATCAGAAGTCATATAATGCTGCAACAGAGCCCTGTCAATACCAGTTAAGAATGCAAGGGGATTTATGAGGTGACAGCCTTCTGATTCCTCAACACAAGGTAACTCAAATTGCTCCAAGGTTTGATTTAAAATCAGTGACCCTTGAAGTTTACTCCTTAAATATTATAAAAACTTGCTGCTAATTATCAGGGCCATTACTGTCAACAAATCATGACTTAGAAAACTGAACCTGAGACTGTCTACTATCCTATTCATATATAGAAGATTTATAACTGCAATTCACATCCTGTCAAATCCTTTCATCTGTAAAATGACAGGTGTGATTTATACACGTCACTTATCTATTAAGTTCAGTGAATTTCCAGGGCTGAATTCCTTCATATTTCTTTTAACAAGAAAAAGTAATTTCAAATAATTTTTTTTTTCCAGTGAAATGAGCTATCCACATTAATTGAGAAAACATCGCTTGTGGATTCCACGGTTGTAAATAGAAAAGTAATTAGTGTTTGAAAATCATATGGCTACAGTTCTTGTCATTTTGAATACTTAATTGAGTGTTGATCTTGAAAATATTTGTGTATGTGAGTACTACGATTAAGGTTAACAATGTATCTACAGCTTGGTACTTTGGATCTTCTCGTGATTTATCCTAGCATTCCTTATTGTAAATTATGGAATACATAAAATAAGAAAAAGGATAGTTTGTAAAATCAATTGCTTTCAGTTGCTGCTCATTAAATGATCTCAAAGTATAAACAGTGATGAGAAGACTTTTTTCCTCTCATAAATCTCTAAGAGAAGATTTGTAAATTTTATTCCTTAATCTCATAAAGAATTTTCCTCTATTCAGATGGTTCATGGAAGTTCTGTTAAACATCTGAACCTACCAGTTATTAAACGTATTCATGTTTCTGATTATTTTTCAATCTCTAACAAAGCAACCATAAAAAGCATGAGAATTCTTTTTGCTTTGGGAATTTCAACATTTCCCTCCAACTAAATGCTCACATATCACTGAAGAGCTAAACTGCTCCTTGCAATTCATCTCTTATGTTTCTTACAATTATATTTTTCTTTCCATTATTATTTTGCTTTCCTACATAGGGCAAACAAGATTTCAGATGGTGTGGTAGAACTAATTATTCCTGTCTGTTAGTCCATGTTACACAAGACTGCCATTGTATTCAGAATATGCTAATATTTCTGTCAACTTGCTTTTGTCTCCTTCTCCCATATCATGGCCTTTATGTACTATAAGCTATAGATAGTTTCTGATTACAATAAACAAGAGTCATAAAAATGCTAATGGAGTACAACAATTTTTCATGTACATATTTATTCACTTTGTAAATTGAGCTTTTCCATGTCTTTTTAAAATGGATCTAGAAAACTAATTCATCATTTTCTAAGAAATGCAAAAATAAAACCTGAAACAGAATCCCTTTCCTCCTCACAGAATCACTACATTACCACTTTGGATTAGGGACTATAACCAAGAGGTAAAATTTGTTAACATTAAAGGAAAACATCCCTTCCCTTTGTTCTTGAAATAGTTCATTTGTTTTAATAGAAGTTCAGTAACCTTCCTGCCTTGCATGAAGCAGACTTACAAAAGTATGTGGTATTTATAAATGTAATTCCCTTTAGTACTAATTAAAACACATAATTGTGTGTTCAGGATTTTCCCATGTGCCACCTGGTGAATTGTCTCTGATAGCAAGTTTCCCATCTAGGGAGAATGTTGTATGCAGAGGACAGCATGGAAAAAACCCAAAACAACAGAGAAAATGTAATGAAGCTATTAGAAAAGAAAAGTGAATGGCTTTTTATGGTTAAACAGGAGAGAGTATAGTGGGGTATGTCACGTTTTTGGGAAGTATTCACTAAGCATTTAAAGAAAACAATAATGGCTTTTTCTTGGTGGTGTCATTAGCTTCTGCTGGGTAGCTATCAGTGAACCCTTGACAGCTCCACACTACTGACAGATACATACCCATTTATTTTCACTTCTCACTCAGCAACTGCACACAGCTATGGCATTCACCAGATTCTTCTACAGCCAGATTTAGTACACAAAGCCTGTAGAAAATGTTCCCAAAAAGAAATACAGAAAGGTATAATGAAAGAAAACAAACAAACAAACAAACAAACAAAACAGAGAAAAGCAGTAAAGGGAGAAGGAAAATAGAAAGAAAAAAAGAGAATAAGAAAGGGAAGGGCCTCTGAGAATATGTATTCCTTTGCTGACTAGAGAGATATCCAAATTATTGATTAATAATAGATAATTAATTAGTAGACTACTAAAAAATATGAGAAAAAAAATTAATCTTAGTAAAATAGTGTTCAATCCAGGTGTAAGATCAAAGAAGTGAGCTTACATCAATTGTTTTGTATTGCAATAGACCACATGACCATTTGTTCTGGGACAGCTTGTTCTGTATAGTGCGATAAAGAGATGTGTAATGCAATGGACACATAGCCCTGTAGAAAGATAAGACACAGGCACACTATTTGAATCCTTCCCCACATCCTTACTCAAAGTATCTTTGTCAGCTGACAACGTTGCACTCAGCTTCTTTATGGAAAAATATTTTTCCATACTTGGCATGGAATACTAGGAGCACTAGAGTGCTCCCCCTCTGCTACATTGTCTCTTCCCTTCCCCATAGCCCCCTTTCCTAAAACTCACCGCTGTGGGACTTCCCACAGGACTTATTGTACTCAGGCACTTCTCTCAAACTTCCTCTTATCCCTATTTATCATCTACCCTTCCTACTAATGCTACATGAAACACTAATTTGCTTTAATATTGCGGATTAAAATTCCTAAAACAACTTCTCCTCCTTCTCCTTCTCCTTCTCCTTCTCCTTCTCCTTCTCCTTCTCCTTCTCCTTCTCCTTCTCCTTCTCCTTCTCCTTCTCCTTCTCCTTCTCCTTCTCCTTCTTTCTCCTTCTCCTTCTCCTTCTCCTTCTCCTTCTCCTTCTCCTTCTCCTTCTCCTTCTGCTTCTCCTTCTCCTTCTCCTTCTCCTTCTCCTTCTCCTTCTCCTTCTCCTTCTCTTTATTCTCATAATTATTATTATTATTATTATTATTATTATTATTATTATTAATAATATTAATATTAATATTAATATTAATATTAATATTAATATTAACTATTTTGCAATACTTGGGATTGCTCTACCTCTCTTACACCTTTTACCCTGTTGATACAAAGCCTTTCTCTACATGTCTCTACATGTTGTAGCTCAAAAGCACTTACAGGATATGAATTAATGCACTTCCTCCAAGAGCACTTCCAGTAGCAGTGGTTAGTTCTGTTTCTAGCCTTTCTGCCAGGAATGGCTGTGGCTTCTTCACAAAAGACAGATAACTGGTTTATGGTCCCAGGATTTCCAAACTATGTAGCAAAGGAGTAATCTTCCTATTAACCCAACATAAACTGCCTATTTGGTTAGACTCTTGTTTCAACTGGCAGCTCTTTTCATTGCCATCTTGAAGTCAAAGCTTTACAAAATATCCATGATCAGGTTTCTATTTTAATCCTTAAATTTAATCCTATAACATTATGCTTATTTCTGGTTAATATGCAAGGATAGTTGAGTCACGTAGTATTTACAGAATCAATTTATTTAACATTTATTAAATCTCCATATTTTACTGTTTTTAAAACTCATCCACTTGAGAGTTTCTTGCAAATTTGATTAAATTTTTGCTTAAGAAAAGTGTTTCAATTATTCTTTTTTTCTGCATTTCTTTCAGGAGTAACTGGAACTGAAAATAGTACTCTAAAGTGCAATGATGTACTGCTAAGCAGTGCAGCATAATTGCCTAGCTTGTTTAACATGACACTCCTAATAATGCAACCTAGATAGCATTTATGGTATTTGAAATATGTCATGTTGTTGACTCATTTAATTCATCATCTCCTCAAGTACCTAGATCTTTTTCTCTAACTGCAAAGTAACCGATTCTCATATTTTATGTGTATGCATTTAGTTGTTTTTATCAGGAACAGTTTGCCTAATCTCATTGGATTATATATTCCTTTTCAGGAATTATATCCTATTTATCATTGTGACAGTTATTTTATATTATTGGTAGGAAAACCATATCCATAATCCCTGGTCATGGTTACCAGAGTTCTACAATACTGTTTATTGCTGAGGTAGACACAGGCTCAGCCATTACCAATCTGTCTTGTACCACCACAATATTTTGATTACTTTCAGCCCTGTATTCATCTACAAATGCAATTAACATATTCCCAACTTTAGTCTCCAAGTCATTATTGAAAATATTGAATGGTACTGAAGCCAGAATGGATCCCCGAGAGACCCAACTTAATATCTGCCAAGCTGATGTTGAGTCATTAATAGCAGAGTGGAAGAATAATTCATCCTGACTAATTTACTGGATGAGCCTTATTTTTTCATGTTCTTCTCGCCAGCAAACAGTAAACATTCATTTAAATGAAAAATCTCATTTTCATTAAAAGCCTACTGTAGAAACCTGTGATTGCCACTTTTCAAATACAAGAAATTGCACGGCAATGTGTGCTTTAAACTCAGTACAGCAATATCACTATTTGGGATCTCTATACACAGAAGAGTCACAGAGCAAGAATCAAGCTCTTCATTAATTCCTATTATGGATGTACATGATGATTCCTCTGCCAGGGAGCAGCTCTGCACTGTCCAAGATGGTGTAGCTACTACAGACAACATTATTCAGAGTTCTCACTAATGCTGTGCATGTGCTAGTGGATTTATATATGTACATGAGAACACTTTTGGGTGCTGAGGCCGACTGGCATGATGTTGCTGCTCACCTCTGTGGCAGCAAGCTCTCCTAGCTCCACTTCAGGCTATATCATGTTAGATGTTTATTGGGAATGAGCTGGTCTGTACAGGCTCTGTCTCCAGGCACGGTCAGGGCCGTGCTAGTTGGCATGAGCCAGGTTAGTGCCAAGGAACATTTAAGTGTTTATTCACATAGACAACTGTGTTCCAGCATCTGAAAACATTCCCAGACATGACTGAATTTACTGTGATAGGTACAGTTTAAAAGTCCATGCTGAATGTTTGTGTGGTAGGGTGATCTGTTTCAAATTCATATCCCATTGTGCTTTTAATTATTTCTCTTATATTCTCTGTCTATGTCTATGTGTTGCTACTACATGTAGTAACTACTCACAACTGTTTCCCAGCACAGCTTTCAGCATTAGTTTTGCCTTAGATCTTGTTCCTTGAGGATAATCAGGTCATTCAGTAGCCAATGACTCCCTGCTTTTCAGCCCATTTTGTTGCCTTTCCTGTTGAGATCTTTTGCTAGGACTGGAGAGGAAGGAGGTCAGCTACTATTGAAAGAATAAAAATCCTAGTAAATAACCAATACTTACTGCTGAATCTAGAAAGAAATTACATCTCTTCCTCTAAAGAGGTGGAGAGTGCTGTTAGTGATTCATAGGAGTATCCAAACCTGCAACACCTTCAGTGTTTATCCTCACAATACTGAAAAGATCAGTTCCTTCTTAATATTCATGACATTCCATATTTTGACCTGATGTTTTCATCCAACAAACCATGACAGATTCAAACATGTTAAAATCATGTTTCAGTATCTCCATGAATGTCATCCTGAACCTCAGTCGTTTGCATCTCTAATACTGTGCAATTTAATGTTTTAAGAACTTTCCATAATTCATAGCAAAATTCACACACAAAAAAGCTTCTTATCTTGTACATCTTATTTGATGTTTGTTCTTTAGTAGCTTTTAAACACAAACTACTTCTCCTTACAAAAAGAGAGAAACAAAAAAAGGAGAGATGAAAGATGAAGATGGGATTTAACAACAAAAAAAAAAGTTTTGAAGGAAAAGGATATTCAAAAAATAATGAAAACAGTATAGCCTAATTTCACTTGAATTTTGTTCTATAAATTTTATCCTTTCCTCTTGCCAGAGACACTGTTTCCCTCTTCCTCAACATAATGTAGATTTTTTTTAATACTTTTTAATACTTGCTTTTTTTTTTTAATACTTTACTTTAATACCTTTTAATACTTGCTCTAGGTAGTTTGTTGTTTTGTTTGTGATGATTTCTTGCCAATATACAATTGCTGAATGACCAGATGTCTGATTACTCTCAGAGGAGGTAAAGGCATAAGTTGTATTTTCTTTTCCCTCAGGGGAGACAATAATTTCGGGGTCTTTTCTGTATACTGATTCCAATTATCATATGAACTTTGAAAAGTTAAATTCTTTATTAAATTGGTGGAAATTGGTGACTGACTCCAGAAGTTATTTGTAAGATAGACAGCATAGTAGCATAAGCCTTACCACAGCAAGAAACCAGACTAAAATGATACATCTGGAATAGATATCAGAACTCCTGCTTATATATTCTTGTTATATTTTTATAGATTTCAGCAACATTCAGTTCATACAGTTTTCAATAATTTCCAATTAATCAACCTTAAATTTCTCAGTTTTATGCGACGTGACATACAAATCTTGTTATATGATTCTTTTAATGTTTTCCAGGATCTTTTACATTATTAGATCTTGACCAAGAAATATTTATGTGAAATGGCTCTAAGCCAATAATATGCCTCTTGTTTAATAAAAATGCAGTATGAACAGTTTAAGAGATGTCTGTGTTTAATGATGAATAAAACACTGAATGTTCCTTTCTATGGCCAAGTTGCTGTCTAGCTTGAGGTGCTAACAAAGAGTAAATTTTGTGGTCTCTGCTAAGTCTGGAACTGGAAACACCAGAGAAGTTGCATGTGCAAGGAGTTTCAGAGCTGGACATAGAAAAGTGTGTAAACGCTTAGTGTGTAAATGAAGTAATAAGAGCAAAAGATCCAAAGAATATTCAGGGTGACCAAGGGTATTGACTCACAGGATGATTAAATTGAGGTTACTGTGCTGTCTTGGTGCTCTGTGCCTTACCTTTTTTCCTGGGGGTGAATTTCCCATGGATAGGACAACTGGCTCCATATGAGGCAGCTCCTGCATGGCATCATTTTAGAGCTGTCCTTTTTCCTTACTATGGCAGTGGTAAGCTGTACAAGAAATAGCCTTCAAGTTGATCCAGTTTTCCCAGCTGCAAGTGGCCATGTCAGCAAGAAGCAAGGTAAATAATAGCAGGAAATAGCTGCTTCATCCAAACAAGTTAAATCTACTTGTGCTCATATGTCAGTGACAAGATGGAGCAAGGTGAGAGTCAAGGTAAAATTTAAGGTGAAATGTTGTGCACCTTTCAATCTAGCTTTTACCTCGCTTGAATTTTGGAAATGCAAGCCATTTAATCACAAAATAATTCTTTTTTTTTTAATCTCCCCTGCTTAACTTTTCCAGTTAAAAAATTACAAAGTTCTAGATCCTGCCAGCCTCAGGGACAAACCTCTTCACATCTCAGGGCTCTTCTATCACAAAAGTAATTTCTGAGGCAGTGGGACCTCTTCAGCGAGCAATGAATATTTGTTTACACAGTTCTTTCAGAGAGAAGATATTTATATATATTTGTCTAGTAGTGTTAGTGGTTTGCTTGGCAAAGTTTTGGTAGTGGGGGTCTACAGGAGTGGCTTCTCTGAGAAGATGACAGAAGCTTTCCTGATGTCTGGCAGAGCCAATGACATCTGGCTCCAAGATGGACAAGCTGCCAGCTAAGGCTAAGCCCTCAGAGATGGTGGTAGCACCGCTGG
The DNA here is from genome assembly GCF_971803275.1 of Cyanistes caeruleus. NCBI lineage: Eukaryota > Metazoa > Chordata > Aves > Passeriformes > Paridae > Cyanistes > Cyanistes caeruleus. Next base: position 38,251,189 of record NC_141702.1, read on the forward strand.
GATAACCTCTTTAAGAAGGGGAAAAAGTTACTGTGAAAGAGCAAATCTCAGCCAAAGAGAGGAGTGAAAACATGTGAGAGAAATAGCTCTGCAGACGCCAAGGTCAGTGAAGAGGGAGGAGGAGGAGGTGCTCAAGAAATCTCAGTTATAGATTTCAGGCTAAGTATTACACACTTAAAGCTGTATGATTCCAAACAGAAGGGGAAGAAGATTCCAGCTTGATTTCTACTTGATTCCTACATGCACTGTGTATACTTTTGATACATAAAACACAATAGATCATGAACACAAGATCCAATCAGATCCGTAGCTTAAAGTTTTAAAATCTGAGCCTCTATAGATTTGGGTTAAATGCACACACACACACACACACACACACATATAAAAGCACCACTTAAACAACTGACCAATGTTTTCTCAGCTGGGAACTGTCCAGGGCATGTGGGACAGATATTCAGCCAGCAGGAGAAGGCAGGGGGTAAGAAGAATGAAACACACATCATTCCTTCTTTCTTGAAGCATGCTTCCTCCCCCCATGCTTCGGCTGAGGGCCAGGGCAAAAATCTGGGTGGTAATCAGGAGTGTAGATGGGAAAACCATCTCTCTGTACTTCTACTAGGTGAGAGGGAAAAGAAAAAGCTTTTTGGAGTGGGACAAAAGAAATGAGAGACATGCAGAATCTCAGACATGGAATACCTCTTAAGGGTGACTCTTTCCTGAGCAGGAAATACAGAGATATTTGAAGGGATAAGGTTGATAGGAGAGAAAGAGACAACTAAAGTGTACTTGAGCTTTAACAAGCTGGCTACTGACATCATTCTTTCCAGCAAAGAATCATAGTCTTCATTGCCAACTGTATTTTTCTGTTGGGATCTTTTCACAACAGTGTCCAAATCTCCTTGGAGTTTTCTTTTCTCAACATTTTTATTTGTAACTAAGGTGTTCTGACAAGTGTTCTGAAGGACTTGTAGCTGGGCCAGATGTCCCCTATTTCATGTCAGGGGAGAGCTGATTGCCTCAGATCTTTCCAGACCTCACTTCTGAGACTGTAGTTGCAATGTCTGAAAATGAGCTAGAGTGAGGCTTGGTGCTCCTGGATACTTTTTCATATTATATATTTACATATATGTAACATATGTAACATATATGAAATGCTGTTTTCTGTCAAAAACTCAGATAAAGATGATCCCATGATCTGCATCCTACTAAATCCTCCAGTGTTATCTTTCTGAACACTTATTTATCACAGGAACAGTAGGGAGCTGTGCCTCAATGTAAGATTTTAGAGCACTTGAAAGGACACTTAATCAGAGACTCATTTGTAATTTAATTTTATTATACTTAAAGATACTATAAATACAAATTTAGGGACTGAGGCTGCAAGTCTTTATTCATGCAAATAGCCCCATTGCACTCAGAAAGACTATTTCTGTGATTACAGAATGAGCTCTTAGGTTATTGGGAAGCTACACAGCTGTTAATGAGACAATATAATTTTCATAATAGTTATTCAGAAAAGGGATCTATAGCCGTGTCAATAGGAAATGAAAGAATATTCAAATGGAAGTATGTATGAGAAAAATTACAATCACATAATAAAAGCATTTATTATGTTACAGTCTATAAATAAACTCTGGTGTATGTCAAGTCCTTCAGATGCAAATTTACCTTAGAATTTATTTTTATTTTTGAAAAAAAAAAATTCTATTCAGATTCAAACAGTCTACTTCTGTTTAATCATCTATAAGAGGAACTCTCTTAATTTTGTCCAGGATATAGAAATTTATTTTTAGTTCTTGCCTGTCAGTAAAACTAGGTCTATGTTAAAAAGTTACTGTGGCACCAGTGACAATCTTTGTATCTGGCATGATTACAGCACCAGATTTGATAACTGGCACAGTTACAGCAGCAGAGGCTGTTCTGGTATAGACAGTACTCAGAGATGTAGTTTTTGGATGAATGTTCTGTAAGTGTTGTCTTTAGCAAAGAGGGTGAATTGGTTAGTGATGTTTCAGTAATTCCTTTTTTTACACGTAAAAAAAATAAATTGTTTACCACAATTTGGTCTTTTAATAGAATACATTCATGATTAGAATGTATATTAATTTAATTTATTTTTAGCTAGATGTAGATATACTTAACCACTTATAGGGGGAAACTACAGAAGACAGAAGGTGGGTCTTACCACTGGGACGCACTCTCAGGATCACAGATGGGTTTGGGTTGAAAGGAACCCACGAGGAGGATCGAGTCCAGCTCTTAAATGAACGGCCCATACAGGAATCGTAAACTCACATCCTTGGTGTTATTAGCACCATGCTCCGACCAACTGAGCTAATCTCAGGCTCGTGTGTCCAGCTCCCAGACAATATCCATGCAGTGCTGGGGAACAGCCTAAGCCAGGTATCATTCCAGAAGTTTAGGTGCAGCTCCCCTGCTTTGGCTCAGGCCACAAAACTGTCCATGTCTTTTATTTATACTGATATGCATGCAGCCTTAGCCTTTCTCATCTCAATAGTGAGACACAGGCATTGCCTGCAGTTTCAAACTGACTTAATATCTTAATTAGAACGATTACATGACCCATGGACTTCAGAAAGATCTGTATTGATTAAGTTAGAGCAGATGTTACCTTAGTCAAAGTTCAGTGAGCTAAATCTTAGACTGAATCCCTCACGGAGGCAACCGAGAACGAAGAGCATTTTCCAGCTGAAATCTCAGTAGCAGCAACTTAGAAACTGCAGAACAAATGTGAAAAAAAGGGCCAAAGACATTCGTGTTGCAGTGTGCTGCAGAGAGACTGCAAGGTTTCACAGGAAGCTGTGAGGTATTTGAAATCTGAAAGGTAATAAATAGGCTTGGAGGAAATCAAAATAAGTAGCTATATATGTGAAGATAATTGTATATTATTAGGGCATTCTCTTACAGAGTAAGTAGTCTGTTTAAAATATTATTTGGACATATTTTTGTGAGGTTTTATCACCAACTCACGTGCACTGTTTTTAGACATGGATGATATTATGTGCTAGGTGAGGAATAGCTTTTGAAAAAGTAAAATGTCATATATCATTTCAGTCTTTTGTCGTTTTGCAGCGTTTGAAGTGGACTGTTGTGTGACTGTAAGAGGTGGAAGTGTTCATTTTTCCAATGGGATATTGAACTTGCTTCCTACTTTTAAGTGCCCCAAATATCAGACCACTGAGGCACTGAACCCAACAGATCACACTTCATCTGCACTACATTATCTTTAATATATCCATGCATGACTCCAACACTACAAGCCCCCATCCAGAGGACTCCTACCACATGTGATTCCTGTTCTTTGTATGCTCTCTCTAGGGCTATTCCCTTCTGTATCCATATTTCATATGTCAGACTTAAAGGACAGACTTCTCAAATCACCTGACAACAGTGAATGACTGCTATGTAAGCATATAGCTTGTAATTCATGCAAAAGTGTCTTTGTGGTGACAGCAAATCTTTATGTGTCCTTCCTGAAGGAGTGTTGTTGACATGGAACCATCAAGATTTATGGACGAGTCTGTGTGCAGTGATTGACAAAGTGCTTGTGCTGCTATTAGTAAATGTAGCTCCTCAATGGCTGCACAGGTACGATCAGAAATGCATTAATTCCCTGACATATTGCTGTCCGCTCCTAAAGCTGTGATGCGCCTGACAGTTGTAGGATGGCAACCGAGCTCTTTCCTCCCCAGATAATATATTTAAGAGTTGTTCCTCATAAACATCACCCAACCCCATGCCCCAAGGGCAGCAAGAGGACATCTTGCACAATGTGGAAAGAGATCAAAATGTCTTGGATTCACCACACAACTCGCACGCCTTGGACAGGAGTCCAAAGATGTACAATGTATTTAATTGGGCAATGGAGCCTTCAGCCAGCTTCAAGGCTGTGAATCCACAGTGCACTAATCCAAGAGGCAACTTCTTCCATAAGATACTTATCTGAAGGAGTCTGTAGGAGTCACAATTCTGTATCTTCATAGAAGCTGAAAAGAACCTGAGGTAATTTTAAAATGCTTTATAGTAAGAAAAATAATAAGTGTAAGAGTTCTGCACAAACTACCCATGCACTCAGCAGAAATGAAGAAGGCAGATACTCTGTTGGAGCACCTGAATTCACTCTTTTGAGCTATGAGGACTTGTGCATAGCTGATTGCTACATTTAACATAATTATGAATTACTAGGGCTTTTAACCAATGGTTCAAAGTTTAAACCATGTGGATTTACACTAGAAAGCAGACAAAGTTTTTTAACAGTGACAGTGGCAGAATAATAAATCAATGAAGTAACTTACTGCTACACGAACTTCTCAATTTGCTCGTAGATGCTGCATGACTGAATTTTCAAAGCAAGGCTTTTTTTTTTTTTTTTAACTGTGATTCAGAAGTTACTGAGCTTTTATAGCCAAATAACAGGTTTCTTTTTTGCAGCAGGTTGCTATATATAGATTTATGTTTCTGCAAATACTATATATGGTCTGAAAATCATCTTTAAACAGCCTGATTTATCCTTGCTGACTACTAGCACTTTTTAGACTGCAGTTACTACCTGCTGTCCTAGCTCTAAAATTAGTTAATAGAAGATGCCTATCTTAAGGCCAGTTTGGCTAATCTCAATTATTCTTAATGATATCATACTCTGGGAGTATCAGTGTTGAGGACAGAAAGACTAGAATAAAGTTCAAGAGTATAATCTAAGAGCAGTTGCCAAAGAGCCTTTCCAAGAAAACTGGGTCCTACGTAATGATACGTGTAAATGGTAACAAACTTTCTGATCCCTGAGCAAACGGATTCGATCTACTGGAAAGATGGATGAACAATTATGAAAAGGATGTCTGAACATACAGAACATAAAAAACTCCCTACAGACTTGGAAAAGGGATCAGTTGGAAAGGAAATTAATTTGGACAAGTGAACAGGGGATCCTGATGGTTACGATGAAAATTGGATGGACATTCTTTAGGGTGAGAAAGCTGCTTTCATTCTTGAAGAGTTCCCATGCAGGAGCAGTGCAAAGTAGAAACCATGCTGTAAAGGGGAATAAAAATTTTCAGTTTTCTTTTAGTCTGCAGCTCAAACTCTGTTTATTTCCTGAGGAATATTTTAAATGTAATTACTTTTTCTCAGAAATCTTGTGGGATTTTTTAAAAAATGCTGTTGTAGGAATAATTTCATGTAAATATTCTCAAAAAATAGAGAGACAAATAAATCTTTAGGAGAAGTAATGATTTTTTTTTTTTTAAATTTGTTAGTTCCATATTATTCTTGGCTTCAGGTCAGGGCTATAAGTGAAGGTGTGAATTACATCGTTGACAGATGAGAACCTAAAAGACAAATGTGGGTGGTTACAAGACCAAGCTCATGATTGTAAAAATAGTTTCATGACTAGTATCTTGATTGCCTGTACAACAGTGGGTGGACAGACACACACCGTTCCAGATCCACCATTACATCATGCATATCAGTTAACTATGTTTTCCATTTGTTTGGGTTTGAGATCTAAGCCTTTCTTCTGAAATATAAAGCCTCCTTCTAAAAATCTGTACATATGTTTATCAGCTTTGAGCTGAAGAGTCTAAATTCTGCCATCATTTGATGTTCTAAACACCCACTATAATTTATATTTTAAAAAGGTTATTATGTATGTAGTTTTCTCTGTATTTTGTGCCAGAAGCATAAGAAAATATCCCCCATATATAAATAAAAGAAACTTCACTGATGTAACAACAGACAGGGCAAGCATATGAATCTTTCTATAAATCATAGTATCTCAAAGCACTTTACCAAGGCCAATTAAGCCTTGTAGAGCATATCAGAAATTTGCAATTTACCATCTCATTTTACAGATATGAAGATGGACAGTTGTGACTCATGAGCTGTAGCACATTTAAATGCAGCAGCTCAGGATACTCACCCGCGATTTTTCTTGATACACAATCAGAAGTGAATACAAACAGTGAGTGCTGGTGACCATGGGACTGATGCTTCTGCCTGGTTACTGCATGAAGTGGCAGCATCAGAAACCATGCACATGGGTGAGAGCTGGGGAAGCTAGAGGAACCTCCAGCAGATCACCTCGTACAGAAAATTGAGCTGGGACTGTTTTTTATATTATGCAAGATACCCACCCCAATAAATTGTGCTCCAGGCTGTCAATACAAATAATTCTTCCTCTTTCTCCTAACTGGGGGTAAAGACCAGATTATATGACAATCATTTGCCTATTCCTTGATCACACCATCTTCCTGAGAACAATACAGATTTCAGTTATATTGATATGAAACAGACAAAAGTAGCATATTTTAATATTTAACTTAGATTCTAAGACAACTATGACCAGAACAGCTGGATCTTCATATCAGGAGTTTCATCATAACACTCAACAGCAAATGTGTTGTCCTACACTTTGACACCATTGATTCTGTACTCTGAAACATATTTTAATTTACCTGTTTAGGGAATTATGTCATGTTTCTTTACCAGTGAGCATTAAGAAATTGTGGGAAAAGACAAATAGTCTTTTAACTTAATATTTTTGTTGTTGTTTTGTTTTGTTTTGTTTTTCCTGAAAAGGAAAACAATGTCTGAAGCATGAAGGCTCTCTAAAGATTATTCCATCATGACAAGTATTTATATTGGTGATTTGACTTGTATGTACTGAGAAAACAGGTAAACCAAAACAGTTAATTTCTAACTACTTTATTAGTGACATGGGGTAAGCAACTAAGAAAATCCAGACATTAAAGCAAAAATGCTTTTAAAGAATCATACCAAGTGATCGTACAGTGCTAGAACAGCCTAACTGAAGAAGCAACAGGAAAACAAAATCCCAGAAGTAGTTTTGTGTTAGAAGTCACAGATTGCAATCTTTAGAACAAAGTAGTTCAGGTTTAAATCAGATTTTTTTTTTTTTATCAGGCCTTTCTAATTTCATTTATGGTCATTTTCTGACAATTTCTCCTAAATCTGTATTCTGTTTACATATTTAGTTAGATGAAAAATATATCTTGCCCTAAACTGCTGAGCAGCATTGTTTTATGACAGAGAACAGATGGGTTCTTCAGTCTTCACTTCCCTCTTTCACTGAGTTATTATGACCTAAGTTAACTAATATTTCTAAGGCAGTACAGGATAATTTCAGGAGAGTTACATAGCTAGCACAGAAATAAAACACTGGATCTGGATCCATCACATTTGCTGAAGTTCAGAACAATGTTGTGGGTGGGATGAGCACAGTTTGTGACTAGCAACAGCGATGAGCATTTCCAAAGGACAATTTATCCTCCATATCTCAGAGACCAAATTTAGGACAGGATGTGTCATAAGATTACCTCCTCATTTCAACCTACTTCTTATCATTTATTGTAGCAATAACATATGAAAACATCTTAGAGTAGCTTGAATTTCTCAATAGCTAACATTAGATGAGAGAATATGAAGCTAAGAGTGATTTTAATGGAGGACCGCAGAACTGTAGAATCCAAAGCTTTTATCTAGGAGGAGAAAAAGTTTAAACAAAAAATGGAAATTCACTTGAAAATTACAGGTTACAGTTTAAGAGAAATCTAAAGGAAGATAAAAATTCTTTGAATCAGTGCATTAGCATAAGAGGAACTGACCAGTTAGCTATCAGGTTGGAAAGCTACTAAGAAACAAACACTGAGAATATCAGAAGTGTCATTGCTGTTTGTCCTCTTTTTTCTCTTTTAGAGTTAAACTGTTGGATATGACTTAAAATTGGCACCAATCATATTTATAATAGAAAAAATTAAAATCTTTAGAATCTTAGATAAGTTAGAGATTTAATTGACTTTGCCTTTAGGGAATTAGCTGAAATAATTTCAGACTACTTAATAGTTATTTTCAGTAAAAGAAGGACAACTGAATCATCAGAAAACTGGAAAAAGATGTAGTGACTAATGTCAGGTGGTAAGATGAAATGTATATACTGAATTTCAGGCTTTGGAATAAAAATAAAAGGATCTATTTGTAAGTATTTAGAAGATAATAAGGCAGTAAGTAACAGCCAACACAGATTTATTAAGAACAATCATGTGGAATTAATACAATTTCCAGCTATTCCTTGGGGAAGAAACATAGGTGAAATATTTTTAACCACCAAGAAAAGTTTTTCTTGGCTGTTAAACAGTTTTGGGTGACAACATGATCATAATCAAAGTAGCTTAATTAAATATGGTGTAGGTAAAACTATTTAAATTGGGTGGGCAGAATACTAGAAAAGAAAGTATGGTTTTGAGCAGTTTGCTATCAAAGAATTCAAGAAATTAGGTTGCGTAGATATCTGTTCTGAGTCTGATAGCACTTTTTTAACAATAATTGGGAGTACATCTATTTAATGATAATAAGCTGAAAAGACAGAAGTACTTTGGAGACCAGGGATATAACTCAAAATGGCCAAGACAAGCTTCATAAATGTTTGAAAAATAAGAAAAAACTTATTAAGAAAGAGAACAAGGTCCTACATCTAGTAAAAATAGTCTGCACCTGCAACACATGGAATGATTGTCCAGATAGTTCTGCAGAATACAGTCTGGGAGATGATTTAATTCTTTAACTGATCATAAGTCAACAGTGTCACATAGTTGTAAACCCCAATATTTTTCTGTGATACAGAAATAAGTAACTTAGGCATATAAAATAAAATAATCCTTTTCATGTCCCAAATTGTTTTAATTAGGCATGATCCAGAGAACTGTGAGAATTATGAGAAGCTGACATAATACAAATACAGACATAATACAGAAAAAGGAGTGGATCATAAGTCTTGCAACTAAGCATAAAATTGCCTAGGGAAATCTCCTGTTGTCTGTACCCACGGGGATTGAAAGGTGACAAATTGATCTGAGTAGCAAGAGGATTTTAGCTTATGAGTCTAAAAGGATGGAAAGTCCCCAACCTCATCTCTGGACATTCTGTTCTTGTCTTTGGTCACCTGGTCACCTGCAGAATAAAAAATGTTTTGTTTGTTTATTTGGTTTTTTTTTAAGTGGTATTTCCTGTATTTCACATTGTTCACTTTGACCTTCTCCTAGATTCTTAATGTCCTTTCACTTAATATTTAAGTCTATATTTTCTCCTTTAGTTATAATATTTTTGAAGGAAATGCATTATTTGTAGCTCCTGAGAAATTGCAGGTAAGCAACCAAGGAGAGACAGTAGACAGAAATATATGTCTTTATAATATCTATCAGAATATCTATCAGAAATCCTATTCCACATAGTGAAATTAAAATTATTTTTTATTATTTTTGTCCCATCTTTCCAATTGAAGTAATTGACAACCCAGTAAATTTTCACTGTTTACCAAATTTATACTTTAATATTCATTTCATTTGTGTGTATGAAAACTTTGTAATACCTAAAATTGAAAGTAAAGTTATAATTTTTAAATGAAGAAATTATCTCTATCTTAATGTCATTTAAAGACTCTTGAAAGGTGCATTATTTACCCCTTGATAATTAAGTTTATATTTTCTTCTTCTCAAATAATTTTCAACCAAAAAATCCATTAAGAGCTGTATTTTAGACTGAAGTAAAAGGTGAGCATATGCAAAAATAATTGCTGTTATCACTCTCATCCTTCCTTTAAAATGAATCAACACTTTAAAAGGGTAAAACTTCATATGTACAATACTTTGCTTGAAAATTAAATAAATATTGAAACTTGTTTTTAATGAATGAATGAATGGTCTGTAAAATTTATACATTTTAGAATATACTGATGAGCTTAATTGTTTAAATACTGGAAATTTTACGATGAGGTTTTATTATGGGACCAGTAGACTAAAAAAACATTCAATGTATTCATTTTTACTGCCAAAGAGTATCTGATTTTAATCAAACTGAAATTGAAATATTAAATATCTGTATTTTAAGATGTTCCCAAGATAAGTGATAAATTAATGTAACTCAACTTTAGGGCAGGACCACATGAATGAATTATCTTCCTTGCAAATTGAAAACAGTTCAGGGGTCCTTTTAGACCTCTTTTATTACTTGTTCCTCAAGATGCAACCCTTCAGCTATCCCTCTTTTCATTGAAAAGTAGATTCTCCCTTTTTCTTTTTAAAAACCTGTTTAGTAAACAGAAGGATTTGATTCTTAGAGGGAACTTGGCAATGAATTCCCTGCTTACACTTTACTTTTTTACTTTCTGATTAAACCTCCTTGAACAAACTGCTAGCATACTCTTAACATGGGCTGTTAATTCAGAATGCAAATCATTTCCACACTCGTTATCTTTGCCTCATACTTCTACCCCCTTCAGAAAAATTTCCATTCATTTCTGTATGGGGGATTTTTTTCACAATTATTAAGCTAAATGATGGATTCTGTCACAACTAGTAGTAACACCTTGCCTATTTGAATACATTTTTTTTCATCTGATGAAGAGGGGCCAATTAGGCAAGAATTGGTGCCTCTGAGCTTTGCTGGATCTAATCCATGTGAATGTTAATGATTTATAAAATAATATACTGTCTTGCATACAGAAGGCCTGCCTAAGGCTTAAGCTGTCCAAAGATTTAGACAGGTTTAAGTGGTTTATGTACTGTTTTTTTTACAGTAGTCCTTTGCCTCACTTGGATGTATAGTCATGTACCTCAAGTCGTGATGTTTAAGATGTGAGTCATAGTTTTACCTTTGAAGCACAGAGTTATTAGACTGTGAGCTTTTTAAAAAGAGGAAAAGAATAAAATTTATAGAACACTTGTACCTGAAATTAGATCTGTTCATCTAATGCATCCTTGAATAATTTATTTTTCAAAAAATGGTGAAATTCATCAGATAATCTTATCTGCAATGAATAACTCAATTACCTTGACATGGCATTACATGCAGCTCCAGTTCCTAAAGTAAGGCTACAGGAGAAAAAATGCATAACTACCCACTTGCCTGATCTGCAGGACGGAATGGATTTTGAATTTTGCCTTCAGGAAAGGTGGTTACATGTCTGGAACAATTGCTTTGTACATCAGAGTAATAAAGTTTTCAGATTATTTCGTCCCATTTGACTTCTGCATACTACTACAGTAAAGACAACTTCTCTGATGAGAAAGCTGACACCTCTTATCACCAGTGGGCGTCTAACTCAGCAGCAGAAACAGATGGAGTCAGGGAAATCACAGCATCTGTCACATAGACAGCTATGAAATGCATAAACACTTACTGTGAAGGTGAAAATTGGCAGATTAGTCTTCTGGTTGTAGTATAAAACCATGAGGTCTGGGCTCCAAAACTAGCTCCTGGATGGATCATCCTCACAGGTAAAAGTCACCAGTTTTCACACCTACGTGTGCACTCATCCTGCTCGAGGCTGGGCTGAGCACAAGACAGCCAATTAGCTGTGGTGAGAGTAGGGAGCTGTTGGGGAGGTGGGCAGATAATGCTGACAAGTGTAAAGCACAGCAGGGGAGATGGTCTGGTGCGCTGGGAGATGGAGACTCTTCAGAAACTGCTTTTTTGGAAATTAGCAACGCTAAGGGCTTTTGGTCATGCTACCGTTAATGCAATTTCTAGGCTTTTCCAGAACCCAGAGATGTTGAGAAAGGAACAGATACTGTAGGATTCATATCACAGTGGACCACATGGCAGGAAAAAATGATGCCTACATCTGGCTTGAAGTGCATAAACATTCTGCCAAGATCCGTGAATGAGATAACCGTCAAACAAGATATGAGTTTGTTTGTAAAATGCTCCTGATGCATACTATTTCATGAGCTGACCAAACTCATGAATTTCAGTGTTTTGATGCACCAGGATACAATGCTTTCCACCAAGATGAGAAAGCAAAAACTTTTAAAAGCCCCAAAACCACACACAAACCAGCAAACCAACTATAACAAAAAACCCCAAAAAACAAAAATAACAAAACCAAAAACAAACCCCCCAAAAACCCAACAACCAAAAACAAAAAGAACCACAGACCCAGTTGCTCTTTTCTTCTTGTCCCCAAAAATATATTAGAAGGATGTTTGAAATCATAATCACTTCAGGGCCTTTTCTGCAAATAAGCCGAGCTCATAGAGAAAAGTCACTCGGTTTGGCTGAGGTGAGAGAATTAACTTCCAGGTGTCCATATCAGTAAGCCAGATATAAAAACTGGAGAATGACTAGGGTTTCAGCTGAATCATTTCACGTAGGTAATGGGTAACCTATTTGCTTGAGAAGTAAAAGGAAACTGGGAACTTGATGATAAACAAAATGTTAACTGTCAAGTGCCATACGGAATTAAACTTTATAATTTTTAGACATTTGCACAGCCATCATTGAAAAATAGTGTCTTTCTCATAAAGAGCTAGGGTACTGAAACCAGTGTGGTTTTTGTCATGGCAGAACCTACCATGTCCATTTCTACAGCCAACTGTCATGTTGTGAGGTAATGAGTGCGGTATGATAAAAACCGTAAGTATTTAATAGCCCTTTGTCACTCCATCGCACAATTCAAAAATGGCTTTCAGCTGTGTGTGCAGCAGCATAAACCCTGGACTCAGACAGTTTTCTGCCTATTTGGCACATTGCAAAAAAAAAAAAAAAAAAAGAAAATAAAGGACTTCAAAAGGAAAAATATCAGGAAGAGCTTGGTGAATTTTCTCTGCTTTAAACCATTGGAATAACTGGAACTGTAGTATTTATAGAAAATTTAGGGTAAAAAAGTAAGGAATCAAATATCTGACAGTCACTACCACACTCTCCAGTTATTTTTCATGGAATTGTCTGAGGTATTAGATCCATTTAAAATGGGAAATGGGCATCAGTGGCCTTCTTCTACGTTTTCGTAATGTCAGATTTGTAAAATAATTGAGTTTACAGCTTGTTGGCATCCAATCTGACACTCTATCAATCGTTATTTAGTCTCTTCTTTAAGTAATATTTTTCATATTTTTATTTCTGTAAGCTGAGACTGAGGATAGGTATACACTGGAGAAGTAACCCAAAATAGGGAATCTCAAGCCAAAAGATTGGAGATAAAGCCTCAGGGCAACAATGCACAAATGAAGGACTGTTCTGCAAAGAGATTACCTGGCCTCAGAACTGAATTCCCTCACACAGAAATGAAGTAAAGTTTCTTGTTTTAAGGCAGATTTATATCAGCTCTTTATCTGTTGTCTTCATTATGTAACTGGGACTGCTCCTTTAAATTAGCTGGGATTTCTCTGTACCTTCCTATTTATATGCTTATACCCTTATTTTACAAATTATAGTTTTCTTTCCAAAGATAGTCTGTTATTTAATTAGTAATTTTGTATCCACTTTTAAAGTGTCAGTCTGAAGTTGCATGAAAGGTAATTTTCTGTACTTAGTATTTAACTATGCTTAAACAAAATATGTTAGCAATTTTCATTGTGAATGTTATTTCTGCATTAATGACAGTGTGAAAATTACCATTTTTTGCTTCTAGCAAATTAGATTTTTATTAAAAATATTTATTTTGATATGTGTTTTATATTTTGATAATACCAAATTCCGGTCGTTCCCTCTTCACTCACAAATACAATGGGACAGAGGTGAAACCTGTATTACATGAAATTATGTTTTGTTTAGGTGATCTTTCTAGACTGAAAGATCATTAAATTTAAGTACTGCTTATTGTCCTTTACAGCATTTTGATAATGAACTGCTGATGAAAAATTGTGTGAAACCTAAACCATCTGAAATATTGACTGCTGAAAGAGCTGATACAGTTTTCTTGGAACAAGTGTCCTCTGCTTGTAAGTCTGCCAGAATGTGAAAAAATTAAGTAGAAATATAGTGCCTTTACTAAAAGATGAACTATAATTGAGTAAAGATCTGTTAGGAGATGCTAAAAATATTGATAGAGTTTTACATTTAAACCTGACAATTTTTTTCCTGATATCTAAAAATTATGAAAGCTGTGTAAGACTACTAAGAGCACTGGTCACATATAAGAACTCTTACTGAGCATTGTGGTTGTCTTACAGCAACACTTACCCATTGAGTTTTGCTTTTTTACTTGTTAGAATTACTTAGTACACCTTAAAATGCACTCATTGGCAATAAGAGAGGTTAAATCCAGCAGAAGGGTAGTTAAGAGATGTATTGCATTAAGAAACATGGTATAACCCTGAGATATAGCCTCTGAGCTGCAGAGTGTTAGTTGCTTCCCCTGACTCCTCCTTTGTGATGTTTTCCTATTGGTTAGAATATGTAACTCTTCCCCCCTCTCTCACTTCAAAAAGCAGCGTGGGATCAGTCTCTTCCTCTTTTCTGCACTGGATCCCCCTGATTAAAGCCGGGACCTCGTCCCACAAGGAAAGAGCCTCGTTTTATCTCCAATACTTGCTATAGATCTAACTCCCCCCTCCTCTGGGCCATGGCTGGATGGAACACGGCCTTAGGGGAGCAGGGGGACTTTAAAAATAGCAAAGAGAGGTTATTTTCTGTTAATTAACTGTATGATCTTCCTTCTGATCCAGCACGTCTTTTGACTTGGCACTTGAGTGCTAAAAGCACTTAGTCCAGGTTTTGGCTGAAATAGAATTGTTGTTCTTCTTCCTAATAGCTGGGGTAGTGCCATGTTTGGAATTTAATATGAAAATAAGGTTGATAATACTCAGCTATTTTAGTTGTTGCTAAGCAGTGCTTACTCTAAGTCAAGGACTTCCCAGTGTCTCATGCTTTGCCAGTGAGGAGGTGCGCAAGAAGCTGGAGGGAACATGGCCAGGACAGCTGACCCAAACTGGCCAAAGGGATACTCTGTACCACAGAAGGTCACATTCAGTGTATAAACTGTGTGGAATTGGCTGGGAGGGACCAATTGCTGCTCAGGGAACCGGGCTGGGAATTGGTCAGTGGGTGGTGAACAATTGTGTCATCATCATTTTCCTGACTTGGATTAGGACATCCTTATCTTCATCATCATCATCATCATCATCATCATCATCATCATCATCATCATCATCATCATCATCATTATTGTCATCGTCATCATCATGATGTTATAATAAGTGGTTTAGATTTGACTTTGTTTCAGTATTTCAACTTGCCTTATCTAAAACCACAAATTTAACTTTTCTTCTGATTCCCCTAAGTGGGGAAAGGAGGAAGCATGAGTAAGTGGTTGCATGGAATGTAGTTGCTGGCTGGTGCTAAACCACAAAACATTGGCATTATCTAAACGCTCTGGTGCTTTCACATTCCTCTTTAGATCTTCTGTGTTAGTTGTTAAGTCCAGCTCTCTTTTTGTAATATCACAGCATACTCAAGTGTGGCAGAACGTGGAAAAGTTCCCCAAGCTAGGAAAGAAAAGGATGTGTAGCCAGGTATCTGCAGCAAAATGTGACTCTATGAGTCATTTGGCACACTGAAAACAACTTAAGCTTCTAAAATACCCCCAAGTCCATAATTGTGGCCCTCAGTCCCTTCCACAGAAACACAGAATGGTTGAGGCAGTAAGGGACGTTTGGAGGATGCTGGAGATCAGCTTCTTTCCTGGGCAAAGGGATCCTTTCCTAACCATTCAGTTATCTCTCTAAACTCATGGTGCTTCCTCGTGTGATCTGAAATTTCTGACAATTGTTTTATTTAATATAGTGGATGCTTCATTCCTGTAAATGTGTACTTGTTGTTGCCTATGCCAGATTGAGACCAGAGACTAAAGAGGGTGGTGAAGATGTGCTATCAGAGCCCATTTGAGAAGGCCAGGTCCTTTCAAACAGTTTTAGTTTTTATGGGAGTGATTGGCATCTTCAGTATAGGAGGCTTGAAGGGAATTAGAACATTTAAGGTGTATACTCTTTTTTCACTTACAGATTTACCATAGTTAAAATACTTGAATTATCAAAAATGAAATTAAAATTATTAGCAATTTTCTCATGCTTTCATCTGACTGGTAAGATTTTATATTTACATTAGTAATATCACCTCTTCCTCTTTCCCTGTTCTTGCTCAATCTGAGATTTTTCTCTCAGTTGGAGAACTTTGCTGGGTTGCATACATTTTCCCAGTTGAATGACAGTAAGCGGAGCACACTGAATAACACTCTTCCATTTTATTGTCAATATGTCTGTTTGTGTCAGAATACTTTAAAAATGAAACAGATTTTCAAAAGATAAAAATTTCCACCTCCACTGAGAGCAAATGTAAAACTTTTATAATTGGTTAATTCTATATTCTGATAATGTGCTTTATTTAAAAAAAAAAACAAAAAAAATCCTACCAAAAACAAACCAAAACCAAACAAAAACTAACTCTAAAAAGGAAAATATTTCCCTATTATTGTTTTTAAATTGGACTTCTGGTTTTGTAATTGAAAAAACAAAATAAACTATAATTGTGTCTAGGTAGAAACTAAAATGCTATATCAGGAAATGGCTACTCTCAGCCTGCCTAATTCTCATGCTCTTTCCCAGAACACCGATTACTGAACATTACTTGAAACAGCTTTCTGAGTTATATACCCTTTTCATTTGACCAGCTTAGCAATTATTGATTCCTATTTATTTTCTGTTAATATGAGATTTTTGCACATACCTAGAATGCAATGCAGCCTTCAGACTATTTGCTGAAGGAAATTATACTATTGCAAATGTATTTAGGATGACAATAAAGGTATTTTAAGCTGGTGATACCTTGCACATATAGCTCTTGCTAACAGAGCAGAAATTAACAGAGAGAAGATAAGCCAATTTGTAAACCTCACCCTCATGCATGTGAGCCATTATTCACATGAATGATCACTGAGTTTTCACTCTCACTGCATCAGAGAATTGCTTGTGAAAACTCATTATTTTGTAATCAGAAGGCAGGGGCACAGGGTAAACTTATGCTATAAGCATACCCTTGCTGTGAGATTCATCATATGCCAATATATGGAAATCCTCATACAATCTTACCTCAGTACAGAATTATTTTCAGATGGCATTTAGCCACAATGAACAGAGTGTTTGACTTACTTGAGGCATTAAGGATCATATTGTAATTCCAGCTGAGTATTTCTGTGAATCTCTAAACATATGGCTTTGTGGTTGTGTTGGAAATTTTCAAGAAATGTGGAGGTGTGTATTTTAAGTAGGAAGCTGACCCATAACACTGTGTAGTACAGTAATAGGGTTCTATGTGCTTTTCTGTAATGTGCAGGCAGATGAATAGTTTTATCTTTTTGTACTGGCTAACTGATTAGAAAATGTGTCTCAGAGAAATTTTCTCAGACAGATATCTGTTAACCCCCTCTCCCTTCAAATCCTCTCTTAATGACATTTACAATGATATTTGTGGAACAAAACGTAGCACATGTATTTTTCATTTTGGGGGTTGGGGGTGGGAAATACAGTTCATTGCAACAAATATATTTTTTGTCCTCTTAATCTCAGGCAGTGTGATCTTAAATGGCTCCAAAACAGACATTTTGTGCTGTGGTGAAGGTCAAGAGAAGAATGCCAGTGAGCAGGGGAAATAAGGAGGGACAGAATATTTCTGGATAAGCTGAGGGACCAGTGCCTGCTAAATGTAAAAGATCTATGGGAAATCAAGTCCTGATTGTAGGATAACTGTGAAAGGATTAGTTCCCATCCTTCCTTTACTCCTGGCAGGAGAAACTCAAGAGCTTTGCTGCTAATGGCTTCTCCAGCATTTAACTTAAATTTGACTGTCCCTAGGCTCACTCCTTCTTCAAGCTGACAGCCTCTCAACCTGCTTAGTTCTAGCCATGCTGCATTCATGAGGAAACACTCCTGGGGCCTTGTAACCTGCTATGTAAGCTCTGTTCCTATTCCTGCAGTTCTCAGGGCCTCACTGCTTCCTTCTCTGTTCCTACATTCCCCTCCAAGCAATGCAGCAGAAAGAGCTTTTGACTAATTTCATTAAAGCTATTGAAATAACAGAGAAATTCAAATAAAAGTAGGCAAATCACAGTGAAAATGGTTCTCCTTCCTTAAAGACTGTATGCTATTTTTAATAATAGACTTAGCATATTTTGTCTAGAAACAGTGATGATATTCAAATAGACAAAGAATAGAATTACCTAGATACAAAGAAAAGAACATACATTTATTAATAAGCAACCATTGGGTGCTTTAAAATAGTGCAGTCTCAGATGAGGTCAACTTACACTAACACAACAGCTAATGGTGTGTTTAGTCTCTGTCCTGGAAACAGCTTGGTAGCCCTCATATTGCATTGTAACGCCAGAACATCTTTTCTTCCAGTATGCTAAAAAAGGACTTTTTAACTTCATGAATCATTCACATTACAGAGCAATTATTAATGTAAGTCAGTTCATTATCTTCTGTGCTTACACTAAGTCAGAAAGGTATATTTAATTTTTCCTGTGACCTCTTCAGTTCTGTCCTTACAGAGTTCAGCCTTACAACGCATCTTGTTCATTTGGACCTTTCTGTATCTTGGCCTTTAGCATTCAAATAGTTTTTCCCTGAGCTTTCCACTTTAAGGGGACCCAAGGAATGCCCTGCATTTTTGTTGTAAGCTCACTTAACATTCTGATTATAGCTGTTGTCTTAATTTTGTTTTTTTGCCAAATTGATCTGGACTACTTCCACACAAGTTCCTGTCATTTTCATGCACTTATGCTTCTTTCTGAAATGCCTCTAACAGCATCTTGCAACTTGTACTCCTTCTTTCTCCTTGTCCTCCCTGCTGCCTTTCAATATTCTTGCTCAGTCTTTTCTTAAACTGGATATCCTTTCCATATTTTTAACTCAAGTGTCTTTTGGCTGAATGTCTATAAGAATTTCTTTATTATTTGTTTCTGTGGACTACTTTCTTCATCATGCATTACATTCTCCAAACATCCTGCTCATTGCCAGATTTTTTTTCATTTTTTTGGGGGGTGGGGGGCAGGGTGATCTCAAGTAATCATAATGTTAAGAATACTTCCCATTTTTATCCTGAATATTTGTAGTTCACATTTTTTGACTTTTTGTGTCTCATCTTCTGTTCAAGATTGCATGGATTTAATCATATGGATTTAATTTTAAAATTTTTAATTTCTGAATCTGTGTTCTTCTGCTTTAGCAGTTTCCCATTCTTACTGACATCAACACTACCATTCTGCAGCTGGTACCTACAACAGCAGGGCTGTTCGGTCACTTTGTCTCTCTCTTAACCATGATCCATGCTTGTAATTTTTGCCAGCTGAACTATCACAATTAAAATATACGGAAAAAAAAAATCATACTTCACAAAACTGCACAGTTCATACATTCATAAGATGATTAAAACAGCCAAAGTGACTATGAAGTAAAGCAAAATTCTGGTCTGTGCTGGCTGGGTGTGCTTGACATGATAGCTCTACTGTTATATATTTACTAGCAAATTTGGTGCCAAACAAAAACCAAAAATTTGCATTTTGTGTTAATATTTCTGATATTTTTTTCATGTTCCGCCAGTCCAAAAGTTGTTGTTCAGGCTATCATGTCCTGTGTGGAGCTCACTTATTGGTTCCTGCAAAATTATAATTTTCCATGGTGGTTCTGTTTTCAATTTTATTCTTCAGATTTTGCTTCTGTTGAAACAAATTCAATAATGTTGTAGAAAGTGTTTATTTAGTGGAGCAGTGTACTTAAAACTGTGACTGATAAAAAAGTCAATTCAACACAAAGCAGTAACCCAACACAGCACTGCTGCTGCTCCATCCTCCCATGCTTTATGTGGTCTTGTCTTGTCTCCCTTGCCAACCACCACATATAAAATTAGTCAAAGAAAAAAATACAAACTCAACAACACACACAAGAAAAGGACATGCCAAGACTGAAGAATCACAAAGAAAATATTAATGGGACAAATGCTGTAGAAGAGATCAAGTTTTTTTTACAGGCTCATCAACAAACCTCAAGTTCAAAGGTTGCTGCTCCTGTACCCATCCTCACAGGGGTGTTGGTCATCAAACAAACACTCTGGTAAGATCACATTAGTGTCAATAGCAGTGGGCAATCTGAGGATGAGCAGTCCCTCTGCCCAGTAAGCTGCATGTTCTTCTACCTGAGAAATATGATCAAAGAATTAAGTTGTCTTAAAAGATGCTAGAAAATGTGCTTCGCAATCTGATTTGGGGGATTTTTTCACAATTTCTACAATAGAACTAACACTGAAACACAAATCAAACTTGATAGTAATTTCTGTGAACCAGATTTACTCCATATTCTAAAAAAGCTTGCATTAAGCTGCACTGTTGTGTTTTTAATTGCTAATTTCTTTTACCAGAAGTAATACGAAACATTCCTTCTGTAAAAAAACCAAACAACCCCACCACTGTTGCTATTTCTTTTGATTTGTGGGAATAGAAGACGTATGCCATATAAAAAACATCCAGTGAAAAACTTCCAGTGAAAAGATTCCCATCTATTTCATTATGTCCAAAATAAAGGCCAGGTTCAGAGAAACATTCTTGAGAAGGAGAAATATCTAAATTCAGGTAATGCTTCTATAACTGTAAATTCAATTTACAGAGTAGAACTCTGATGTATGAACTAGGTATTTATATTACATCATAGATTTACTTTTGAGGTAGGGTAACCTAACATCAAATGCTTCACCACAGGACACAAGGGCTATGGCTATGTCAATAAATTAACAGAGCCAGGCACTTCAGGGCTATTCTGGGAACATCAGTTCCTCTTAAAAAACATGCCATGCTCCTTGGATCACCTTCTGCTACACACCAACACACCCTGGCAGTGCTTGACCGCTGTCTGGGAAATAGCATGGTCCGTGGATCTTTCCGAGAAGCTCGTAGAGGCTGGCTGATAAGACAGCTTAGCTGTGGGGATGTGCTCTGCTCCATGGCACTCCTGCTTAGAGACAGGAAATAGACCTCGGACATTTTATTAAAGTTATTTTTTAAATAAATTTTTTTAAAATTTGAAATAATAATTTTTAAATTTATTATTAACTAACATATTTGGAACTGAATTTCTAACTTTGATATTTTAGTTTTGGCTCTTAGGTGACTTTGCGTGGAAAAATTCACTTGTTTAACCCTCTGTTTGGTTCCCTAAGGCTCACAAGTAATCCTGGCCCATCAAGATCTCCAGATAACAATCACAGAAAAAAAAGAAAAGTAAAAAGTAGATTCATTTTAACATGACTAATGAAATCAGAAAACCTTTTGCTTTCTAGCACCAAAGGAATTTTTTTGTACTCTACTTACTTTCACTTTAAAATTGTATTTCAAAATGCTGTTTAAAATTGTCTCTTCTTCAGTGTTATTTTATTTATTTTAATGCATGAGAGACAACAGCTCTGGATTTTGGTTTAAAAGCGGAAGGAAGAGTATTTGATAAATAGCAGTAAATGCAGGAGATCAGCTTCTGGTTTCCCTTATCCATTTTTGTATTTTTGAAGTTCTTGCTGTTAGCATTTCCATAACTAAAGAAAAGCATTTCATAATAGTGAAAAAAATTAGTGATGATGCTCCAACCATAATTTACATGTTGTAAATTTTACAGCTTCATCTGCCGGTCGTATTTGAGAGAAGAATCATTCTCCCAAATAAATGGCAAAATGCTTTGCTTCTGGAGTGAGATCATCTCCTTAACATCTACACAGCCACTGGGAATTCAAAAGAGTCACAGATGTAACATTTAGGTGACATTAAAGGTCCCTAATTAGAGAAACAAAAGTTGGATGCATACACCCAACAGCCTTCCCTTTGCTCTCTTCTGAGAAGACATATAAAAGAAAATGCCTAATCTCTACTAACTCACATGAATCCATCCATGAAAAAAATGCTAAGCCTCATCGGATGACTGAGACACCAGGCTACAGAGGGAAGAATAATATCTTCTTAATCAGTGCAAAGAATTGCATGAAAAACAACATGGTATGCACAAACATCTTTTACTGAAAAGGTTCATTAAACTTGATATATACAAGAACTGATGTATTTCATACTCATCCTTTAAAAATACCTAAGTAATTGCATTCTAAATCTGTGACTGTCTGAATTTCATGCTATTAACTATTTTATGTCACAAAATAATAGAGGTGGAACATAAAGATTTCCTCAACTGAAATCTTGAGAGGCCAGGTATGTTTTTAGCTGGCCCTTGCAATGGAAGGACTCCTCAGGAACGTGCTCCATTGTGCATACCTTTGTGTCACTTCCCAGCAACTTTTAATGAAAAGTCTAGCTGTCAGTTGGCAATCATTATATTGGTTGAATTTTACCTGAATTTGAGACAGGACTAGGGTCTCAGGAACAATAAATTTACAACTAAAAGTAAGAAGCAGAAATGAAAAAAATATTGTGGGGATGGAACAAAATGTGGAAAAATTCAGATTTTGAGGAAAAATTTAAAAATTGCCTGATTTTATCAGCTGCTGATGCATCAGATAACAGTCAGAATTCTGCAACTTTTCAAACTTGAAGTATATACACTTCATCTACATAATCATACTTGTAGAAATGTAATAATATCCTTGTACTTTGTTCTCACTCCCTCTTTTATAGTACGTATAGCGTATTAAAAACGTGTTAGTTTACCGACCTTTTTAATTTGTATTGAGGCATATTTTAAGGCTCAAAACTTAACTTTAGATTTGATAAACTTAATTCTATTTTTACACAGAAATTCTTTTATTTCTGAACATATTAATTTTTCTATTCCAAATATTTTTTAAAATATTTTTGATGGAAAGATGTACAGGACACTCTAACAATATATATTTTGTTGGGTTTGTTTTGTTAATTTTAATATAACAGCAAGCCATTCATTTTTCATTTCTGAAATGAAAATTTAATCCTAATAAGTGATTAATATTGCTACAGAAAAAAAAAAAATGCATAGGAACAGCCACACATCTGGTAGCAATAGAAAATAGAGGGCACATCTAACTCCAGGCTTAAGGAGGTTTCTATGCTCAATAGAAGTGGGAGCCTTAAGAAACTCTATTTAATTTCCTCCCCAAGAGTTAAATGATTAAGCCTATGTCAATCTGGCATGTGTTTGCCCTACATTTTTTTTTTTTTTAAATGATCAGTAATGGAGACTTAATAATGTCACCAGACAGTCTATTTTGTTATTAACAGCATGAGTATTTTTTTACTTATTACTTGAATTTTTTTCTTGCTGCATGACTTTTGTTCCTTTGGGCTGTGAAGGCAGAAGACAGATTTTTCATTTCTTTTTGTAGTGTCCTGCTTCTCCACATATATACACAAGTATTCTCATATGTAAGTAAATATGTGTATATAAATATGCATATATGCTTCCCTCCTCCCTCCTTCATTCACTTCCCAAGCTTTTCTTTTGGCTTAAGATAAGCCAGGTCATTCAATATTTCCTTTCAAAGTAGTCCTGATTTTTAGATTTATGATTGCTTTTTGTTTGTCTCCTCTGTCTAATATTTTGCTTGACATAAATACCCAATACTCTGCTCAGCACTCCATCTGGAGTGTTGCCAACTCCAAAGAGGACTGTTTTGTACTTTTACTTGCTTGTCACATTCTGAAACAACGTCTGCATTTTTTGCCACAGACTAATATTCTTGGCACATGTTCAGATTAGGATCCCCTATAGCCTTCAATTCTTTTCTATTATCTATTTTATTTCTATTATTAACTATTATTAGCTGTTCTGTTACTTATGATTTTGTTTTATTCTTTATTTCCACAGATGATTACCAATGCTCTATATGTTGTCTTACACACCTGTTCATACAGTTCCTCCCTAACACTCCTTATTTCTTCCTCAAATTATTTCTATTATTTCAAAATAATTTTTTCCACAAATGTACTTGTGAACATTTTGAAATCTAATCTTTCCCTCCAAAATACTATCATCACCTATCACTATATCTATATCACCTATATCAGTATACTATCACCTGAAAATATGATCAAATATTAAGGAAACCATTGATAGGCATTAGGCTGAGGACAAAACCTGCACAGCCTCACTCAATATACTTTTCTATTTCAAAGTGAATTTATAGCTGCTTTTCAAGTAGGATAACCTGGAAATTCTGGTACAAATTTTAATTTAATTCCATACAGTGCATGTGCCTCTATTTGGCTAATGAGAAGGTAACATGGAGAGCTTAAAATAAAAATGTCTGCTGCTTCTCTCTTGTTATGAAGGAGCTCCTGGCAGTTTTTCAATTTCTTCTAGTGCCCTGTTCCAGTGGTCTCACATACATGCAGATATCTCACTTTTCTCAGTAGAACCTAATCTCTCTTTTTTGTTTCCTTGGATATGCTCCTTCCTCCCAGCTACTCATATTGACTGTCCCAACTGCCAGCTCATTGTTGGTCATTTCTCACTGAGCACCTCAGCCCACTGAGAGTTGTGTCTTGACCATTGCCAGGATATGGGTGGGCCAGTGGCAGGAATCACATGAAATCATACAACAACAGGCAATTGTATGTGGCAAGGCTGAAAATGCTTAATTTCTCCTCCTTCTGTTTAGGAAAAGATAGATGATCTTGAAAAGGTGTGTTTTCACAGACTAGGTAACAAGTTAATGTAGCTGGAGTGGCATTTTTAAATAGTGGTGGATGCAGAAATATTTGCCTGACTGTTCATGCATCCTGAAGTAATTAATGAGATGTGAACTTCCCTGCTTCTATTTAGCTGATTGGAATATCAGCTTTGCAGCCCAGTGATGGCATGTTGCTGTTGGCATTTACTATTTAGACACTGTTCATGGAATGAAGGCCAAAAATGGAATTTAAACCTCTTTGGGTTGGAAACTAAGGACTTGAAATGTGAAAAAGAGCAAAGGGAATTATATAAAAAAAAAGGTTTGAGACAAAAAAGAAGCAAAGATTTAAAACATCAGTGGGCAGAGGAGGTTAAAATTTATTTTTTTTATTTTTTTCAGAGAGTAGCAAATGTGACAAGAAAACATTTGGACAATTAAATAAAAGTCTGTCTGGGATCATTACGCCAGCTCTCTACTGACGTCAGTGGGTATTGTGGCCCCTGAACTGCAGACACTATATAGCCCTGAATTTATATCTCCTGCTACAAATAATCATATTTTGATACTGCCAAAGCCAGTAAGTGTGTAAAACTTGTAAACCAGTCATGTAACAGAACCAGGGAAACTGACTTTTAAACTGAGAGGATCAAAACCAAATGGCCGTTCTCCTCACCTGCAGCTTTTAAGCTTGGAGGGTCAACCTGGGTCGTGCTCTCAGGCTGCTGAGTGTTTTTTGATTGAAGCTGAAATTCCCGCATGGACACTTAACTCCAGAAGGGGGAGCTTCAGCAGGCACAATTACAGTAAAGTCAATTTACAATGAAATATTTAAATAGTCGCTTTCTTACAAATAGTTTTGAGGGTTTTGCTCGGGGCGACAGAAGAATTTGATCTGATTAGAATATGGGTGTATGCTTTAAATGTTTTCTGTCACCAAGCTGTATTAATAACAGTTATTATTATTTTTCTTTAAATAAAAACAATGGCAAATAAATACTAAATCGTATTGAAAACAAATACCTTTAAAAGTAGACTCATGTTTATGTAAATTGTATCTGAAACTGTAATTTCTTACATTCTTACATAGTTTTCAGTGTGAGTGTCTGAAAATAAACTGGCTGCTTTCCATTCACACCAGGTAAGGAAAAAATACACGCTTTTTCATTTATTGATAGCTTAAATAATGAATAAGGACTAGAAGTTGAGATAGCTGCTAGGTCATTTTATTAATTTGGGTTCTTGGAAAGCCAGTGTAAATGCATAGTTGTTAGGAATAAACTAACAATACACCTGCAGGGGTATTTACGTGTTTCTATGTGCTGAAGTGTGCTAAATCTGAATGAAAAGAGTCTGAAGACAGGAGAGAGAAAAGTTACACTTATAATTAAGCCCTTGGTGAAATCCAGTAACAGGTTTCTGAGGGAAGAATGCTGATTAAAAATATGGGAGTGAAGAAAACAAATAGCAAATCACTTGTGCCAAGACCAAAACATTTTGAGTTCCTAGATGTTTGCCTTAGGGTACGGATTGTCCAATAGCTTTCAGAGCAACAAGACAACTCAAATGTACAGAACTCTGTTCTTGGATATTTTGCACAGATCCTCTAACTTCCTCAGAGAGCTTGAAAAGCTGGCAACAGGTACCTGCAGACCTATCTTGAATGAAACCATGACAACGACGTAGTATGTTCTGGATGTGTCCCACTCAGTTTGGATGGTTTAAAAATTTACTACCTCAGTTAACAGAATTTCGAAAATTTTATCGTATAAAGCCTTAAAAAGCAGGAAATCCAGACATTTATCTTAAGTTTCATCTGTCCTGGCCACTAGTTCATACCAGTTTAATAGGTAGTACTTCAGTTATCAAATATAATTGAGTATTTTGTAGGGTTGACCAGATAGGCTGCAAAATTGTTTTCTTTTTCATGCCAAGTAAATAAAGCAAAAAAGAATATAAAAATTATTGATAGACAATATTTAGAAGAAGGTTTTAGTATCATACAAACAGTGATCTGTTTCAAGGTTTTCAGTCTTTTAGGCTTGTGATGGACTGTAATACCCAGAAAGAATTCACTTACAAACTCAGGCACTGATACAATTTCCCCTATACACAATGATTCAATTTGCAATTCTTTCAATTCCATTTTCATAGGTATTAAAAATTTGCAATAAGTAAAAGAGTGTCACTTTCCAAGGTATTACTTCAAATCATATCAGTTCATTTTGGGTTATACTATGAAAAATTAGAAAATTATAACTACATAGAATAGAATTTAATGAAGAAATCACAGCTTCAGGGACCAAAAAACTCCTTTATAAACCAGATAGGGTACAGTTATAACTCTGGAAAAGATAATTCTTGTCAAAGGTAAACATGAAATTGTTTTGGTTTTAGATCTCTTTCTATCCTCATTGTACCTTTTCATTATATATCCAACATAAAGGCCATCAAAGTTGGTGTTTTCTTTTTCTGTTGGTTTGAATTGACTTTGGAACACATTTTTCTTTCTACTTCCAATGTATAAGTACATCTGTATTTTATTTGCTGTTATGATATAAAACATATCCTTAACTTTCTGCTTCAGTTTCCAGATTTTTCACACTTTTTGCATAATTTAAGAATTTAAGCCTCTGGGAAATAAACTTTTTTTTCGACTTATTTTTTCATGGACTGCTTCTATAAAATCATTATCCCTTAGGGTTCCCAGTTTGCACATTTTATATTCACCTGCATATTAAGAGACCATTAATATTATCTATTTGCTCCAAGTGAAATGGGTGGCTGATGTTTGGCTTTCAGTAAGTGATCCATTCAAAGGCATCAGAGAACAGTGTAAGTTGTGACTTTCCTTCTAGTTTGTTCTGTTAGTACAACATAGACACTAAAAATGTGCCTACCTCCCATGCATCTTACTGTGATGGCATGAAGTATCTAAACAGGCACTCTCCAACTTTCAGGAAAAAAATACTCTGGGAATAGAAGATCGGGAATTGAGTGAGTAATCCAAAGATCAGCTTAAGAATCATGGCTCAGACATACATCACAATTTCAGAGTTCTTCAGATTCTCTGTAGTATATCCCCAGGTTTCACACAGCAGCAATGTTAATGCTTAATAGAATTTAACAAAACAAGAATTTTCTTAATCATCCCCTATTAAAGGTATAATTCTTGACAGAGTTGTGCCCCTTTTTCAATGTGTGATAATTTTAAAAATCCAAGGTAGGCATTTTACTTGTTTGAGGAAATTCATGGAAATGTAGATTAGAAGTGGGAAAAAGGGTCACACTGTTTTAAGCACCTAAGCTAAATTAATTTATTGTGATTCAGAATTCAAACTTACACACAACTGTGTATTCAATTCCTAGCATTTGTTTTATTGCAAAATATCACATTTATTGTTAATGTGAAACAAATGTATTTTTAATTGATTAATTTGAAAAAATCGTCTATGAAAATGGTCAAAAATATAAACACCAAGTTTTGACGACACTGTTTTCTCGTCACTGATGCATTCCACCAACCATTTCAAGTTATCAAATTGAAAATAAAGTGGAAAAGAAAGGA
The DNA here is from genome assembly GCF_971803275.1 of Cyanistes caeruleus. Lineage (NCBI taxonomy): Eukaryota > Metazoa > Chordata > Aves > Passeriformes > Paridae > Cyanistes > Cyanistes caeruleus. Next base: position 38,279,195 of record NC_141702.1, read on the forward strand.
TGGTATTTGGAAAAGAGAGGGCAGAATTGTTTATCAGGCTTAGAATATAAATTTGATTGCCTGCTATGTAAAAGACTGTAAAATTATTCTGTGATACATGCATCAGAAGCATGTGACAAATATACTTTCATTGATCTTAAAATCATACCAAAAATCAGTAATCATCAAGCATTCTTCCAAACTCATTTTCCAAAATCAAAAAGCTGATATTTTAAGCACAACTCACACAGGCGCAATGTGCAGGCTCACCCGCACTGCCTCTTTCTCCTCCTTTTGACTTGAAGAGTTATTTGGTTTTCAAATTACTTTTTGTCTACTTTATTTTTTGCACAATGGTGAAGTTAAATTAGGTGCTTCAGAAACATGTATGAAATACACCTTTTCCCAGAATATATATTTCTGGAAACCTAACAAAAATTGCAAACTTTTTCCTGCTTTCTTTGTCCACACTCTGGCCTGAGTGAAACATTCACAGTTTGTGATGACAAGGCCCTGCTCAGCACCTAAGAAACTAAAAATGCAGGAATTTTGTACTCTGTCAGCCCATGTGAGATCAGAAATCTGGGAATAATCCTGTGTTGGGTTTGTTTGCTTGATTTGGTCATGTGACATTGCCACAGGGGAACAAGATTTTAAACGTAGTCAATTATTCCCTCCTATACTACTAGGAATAATAATCCTTGATCTGTATTAAGGGATAGCCTCTTCTCAAAGGGTGTGTAGACTGAGCACACATCCAAAATCTTGAATTTTCTGGCAGTTTTGTCCCAGGAAAAATACTGATCCCTCTCCCTAATACAGGGTGACTCAATGAAACAGTGAAAAAAAGGAGGCCTGGACTGTTTAAGGTTTTTGATGATGACCAACTGGCAAAAAATGAATGTCTGAATGTGAAATCCTATAAGTAATCTGAAATAGTGATCCTAAAATCACCTTAATATCCTGAAAAGTATAGTATCCTGTATCATGAGTGTTTAGCCAAAGATTTTATAAAAATCTTAGAAAAATATGCTGAAAGCATGAAGAGTTATACATTATTACAAGTTTGCTAATGAAGAGCTCCCAGTACTGTTCAGGACTACTCAGGATAATTCAGGCAACCCTCACTCAAAACTTTTTGGACAACCTGTTTTACAGAAAATACATTGAAACAAAAGCAACAGAAATTTTTCAGTATATGACATAATTTTCACTTTCAACATATCCTACCTCTCAAAATCTTGCACCAATTGCCTGAAATTGAGCAGTATTTCTGCTCCCTGAAAACTGTTCACAGAGCCATTGAAATTGAAATGAAGTTTTCTGGAAGGACAGTTTAGGTAAAAAGGCACAAAACTGGCTAATAAATAACATAAAGCAGAAAGCTGGATAAAGGTGGAACACCAAGGATCTTAGACTTACGTGAAGACAGTAGAAAGTGAGCATAAAAGGCATGAAAATGTCAGCCTTTTACAGCCATTTTATATTTTCTGAAAATGTCAGTCTTTTACAGCCACTTTACATTTTCTTTGCAAAATAACTGTTTTATTACAGGACAACAATAAGTTTAACTTATAAAACAATATGGAAACCAACCCTGAAAATTAGTTGGACCTAATTCACTTTTCCTAATTCTGATTTTCTTTTTATATTTGCTGAAACAGTTAAAAATCCTTTAGAGAATGACTTAATTTTCAGACATTTAGGAACATTTAGACAACATACACTTCAATATTTCTGGAGCAGAACATTTTTTATCTTTTTATTGAGAAATAAAATGTTAAGGTTACTTGTTGTAAAAAAGACCTACATTGTGTCTAAAGGCTGATTTTATGAAAATTAAACTTTCAATAAATCTGAAACTAATTAAAATAATATGATAAAAACATGTTATGCAGATTCATAACTGAACAAGACAGCAATTTTCTTGTAATTTTATTTTGGGAAGGGAAGGGAAGGGAAGGGAAGGGAAGGGAAGGGAAGGGAAGGGAAGGGAAGGGAAGGGAAGGGAAGGGAAGGGAAGGGAAGGGAAGGGAAGGGAAGGGAAGGGAAGGGAAGGGAAGGGAAGGGAAGGGAAGGGAAGGGAAGGGAAGGGAAGGGAAGGGAAGGGAAGGGAAGGGAAGGGAAGGGAAGGGAAGGGAAGGGAAGGGAAGGGAAGGGAAGGGAAGGGAAGGGAAGGGAAGGGAAGGGAAGGGAAGGGAAGGGAAAAAACCACTGTGGTTCTGCTGGATGACAAGAAATGGTCTTGAACACCCTTGCTTTGCTATTGCTGAGCTCCACTGGACCTACAACAGTTGCAGCAATGTTACTCAATCCCACAGGAACCAAGAGTATCAATTTACTGTTTCCACAGCTGCAGAGTATTAAGTGCTGACTGCACCCATTTCTGTGGTCATCACACTGTGTTTAGCCATACATCAAGTCAGGTGTCAGATCTACCACTGACAAAGGGCTTCTTTTTCCTCTAGGTTGTTGGATGCTGATCCTCTTGCTCACATCCTCTTGCTCTGCTATCTGCCCATCAACCGTAAGTTCCTCTTACTGACCATCACTAGTCCCTCTTAGGCTTCTTTCTCTCATTCACACCTAAACACAGTCACCCATGCATGAAAAGTAATTTCCTATTGGGAGACCTTACTAAGCTTTCCTTTTCTAGTTTTTTTCCTAAAGGTTCTTTTTTCTGAAACCTTCCAAATTTTGATCAGCAGTGAGGACAAAGGAAAATGCTTAGGTAGAAATGCTGAGCTCAAAATAGGCATTAATGAATAATGGAGGAGGGGATTGATATACATTCTTAACCATTCTGTCTGACTGAGAAATTGCTGAAAAGTTATTCTGAGTTTTAGGTTTCCTCTTCCTTCATTACAAATTGCTGGAAGGGCCAAAAGCTATTCTTTCAGTTATTAGCAACAATTAAGGTTGTTAATTTGATACCAAATTACTGTGGTACCCAGGAAACCCTATTCATTGTGTGCAGTTCAGTGTGAAAACCTGACAAAAATAAAAAGTTGAGATTGTTGTTATCCAGAAGTTTTTCAGACTTTGTAGAACCATGTGAATATACCTTCTGCACTAGGTTTAGGGCTCAGTATTCACAGTTTGCTTTCTTCTGTGTTCCTTAATGTGTTAATAAGGAAGCATACAGTCAGCATATAGTATGGAGCTCACTTTTTCCAGTTAATGGTTTGCCTTACATGATTTCATCAATTCCCATGATCCTTCCCTTTACAAATTTCTGGCAAACAACATGGAGGATATTGGGGCACTTTTGTGGCTTGTTAATACATGTCACAAGACTAGTGGAACTACAGAATAAATTGACCAATCTGAAATTATTACAAAAGACAGACTTGTCGCACACTTTCAGTTACTCTTTAAAAACCTGAGTCCATGGACAAGTAACATTTCTTCTCCATTTTCTATTTTGTTATCAACCTATGTTTTAATCTATAAAAACAAAAACTCAGTCTTTAAAACTGAAACATAGCAAGAGTTACCCACAAAGGGAATTCCTGTCAGTCTTTTTACTTAGGAATTCCTATACATGTTTTATGGTCCTGATGGAAGGTATTTGTCCAAATGAAGAAATATATTCTAGCATGAGAAGAGAACTGAAATGAGTATTTGCCAGTTTGGTGCATACACATAAAATTCCTAAGTGTTTTGGGGAGTACTCATATCACAAAATATTAGTGCATATTGAAGCTGCTGCAATTGTCAGTATTGTGACACCTGCATCACAGATGAAGGATGGTAAATGAGTGTTTAATCATAGCCATCATCCAACTATGTGAGCAATATTTGCACTAGGAAAAATGACCATTTTGAACAAATTTGTTGGCAGAAAAGAAATTTTCTTGGGGAAGATGGGCATAAAAGAATGTAGCTAAGTGAAATAATGGCAAGTTTTGACAGAAGTGAGGATGATAGCACCATTCTGTGCTTTCAGAAGAACAGTTTGACTTGACTGCAAGACAAGCCAAACAAAACATATTTGTCTTGTAAAGCTGCATAGTAGTGTCAATGACATGTTGTGAAGATGAGTCAACATATGTGAAAATGGAAATAATAAGTTATAACTTCCTGACTCTCTACACTAAACAAAGCAGTCTAGAATTTAAGGAAGGAGTTGGTGAAAAATTAATTTTAAATTAGTATTTTACCCATGCATTATTTTTTGGTTTAGGTAAAATCACATAGGTTGAGACTTTGCTGTGGCACATGTTTATGAAATATTTTGGCTGTCATTTGGCCTTGGGTATTCAGATAGAATACTCACAAGGGTGAAGTTCTGGGAAAGTTTTCTTTAGCTAATTTGGAGGCCTGGGTAAAGAAGGTAATGCTGTGCTTGGCAGGGGTGTCTCAGATGGTAAGGTCACAGCTCCTTTTCTACACAAGCCTGATAGACATTCTGCCCACAGAATGGGTGTTGTAGCAAGCAGGATCACCTGAGACACAGTAAAGGCACAGCCATACATACAGTGCTGATAGCCACAGATTTTATTCTGGCTGTGTCCTGAAAAGTGTGTCTTACTTATAGCTCACTAGGAAAAAGAAAGGTGTAGAAGTTGCATAGAAAGGAATAGAAATTGGGGAAAGAAATGTATAAAATGTTGATGGCTCTTGAGGAGTCTGGGTTGATAAGATATGATATCAGACACAGAGATTTAAATGTCATGGAAGGTTTAGAAAAATTCCCTATTCAACTCACAGAATGGCTGCCAGGGCCTTTTTGGGACTGCCTTCCTTTGGATCTCTGGATACTGCATAACAGGCTCCTAGGCTGATATCCTATGTATCAAAATATTCCAGTGTTCCCAGTTTCATCAATCAGGAGTTCATAATCTGGATGATTAGTTGGACAAGGCAACGAGCTTTTCCTCAAGCAGAATATAAGAAATAAATCCTCACAATGCCCTTTGAATAACTGGAAATTATGTCTGCTCTTCCTGGATGAGGAAGAACTCAGGGGAAGACCTTTGCAACTTTGTAGGAATCTCTGTTAAGTGAGTTCGATTCACCTGCCTGTGGGGTTGGATTTCCCCTCATTTGAAACCCATTGAAGGGTCAGGGTCAATTCTCAACAGTGTTGGCTCAGATTTCCTTAGGAAAAGGGAAGAAAGGACCATTTGAATCAATAGCTATGTCTGCATACTTGTTAATGGAAGAGCTATTTATATGTGCCAGGAAGCCATCTCTGCTACTCAATTTTGATCACTTAGAGAGGCAGATAGCCAGAATTGTCCCCAGCAACCCTTTGGCCCACATCATGTATCGCTTCTCCAGGCAGTGTTTGGGCACAGTGAAGGAGTTAAGACAGCTGGGAGCAGCAACAGTGTTCCAGAAGTCAGGAAAATTTAAAAGTATGGACATGGGGCATTTCATGTCAGCTAACATCAGTTCTAAAGATTGTTCCTGGCCTTGTTAGAGTTCTTATCCTGTTACATATTTGCTCTGAATTCACTCCCTCTTTTATTTATTTATTTATTTAATTATGTTTTTTTTAATTTTTTTTTAAGAACAAGTAAGATCACCCCCCCAACAAAATGCCATCAACCTATGAAACAAAGCCTAATTGACTGATGCAGGATTTTTCAAATTAACATTATTTAGCAACTTTTGCTTCAGCTGTCTTTTCACAGCTATCCCAAGAGGGAAAGAAAATAAGACTTGTGAAATTGTTATTCTGTATGGAGGGATGATCAGAACAGAGCTGATCAAACCAGCACTTCTGGTTTCTCTCAGAATATAACTGCAGTGATGCTTATTTTAAAATGGGCTCCTTGTCCATTTCCTCTTACAAAATTCAGAGTATCTGAGCCCTGCAATGAAATGCATTTTACATCAGATACACCATCTAAACAGTATCTGGAGCAGAGAGAGATCTCAGCACTTCCAGTCCTAATTAACCTGTGGGTTTTCTCTTGTGGCATGACTCCAGTCTATTAAGTCTTGCATTTCTTGCTGCAAAGTAGCACAAGTTCAATGGGAAACACAGAAAGTGTCTTTCTCTTCCAGAATACTGTATCTCAGCAGCTAGGGAAAGCTTCTGGGAGGTGGATGCAGTGGATTTTAATTCCCTCCATCTGAAGTAAAAGCTGAATCCAGTTCATTTCCCAAGCCCTTAATGACAAAAGGGTTGTAAGACAACTATACCCTTTGGTTATCCATTAGAAAAATGCAGATTTTTAGAAACTTCTATCTTGCTAAATGCTGATTTCCATGCAGATGGCTTTCATAAAGAAATCCCTAATTCCTGGTTTCCAGTGGATGGAGGCAGGAGAGATGGACTATATTTTATATGCATACAGTGTGGAATTCCAGAGATGTAACAATTTAAATGTCAAACATGAACATATGGCAACTTTAGATGCTAACAGTTACAGGGATGTTTGGGAAGAAGGGGATGGGGGGGAACAGGAGAACATTTGTGAGATAAGATTGAAGATCAATAACTCAAATCCACTTCTGCCCACTTGTTAAATGCCTGTGAGCCTTTTATTTATGCTGGTAGATTCATGTCAGAGCACAGGCAGAGACACTGAAAAAATGATCATTCATATTCTTAAAATGATACTACAGTCTCTGGCACAATATCACTCTGTTCCAACTAATGTGCTTGAAAATAATTCTCAGGCATGCATTGGAAATTAGCACAGAGTGGGACTCATTCCCAACAGGCAGTTTGAATGTTGTTAGCTTGTTTTTGATGGCAAGAGAGCTTAATAGTAAGGATATGCCAGTTGGCTTCAGTGTCAAAGAAAGCCCTAGGCTCTGTTTAGTTTGCTAGTGTAGATACAGTCCTACTGGTTCTAACATCTAAATCTAACCAGAATGTTTTTTTTTATTTTGCAGAGAAGGTGAAGGCTGTTTTGGGATGCTGCCCCTTGTGATTTGGAATTGATCTTGCAAACACCTATTCATATAAATTATTGTAACTCAAACAGTTCTACTGATCTTAAAAAGCTGCCTATAAAATCAGAACAAACATTTGTGAGTGAGCTTTTGCAGAATCAGCATGTGGTGGGACAGGTGCAAAATAGGAACTTAGAATTCTGATTCCTGTGCAGTGTTACATTCTGCTTCCAGAGAAACTGAAATCATAAACAACACAGCAATCTGTCTCACCTTTGAGCTGTTTTTCCATACGTAAGTTGATTCTGTGGCCTTTCCCCAAATCAATAGTGATAAGAACTTAATTTTATTTGTATCCCCTTGTACCAAGCATGTGGTGAAAAACTAGTCCCCAAAAAATTCTAACTTTGTAAGAATAAATGCATTATTTTTCACTGTGCAGTAGTTATATGCTCAGTATGTTTTCTTTTTTCCATCCTTTCATCCTCAGTGAGAAAATTGAATGAAATCTCACATTGTTGTCTGTTTCCCCATCAAGGAGTTTTTTCCTTGGAGAAAAACAAACATTATGTACTATCTACACTTGTCTTTAATATTAAAAACCGAGAAACAAAATGTTATTAATTATTTAGAAATTACTGGCTGTGATCATTATGCTAAACGGCAATTATGGTTATTGTTTACGTCAAGAAGTTCCAGTGAGGAAACAGAAGATCAAATTCCCCATGTAGTCTGAGCCGCACAAACATAAAGGAAAAAGATAAACTCTGTACCTCATTTTAGAAAGAAAGAAGAAATAATGACCAGTTTTATGAACCAAAGGGCTAAGAAATAAAACTGATTGGATAGTTGTCTCCCTTCTGCAACCATACTCAGAGACTATCTTTCTATCTATCTATCTATCTATCTATCTATCTATCTATCTATCTATCACATCTATCACAACTCTCCATGCACCCCATGCTTTCTTCATATTCCACTGGCTCTGTCCCTTACACAGCTGTGTGACCCATTTTACACCTCTCTTCACCTTCTTTTGTCATTTCTGGTACAATCCTAAGAGAGAGTGTAGCCATTGTCACAAATAATTTTCTACAGCTAGCTCTCACAGAGTCCTGAGGATGCATCTGCCATCTATATCAGTAGACTAAAGTATAGGGGACTTAATTTCTTCCATTTGAGAAAATATTATTTCATAGAAGTCTTGGCTGAAAGGAGTCTCTGGAGTTTGTCAAGCACAGAGTTTCTACTTTAGGTGGGACTATATCACAACTGAATCATGTGTTTTGGCTATTTTTTATATATTTGGTTTGTTTTGGTTAAGTCCTTGCAAAAATCCAGGGACAAAAGGTTCTACCTTATGCCCTGCTGGGTAACACGTGACAGTGATGAACAGCCTTTCTGAAGAAGTCTTCCTCCTCTCTAATGGGAATGCCCCTAGCCATAGTTTATGGCCTTGTTATTTCTTCTTCCATTACCATAAAGACATTGGCTTGGCCATTTTAAAAACTGACTTTCAAGCTGCTGTAGGCTGCTGTTCAATTGGTCCTGATCTGTCTCCTCAGCAGAATAATGAATCACAGAACTACAGACTCACAGAATAATTAAAGTTGGAAAAGACCTCTAAGGTCAAATCCAACCATTATCCCAGGACCACCATGTTCACCACTAATTGTATTACAAAGGGCTACAACCACATGCCTTTTAAATACTTTGAGGGATGGGGATTCTACCACTTCACTGGGCAGCCTATTCCAATGCTTGACAACCCTTTCAGTGGGTCAACCCAATTTCAGTGGAGAATATTTTCTTAATGTCTAATCTAAATCTCGCCTGGTGCAATTTGAGGCCATTTCCTCTCATCCTGTCATTTAATACCTATGAGAAGAGACTAACCTTCAACTGGCCACAACATCTTCTCAGAGAGTGATAAGGTCTCCTCTGAGGGTCCTTTGCTCCAGGCTAAACAAACCCATCTCCATCAGCTGCTCCTCGTAAGACTTGTGTTCAAGATCCCTCATCAGCTTTGTTGCCCTCCTTTGGACATGGTCCAGTACCTCAATGTCTGCTTTGCAATGAGGGACCCAGATCTGAACACAGGATTTTAGGTGTACCCTCACCAGTGTCAAGTACAGAGGGACAATCACTGCCCTGATCCTGCTGACCACGTTATTTTTGATACAAACCAGGGTGTTTCTTGGCTATCTGGGCACACTGTTGTCTTATGTCCAGATGACTACTGAACAACACCCCCACATCTTTTTCCACCAAGCACTTTTGCAACACTCTTCTCATAGCCTGTACCACCACATGAGGGTGAGAACCAAGTGCAGAATCCAGTCCTTCACCTCATTGAACCTCATACAATTGTCTTTAACCCACTGATCCAGCCTGTCCAGATCCCACTGTAAAGCATTCCCACCCTCCAGCTGATCAATACTCCTGCCCAGACTGGTGTCTTCTGCAAACTGACTGAGGGTACACTCAATCAATCACCTTGTCCAAACCATCAATAAAGATATTAAACAGGGCTGGTACCACTAATGAGTCCTGAGGAACTTTGCTAGTGACTGGCCACCAACTGGATGTAGCTCTGTACACCATCACTTTCTGGACTCAGCCACCCTGACAGTTTTCTACCCAGTGGCCAGTGCACCCATCCAAACCATGAGCAGCCATCTGATGGTCCCTCAGTCCTACCTTAGAGGTGGTGTGTGAACAACTTAGCAATCTCTGCTTGGCAGCCCCTGTATGTGGTCTGATGTTTACAGCCCTTCTATCCTCTCACTTTGTTCTTTTTCTTCTCCTTCACATTTGGATTTTTTTTTTTTATTGCTCATGCTTACAGTGGACTGCATGAGACTGTCTCATTTTGCCTCCTTTACCAGTAATTCCTAATGCTGTTCCCTTCACTCCTATTAATAACAATAGTTCAAATTTCTTGTTAATGATATCTGATGAGGTGATACCTCCTCTGATATCTACTCTTCTAGTAAATTAAGTTTCTCACTCCATATACAAAAAAGGACATCAACTTTGGGACATCTGTTATTCTTATGTTGCTGGTTCCCTCTTGTATGACCATCAGCTGGCTTCACTGCCAGATCTGTTGCAGTGCTCTGTACCTGGACTCTTTAGAGACTTTCAGTTGATGACTGATGTCTTCTTGTTTGTTTGTTGTGGGGCTGGATGAATTCTTCTCCTTCCAGGCTCTCTTGCCTCAGCAAAGTTGTTCCATGTGTCACTTCCATCTGTACCAGCTCTTTGCCTTTCTTTCCCACTCTCCCATGTAATGCATGGCATAACTCTGATTTGTTTGCTCACAGAATCTCTGTAGCATATTGGGCTTTGTTAAAAGCTCGTGACTATGCAAAAAGGTCTGCTGTTTTCCTTACCCTGTGTTCTGGTTTTGCCTGAGATAAATTTTTTTCTGAGTAGCTGCTTCAGTGCTCTATTTTGGGATTTAGTATGAGAATACTGTTGATAACAGATTGATTTTTCTGTTGTTGCTCAGTAGTACTTACTCTAAGTCAAAGACTTCTTAGTTTTTCCCATGCTCTGCCAACAAGAAGGTGTGCAAGAAGCTGGGATAGAGCATGGCCAGGACAGCTGACCTGAACTGGCCAAAGAGATATTCCATACCATATGACATCACACTCAGCAAATAAGGATAGAGGAAGAAGTAAGTAGGGGGACACTAAGAGTGATAGTGTTTGTCTTCCTGAGTAATCCTTAGACACCATGGAGCTATGTTTTCCCAGGAATAGCTGAACACCTGCCTTCCCATTCACCCATGAGAAGTGGTGAATGAATTCCTTGTTTTGCTTTGCTTATACGTGCAGCTTTTTATTTACCTCTTAAACTGTATTTATCTTAACCCATGAGTTTTCCCAGTTTTGCTCTTCTGATTCTCTTCCCCATCCCAAAAGGGAGGGGAAGACAGGGCAAGTGAGTGAACTGTAACCAAGCAGCTGATATCTGGGTTTAAATAATGGCACCCTGGCAACTACACTCTGAATAAGGTGAAATGGGATCCAGAAGGGAGGAATGTGATTCCTTCCTGGAGAAAATACCTGTGCTCAGCTCAATGAGGTTCTAGAGTGTAAAGTGAGAAGAAAAAAAAAGGTTTTAGAAACTTGACAATTAGAGAAAATTCTGCATGAAAAAGGACAAACTGACTTCTAATATAACTGAAGATTAAAAAAAAAAAAAAAAAATCCAACAAATAAATTAACAAAACCCCAAAATATACAACAATTCTTTTTATAGTCACAGACCATTACATGGCTTTGGTGTATTCATTGGTGAAGAGCATGCAGCCAGATGGACAAAAAAGTTTGATGGCCCATCATCCTTCCCAAATGTCTTATGGATCTAAAGCAAAACCTTATGGAACCCAGAAAAGCCATCAAAATCTAGTTTCTCCACTGATGGAATGAAAATTACTGGAGGAAATTCTTGGTGGAGGCTTGCTTCCTTACACCTCTGTTACATTCTTCAGTCAGTACTAACATTGTCTTTCTAAAATAAATCAACTTCTCCAAATTAATTGATTTGCATATCTAAAATCCCAGTTTCTATTTTCTTCAGCTTATTTGTCACAACCTCCCTCTGCCCTTATTTTTCCTCTCCTTAGAGGACCTTGCAAAAAGGAAATAAAGGAGATAAAGTGTGAGTCTGTTCTCTTTTTGCTTTTTTTCTTTTTTTTTTTCACCATCTTATGTTTCTCCAAGGCTGAGGATGAGGAAGCTTCTTTTCTCCTCTCCTCCACAAAGTGGCCTAAAGAGTCTCATACCATCTTCTTATCTCACATTGTGACACTTTTGAACATTGTGACCTTTGCTTCTTGTCTCACATTACAAACAAGTTCTATATTTTCCTTTATTGAAAAGAGATAAAAATATGTTCAAACACACACTTGCATTTGCACCAGTCTTCTTACCCATTTCCTTTGAGGTTTTTTTTTAGTGCAAATCTAATTTAATTTTCATTTCAATCAAAAACCTGTTCATGTGTGGCTGCTGTGAGCTGCAGTGTATAAAAGCCCTATTACCTTTCTCATTTCCAATGGCAAATACCAGAACCAATCTCATTCCCTGCTCTGTCTGCCACCAACAGTCATCCATCTTCAACATTGCCATGCTTGTTTTCTTAAAACAGTGTCCCCTTTCTCTAGGGTGACTGTCCTCTTCTAAGCCTAGGTTACCATGTCCTTTAGAGAGCGCCTCTTCGTGCCTTATTCTCCTCTCTGTGTATGTTTCATGTGTCTGCCAGTGGTGCCTTCTTCTTCATCATCCAAACATGGTTAATCTTATCCATACTAATTCAACCAGAATACACCAATCTGCCACTTCACAGCAGAACAATTTCTTTCTGTCTAAGGCAAAACACTGATGTGTTTCTCCAGTATTGCCTGTGATTATCCAGTCACCTCATCTAGCTCAACTCATCTAAACAAATCTTTCAAGGAAAATTGAAAGTGCTTTTGTTCTTCCTTCCTTAATGTTTGTACCAGGGGAAGTGTCTGTGTGTGCCATTCAACACACCTGACTCAGATATCCTCTCTAGGTCATCAGGTATAGGTTATATTTAAATAGTGTGTCTTCCTTTTGTACACTACCTTTAATACACAGCTTTCCCATTAATCTCTACTACCTGTAATATAATCCTTTAGGATGCTATTTGACTGATTTCAATCACCTATATGCAGTAGAGACATTTGCATCTGTGGTTTTTTTTTTTTTATTTCTCCTCATACAGTGTAGAAAATGGCTGTTATAGAGTGGAAATTCTGCTAAAATAGTCATCCAATCAATTTTTTTTTACATTTTTTCCCAAAAGTTCCTGTATCTTGGAGGACTAGCTCCTATGTAAATATTCATGCTGCAGAAGTCTAAAATTAGCTGAAATCAATCTTGTCTCCTTTTTCCTTTTTCTCTTCAGCTTTGCAATTTCTTTCCTTTAGATCCTACCAAAGGCAAGCTATCCCCACTTAGAGTCCATATGAAAATAGTTTCAGGTTCATTTCCCCAGGTGCAGCTTTGACTATATCATTCATAATTATTCATCCATTCAATAACTACACCTTTTATCTGAAATCGAGTTCATGCTATTTATCTTTTTCACCGTTTTCCATCTCTTATTTACTGTTCAGACTGACAGCCACATATGGCCATTGCTGTAACTTCATATTGTTTACTTAAGGACATTTTGGAACAAACGTATGTATAGTTCCTCCCAGGCTGTCCTGCATGTTTAAGGATATATTCCCATATACATCTGCCATACTGTAGAAATCAGATTTTTATAAAACCCCCACCAAATATCTTTTCTGTGACACTAAAGAGAAGCTTGTCAAGTGCTTGGCTTCTGAATCACTGAGGCCCCTGATATGGATGTTCAATCAAAATTCTCTCTATTTTTCTCCTTAGTCTCACTGAAAATAATACTTGTGAGCAAGGACTGTTTACTACTTGTATTTACACAACACTTAGCATAAAGATATATCAGACTATGAAGAAATATTCTAAATGCTAAAAATATTTAAACAAATAATAATAACAAGAGGAATATGAGATATTTCTGTAACAAAACATTTAGTATTGAAATTATCTCTGAGTCTCAAATGAACAGAACGCACCCTTTGTTACTTCAAAAATTCACTAAGAATATAATTTTTGTGGTGCTTCAGAAGAAGAAAAGATTAGTATTGCTCAGTAAGTACAGCCATATATGAAACTCAGTTCTTGTAGGATACAAAGGACAAGCCTGCATTTTAGACTGAATTTTACACCTGTCTCTATTGGGAATGGCAAGCTATTTACAGTAATTCAGGAGCATTCTTACCAGATAGCTTGGCAGTGACAGAGCTGGATTATGTGTTGTATTGTAGGTCACAAAGACGCAAAAAAATTCACCCCAATAAATTTTTTTCCAGTCTGCTCTAGTGTTCCCATTTTGTGTACCTTGGCTTTCATGTATTTTCTCTTTTTTTTTTTTTTTTTTTAATATGGCTTTTAATATTTTAAACATAGATAACGGTATTCATTTTTATTTGCTTCATATTTATATAGGTTCTGAATTGGGTTTATTAAGTTAAAGCTGAATTTTAAGAAAAAATCAGAGTAATTGTATTGTGCAATTTCAGGTTAACTAAGGAAGATATACTGCTGTTTATATTTTTAATGCAATTTATATTTTTAAGGATCTATTTTTTTTCTTTAATCTGTGTCATGAATAAGTTCATGTCTGATAGACACTAGCAAACAAAAAGAAATATGTATATAGTGTTATAACTTATATAATCAACGGTCAGATGAACATTTTTCTTAACCTAGTATTTGTCTTTTCAATTTATTCCTATAATCTCCAGACATATACAGAAATAAACTTTCCCATCAAGTTTGTACAACCTAGAATGCAAAAAATTGTCACTTTATTTCATTAAGTTCAGATCCACCTCATAGAGTTGAGACATGAATTTTCAGTGACTGAGTGCAGCAGAAAGAAAATCCCAAATTAGCCTAGCGAGCCAGTGCACATTTTTAATATGTATTTATTTCCATAAATGTAAGTGCTGAGCAGCTGATTTCATTACAATTATGGCATATTACATTTAGGATCTTTATTTGCATATTTTCTGCAAGCTGAAGTATTAGTTTTTGAAGTGCCATTTTAGGCAATTTTTGCAGAGTGACAGATACAGATTTTCATTAGGATCACAGCAAGCTGTTGGCTAAGATTTGCACTCTAGAGAACAAGTCCCACTAGAACTACATAAAAATATGTTAAATTACTATCAGGGTTGTGGAAGTATGAATTCCACAAGAAAAAGAAAATTAATATAGATATTCAAGGTTATAACCCCCTGAGATACAGTTCTTGGAGAAAATAAATAAACCCAAAAACCTCAAATCTTCAAAGCTGAAAACTATTTAGTTTAAAAGACAAAAAAGATCAGGAAACATTTTATCTGGCTTTGATTTGATTGCATGTTTATAGAAAAAAAAAATCTGAGTAGGATGATAAAAATAGAAAACAATCACCTGAAATACTTGTGAGATTATGCTATGCTCTACTTTCTAAACTCCTGAACCCCTGCTTTTCACTCAATGATATGACTTTTTATGCTTTACTACATTCATACATTCTCATTAAGTCTCATAATCCAGGTGCACTGTTCTGTCTCAAGGGAGACCTCCACTCATGTTTTCTCTGCCCTCTGTTTTCAAATGGGGAAACGAGCATAATTGATAGCTGTGCTCAGTTTCCTTTGAAGCTCTTGAGTACAGAACCAAGTGGAAAAAAAAGAGCAACAGCAAAAAAAGTGTTTTGTACATTTATGGGGGAAAGGATACTGCAGAAGGACAAAGGAAGACGGAAAGCTGGAAGATGAAGGAAAAAATGGAAGGAAATCATGAGGGAACTGCAGCTGAAGATAAAATGCAATATAGTATCGGATTGCAAGAACAGAGGGACAGAAGTATGAGTGAGTTCCAAAAAGTCACTTCCTCTAGAGATCTTGTGTCACAGATGCTGCTGCTGCTGCTGAAGAATAGAATTTAGACATCCATCAAAGGCCTGCTGTTGTCCTGGTGGGAAAATAAATAGTTCAACATATTGCTCATCTAAACCAAAGTTACCCTGTAAAGACTTAGAAGGTTGGGAAACTTGGGACCCATGAAGGATTCTCTCCATTCTCTCACTCAGTTCTCTGTCTCCTTTCTTCTCTCTCTTTATATCTATAAATGTTGAATATATACAAAATTAAAAATAATATATAAGTGCAACACATATAGCATACAAATAGGTTTAGGCAGGTTTAAAAGCTGTGTGTGTGTGGTGGGGTATGTTTGTGTATTTACACAGACATGTATCTATTATATTTATGTGTGAAATGTATGTGCAAAATTATTCTTAAACCTGAATGAAGTAAATATAAATCTTATTTAAGAGCTGGCTGAATTGCAAAGTGACATTGCATGTAATAATTTCATGTGCGTGTGCACACATAAACACATTGCACATTCACAGTTTTAATGTTCAAATGCAAAGTATAAGAAAATGTTATAATTATTGGTGAAGTCTATCAGAATATTTCCAGAAGGTAAAAAAAAAAAAAAAAAGAACAAACATCAGGTAATTCCAGTTGGATCCATAACCAGTGTAATTAACCAGTATTCAACAGCTATTTTTTATATGGGCTTGGATGTGAATTTTCTCCTTTTTTTTCTTTCTAGTGGGGAACAGAAGGAGTAGACAGGCTTTGGACAGAATTGCTAGAAAACACAACAGATATGAGGTTTGTTCTTCCATCTTTGTCTCAGAAAATCTGTAGCCTAGACACAGCTGAGAATTATAAGGAAAATAGTCCTTGTATATGAATCTGTTGAGCATGGCATGAAAAAAAACAGGAATCAAAGCCCAAAACTCATTTTAACATTACTGTTGTTCTGATTCTCTTGGAAAAAATTAAGATCACTAGACTGAAGGCCAAGGTTTTATGCCTGCTTTGACAGACACTTTAAGAAAATCTGATTCCAAGTGGGATGCAGCTCATAAAGGAAATTCTTTTTTATAGTGTTTAGTTGTGCAACTGAAGCGATGAGTTTTCTTAACTTAGTTTCTGGATTTGTACAGCTGCTAAAACAGTAGACATTCACCTCATTCTTCTTCTCTTCTCTTTTATGATGCCATAAAAATTTTATGAGTTATTAATGAGGATCTAGACTTCTGACCTCCGATACTTGGCCGAGGACAAATTTATCAAAGCAGAGCTATGATGGAGCCAATTGGAGTCTGTTGAGGTGTAAGAATCTATATTATGTGTCATTAAATGAAAGCAATAAAAAGTATGCTGCTTGTGCCTTTGTTCTTGTTCAAAAGTATATTGAAAAGTTGTCTGTGTTGGCCTGACAAAACCCAGTCACTGGCAGAGCTGATTCCATTGCTCCTGCCTAGATCAAGGAAGGTTCTGGGACACAACACACAAGGAGTCAGAGGAGAAGCTGCTTCACTCTTAATAATATTCTTTCATTTTTTCCCCACAAAACTGGTGAGGGGCACTTAGCCTAGACCCACAATTTTCTGCAGACCCATAAACTAAGTTCTGCTTCATGACAAGACTGCTGACAAGAACCTCATGAAGTTTAACAAGGGGAAGTGTAAAGTCCTGCCACTGGGAAGGACCAACCCCATGCAGCAGCTGTATGCTGGGGGTTGACTGGCTACAAAACAGCTTTGCAGAATATAACCTGGCTTCTGGTGGCCAGAAAGCTCAACATGAGCTGTAAAAACATGATTGCAGCTGGGCAGACCAACAGCATCCCAGGATGCATGAGAAGGAGCAGGTCAAGGGATGTGAACCTTTCCCCTTTTTGCTGGTGAGGCACAGCTGGGCAAGGAGGCTCATGTCGGTCTTAGCAATGCTTGTAAATATCCTTGCAGAGGGATGTGCACACTCTTGGGTAACGTGATCTGGCTCATCCTGCTTTGAGAGGAGGAATGGGCTAAGGAATCTCCAAAGGTCCTTTCCCATAAGAAAATGTTCTGTGATCCTGTGATGCTATGAAGTAGATGGTCATCTGTCAGAGTCCTGATGGGAGCCCTCCTCACATCCCTCTTGTGGGATGACTGTGGCATGCTGACGACGTAGAAAATATTACAGAATATTCTGACTTGGAATGGAGGCACGAGGAACACTGATTCCACCTCTTGAAATGGACAGTGCAGGGACTGAACCCATAATCTTGGCACTATTAGCACTGTGCTCCAGCCAACTGAGCTATTCTCGGGGTTATCCTTCCCATGTTTCTCTTTCCCTCCCAGCTGAGGACACTCCAGGGAGCAGTGTGTTTACCAGTGGTTTCCAGAGGCTAACAAAAAGCTTATCATCACAGTAAGAGGGTCACAGCCTCTTATTTATGTCTCAGCAGTGTCAGAGGCCAGCTGGCTGGATGGGTAAACCAGCCATGCTCAGAATAAAAGTACTCTCACAAAATTATTTAGTAACCCTCCCACCAGGCAGGGAGTCACATCAGTCCCAAAACCATTCAACCCTCATAATTTTCGATATTGCTAGGGAGATGGAAGCATAGACACCGTGGTATAAAGGTACAGATGCATTCCTTTACAGATGTGCTAAAGTGAATAATATGCTGTACAGTAATTTATATGTCAGGAATTTTAAGCCCTTTTCCATCTTTGAATAAGGCAGAGCAATTTTAACAGACTGTCACAACACTCTGAGGTAAGGTGCCTTCTAACATTCCACTAGTACATTTGGTGAGCAAATTGCCCAAGGGTTTGGAGCTGGGGTACTGGAAGTGACTTTTCACTTGTCCTTATTAGGTAGCTGGAAGGAGATTACAGTATATGGTGTAAATTTAATGTCACCCTGGCAGGAGGTGGTGGGTTAGGAATCCTGTCAGTCACTGATTTACTGCTTAACAGTAGGGAAAGGCTTTAGAACAAACCCTGTAGGAGCATTATAAGCACTTTTTTTATTGTCAAGATGTCAGAACACAACACAGGGTAGCCACTAAGCTTAAAAGTGATTTATCAAAAAAAGACCACCTGGAGATTATCCTATTTTTGTCATTTTAAAAGGACATGAAAAGATCATTTTTGTCATATCTCTTTCCTGGTCAGTAAACAAATCCACAGAGGGCCAATTTACTCATATAATGGCCATTGATGTTATGAAACCCTTCTAATTTCTAATGTTCCATTTTATTTGTTGCTGTTATTTAAAATGATTTATGACGCATTTTGCTAAGTCACTGTCTCTCTCCTCTCAACAAATTTTTAATTTCCATGTTCAAAATTTGAATTTTCTCCAAGCTGCAGGATGTATTCAGAATCTGCTAAATATTTTAATGACGAGAGATGGAGACTTGTAAAGGAGAGTTTAGTTCAAACTGAAATTTTATTCTGATTTTCCACCAGTGGTTGTGGCTCCAGAAAACTGCAATTCAAGACATTTCAAAATCCCAATACTAATCATATGAAATAATAACACTTTCTATATAGAACCAACAATAAAAATAACCTTTGTCAAGACTAAAAAAAACTAGCAGTAGTAGTTATAAATTGACCACTTTTGTGTGACTGGATTAAGAGAAAAAAATTCCTCAAGATCCCAAAAAAACCCTGTTTGATGTCAAGGTCAGGACTCAAACATAAAACAACATAAAACAAAGCAGGGTATTATTTTTAGCAATTATAGTACCTTGTCCAGAGTTGCAATTAAAGCTGGTGTAAGCACCATATGGACTGCTTACCTGTTTCCCTTCTTATGGTTGGTTTGGGGCTTTTTACTGGTTTTTTTGGGGTTTTTTTTTTTTTTTTGTTTTGTTTTTTTTATTAGCTGAAAGGTGTGGCTCAGTTTTGAAGCTACATTGTACTGTGTTCCTTCTTTCAGATGGAAAGGGCTCAGATTAAGTGAGAAAACATTCTGAAAATCTCTACCATGGAGAGCTGTTTCCAAAATCTGAAATATATTGGCTGAAACAAACACCATATAAATTGGTGATTTCCATAGGAAAATGTCCTCAGGTTGCATGTGATATAAAACAAGGCCTGGCTCAAGCTTCCCAGCAGTACATACAAAACAGAGTTTTGCAAGAAGGAAGGGGGTTCTCTGAGAGGCTGCTCAGAGACTGTTCACATTTGGCTCAAACAAAGCATCAGGATGGGAGTCGGCTCACAGAGTCCTGGTTTGGCAGGACCCTGCAGAGTGTGGCTTTCTTTCATTCTTCAGCTGATAGGCTGGGAGAGATTTGGATCCAGTGCTGTTTCTCAAGTGGGACAGATTCCTACTGCTTCCCAAGTGGTACTGATGTTACCTTGGCTGTCACCGAGGCTGAGTTTTCCAGGGCTAAAGCACAAAGAAAGCAGCATGCATGACAGTCAGCTGTAGCCTTCAGGACAGTGGAAAAAGGCAATTTCCTTTTAATTGAGGAAAAAATACCAACCTTTCCTTTAGGACTTCGGCAGAATGATTGCTATGTTGCTTTTGTACTTTCAGAAGAAACACTTTGTCTGTTCAAAATGTTCACTATGCATTAGGAAATCAGCACTACTCTGTGGGGAAGTCATGGGGAGCCTGGGGTGCAGGGAAGGACTGTGGCAGCTGCTGCCTGCCCTGCTCGACTCAGGGAGATGCTGCTATGGGAAACCAGCCAGGCAAGAAGGGGTGAGTGGGACTGCTCTTGTGATCTCTGCCAAAGAACCTTGTAAGGGTCTGTTATATTTCAGTCTTAGGTGTTACTTTTAATCTTGATCTGACATTAAAAGAAACAGGAGTTAAAAACTTTTCCTTGACTACTATTACTTTTTGTCACTTTGTCTTCTATAAGAAGACTTTCTAATTTTTTCTTTCCTTATTATAAGAAATATGCCAATTTTAAATGTTTACAGAAGCAGGAAACTATTTTTTCTAGTGCAAGAAATAAGCATAAAGCAGTCTGCCCGGTCTGCATCTCTGTTGCTGTTGCAGTCTGAGGAAACACTGGGCAGAGAATTGTCTCCTTTGTACCAAGGGCATCATATTTTGGTGATCTTTTGGGACTCATTCTCAGGAACAGAATTTGAGAGAGAGTGGGGAAAAATTCTGTCTACTTATTTGCTTTTCCAGTTGAAACTCTGAATTTTCTGAGTACCTTTCCTCAGTTTCTGAGTTTAGTGTAAGCTGTTTCTAGCTTACTCTTTCTTTTCAGAAGCATTTCTTGCTGCCCTCCCTCGCTCTCTCTCCCATGTTTCCAGTGATGTGTGATACAGGAGCAGAGAAATGTTTTAAGGTGAAAAGCTACTGAAAGGTGAGTTTTTGTTGGTGCTATAACTATCCTCATTTAATTCACATTCTACTAAAATTGTTAGTTTATCTACATTATTCAAACCCTTAAGGAACATTTTTGACATCCAGTTATGCATTAAAGCAAAGCCTAGAAGAGAAGTAATCATGTAGCTTTAGAAGTGTTGCAAGAAAGAGGTTGACTACTGGTTATGGATGTATGTCTGAAGTGGTATACAGAAAAATATATACAGGTATATATTTCCCTTTGTCATCTGTACTACCAGTGACAGCAATATTTCAGTTCTGTTGCTACACAGGACCATGGCTGGTGAGTATGAGAGTATTTGTCTCTGAAAGGCAATGTGCCACAGTCATCAAGCAAATTTATCACATTGCAAGCACACATCAAGGTGTTCAGAGCTGTCTTCTAAAGGCTGAGCACCTCTCCTGTGAAGACAGCATGCAGGAGTTGGGTTTGCTTAGGCTGGAGAAGAGAAGGCTCTGGGGAGACCTTAGAGCAGCTACCTAAAGGTACAAGAAATCTGGATGGAAAGATGGACTGTGTAAAACAGCATGTAATGATAGAACATGGGGGAATGGCTTTAAACCAAGAGAATGTTTTATTTGATGTTAGGAAGATATTCCTCACTGAGAGGGGTAAGACATTTGAACAGGTTGCCTAGAGAGGTTTTGGATGCCTCATCCCTGGGGGTGTTCCAGGCCAGGTTGAATGGGACTTTTGTGCAGCCTGGTCTAGTGGAAGGTATCCCTGCCCATGGCAGGAGAGTTGGAACTTGGTGATTTTTAAGGTCCCTTCCAACTTAAACCCTCTTGGGATTCTATGAATTCTTAATTCTCCTGAAAAATAAGGCCTGCTTCTGTACTTTACATATTAAGGAAACAAACTTGTACAGTTAGAATTCTGTGGCATGTTTGATTACTTAGCATTCACCTGTTGACCTGTTGTATGACTCTACACATAAAATTTCATCTAGCTATCTGATGTTCCCTAGTGCACTTGTATAAAGATGTTTTTTTTCATTACAGTATGAAGATTTGATCTCTAGAACTTTAAGTATCTAGTCTTTTCTTGCCATTCAGCTATGGATTCACTGTGATCAAATTTATCCCCTTATTGCTTTTCAACTTAGTTTTTTTTTTTGTGAGCAAAAGGAGTGGAACTTTGAGTATACCAGAATAGACCATTTTACCTCAAATGCTATTTGTTGATTTTATTCATACCATGTATGGCTGTTTTAGTGAGAATGCTTTGTAGAACTCATGTAAATGTCTTGCAGAAGAATATACACAATTATTCCAGAAACCATGACCATTTATTTTTTTTTTTTGCAGCAATACCAGTCATTATATAGTCTGACTAAACTGAACACGTGAAAACATACATTTGACTCCTACACCATGTCGACATTTTTATCCTTCTAGTGAAGACTGAATTTTTTCATTACTCTTATTTTCAGTCTCATTTCAGCCCAAGAAGTAAGAAGGTGTTTTTTAGAAACTATAATTAAGAAAGTGTAAGGAGATTGTGTGTGAAGAATTTGTTGCACATCAGTTCCCTAAATATATGGTCTAAATATACTGCAATCTATTCATAAAACATTGATGACAGATTACTTATTTTTCTGTGCATAAATATATTATCTTCTTTGTCATATAACTGTCTTTGTTATATATTTTTGTTGTAAGAGCAATTTACTGGCTTTTAAGATAACTATAAAACAACAAAACAAGAATTAAATGAAAATAAAAAACATTAAAGACTCCAGCTGTCTTATATTTCTCTGAAAAAGAAGTCAGAAAGTCAACAGCATAACTAAAAATTAATCTGTCTAACAACTCGTGTTAATCATTAAGTTTATTATTTAAACTGATAGACATTTTTATGAAGACTTTCAAATTTTTAATAAAGGAAATGGTTTTGAAAAAGGAGGGGAAAAGCAGAGCAAAATATGGGGTATAAAGTGTGTAAAGCAGTAAAAATAGGAAATAGCTCTCTGTCACAATTGTTACAGAGGTTCCAAAATGGTACTAGAGATTGCACAGGCCCTGTCCAGGCTCAGTGTATCCTTAGGACTTATTTTGTCAGACAGTTAGCTGGAAGCTGCAACAGTTCTGTTATATATATATATTTCCTATATCAGGATATGCTATATCCTTTATTCCACGGGATCAGATTGCATTTCCTTAGAGTTCTTTCACTTTTGAATTAGATCCAATACATATAAAAGCAGAATCAATAAATATGGTTCAAACTCTATGTAGAAAGAGGATGGAGTAAGATACACAGAGACTTAAGGGATCAGAAAACTCAAGTACTACTCACCTCACCATGCCTCTTCCCATCAGTTCTCTCAAATCAAGTTGTCCTGTGATTGTCCATTCTCCTCTGCTTACTGGAAGCTAACCAGCATAACTTCAATGACTTTACCATTAAACCTTTATTTGGCACTAGGTTTTTTCTCACCATTTTCTGCTCTTTAAAACGCAATGAGTTGTAATGTGAAATTATGCAATAAGCACATGCATTGAACATGCATAATGCACATTTTCTCATGGAATTTGTCAAACCTATTTCAATTGACTGGGAAAAGATTATGTGATTTTTGCACCGTAGCTCCACAGCAAACTGGTAATCCAGAAAAATCTTTTTTATTTTTTTGTTGGAGCCAAAGGCATTTATACAGGAGAAGCAAGAATAAAGTAAAACTAGTTCAAATGCTGTTCCTGCTTCTTGCAGTGTGCTTAATTTTTCACATCTGCTGTTGATTCTAGCTGAGAATTTCCGTGGTAAAGAGCAAGGAGAAGACACACAGGGCAATTCTAGGGAAGACAGAAAAGGCTTTGGGTCAGGAGAGAGGAGAAGGACTGACAGTGAGAACAAGACTGAAGATTTCATTTGCCTTAATTCAACAAAAAGCTTGCAATTGTAACAGTGTGAGAAAATTCCTTCCTCTTCCTTCTCTCAGCTACAGAAAATCAGCCTAGCCTGGTCAGGCCACTATGTGTACGAGCTTAAAGTGAAATATTTCTTATTCCGAATAGGTTTATCATTATTCCTCATGAATACTATGGGATCCACTAAGCTTCAGGACCATCTTGTAGATGATAGATTTTGCAGATATTTAGACAACGGAAAGAAAAAAAAAAAACTGTCTTGCAGAGGCAGTTAAGCATTTAGCTGATTGCAGCTATTCTCAGCCTCCAGCTGTCTTTACCAGAGTTATCTATTTATTTAAATAAAGGTGTCATTGTAGGACACTGTCCTAGGCAGTCTAGACATAGTTTTTTCTGACAGTTAAATAATTCCAGGTGGGCAGCATTTTTAGATGACAGTGGTTTGAAATCACAGGTTACCAAATACCAGGAAGTCTTTATTAATCCATGGCAAAGCATGACACTGAGGAAAATGATTCTTCCTCAAATGCACAGTGGATGTTTTGCACAGTTAGTGTTGAAGCTATTTCTGGAGTATTGCTTTATTAATGTAGGGGTAGTTCTTTATTTTACCTGGTCTGAAAATCTGACTTACAAGATTCTTGCTGTATTGCAGTTACTTTCTCAAATTTGGATACCTAGGAAGGGTCAAGAATATTGAAGCATATTCTGGAATAAAATGGAAAAGACAAGAAAAGGAAAAAAAAAAAAGAAAGGGAAAGGGAAAGGGAAAGGGAAAGGGAAAGGGAAAGGGAAAGGGAAAGGGAAAGGGAAAGAGAAAAAGAGATTCTGTGTTCTAGATTTGTGACAACAGCCAAATGCCAGGAGAGAGGGACAACTGTGTCCATTGGGGCATGAGGAGCATGAGGAGACTGTAAATTAAAAAAGTGTTGTGTGGTGACTGGTAATCTCAGTTAACAACCTTTGTATCTATTCTTGCTGTTGTAATCCTGGAGGCAATTACTGTATTACATATTTCAACATGTAGTGCTGAATTTTAGATAAAATAGCTCACAGTATTTTGTTTTTCCAACATATTTTCTTGAAGATGTTTAGCTGAGAGAGGTAGATAATTTTAAAACATGCTGTTCTGGGCTCCTGAAGTCTTTTAAAGCCAGACAGGAAGGAAACAAAACCTCAGAGACTATTAATGCTTTGGGGCCTACTTAACAGCACATTTCATAATGAAATGTTAAACCAGTATAATATTTTTTAATCTGCCTTGCTTTGTAGGCCTTTCCCCCCCCCCCCCTCTTAAGTTGTCTTTATTATGCCTATAAATTATCTGTTTTTAATGAAAAGTAACAAAAAGGAATGGACAGGCTGATGTGAAGATCAACTAAGAATGAATGACTTGGGAGGCAAATCTTATTTATAGATATTCTTTATCCAAGTGGTTCATATTCAGAATGAAGTAGCACTTTAAATATTTGAGATGGGGTTTGAGAGGTATGTAGGAAATATGAACACCCACTTGTACAAAAAGGGATTGCTGGTGATTATACTCTTAGCACGCAAATCTCTTATGCAGATCTGAAAATACCATTTTGACGCTCTGCAATATTGTAATCATCTTTTGATATTTTTAAAGCTGTAATCCAACATATTATTTTTGGGAAAAAAAAAAGTTAAAACAATACGATGGCAACTACATGCATCAGTCAAACGGTTCTTTGAGCACCTGGAGGTCCTTCTTTGATATTATCTTTCTGTTTTCACTGTTTCTAATAAAGATTATCTGGCTGTGAAAAGATAGGGTCAATTAAATGTCAATGATGGACAATGACAGTCATTAAATGGGAATCAAATGAAATGCTTTAGAAATTGTTAGTGGTCTTTGATCTCCTACATCACATCAGCAATGCTCTTCTGGAGTAATGCTGTTGACAAACTCTCTAGAAGGATTTTCTGTTACAATAAGCTGGTGTGATCCAGGTATTTTCCAAATTTGTTCTTCCTCTTTATCATAGTAATTCTTAAAAATATTTTCTCCCACTTAATCTTTCTTTCACCTCCTTTCTGATTTTGGTGGTGCCTGTGACCATGCATTCTGTGCCTCTCTGCTAATGATGAAGGCTTCAGGCTGCAGCAGGCTCTGCCAGCACACCTGCTCGCCCTGCTCCTGCTCCCCCACCCCACAGAGTCATGATGAGGTGGGGTGGCTCCCTCTCGACAGACTTCCAGCTTTAGTGCGAGGCAGGAGTTGTCGGATCTTGCCGAGTTCAGGATTCAGAGAAACAGCTCGTTATTGCAAGAGGCAGCTCCTGCCTGTTGCTGCTGAGCTCAGGGGCGGGGGAGCTGCTCCATTCACTCTCTCAGGGGGAACTGTTGCTTCCCTCCATATCAATTTCTGGCAGCATTGACTGATTTCAGATCTCAGTGGGAGCTTTAAGGCAGGAGTGACTGCATTTCAGTGTGCCGAGGCACTTCTCTAATCTTCCTCTGATAAAGTCTTGTAGGTGGATTTTTCCTCCCTTGCCTCTATTTACAGTACCCACGAAAAATATGGTTAACTCTAGGGGAAAAAAAAATTGTGGACATAGGTAGCATGCTTGTACCTACTGCTGAGAATGGAGCAGTGGTCCAAGATATGGCATGTAAGCAGCAACCTGCCAGATAAGTAAGAATTATACATGAAAACAGATAATTTCAAGAAAAAGCCTTGCAATACCCCTGCTATCACCCCTCCTGTTACATAAAATATGTAGCAGGGCTAATAAGAATCATCAGTTAAACACAGTAACTATATGATGATTGCCAAGATTAAACCAAGGCATGTGCTGGATTTCATCAGTCATGTCTCAAATGAATTTTGTTTTGTAAATAAGATACACTCAGAATTAAAAAAAACAAACATGTCCTATGGTGGTGGACTGAAGATTAAATTCCTCTTATGAAAAAAGAAATTCCTGTTTACAAAAAAATATCCGTGGCTGATGAGCAAACATCAGTATGTGCTGATTCAGCCTCAGCCCTCATAGGAGAGGCTTCCTCCAGAAAGCAGGAACCGTAGCTAGTCCAAGTCCATCCTCTGCACATCCTCTGTGGCTGTGCCTCTGCTGTGAGCAATCGCCCACAGACATTTGTATCAGCCTTGGGTCTTGTAAAAATAATTAAATCAGTAAGAAATTTTAAAAAACATAGTTATCAAGGTAAATTCAACATAGACAGAATACTTTCAGTGCAGTAGGTAGAATTTTCAGTAGAGTTAAAAAAGCCTCAAATTGCAGGAAATTAAGACCAGCTTTGGCAAATACAAATAGAAATAAGCTGCACAGCACCCTGTAGGTAAGAATACACCTGTAAGAATCCTTACTCTAACTATCAGATTTAGAAAATTCTCTAGGTAGTTAAAGCTCAAGACAGGAAGCCTGAATGTGAAGAACCTGTTAACAGCATTCAGTTGGTAGAAGGTTGCTGGATAAACATTCCTGTTTATTCTCAAATGAGAATTTTTTTCCTGTTGTTCCAGAGTGAAGTGTGACAGAGAAGATTTGTTCTCATATTTCAAAGCAGCATTGGAAATGGCATATGTCCCAAAACATCCTGCTAGTGGTCTTCATAGTATGAGGAATGCTATTTCTTCTCAGGATTTGAAATATCAAATATATTATGTCTGTGTATGTCTCAATTATGTTATTAAGGGCATTGCATAAAATGGAAAATGCCACTGTAGCATTTAAATGGCTAAATTTCTTTTTCTCATTCCTTTTAATTTTTACAAGTAATATTCATCACTAATCATTTCCTTATGCAGTAGCTAACAATTTTTGTTCTCTCATTCCTAAACCACAACAGGGTAACAGCAAGGCTGACACCAACATTTCTAGAAGATTTGTAGTACTTCTGATATTGAGAATTCCATAAACATCTGCTTCTGAAAAGTGATTGGACTTTCCCTTGGGGCAGATTAAAGTGAAACAACACTGAATTATTGTATTGTTGTTGTGCCTTAAAACTATGTAAACTGATAACCAGCTAACTGCTTAAAAAGACCTGGTTTTGGCAATAAAGAGTACTCCTTTGCACCTGCCTGGGGTCCTTACATTGCTTGTTATCACTAGAAATGTTTATATATGTTTAAACAAATATCTAAAAATAAAAATTAAAATATATATATATATATATAGGGTTTATTTTACAACAATTTGGTTGCAATGGAAAGGAGATGTAGCTATTTTTTTTGTTTTTATCTGTAGAAATATAGCAAAATAAAAGCATAAAAATAGCACTTCATAAAATTTATAAGGAAAAGAAAGAGAAAGAAAGGTTAAGAGTAGAGGGATGGCAGAGAGGAAAGGTATCACCCACTCATGGAATAAGCAGTGAGACTGGCTTGCTGCAATTTTGATGTCCATTTGTTAAAGTGATGGTCACAGTCTTGACTTCTTGGGTATGGGGGACCAAACCACAAAATTCAATGGGTTAATATAGCTTAGGGTTTGCATAGAAACACCCAGGCTCCTTCCCTCTTGGGGGGCAGTTTTACACTGTCAGCTGCAGCACCGTGTGTCATGCCCAGTCCTCTTGTTCAAAGCCCCAGAAATGAGTCTGGGGGTGTTTCAGGTGTCTTTGATGGTTGATGACACCTTCTAAGACATGACAGCTCCTTCTCGTGTCAGTGTAGCTGAGCCACTTGTGCCCCATCAGAAGGGATAAAGACTTTCAGGTCTTGAATGTCCCTGTATTTCCCCCAAGGGGAGTTTTCCAACTGAGCCAGCTGTGTAAGGGAGGACATTGTCATGATACAACAACATTATCCTACCTCACCTCAGGATCTTCTTATTGGTCTCTTCCAGATATGGCCCAAAATCCAGCATGTGGCATCATGCTCAACCTGCAAAACTGAGGGAAGAAGCAGGAATGGGTGTGAAGTTTGGGATGATGGCATTTGTCTTCACAAGTAACCATTACATGTGAGGGAGCCGTGCTTTCCTGGGGATGGCTGAACACCTGCCTGCCCTTGAGAAGCAGTGAATTATTCCTTTGTTTTGATTTGCTTGTGCATGCAGCTTTTGATTTACCTGTTAAACTATCTTTGTCTCAACACACAAGTTTTCTCACTTTTCCAATTTCCTCCTTCATCCCACTTTTTTCATTAAGTGAGTGGCTGTGGGGTGATTAATTGCTGGCTGAATTTAAGCCATGACAACCACCTTCAGGTGTTCTTGATGCTTTGCTGATGCTGTGGCACCATCTCCACTTGTGCATCTGGACTATGAACAAAGTCAGGGAAATAATCCATGTTCAGACAATTTTTGGTATATTTTATAACAATTTTCAAACTAGAGTGATGCCCTGACCCAGATCATAAGGTCACCACACAAACAATTATTCTAGCATGAATTACAGTGATCATATCCTACAGTGAAATACATGGAGAAGATGAGTGCAAGGAAAACTCTCAGTGTCATATGGTTGGTGAGGACTTGGTCTCATGTAGCCATAGAATCATAGTTTGTGTTGGAAGAGACCTTAAAGGGCATCTATCTAATCTCCCTGCAATGACCTGGATATATTCCATCAGGTCAGGTCTCTCAGAGCTGTGTCCAACCTTGTCTTCAAAGTTTTCAGGGATGGAGTATCCACCACCTGCCTGTGCAACCTGTTCCCATGTTTTACCATCCTCATTGTAAAGATCCTTCCCTTATTTAATCTAAGTCTAGTCTCAGGTTAAACACATTACCTCTGGTCCTACTGCAACAGACCCTGCTTAAGAGTCTTCCCTCAACTTTCTTCCTTATAACGCCTCCCTGGCCTTCCAATAATTAAATAATTAATAATATAAGGTCTCCCCAGAGCATACTCTTTTCAGCTTGAACAGCTCCAACTCTCCCAACCTTTTCCCACAGGAGAGGTGGTCCAGCCCTCTGACAGTCTCTGTGGCCCTTATCTGCACCCAATCTAACATGTCCATGTTGTTCCTGACCAGCTGAGCAGAGACAAAAGGAAACAGTCTGACCAGTACAAACACTCTTTTTTTTATGGAGACTGAAGGGCAGTGCCTAACCTCTTGTACTCCTGAGGCCATTAAGTGCCCTCATGGTAACTTAGGTTGCAATCAGAAATGGCAATGCTTTAAATTACCCTTAATCATTTAGCTGTGGGAAGAAGGAAGTTTTCTACCACATACTAATTTCCTTTCCCAATAGTATATAGGGACTCGTAGCACTTATTTTTGCTATTGATCGTTAATGATTTTTTTCAAAGCTAGAAATTTATATTCTATGTCTAATCCTCTCCAGTCCAGCCTCTGTTGAATTTGAAATTTCTTAATTTCTGTCAGTGTGTCTATTATTTACACTCATTTGCTGAAAGCAGAAGACTGAAATCTTGGGAGAACCCACCTGACAAACATAATTTCCTAAGCTTCGATGTCTAAAGATAGCTTAATTAGGAAAAATGCTTCATTTGAAAAAGGGAAATTTAGAGCAGCAAGATAATTTAAAAAAAAAAAAAAAGTGTTTGAAAATATTGCTTTGGCAATTGGAAAATAGTTCTATTGATTTAAGCAAGAAGAAGAAATTTCTCTTAGAAAAGGAAAATGAAAATATCATTAGGTTCATCAAATTATCTTTTTTTCATCTCTTCCTAGTTTGGGTGTTAATTAATAAAACAAATAAGCATAATTAATTATAAACCTTTGCAATAAGTAATTGTGTGATCTACACTATGAAATAAAATTCATTTTGTCAAACTGGAAAGCACTATCAGTTAATGCTGTTACATCTGGTTGTTTCCTCTGTGTGTGTACTGTACACAAAACATTATGAATTGTTACTTCTTACTGAAATTTGGTTTGTCCATTACAAATTACGGGATATGAGGACTTTACCCCTTCCCTGGTCCCTTTACAATCTGTAAATGGATCAGGCTACTACAGACCTCATCTTTTGTCATGTTTTCTGTTTGGGGGAGGGTTAACTTAATGAAAACATGGTGGTGACCAGGTTGGAGCTGCTTTCAATGAACCCATTAGTGTCAGAGAGAGAACTTATTAAAACAAGAAGTTCACATGCTCTATCAGCATCTTTGATCTGAACATTTTAATGAATTGTGCCTTTTTGTTGTAGGAAGCAGCTCCCTTTTAGGTTGCAGTCATCTCCCCCTGCCCTGTGTTTTGTTTGGGGTGGAAAAGGCAGTTTTGTGAATCGAGTGGGAGTGAATATACTAATTTTTGTGGATAGTAGGATTACACCATTAAAAAGCATACATGTATTATATTTGTGTCTACCTTTGATTATGTGTGTTGGAATTCCCAAGTATACATTGTGTACATAAATGAATATGTAAACATGCATAAAAATATGTATTATATGTATATTAATCTTTAACACATGCATCATAGTTTACAGTGACATAGAAAAGGATGGTATTGAGACATTTTTTAGAAAATGAGATGCCTGTATTGTTTTTAGAGCTTTTCTGTAGAGAGGAAATATTTTTACATGGGATTTCTAAACTGAAATCCAACTACTGAAAATACAGAGTGACTGTCAAAATAAAGCCACTGTAACTGTTTGGTACATATATGTACATATTCAGCCTTTCACATTCATATCTGTGAGTGAATAAATATACATGTCTATATACCTATGCACCAATATATGAATATATCTCTATATCTAAGACATTCTAGATTAGATATAAATCTATATCTAATAGAGGTGATATGTCACTTGTTACTTTCAAAGAAATTTTTGATATAAATTTATATGCATATTTATATATGTGTGGTATTTTTTTATTTTATCTATAAACAAATATAAACATACATCCATATTAAATCTTTTTTAGCTATGTATGACTATTAAAAATATATTACTCAAAAAAGAAATCAAAATTGATTTTTTTTTTATTTTTTCTGCGATTTTATTTTCTCCTTCCTTTCCACTGCCTTTTTTTTTTTTTCAAAAAGAGAAGATACTGTTGCATACTTTTAGGATTTTTTTTCCTTTAGAAAATATAATAAACCAAGATGGTTTTTGGTTTAATTTGTTCGGCCTTTTTACTGTTTGCCTCTTTTTAAATTTTTTTGGCATTGAATGGACATAGCATCCTTGTACAGCTGAAAAATAGGCTTTAGTGTGCTTTTGTAAAACCAAGTGTTCTCTCTTCTTGTTTCTTTTAATCTTTCTTTTGTCAACTTCTCTCACGCTTAAACCTCAGATCATATTTATTGAAGTGATCCTAAAATAATTGTATTCAAAATGAGATCAGAATGAACAGATTATTCTGAAAATTACTTTTCATGCTCAGCTGATATAATTTCCAGCGTATTTCAAAAATGGTAAAATTTTTTTTGCAGGTCACATGGTACAACTGAGAGTTCACACTTTTAATCCAGTTTTACTCTATGCAAGACAATTAAATACTTTTTAGACAAATGTGTTACTCTGCATTTTTTTCATAAAATCTTTGCAAATGTATGTGGCCAAATCATTTCAAACATCAATAGTTTGCTAAAGTAGACTGGGTTTCACTTTTGCTAAGGGTAGGTTTTCACTATTGTTTGTTCCTGAAGCTCTTCATATTTTATTCTCTGTATTCTTTCCTATATTTCAGTGAGCCTTCATACAATATAAATTAAGCTTGAAACATTTCTAGTTAATTTTTTGGCACCCATCAAGTTTAGCAAAAAAGGTGAATTTGTGACAGTTTTTTTACAAAATCTCTTTATCTAGCGCACTATGTGCAGCATAAAACTTTCTTGCAAGGCTTTTGGTTAAGACATTTTGAGATTCATAGACATCAGACAAACATTGTCTTCTTTGTCTAGGTCTTCTCTCTTAAGAGTAGACTTTACAATTGATTGTTTGCTTATATTTTTTTGTTTATTAATCTTAACTGTGCTTTGTTTTTTAGTAACGGTGCTGGAGATTCCATGGCAAAAAAATAATTTATAACTTATGTTCCTGTGTTGTAAAAACTTGGGGAAAAAGATTCAAAATTGTGCCACTGGGGCTACATTCCTGCTTCTCAGGGGTCTTGTTATAACTTAAGCTTTACAGTAACTTTTGTGCAATAATATTGCATTGTTCCCAGACCTTCTACAATAGGTCCAAACTCACTGAAACATTTTGACTCTTACAAAGAAAACACCAGCTGAGCTCAGTATCTGTGGGCCAAAGGGAATTGTTATGCAGGTAACTGTGAGGGTGGGGCTTTGCCCATTTCTCACATGTCACCATCATGCTTTAAAGGCATTTACTAAGCTGAGTAAATCTAAGATGCTGCAAATTTGAATGTTCCTTTTTTGAGAGGTGACAGTAAAATGATTTGGTTTGTTATTAGTGTTTTTTATTGCACAGAAAATTTCCAAATGGTGTTAGTTCACACTTCTGGTGTAATAAGCACAACTCAGATTTAGGGCAAAACTTTGTCTGTTTGTGTCACAAAATGTTTTCTTAGGATGTGGTATGTAAAGGTTTTCTTTTTGTTTGTTTGTTTGTTTGTTTTTTCGTTTTTTGTGTTTTTTTTAATTGAGATGGGAAGGTGTGGATCTGCAACTGATTTAGGGCATAACTATTTTTTACATAAATTTTCTCACTCTAGATTCAGAAAGAATTCATGAAGGAGTAATTTGCTGTATGTCAAAGTTACAGAAAATCTTTGGCATTTTTTTGGATCACTGACCATGCAAAGAACTTTGTGACAGTTCATTTTTCATATTTCTTGTATTGTCAGCTTGAAGACAATGGATTGCTACTGATGGTGGTCCACAATATGTATTTTCCACATGAGAAAAAAACTCAGCAAAGTCTGGCTTCAGAATTACCAAAAAAAAATTAAATCTTAGAAGTAACAACCTGTGGTATAAGGAACTGTATCAGCTTGAAGGGCTAGTAATCACAATTAATGGATTACAGGGGGAGAATAACTTACTTGGCAGGCTGTCATCTGATGGGCTTTCTATATATTTCAGTGTTCTGTGATATTTGTGAGGTCCTTGTGGCCTTAATGTTTCTGTGATACCTGTCTTGAGGCTTCAGGATGTCAGCAAGACAGGAAAGATGATTGAAGAGCCTGTATTCAGATGTATCCTGAACTGCAGTTCTTCTAAGTCTTATTAGGAAGCTGAGCTCTCCATCTGAAAATTCAGTGATAACTCCCAAATATACTTGGTGGAAACCCCATGTTTTTCTCCTCCCCTGTTTATGTTCAGCATCTGTTCTTCTTCCTCCAGTCTCACGTTGCTTATCAGGGCTCTGTTGGCACAGACCGTGCTTGGGAAAGATTAGTGAGGTTTTCCCATGCAAAAGTAAACTCGGTGCTCTTGGTGCGTGCTTGGAGTGACACAGTTCTGAAGGATTTGATCACAAACTGCATTTTTCCAGATTACTTCTTCTGATTCAGTGGGAAGAATGAGCAGCAGCTCCTTATGGGTGGGTTTATCCCACTTTTGAGCTTATTTGGTTTTCTTTCCAGAGCTAAATATATACTTTCTGTACATTATTCGACCACAGCTCAGGAAACAGAGGTGCTAGCAATTATATTGGCTTTTCTATGTCACTCACCATAGGTACTTAATGTTTTTCATGAACAGTAAATAAGTCCTACCTAGAAGTCTCATTTAAAAATATTTAGACTATTTTCAAGATTAAAAAAAATAAAAAAAAACAATAAAAAAAACCACTATTTGAAAATTAGAGATAATTCAGACATTTTTCAATGCACTTAGCTATACTGAATATTTGTATGTTAAAAAAATATCCCCTAAATGCCTTAGGCTTTATAATTTCTGAAAATCAAGTCTTGTGCTGTTAAACAATCTAGAAAATGAGGAAAGCAGGATGTGTAAGTAACTGTGAAAGCTATTAGTTACCTGTCTTCTCTGGAAACAGCTCACCATGGAAAAATCAAAGAGTCAAAATCAGGCATAGATATCAAATTAATTAATTTTTCTTCTCATGACAGTAACTGTTCTTTGCCTGTAATTCCCTATAATATTTTATAATTGTTTTTTTCTTGCTATAAGTAAAGAAAAACACCTACAAAATATAATGTTCAATTAAAAAATGGATTCATTACATTTTCTAATTCACATTTCACAGGTCCCTAAAGTTCATCAATCTGTAATTAAATGAAATCCCAGAAGTTTGATCCAACTGCAGCATAACCCATCATATTGACCCATGAATTCATGAAAGAAATTTTATAGTGGGCTGTTCTGCTTATTCTGTATAAACACTGGCATCAGTACCTCTAATATTAAAACATTTATTAAAATGTCATTTATCCTTCAGCTGCACTTTTTTTCAAGGCACTTGGATATTTTCTCTAGTGCATTTGATTTAAAGATGTTTATTCCTATGAG
The DNA here is from genome assembly GCF_971803275.1 of Cyanistes caeruleus. Classification (NCBI taxonomy): domain Eukaryota; kingdom Metazoa; phylum Chordata; class Aves; order Passeriformes; family Paridae; genus Cyanistes; species Cyanistes caeruleus. Next base: position 38,314,096 of record NC_141702.1, read on the forward strand.
CCATTAGCATAAGTCTTGGTTACTAATGGGCTGGAAACTCTACTTCATCATCTTATGCTTTACAAGCATATCAGACAGAATCTTTTTAAGTACATACTAGGAACATTTATTGGAATCTTCTTGTCTCTGCATAATTTTGAAGTTTTTAAAAATTATTATTTAATTTTGTAAGTCTATTCTCAAACTGACAGGTTGTGGCAGTTTTCATTCTTTATAGTCTTCAGAAACCTGTGGATTTTTTCTTTCTCTTTAAACAACTACAAATAATTTGGTTTAGAATTTACCCTAACTATATATATTTCACAAAATACCAATTTTGAATGCATTCATTCAACTAATCTTTACTAATAACATGAAATCCAAAGTGCAATTACTAATTTTTGAGTACAAATTGTACAACAACAACAATTTTTAATTCAAAAAAATCATTATCTAATATTTTTAGCCACTCCAATGTTTTATTAAGCCCTGTGTAGCACTTTCTGAATATCTGTTACACAGTTCCACCATAATATTTTATTTTGCTTCCTGCTTCGAAAATTGTTGCTCCAGATACAAACTAGGAATTCTCACCTTCTTTTCTTTGATTTATAGCAAGCATTGAATAAATAACTTCCTCAGTCTTCTGAACCTTTAGCCCTTTTAATCATCATGTCATTCTTAAAAATGCTATAGAAGATTCTGATCTGCTAACAATATAAAGTATTCCATAAATTTTCAGTTAAGGCAGTGATAGCAATTTTCTCATAATTAATTGGGATTTTTGCTTGCACCTTTCCTTGTCTCTAAGCACAAATCAAAATTTTAACTAGGATTAATTTTGTATCTTCCTGCCTCCCTTTGTCTCATTTACTATTGCAGCTAAACTCCAGGTATGGATATTGTCTCTCACAACTCAAGCCATTTCTTTTGTACAGTCCTCTCAGGAACCTAAACCCATTTTCAACAAAATCAAAATCTTCAGCCTCACAGCATTAAAACAATAGGATGAAAGGACAGGCAGGGTCTTTAGAGTGCAATTTGTCCCATCATAGATGCGATGCATAAGATAAGGAGATAAATCACACTTAAGAAATGTCTATATTTCTATTAGATGCAGAGATATTACAAGCCATGAAGCATTCATTTGTTATCTTCTTTCTAAATTATTAAATTTGGGTATCTTGAATCTCATATTTAAAGATGAACTTTTCTCTTTCTTTCATTTTACTCTGGTGAATTTTGCCCAGATAACAGTGTTATCAAAATTTAAAAGCTTCTGAGACATTGCAAGCTGGGATTTATGTTTTTGGAATATAACCATTTTTCAATTTATATTTTTAAGGATGATTTTGTTTGTTTGAAATGGGCATAAATTTCCAGAAGAACATACTATCTTTCATCAGAGCCTATTTATAAATGAGAAAAATAATTAGATTATCTAATCTTTATAATTTTTAATAATTTAATTATTTAATAGCTAACAATATTCATAATTAAACAGATATGATGAAAGTCTATTTATTTCTTCTATAATTCTTAGAACAAGTATTTGAATGTTTTTATTTTGCAAATATAATTCTAATTTAAGTAAGGAAAGGAACACAGAAAACATTGAAATTATGTTATTAAAACCTGTTTAACAGTTTTCTGAAGAATAGGACTTAAAAGTTAAGTTTAGAGGTCAAATAAATACCTCCTGGAAATTGTATCCCATCAGGGGCTTATTTTTAACAGCTTTTCCCTACAATTTTCAGTTTTAAACATGGGATATGTGTATGCTCCTGAACTCAGGTCATCATACTCTCATAAGAATCCGTATGTTCTGTTTAAAATTAATGGTTTTATAATTAAATACATGTATGGCCTTTAACTTATGTAAATTTATAACATTACATTTTAAACCATTGATTACTGGAAACTTTTCCCAATTTATTTTGTCTAATATGAGCTTGTAGATTTGAAAACTCTATCTAGCTTATAACATGTATTGAGACTAAAAGGTTAAAAGTGTAGTGTCACACCTAAGGGAGTTATCAAGAAATCCTGCTGGGAATTTGACACAAAGTGTTAATGAATCTTGCAGTGACTGTCACAGTATCTTACACCTAAGGGTTGGGTATATTGTATTTCTATACCATCCATGTATTCTTTCAAGTATCAACTAACCTGGCTTCACAAAGACACTTTTATATGTTCAACACCATTTGATATGCATATTTTCAGTCAGTAGTGCTAAGTTCAGCAATAGCCAAAATTCCACTCTCTGTTCCTGTATATTGTTCATGCCTTTACCTACTCCTTGTATTCAGCAGAAGAGCAACTTGTGTGGGTGTGTACAAGAATGGGGAACGGGTCCCAATGGAAAAAAAAAAAAAAAAGGTTTTTAATTTTGCTGGTTTACTTTTTAAATGCATCAGTTACACATCCTGATCACCATACGTCCTAACAAATAAAATCTAGTATTAAGACCGAAAGGAGTGTTAGTGTGGGATAGGAAATGCATAATGAATTGTTGAAATTATTTTCAGCTGTGTTATGATGGAATACCTAATATGGCCAGAGCAGTTTTCCAGGCCTATAGAAAAGCAAACAAGATGTTGTGATAGAATATGGAGAAAAGGCCATGCAAGGGACATGCTGGAAGAACGACTGGGGAAAGAAGGGAAAAAAACAAATTCACACAAATAGTTGAATTGAAAAACATAATATGATCCAGCAATGTGTGCTTGCAGTCCAAAAAGCCAACCATCTCCTGGGATGCGGCATTAGGGGGTTGCCAGGAGGTTGAGGGAGGTGAATCTATGCTTCAGCTCAGGTGAACAGTGTCCAGGTCTGGAGTCTGTCTGTCCAGCATGGGAAAAGCATGGACCTGTTAGAATGTGTCCACAGGAGGGCTGGAGCACCTATCCCATCAAGAAAGGCTGAGAGAGTTGGGGTTGTTCATCCTGGAGAAAAGGAGGGTCTGAGGAGACTTTATAGAGACCTTCCAGTACATAAAAGAGGCCTAAAAGGAAGATGGAAAATAATTTTCAGTAGGGCCTGTTGTGATAGGACAATTATCAAAGGTCTTAAACAAGAGGAGAGAAGTTTCAGACTAGATAGGCAGAAGAAATTTTTTATAATAAAAGTGGTGAAACAGTGGAACAGGTTAGTCAGAGAAATGGCAGATGCCTCATCCATGGAAGTGTTCAAGGTGAGGTTAGATGGAGCTCTGAGCAACATGTCTAGTGGAAGATGTCTCTGTTTATTTCAGGGGGTTAGACTAGATGACCTTTAAATGTTTCCACCAAGCCAAACCAGGATTCTAGGATCCTAAGATTCTGTTAGTGATGCTTAGATAATGTTTGGCACAGCTGAAATATTTCTGCATAATTTCCTGCCTTCCTTCCTCTTCCTAGAAGTTCTAGATGGAGAAACCATGAAGATATGTGTGTGTGGAGCCCCCTGGATAAAAGGTATCTGATCCCTGCATTTCTGTGTGCAAACTCAAAATACTAGGCATTATACAGGTGAGGAGTGATAGCCCTGTTTCTTGTTTCCCCAACCAGATTTTAAAATAAATAAAAAAACCAAATCCTTTTCCTTGTGAGTCACTACAAGATATATGATTTGTGATTTCAGGGAGAATTTGTGCCAAAAACTTACAGATGAAAAAGGAAGTCTGATTTTGAAGGTAGAAATATTTGAAACCTGCTTCATTGCTGGAGTGTTTGTTTTGAACAACATTGTGTGCCTTTGTATGTACTCATTTGTGTGTAGGAGACAAACTTTTCTCTGTGTACTAGCAAGTATAGCTAAAGCTTTGTGTGCCTCACAACTCAGTGTTCAGAGTACACAGTTTATATATGAGACACTCATTTCATAGTTGCTCCTTGCATTTCATTTCCTGAGGCTTCAGTGAATGTAAGAACAAGAAAGCTGCTGAACAGCCAGGGGCTGTAATCATGTCAGTTTTTATAAGCAAAGTAAGGCTGCGGCTCTTCAGTGGTGGCTGGAGGAACTTGAAGAAAAAGGGCAGTAGAGCATATCCATTATCATGCCTAAAGCTGCCAGCACTATATAATTTTCTAGATATTTCTGCCATAGCTCATATTTATAACCTTAGAATTATAATTTTTATAAAATTAAATGCCAGCAGTATCCAGGCAAGAATAACTTTTGGGATTTATTCATGTAAAGTCCATTGCTAGATAAACATTTCTTTCTTTCATAGGACTCATGTAATACTTTACTTAATGGTTGAATTATATATGAAGCAGTATTAATTCTATGTGTGTCTGAGAGTCAACTTAAAATATTAGTTAAAGCTTCAATTTTTTCACTAATTTATGTACAGATATTATTTCTAAACTGTTTATTGACTGTTTTTGTTTGGCTGTATTAGGATGTATTATCCACTGCACAAAAATGTAAATCAGCTTTGAGAGACCACTTCAAATGTTCATTGCTCTAGTGCTACACAGAATAGTATGTAGGCATGAAATGCCCTGGAAACCCTCTTTCAGGATCAAAAGAAGTGTAATCCTTCAGCCCCATGACCTTTCAGATGCATGCAAAGCAAAAGTTTGAGAAGGCAAGTGCGAAACAGTACGTACATTTGTATGCTCGCTGACACAGACTCATTAGTATGTCCTGGACACTGCTCAAGATACATCCAAGGCAGAACAAAAACCTGCAGAAGGCTGCCCTTTTTTTACTTTTTTTCCTCCCCAGTATTTTTCAGGGGACTGCAGTACTTTAAAAATAACATCACAGCACTAATTAGGACTGGGAAGCTATGGACGATGCTAATGCCTGCATGTATGGCTACCAGCTGTCTTTGGTACCCATCATGGACAGATGTTTTAGTAGGGCCTGTTGCAGTAGGGCAAGGTATAATGATCTTAAACTAAAAAAAATATGGTAGATTCACACTAGATAGAAGGAAGAAACTTTTTACAATGAGGGCGTTGAAACACTGGAACAGGTTGAAGATTACTCATCTGCCAGAAAAAACCCAAATCCCCAGAAACATTTGAGGTCTTGTTGAATGAGATTATGAGCCACCTGATGTAGCTGAAGATGACCTTGCTCATTGCAGAGGTGTTGGACTAGATGATTCTTTCAAGGTCCCCTCCAACCCAAACTATCCTATGAATGCATCAGGAAGTTAAATGAGCTCTCACCAGGGTGTGCCAGGACTGTTTCTCTGGTCAGACACCTGGACAGCACATGCCTCAGCCCTTCTGAGGTGAGCACGCTGGAATTAACTAGAAAGGGTATGCAGTCTACAATACAGTGTGCAGAATACACAATGATGCTCTGTTCACAAAGCAACACCATTCTGTGGCATTGTGTGCCCTTGTTTTACTTGCTAAATAGAGCTGCATGTTAGACAGATTTGCATGATGCTGAAATGATAGGCCCTTTGATTCTGAACTTATGCAAAATAGCAAGCTGTGGCTTAGCTCCACATGATTTGAATTCCACAATTCAAATGCATGTTACTTTCATACACTTTGTGAATTCAACTGGTAAAAGAGTGCATTTAGATGACATGGCACCTTTGCTCTACCGTATTGGCAGTTATCATGTAATCAGGTTAATGGCTGATTTCTCTTTAAGATTAATTGAGTCCATTTTTTTTAATGTGTCTTGTTTTAAAGTGTCTCCTCTTGGTGTCAGATGGAGTTGTGTAATGTGTTGATTAACTTAGAAGGTTTGGGAAAACAGCATAATTTGGCTGGAAAATAATAAAAATTTTAGATGAAGTAATTAATTTTGCAAAGCAACTGCCCAGATGGAGTAATGTGAAATTGCCAAAACAAAAGGAAATAGTAAATTTTACTTAAACTACAGCTTACTGAAGTGATGTTAAAGCTAATATTTATTGTTGATGAAAATCACAGAGGGTGCACTCAAACTCAGTGCAAAGCAGGCCACAGGTGCCTCAGTCACTCTGTGGAGCCTTCTTTCATCAGTGTTTGGGAGAACTGTGCATGCATCTGTCTTGTTTGAAGCACTTGCAAGAAAACACTTTCAGGTCAGCACTGGGGACACTTGGCAGGATCTCAGCCTAGCAAGCTTGGTGACCTTTCAGTGCTTGAACATATCAAAATACATACTCAAATGTCTCCAGAAGGTCATACATGCAAGGGGGTGAGTCAAACCCCTTATCAAAACTGACCCATGGTACTCTAGTACCCATGGGTGTTCAGAGAACAAGCAGGGCCTGAGTCTATAGCCTAGGGGACTGATGACTCAACAGCAAATAGCCTTGTTCCTTTCTAGATCTTGCTCCAGAGTCCTACTTGTTCTGCTTCTGGCATCTGATGTGAAAGCACTTGCATCATGCTTTGTATATGCTTCTTTTAGCTAGCAAAATGGTAGAATACATTGAAAAATAAAAGGCAAAATTGATTTCTTCAACATTTAAAAAGAGCTTGAAAGATACCATTTCACAGCATGCACAAGAAAATTCCTTGCTTTGTATTGGGAATTTTGGGGCCTGTAGTTGGGTTTTTTTTGCTTTTTGGGAGTTTGTTGGTTCTGGTTTTTATGGAGTTTTTTTCTTCTTTCAGAACTGTAAGAGCATTTTTACATTTTCTTTGATTTCGTTTGCCAAGCCTTGCGCTACTCATCCACTCAGAGCAAGTAGTACAAGGGTTTATTGAAAAATAAAACCTTCAGAAAGTGATAGCACCACATTCCATTGCTCTAGTCCCTTAATGTGCTCTCCAGTTAAACTCTCTCCATGGAGATCAACCAAAGTAGCCAGAATCAACAACTGGCATAGTTACAGCATGTCTCAGATTGCCTGGGATCGTCTCTTGTTTTTTTGGCTATGTGGAGAGAATGTGTGAAATGCAATCCAGTTAATATCAGAAATACCTCTGCCTGCAGCAAATCACCAGTTCACAAAGGACCTCCTTTTGATTCAATATGAGACAGAAATCTTTGTTTCAACTTTTAGCAGTTACTGATCTTTGTTTGGATACATTAAAAAAAAAAAAAAGATAAAAAAATCACAGCCTAAAAATAGCCTCAATTATAAAAACAATAAGGAAGCCCTTTAATACAATGTGTCTTCACTGACCATCAAATACAGTGTGCTTAATTTTATTTTTGATATAATTCTATTGACTTCAGTGAATATGCCAGGGCCTATATCTAGAATTATCATGACTACTGCTTAAGTTTTCTTTCACTTCAATTTCACATATAGCTTTTTTTTCAATATATACTGAAAGAAAACAAAAATTTTAAGCTTCTATGAAGTAAATGTTTCAACTGGAAACATGGTATAAAAAATAAGCAATTTACTTTATCTTTACCAGGTAGGCAGATATGCCCTGCTACTCCCATTTAGTAAATGAAAAAATATGGTCTGAGATACTACCATCAGCTCACACAATATTTTGGTGCAATCTGGGTATAAACTCTGAATCTCAAATGCAAAATTTTGCTCATAAATCACAGATCACACTTGCAGTTTGTTTTTTTGGGTGCTTAAGTATTTTTCTTATTTATAAATGCTCCCGTATTTCCAGGGCTGCATGATTTAAACATATGTAAAATATAGTTTGGAATGTGTAATATAAACTTATATTTCTTAGCACATGTTGGTGACTGAAAACGGAGTGATTTATATTCCTACTGCTTCAAGAATACTGTGATAACACATTGGCATATAATGTTGAACTTAGATGAAATTAAAACCTACATCTGTACTCACAAATCAAATAGTTCTCAGGAATTTTCAGAAGCATCAGGACAACATTATCTGTTAGAAATCCTTTGCACATGCCATTTAGCAAACTCTTGGACAATTCCCAATCACAGTTCAAGATGTAAAACATGTTAGAAACTGTTACTGCTATGGAGTTTTAAAGCTTTAAATATTTAAATATTCATGGCCACCTTTAATCTCTTCTGTAGAACAGATGCTTTTCTTGATCCAAAATTGTGATCAAGAATATGCACACCATTTATACTCCAGAGTCTGAGCTTTTCAAAATTTCTATCACAGAGGACATTTCAGGTTTCAGGACATCTCCTTCAAAATCACTTTGTTCATGGTGTGAACATGACTCATAGAGTTCTGAGGAGAGAAATACTCTACAATTACTTTTCTTATTTTTCTTTTCTCTCAAGTAATTTTAAAAGTAGAGATAATGGGTAATAAGTTTTTTTTCCCTTTTTTAATTCCATAGATACAGGTTTTTTTTGGTGTTGTCTTACTTGAAAGTGAAAAGAGTATCTTGAATTCTTCCTAAAGGCCACATTTGGAAACCAAATTATTGAGTACTTACATGCATAAGCAGTCCCGTGACAGGTCAAAGAAATCAACCTAAGTTGGTTAGTCAAGTGCTACATGTTAAGTGACTACAAGGAGACTTCAGTATATGATTAAATGTTCCTTTAAGAAGCCTAATTTTGTTAAGGGAATGAGAGTAATATCTTAATGTATTAAGGAATGAGATCTAGTAGTTAATCTACCAGCCAAATGAAATAATTAGTTAGCATTTACCTTTCCTCTGTAAAGAAAATATACCAGAAAATATCTTTTCTGTAATAGTTGTTAAAGTCACATATTGGGAAAAGCTGTGGGGGCTGGCTTTAAGTACAATTCTAATCAATTTTTCACCATGTGTATTGTTTTCAGGTACTTTTGGTATCTAATGAAGTTTTGTTTGTGCTAACCTTCCTGATAATCACCACGTGTCAAGTACCATGTAAAATGTTTGTGTACTTCTTCAATCCTATTTTCTTCAGAGAAATCGCAAGAAAAAGCAGAATTTTTTGCCTGTTGAAGAAAACTGACCATTTATGTGTAAGTGAAATGAGAACTGACTTTAATTTCTGACACCAGGATGTTATCTGATAATCCTGAGGATTCAAATTTTTCAGGTGAAAAGAGACACCTGTTTTGCATAATAAATTGTCAGGTTACATAGGTCTACGCTGAAAACAAACAAATTGGCTGATGCAACATTTAAAAGTGCACTAGTGACATTCAGCAATGTGAGGTTAACAGTATTTGTTGATAGATTTTGCTTTTAAAATCTCTGTACATTGGCACACAGATTATGGAGATTATAGATTGTCCATCACTAAACATTTTTTCCTCTGATCCTGATTCCACCTAGACAGAAGCAGTACATGACTTTTTCAAGTCCCTCAAAGTATTAAAATTCCTATAACTCTCTATTTTAGTGATTTAAACATTATAAGTTTACCTTGCTATTAGCATGAGCTCCATTTAGTAGGTTGACTATTCGAAAAGGTATCACATAAATGTGCTTTGATATCTATAAACTAGCTAAAAAAAAATCAGTGTTTTTGAAGGGTAGTAAAGGTCTTAACAATCATTCAACATTACAGAAACAAGGTTTGAAAGTGATGGCTTGCCTTTTCCTCTTATTATGCATTAATCTGTCAATTTCACTCAGCAGAATTGTGACGTGGCACTGTGTGAAAATATATATTTCTCACTTTTGGGGCACCAGTATTGAAGTAAGTTTAGCTTTTATATTTTTTTTACATGTAAAACTCTTCACACAGATCCATGGGAAGCTATGGAGTGTCATAACAAGAAATGATCCATGATACTTTAAGGAAATAAGAAATACAAGCAGAGTTAATAAACAAAACTGTTCTGCATCCTAGTCTTTTACAGTGGTTACCCAGTGATGTTTTATGATATATTCACTAGCTATCCTACCTAAGCTTTGATTAGAGTCGAGAAAACAACAGCATATCATTTTGGTACTTGCAGCCACTGATATATAAGGGTTCACAGTATGTATTTTTCTGAAGTAATGGAATGTTTGTAAATTCTGCAATTTTTGCCTTATCAGCAGAAAGACAGCATTTTTTTAACTTAAAGGAAAAAAAAGCCTACTGATACCTTTTTCTTGGTCAGTTTATTATTTTTTTAAATTAAATTTCATATCTTGGCCAGAAAAAAAAGAACTAAAAGCAATGCCTTTAACAGATCAAGGCAAGCAATTTCCCCGCTCATGGAAAGGCAATTACTCCTTGAGCTGGGCCTCTTTTTCTCTAGCAGTGATATTTCAACACAGATCATCACAATTAACTGTAGATTTATTTTCCAACATTACTGTTCTTCCTTTTGCTTGGCTTCATTTTGGTTTGTCCTGAAGACCTAGGCTCAAACTTCAGTAGCAACTACAGGACCCCCAACAGTTCATCTCAGCTTCTTTCTCCTAAAAGAACAGTGAAATCCTCAATGCTGAATACCATCTAAAACTGTTAAGAGAAAATGTCCTTAGAAACAGAAAGGACACAAGGCCTTGGAATAAAGGATTGCATCTTAGGTCTAGACCCAAAATGTCACTCCTCTTCCACTGTTCAATGTAGCACAATAACAAAATCCTACCAACTGCACTGACTGAACTCCATCAAAATGACCACTCGTCATATAGATACAACTTTTAGGTTTATGCTTTTTAGAACTTTTTTTTTTTTTTTTTAAGTCTCTTTTCTAAATGTTGAAAAAGCCATAAATATCATAAGCTAAACCTGAAAGGTTTATGTTGTGCCTTTGAGGTCATTCCTTGTCTTTACCCAGACAAATAAATGGCTATGTCTACGTATGAATCTGTGTAATATGTAATAAGTGTAATATTTCCTGCTAGGATGTGAAACCTAAGTAGGAATGACAGCTATGTCTTCTCTGGAAATTAACCTACAGCAGGAGATATAGAACCCCCAATACTGTGTAATAATACCTAATAATTCCCCTAGCTCAAGCTGCTGAGGTGAGTCTTCTTGGATAACACGGTCATGCCATCTGTTCTCAATGGTATCGGTAGCAATTTAGAGAAATAAGCTTGTGTATTTTAGAACTGGCCTCAAAGTATTATAAAGTGTTGGTGGTGTATTTTGACTCCTATACAATCCCTAGTGGCATGATGTTGGTAATATATAGTGTATTCTCAAGAACTGAATTGTAACTGTAGAAAAGGAAGAGAAGAATTCAGTCAGAAGAGCCCTAATGAAAATAGATTGTAGAGAGTGGGGAACAGAGACACAGTATATCTGTTCAGCAGGAAACCTAGCTGTAGTTATTTTTTTTCCCCCTTTTTCATATAACTTATAGGCCAGAAACAAAGATAAACTCAGATCTCTGGATCAAGAGGAAAACTAATACTCTATTTAGTGTGCCAAATTTTCTGCTGGTATATCTTGATATATCTCAATTGACTTTAATAGAGCTCAGCAATTTTTCACCAGACAGGAATTTGGTCTATTGTATCAGGAAATGTTCTCACTGAACTCGCTGTATGCTTCCATTTTTAACCTTTTCTATTATTGGAACTGACATATACCTTTATGAAAATCTACGGAAAGTTTTGAGGTAAAAAGATGTCAAATTTCTGATTAGGCTCATGAAGGAGAGAAATTTCCTTTAAAAGAAAATCGCTTGGATATTTTAAATACATGTTAAAAGAGAATTGCATGTTGGGCAGTGTTTTTAAAATGTCTTCAGTGATGTAGTTCTGCATGCTCTTAAATTCTGCTCTTTTAAATCGATGACAAAGTTTATTTAGCCATCTCAAGTGGAAGCGTGGCAATGTCTTTAATGTCTACATACATTACTTGTGATTATCTAGGAAGTGCTGCACTTTCTTCTTCTGTAATAAAGCCACACAATAGTAAATCCCTGACCAGATAAAAAACAAAGATGTACAAATACACCGTACCACATCCTTTAAAAGTAAGCTCCTTAGTATGTATAAATTTTGTGTAAAGTATAAAAACCAGCAAGGAAATTGAATTGATTTGAATTGTTATGAAGTTATGCTCTTTTTAATACCTACATGAAATTGATTACTTTTTCTGTCTTTCATCAGTTTTAAAGAGAAGAAATGCTTGAATACACTGGTAGGTAGAACAACATATTCCTGAGTAGGTGGACAGTACATGTACAAGAAAGACCTCTAGCAGTGGAATGTTGATAAGAAGCCAAATATACTCCTGTAGGTGGGATGAGCTGAATCAATAAAACAAGAAAAGACAATTGAAGTGAGGGCATCCAGAGTTCTGAAAATACAAAAAAAGCAATTTTGCATTGTATTTCTAGAAGGAGAGAAAAAATTGGATGATTATGTATCTATCACTGAATTTAGTGGATTTATTTGTGGAAAATAGATTGTCTCTGGCTCTTGATTTAGCTGACAAAATACTCAGTAGATGAACATGTTTTTTCTATGTTCAGCACTGAGTTTTCACTTAAGGCAGAAGTATTTACAGAGTTCCTGACTCTTGTCAAGTCTGTATTGCATTTTGTGCTTAAGAATAGTGTGAAACATCCAAAGACTTTCAAAGTAAACAGTCAAATGAAAAAAAACAGCTCATTAGTGTATCTACACAGTTTAGGCAATTTTCAGTCAGCAGCTGAAAATGAGGTTTCAGGATCATTGTTTTTGACACAAATGCTCTTCAATTATAATTTGTTTGTTTTCACTGAATGAAGATCTTTTCCAGGTTTTCAGCTGGAAATAGTGGGGAATTGTTGCATAGCTAGAAAGGAAGGCCTTCTTGGATGACTAGATTTCTTCAGATGTTAAAAGACCTAAAGACCTCCCTCGGATGCCAAAAAAAAAAAAAAACCAAAAAAAAACCGTACTTTCATCTCATTTGTAATTGGACATCCAAAAAGTTTAATCTTGAAGTAGGAATATTTCTAAAATTTAAAGGTTAGAAAGTCAAAGCAGTTAAATAACTCTCAAAGCCTGCCACTTTGAGCAAAAGGAGGTAAAAGTTATTGAAATTGGAGGGAATGGGAGTACAGATATTTTTTATTCAGAAACTAGAAAAGGGTGATTACCAAGTGATTACCAAGGGTGATTACTCAAGTCAAGTTTGTTGTGGAAGACAAAAAACGAAGTAGAAAAAACTTTGAGACGTCTAAAGTAAAAGTCCAGTAGAATTTGTGCTGACATGATCAAGGCTAAAATAATGACACCTTTGTATCATGAAATTTTGTGGTGGAAAAGCAAAATAATTATTAGTGATTGAGCAGTAGATTTTGTCTCACCAGGAAATAATTATTAATGGGAGGGAAGAGATCAGAGGTTGTTTACTCTCAGATTGTCTGACATTTTCTTTCATGTAAACAGAGTCAACTTTAGCATCTGAATCAAATTAAAAAAAGAACCTTGTTTTGCAGAGTTAAATTTATTGAAGATATTGATTAAATTCAGGGTTGTTTTGGAAATGTATACAAGCTAAGTAGGGTTTTCTGTAGACATGTTGTAATACTTAATGACGGCTAAGCATCATGGTGAGTGGCATGTTAGAAAAGCTGGAGATAAATGGATTGCTGCAGGGATACACAAACTATTAGTTGAGCACAAGAATATTGACAGAGTGCATCTAGATTAATGTTCAAGTAGACATCTTTCTTCTATCCCCTTTTCCTCAAGGTCTGGCATCTAGCATCCCGTATTCACAGAATCACAGAATCAATTTAAGCTGCAAAAGTCTCCTGAGATACAGAGATTTGGAGCCCAAATGATGACTGAACATCACTGTGTCAACTAGACCGTGGCACTGAATGTCATGGGCAGTCTCTCCTTAAACACTTCTGGGAACAGTGACTCCACCACCTCCCTCAGCAGTCCATTCCGGTATCTAATTGCCCTTTCTGTGAAGAATTTATTTAGAATTCCCAGCCCAAACCTCCCCAGTGCAGCTTAAGACTATGTTTTCTTGTCCAATTGTTAGTTGTCTCCTCACATGATGTACTCCAGACCTTTCACCAGCTTCCCTGCCTTTCTCTGGATGTGCTCTAGCACCTCAGTGTCCTTCCTGGGTTGTGGGGCCCAGAACAGGATACAGAACCCACAGAGCAGCCTCACCTGCGCCAACTAAAGAGGAAGAATTAGGGAAGTGATGGCCACACTATTTCTGATACAAGCCAGGGTGTTATTTGCTTCCTTGGCCACCTGAGCACATGGCTGGCTCATGCTCAGCTAGCTGCCAACCAGTAGTTTCAGGTCCCTTTCTTCTGGGACACTTTTTGGCCTCTCTTTCCCCTGTAGCTCTGCGTGAGGTTATTGTGGCCAAAGTGCGGAACCTGTCGCTTAGTCTTGTTGAACCTCATGTTTCTGGTCTCAATCCATCAATCCTGCCTGAACAGGTCCCTCTGCAGGGCCTTCCTACTCTCCAGCAGATGGGCACTCCTACCCAACTAGGAGCACATTGGTGTTGTGCACAAATTGACTAATGTTAGACTTAATCTCATCCAGATCATCAATAAAGGGACTGGACAATTCCTTCTCCCTTGACTCACACTGTGGAAGGGTCTCAGAGCTCACGAGCAAGATTGCTCTTGTAGGTACTTAAATCAGATGATGTACTCCAGGACCACATGTAATATCATCCAACTGTTTATTGAGTGCCCACACCTGAGATCAGACTAAAGCTATGCCAAGGTAACTCCCCCTCATTATCAGCTGTTTCACTCTGCAGATTCACTCCTGTTTGGCTGTACTACTTGTAAATGTAGACCACACTCAACCATCAGCTTAGTAATGTACCATATGCTTCTCTTTCACCACCCAAAAATGGCTGAGACATGATTTATACAGATCAGAAGGAGAAGAGAATAAATCAGGATGAAGCCTTTGAGTTGAATGTTCCACGCTAACAAAAATATTTATGCCAAGTGAATCCTTGTATTAATATTAATATCAAAACAATTTTAAAGATGGTCTTGTATCTGAGGATCTTTTCTTCATGCAGCAGTAGATATTTTATACATCCTAACAAGCATCTATGGGTCTAAAAATACATAAGTTTATATGAAAACAAGAAAATATTCAAGATTCTGTAATATGGTACAAATGCCAAATTATAACAAAATTTAAAGTTAATTAGATAGTTAGTATAGTGCACTAAAGGATTTTTTTCTTTTCAGCGCAGTAGAAATACCGGCTGTGCAGTGCAGTGTATGATTTATTTATAGGCTGCTAATGAAGACATATCTAATCATCATAATTAATTGGTATTTTAGTGCTTTGGGGCCTAATCACAGAAAATTTCATATGTTGGCTCAAAGAGAACTTAGCTGTGAGGCAAAAATTCAGAAGAAAACTTGATTTTTCTTTGTTCAAATTTGCTTCTCCATTGAGCTTAACTACTGTGTGGTGATTATAATTTAACCCTCTAAACACAGCATATGTTGAAATGCTGTGAGAATGAGCTAGGAGATGATGATTTGCAGGGATAGTGTTACATGACAACCATTTCCTCATTTCTATGGGAATTTGCTTTAGTCAGGTCTGATATTAACCTTTTTTTGTCAGCATTGCGTCAGTAAACAGTCCACTATTTTTTGTAACTATCCACAAGATTTCCTGTTATTTCTTATTATTTTGTGTTCTAAATTCACATATATATATATATTAAAAAAACCCATAAAACATCATATAATTCAGTAAACTTGCTGTTCACTTTTGCATTTGTGCCTACATTCCCCATCACTCTATGATTAATAGATATATGAGTTAATAGTCTGGTTTAATTTTAACTGCAGAAAATAATGTACCTTTTATTTCATTATGAGAACAATTCTTCACAGGTATTATAGAATTAATTTATGTTCTCAGTTTTAAATATATGTGTACATATAAATATATATACTGCAATATAGATGTCTATATATATATTTATACACGTATTCTTTGGTTCCATGAATATAAATCTTTGCTCAATTTTTCAGATATGACTGATGAATATACCATTTCATGCCCATGAAATGAATACTCCCACCTTCCTGTGCTGTTGATGATGTGGGTATGATAGGCCTTCATTACAGCAGCAACAGCACTTTCATTTTTGGCTAAAATAGCTGCTCCAAAAAGTAACTGCAATAATCATCTCCCATCTTGCCAGATATTGACTACTGGGCTAGAGGAACTGTATGTTTTTTTGTGAATGTACATAATTTTAGAGAAAGTAATAGATCGTATTGCACTTTTTAAATTTTTCTTTTATTTGTTTCTTTTTATAATTTTAACTCCTATGTCTTCTGCTAAATATATTAACGTCTACTGGTGCTACAAGTGGTATGTAACAAAATAATTCTACTAGATTCTTTCTTTGATGTTTATCCCTCAACCTTTGTAAGTTTTTATTTTCTCCACATTCCAGAAAGAGCAATTTCTTTAAGAGTTTCTCAGTGTATATCTCATGTCTTTATTACATTTCATGAATCTGAATTTTCAAGGATGACATTTTCCCAAGTATTTGTGATTGGCATAGGTTCTCTGTTTTCAAATGTTAGGAAGCAATCTTGATAGCTGTAAAACACTTTGTCCTGTTTTGAATGTTCATGAATATATTATCAGAACTGGCACACAGTGTAAGGAGTCTGGCAGAGACCCCTGTGTAAGGAATCCTGGAACCTGAAATCAAGACCCTCTCCTCCCCAAACACTGACATTACAAATTGTATGAAAGAGGAATGTGCATTAATTGTTAATTCCACTAGCAGCAATTCTTATGGACCATTTCTAGGCTTCCAGATGAGGCAAAGGTCATTAAATACTCCCCTTACTTCCAGTAAAGTGCTTGAACTCAAACAAACCAACACAAACGAGTTCCAGTGCAGTGCTTAAATGGCATGCATATCATTCCAGCTAGTGCACTTTAAGGGTATCATATGAAGCTAATTACGTGCCCCTGTCAGTAATCTATCTCTGCTTGGACCTAAACAATTGGTTTCCTATTACAAAAGAAATAACTTTATTTCTCCTGCTCAAGGAGAAACACTTTTGCCTATTTTTAAATGTCCCATCTAAGTTCCAAGATAAAATTATTTAAATGATAAATACCAGTGCTACTCCATTCTTCAAAAGGAGGAATGGGAAAGAACTGCATGATTTAGCTGAGCCAAAAAAAGACGAGTTCTTTTTTAGGAGAACCAAAAAAAACCCACACCAAAACAAAAAAATAAAACAACAACAAGCAAAACCCAAAACAACATAAAAAAAAAAAAAAGAAAAAAAAAAAAAGAAGAAGAAAGAAAACAAACACACCACAACTATAGGGACACAGTTAAAAGTAGCAACACTTATATCATCCTTTCAGGTTCCAGACATGAGCTGGTAAGGCCATTAATACTACAGTTTATAACAGATGGCCATTCTTGCCTGGACATACACATACATCATCAAATTTCCCTTTGAGTTTCACCCTCTTTAATTCCCACTGAAGTCAATAGGAGTTTCATCTTTGTAAAGAAAAGAAATGGACCTGCAGGGATATTTTTCCTTTGTCTTAAGTGATATATTGTTAAATGTAGGGATTAACACAGAAAGGAAAAATGTCATCGGGACCAACTCACAAAGAATTTTGTTTAAATCCTTTTGAGATAAAAGTAAATTGATATTTAACTTTCTGAAGGTTAAAAACCTTTATGAAGTTCTCTAATGAAACCAGGAGTAAGAAAATAGTCAATAGATATTCTATATCTACATTCCTCTTTTGTCTGATGCTATATTCTTTGAAGATCCTCAACCAACCAGGGCCCATTATCTATTTTCCTGCCCTTCAGTATGCAAGGGCACTCAAATTAAGTGTATATGTCCACAAATCTGAGGAAATAATAAATTTTGAGAACAAGTGTTCTGATCATCGCTTTTGTTGTTAAAACAAATCGCCACCAACCAAAAAAAACCAACCAAATCTCACAAAACCATGAAAGAACTAAGTCTTCTCAAGAGAATATAACTTCAGCTTTAGATGACCCTATAGGATGCTTTTGATTTTTAACTAGCTTAGAGACATAGGAAGAAATCTATTTTTTCATGCATAGTTTACTCACCAATGTCATAATGGCAGAAATATTCCCCTGTGGAATTTGATATATGATGATCAGCATTGTAAACCTATTCTGACTAATCATGTTTATTCTGATTGATTGAGCTAATTGAAAAACAGCACAGATATTCCCTCTAGGTGCATTTTTCTCATATTATATTTGTATGATAATAAAAAAAGGATGTTTTCAATCCTCCAAACAAAAATTTTTTTTTGTTCTTCTTAGCCTACCAGAACAGATTGTATGCTTGAATATTATTAGTCTAACAGGTAAGCAATCTGTTTTCAGAGTTTGACCATGGTAAATTTAACTATTAAACGCCTAAATAAATATTTGGAATGATGTGTTTAGCACATTATTCTTAATGCTATTGATGCATTTGATAGATGCTATCTCTATCTACTTTGACAACATTGCCTGACCACAAAAATTGTTCTCAGCCTTCTCATTGGGACCGCCACTCACCTCATTTAGTGATGTTATCTAATCTATTTTCTTGACTCTCAGAATATGCTGAAAGTCATCTGTTAGAGTGACCATCATGCTTAGTGGCACCTATGCACCTATGCCAGAGAAATCAGGAAAAATCTTGAAGTAATAATTTTTGAATTTTTGATTCATGAACAATCAATAATTACCTGCTGAAATATTAGACTTAACTCCAAAAGCGGTGCAATGACTTCCTCAGAAACAGCACAGCATCTCACTCTTATTTATAACATACTGAGATCTATTATTACACAGACAAAAAAAAAAAAAAAAAAAGAAAAAAAGAAAAGGAAAAAAAGGAAAAAATGAAGTAGAGATTAGTTTTTCCTCAGTTCCCTTAGCTGTCCAGTGCAAGGACAGAGTAAATGAGCATCGGAACTTTTGGATGATTATCTAGTGTGTACCTAACTGCAGTTTAGGCTTCAGGTTTAAGATGTTTTAGAGGTAGTTTGCCTGATATAATTTAAAGTACTGGGCCTTCTTATTTTGATAAAATGTAGAGTACAGAAAGACATTTAAAATGTTAAAATAAAAATACTCAAAGTATTAAATCTAACATTTAGAAACTACAGTAACTTAACAGGAAGATAACTGACTCATATCACTAAGGCTAGTAAAGTAGTTAATGGAAAGTAAATCTATTTTTCTCCAAGGAGAAATGGCTATGAGTAATATCTATTGTAAAACTCCTAAATAATAATTGGAAGGAAGGAGCCTATATCTCTACATTGATAAACTTGCCATGACGATACAACTTCCAGTGCATTAAAATTGTGTCATGCTCAGTGGCTTAGTTTATGAAGATATCAGGGGAAGCCAAAAAAAAAAACCAAACAAGAAAAGTTTCTGAGATCAACATTTACTTTACAAACTTGCAGAATTCTTTATTCAGCATCTTTTCTATAATTTTAGTTGAGCTGAACCCCTGAATTGCCTTTTAAATTTTGGTTCCAGTCAAATACATTAAAAGTGGAACCATACATTGGGGATATAATTTAGCTCTGAATTTCTTTCACATCATTTGCCACAACAAATATTCTTAAGACACGTAAGAACAAATGTGGATATTTGTGCTAACTGAGGAGGACAAACATATACACAAAAACATAATTCTGAATTGTATTTGCCCTGGTTTAGAGACAACAAAAGATAAAACAATTATTTTTCAAAATTATATAGAATATAATATCATCTAAGAAGCTTTGCAAGATATTCTTGCAAAATTTTCGCAAAAATCTATGTGTGTGCAAGATCTCACATCAGCAGTGTTCATAAAGTTGTCCTGAAAGTTTTTGGGAACTTCTGGAATCATTCAGACATGGACTAGGAAAAAAATTGTGTCACAAAAGTGATCGGAAGAACATTAAGTGTAACAAATAGCTGAGCTTTTCTTGACAGGTCAAAAGTTGTCCCATTTCACAGAAACAAAGAAATAGAACTCATAGAATCACCAGTAAAAAACAATATTCTAGCCAAAGCTTGGCTACTGTTCAGCATTAAAAAATATCCTGATTGACAGAACCCTACTGTTTTGCAATCCCTAGAAATGCTTTTCTTTATCTGTGAGTATCACAAGGAGATTTGAACCAAATAGCGGGATATTTTGAACACTGAGAAGAAAACAATTTCTATTGTTTGATGAGAAGTGCAATTTTACAAGGATACTCAGTGGCTTGTCCCATCACTTCACTGCATGCACACTTAAATCACAGTAGATCCTGACACATCCTTTAACAACTAATTATAGGTGAAAGATACTTATAAATAAAAATCAGAAACCATTTGGCAGCATTCATATCACAGTATTTTCAAAGGAATATGTTTTTTATTCATTAAAAAATTTGACTTATTTCCTGATGATCATGGTATAACCAGCAGATGTTGCCTCCTCATAAACCATATTATTTTTTACTGCTTGTTAAACAGACTGTATTTGATCATGACCACCATTAGCTGGCATTTCTTATTAGTTATAATGAGGAACTGTAGCAAACTATGTTGCACACTTCTAGAGAATTTTTTTTTCTGACTTGAAGGTAACATTGTGCAATAAAAGTTAGGCTTTTATTTTCTTTTTATCTGTTGATGTGCTGTTGGTGATTTACTCTAAAATGTGTAGACTGCATTGTTTTTCTCATCTAAAATGTAGTTATAAGGACAAAGCTAGTCACATTAGAGGACTTATCTGTCTTTCACCATTCTTTATGTACTTCCTGCATCTTCTCTCATGTGCAGTCTTTCCAAAGATTAAAGAGATGGCTAAGCAAACTCCATCTATTTTCTATTTTTTCTATATTACTGAAGTTTCATGGTGTTGTTTTGGGGTTTCTTTTGTGTTTTTGTTTTTAATTTTTTTATTCTCCTGAAAGGAAACCACTCTAGGGAAGATATTTTAAGTGATTTGACTAAACCACAAAAAGTATATAAAAAGGTAAGGAAAAAAGCATATCTATGTAACAGAATATCTCACTATTAAAACAGATGGAAGGATATCCAGTTCTGGGCCCCTCACTACAGAAAAGACATTGAGGCACTGGAGGGTGTCCAAAGAGAAGCAAAGCTGGCAAAGATCCTACGAGTGGCTGAGGGAGTTGGGGTTGTTCAGCCTGGAGATAAGGAGGCTCAGGGAGACCTTACCACACCCTACAACTACGTGAGGAAGATTATGGCAAAGTGGGGGCCAGTCTTTTCTCCCAAATAACAAATAATAGGATGACAGGAAATTGCCTCAAGTTGTGCCAGGAAAGGTTCAGATTGAATAGTAGGGTTGTGAAGCACTGGAAAAGGTTGACCAGGGAAGTGCTGGAATCACCATCCTTGGAGGTATTTAAAAAATCTGCAGATCGATCTGGAACTTAGGGATGTGATTTAGTGGTGGAGTTGGCTATGTTAAAGGTTGTACTCAATGACCTTGAGACTCTTTTCTAACCAGAAGGTTCTATGATAATATACTCTTGAAGAGAGAAATAACAATGTAGACTCATCAGCTGTGCAAATTTTTAATTTGTTTGACACTTCCATGTCCATATTTATTTAATGGCTCAAATTCAACTTGCTTAACTATAAATGTTCTTCCTTATCTTCCTCAAAGTGCTGTTCATTGCAGCATTTCTGGATCATGTTGGAAAAAGCCATTTTTCTGCTACAAACTCAGTTTAAATTCAACTCAAATACCACTATATGTCTTCCCATTTACATTCTATTTAACTGTGATGAGAATTAAAGTTCTCATCAATTAATTTTATGCATTTATGGATTAAATTTATCCATTTTTAAAATAAAATAATTTCTCTTGATCTATAAAGCTAAACCATTTGTCCATGTTTCATCTCACATCACAATTACTTCAACACCTACTGTATCAAAAGCAACACCATCCAACAGCTGCTACTTCAGAAGGCTGCAGGATCACTTTTTTATATATTTCTTTGCATTCTCTGGATCTGTCTACTAATTTTGGTCAAACATGATGCCTCTTTCTACTTTTCACAACATTCTTGGTCTCTTCCTAGTCAGCTAAAACATCAATTCTTGATTCAAAGTTTGATTTAAAGTTTTATCACTTAAATTTAATTTTTTGATTCATTTTTAAACAGTATGATCCATGATTTCTTCTGCCATATCCTCCATACTTGAAAGAATCTTTTCATGCATAGCTGCCAAACTACAGCATTGTCTTCCTTCTGCTGCCTGAATGATGTCACACTAACTTTTTTGCTTCTATCATACTTTCTTTTTTCTTGGAACTCCCTCACTCAGCTGAATGTCACTAGTTTCTCTTGTCCTGCACTCTGGTTGGCAGTCACTTGAAATAAGAAATGCCCTTTTGCTGTCTCAATACATTCTCATAATGCCTGATACAATGGTGTTCAAGATCTAAGATCAGGCTTGAAACTGCTGGACAGTGAACATGGCTAATAAGAGGATGACTGGATGGTGGAAAATCTATCACTTGCACTTGCTTTGAGAAAACTGCTGAAGGATTATTCTCCTTAAACACTTGATTTTTTGTACTGAAATCAGGCAGAAGCCCAGGGAAGCTCACCAGAGAGCTAAGATGCACTGTGCATTAACAGACTTTTTTTTCCTTTGGCAAAGGATATACAGTTATGATAATATGGACTGTCATTTTAACAGAAGAGGGTTTTTGTTTTAGTATTCGGGATTTTTTTACTCCTCCATAGATAAAGAAAGTCCATTTAATTATGACAAAGCCAAACATTCAGATATCCTTTCTGTGACCTTCAAAGAGGGCACGTCTCTCCTCTTGCACATGATCCACTAAGATCAATTTTCAAAATCCGCTGAAAGTTAAAAATATTTCAGGTTCTTTTTCCAGGCAAAGAGGCTGTGACAGAAGGTAAAAAGGAGCACCCTAGGAAGGTAATTCAGTTATGTGCAAAGAACCACTTTATCTTTCTGAAAAGCAGATAAGGTTCCTAGCAGGAGAGGACCACATACTCTACAAGCCTTATGGGCATATGCAAGATCTCATGCCACCAGAAAACGTCTTGATGAAGTGGAATGTGCTGTTCTGTTAATTAAACCAACATCTTAATTAAAATACATTCCTTCAAATATAAAACAGTTTACGTGAGTACCCCCTAGGATGTCTCTGTTATTTCTTTTCAATCGTTTTAGTTTTTAGCATTTTGAATTGAATGTGTAATTAATTATAGGTGCAATATAAAAATGCTGGTCTAGTGAGTTGATTCTGATCTCATTAGCTATCACAGAGAATCCTGCGGGATCCTCCTTCAGAACTTCATGAGTTTTTCCACAGCATGAAGTCTGAGAAATTCTCTTTTCTTTATTTGAAAGCTTCTAGAGCATGGAACCCTTGTGCCACCGTTTTTGCATTGGTAAGCTATTTTTCTGATTACTTTTTTTTTTCCCTACAAAGACACACGGCTGCCAATCTATCATCAACTTCCTGAGACATATCTCTTCTGCCTCCCTAAGTTTAGATAATACTTACCTTACCTTACAGACACAAGGAAGGTGTCCAGGCTGTCAGAGAGAACTTCACAAGCAGCAGAGAACTCTCCTGTGGGAAACTTCTAAAGACAAGCAAATATGCTTCCATACCCTGGAGATTTAAAGGGGTGATTCAATGTTATATTGTTGACATACATAATTTCTTTCTGAAGTCTGGCAATGCTTTAGGGAAATGGAATGGGGGGAATTTGAAGGGGCCAGTACACTCATCCAAGCCATTGAAAAAACAGCTTTATTTAGACTGCACAAACCAAAATAGATAAATAATGCTTAAAAGTACACATTCAATTTATTTAGGAGGAACACTAGTATAGAAATCCCTTCTCCCTAATGCATTAATATCCTTTCATGTTTCATGGATATTGTTAGTGCATATTTATGACCATAGGAATGAATGCATTCTGTATTCTCTACTGCACCAATTTCTTCTTTCCTACAAAGAAGGGGCAAAAAAACCCAAACACCCTCAACTCCCCAAAACAAACCAAACAAAAAACTCTGAAAAAAAGCCCCAAACCAACCAAAACTTACCAACCTCCTCCCAAAGAACCAAGAAACCAACTAAAAATCCGAAAACTCACCAAAAACCAAAAAAAACCCACAGAAGCAAAGACAAAAAAGCTTGTTCCATGATAATTTCCATGGCTTCCAAAGTCTTCCTTTCCCATCTAGATTCTCCTAAGTCAAAGAGTAGTTAACAACTTTTCCATGACAAAAATATTTTTCTTCTAGGCAGTTAACTTTTTCACAAAGCTTGTGGAATTTTGTGATGTTTGAGATATCTGTCTCAGAATCAGTTGATCAGTGATTCCAGAAGTTCCTGTTGAAATATTGTCCTGTATATGCTTGCACCTGCTTATGGACTCAATATTTGGTTACAGTTTACAGGTTACATCTATTTAGGAAAACAGAAATAAAGTTTCCTGAAATAAAAATAAATAATTAGCAGTACTAAGGATTATAAATGTTTAAATTTTATAAGATAACATTTAAAATATTTTTATCATATATGTATATAAATATCTATTAAAGATATCATATAGATACATAATATATTTTTATAGTTTTAAACATACCTATAGATATAATATTTTATATTTTTACATATTTTTTTTTATTTTTACATTACTTATATTTGATTACCAGAAGATTTGTCATATGACAAGGTAGGGAGAGTAGCACAGAAGGGTGAGTGAATCAGCTGTCAATATACATATTAATAAAAAAAAAAAAAAAAAGAAAAAGAAACAAAAATAGATTTAATTAAACACCTCAGTGACAATAGAATTCTTACCTCACAGGCAAAAGCATAATTAAGTGTAGAAGCAATATCTAGCTCCATAAATAACTATCAATAATCATACACAATTGACATGTCATTATTCATATTATAGAAAGAACAAACAAGAATAGAAAGCAATCAGAGTCTTATAGAATTGAGCTCCAAATAAGTAAGCTTTGCAATCTCTTCTTCCTTTCACTTTTCTCATGTTCATTAAAACTATCTGACAACATCATGTGAAAAATATTTTTCTTCTGCCTGCTCTCCATAAGAACAACATGAAGCATAGGAAGGAATAGAATGACCACAGTGCATTGCACCCTAGTTAAAAAAATCAGCTGAATAACATGAGAATTATCAAGAAACAAAATGCCAATTTTTTTGTGTTGTTAAAAAGAATTGTCCATTTTTCTACATCAAAAATAAATCAGTCCTGATTTTGCATTGAACTGAAATATGTGAAGCTGAGAGTGATAACATGAGCATTTGCAAACAGTGGACTGATCTGGTATATTCTTGATGGATTAAGAATAAAAGGCAAAAAATTGATTGATATTTTACTGGGAAAAATGTGACTTTTCATCACTGATACTTTTTACTCCATTATTCAATATTATCATTTTGTAATCTTTAAGGTGCAAAATTACACAACATACTACAATCCCAGCATCGTTTGATTTTATGTTTACCCACATCCCCCAAATCTGTTAAAATTAGCTAGATTAGAGCTTGCAAATGTAGAGATAAGGATGGATGGGAAATCTTTCAGGTTGTGTGTTTGCTTGGAAAGCCCCCCAGACCAGAACTCTATGTTGTATATTTCCTTATATATTTCCTTAGTTTACTAGTATATTTCCTTAGTTTACTCAGATGCCTAGAAATGCACATACTGAGGATGCAGCATAGGCATCAGTGTTTGGTGACTTGATCTACATTCAAACTGGATCATGAGGTTTTTTATCTCAGTGTTTTGAGACTGAGTTCAGATCAGGTATTTTCTTGACCCACTCTGTGCAGATGATGTCACTATCTAACAGCATTATGTTTCTCTCTCTTAGCACAAGTACCCAGAATCTTGGGGCAGATATTGAGTCATGGTACATGGCAAAACCATAAACTCTAAGCCTTCAAAGACCTGATTAAAGCTCTTCAGAAATTTAAAAATTGTGTAGATGTGAAGTTGGCAGTGCTGGATTAGCGGTTGGACTTGACGGTTTTAGAAGTCTTTTCCAGCCTAAACTGTTCTATGGTTCTATGATAAGGGTTAAGACAAACAGGGCTAGATTATCAAATGGATTTATGGATGTTTGGGTACATGTTCTTCTATAAACACAGGAGTTTGGTTCCCAGCTCTGTCAGTCCTTTCTTCTCACATATTGGAAACCTTGAGTAGAATAAATCTCAGGGTTGAGGGATGAGGAATGTCTTTCGTATTTTAAAATGTAAGAGGTGTGTAAAACTATTGTGTCTATCACATGAGGGTGAAAAGTACCCTGGTTCCAGGAAAAAGAGAAGTGACCAGTGGATGATGCATCATTGCCATCTGCTTTAACCTGGGATGTTAGATGCAACCATCAAGGGGGCTGAACAGACAGACAATTAAGAAACCATAATGTGACAAACTGCCTTTTCTTCACATTTCTGCTCTGTGAAAGAGTGAATTTGACTCATTGGAAATACAATCTTAATGGACTAAGTAACTCAGTGCCCAGGTTGGCCTCCTCAGTCAACTAGTGGAGTTTTATAACATATTTCAACACAGAGCTAATCAACAGCAAATAGAGCATATTGGTGCATTCAGTGTCTTGCAAACTGAGGCAATTCAATATACTGGGGAGTTATTTTATAAAATTTGTGGTTTGGGTTCATCCTCATGCTGAACCAAAACCACTTTATTGCTCCCCTCCACAGCTGCACAAGGGAGACAAAATAGGGGTTGAAATGAGGACAGGGGAGATATCGCTCAACACCTGTGATGGACCACCAAGAAGAAAACAGACAGCTTAGGGAAATAAATTAAATTATTGCAAATAAAAACAGAGTAGTATAATGAGAAATAAACCCTAAATCTTAAAAACACTTTTCCCCACCCCTCCCTTCTCCCTGGGCTCAACTTTACTGCCCAATTCTCTATTTCCTCTCCACCAGTGGGGAATGGGGGTTATGGACAGTGCACCATACACTGTCTCTGCTTCTGCTTTCTCCTCAGAGGGAGAACACCTCACACTCTTCCCCTGCTCCAGTATGGGAACCCTCCCTTGGTATGCAGTTCTTCAAGACAAAACTCCTCCATTGTGGGTCCACCACAGGGTCACAAGTCCTGGCAGTAAATCTGCTCCAGCATGAGCTCCTTTTTCTATGGATCCATGAGTCCTGCCCAGCAACCTGCTCCATCATGGGCTTCCCACAGGCTCACAGCCTCCTTCGTGCACATCCACCTGCTTTGATGTTGGGGTCTGCACAAGATGCAGGGGGATGTCTGCAACATCATGGGGCTCCTTGGGCTGCAGGGGCACAGCTGCCTCACCATGGGCTGTGCCAGGGGCTGCAGGGCCACCTCTGCTCTGGTGCCTGGAGCATCTTCCCCTCACTTCTTCCCTGACCTCCGTGTCTGCAGAGCTGTTTCTATCACTCCTCTCTCTGGCTGCTACCACCACCGATGCTGGAGTCAACCTTGGCTAATGCAGGTCCATCTTGGACTTGTCTGGCACTGGCTCTGTCAGACACAGGGCATCCCCTAGCACCTTCTCTCAAAAGCCACCACTATAAACCTCCTATTGCCAAAACCTGGCCACACAAACCAATTCATTTCAAAGAAACTAGGAAAGAGAAAATTAAATAACTCCTAATATTAGTTAGGAATAATAATTATTATTGATATATTATATTATAAATTAATTAATTCCTTATATAAATTATTAATTAATGTGTGTGTTTTTAAATAATGGAATACATTTATTTGTTGCCAGGAAAACATGAATTCACTACATGTTCAGTCTGTAAGTAATTTTTCCCCAGTCCATAATTTTCCTAGCTATTTATAGAGTGTAAGCAAATGCTTACAGTCATGTTCTGTCTATCCTTTAAATCAAAGGCATAACAAATTGAAATTATGCAGTCTAGGCATGTATTAATTTGTATATGTTTTTCTATTTTTTAACATGAATGATGAAGACACCACCCTTTTCTTTCATTCACATAAAATATTGCAAAATTAAATATAAGTTGTTTGTTTGATGTTTGTTTTATGGTGCTTGGGTTTTTTTTTTTGGTTTTTTTTTCTTTTTCTGGAAGTAGTGTACTGTAAACAAAACAAGAATATATTTATTTTCACATTTCCTTATACCAAGGGACATGATGACGCATTGCTTTAGAGATGCATCTGTCATATTGAGCCACATAAAGTGACATGATACAATGTGACATGTTGATGAACAGCGTGACACTAGGTACATATTTCAATGTATCATTCAAGGCAGAATTATAACAAGGCAAGTCCCAGATTTAAAAAACAGAGCTCTCTACATTCTCGTTTCATTTGTTTTTCTTTCTAGAAACTATAGAGATTGACAGAAAAATGTGTCCCTTGATAGAATCCTAGGATCATAAAATCATAGACAATCCTAAATTGGAAGGGGTGCATCAGAATCATCAAGCCCAACTCCTGACCCTGCACAGGACACCCCAAGAGTCACACCCTGTGCCTGAGAGCATTGTCCAAATGCTTCTTGACCTCTGCCAGGCTGGTGCTGTGACCCCTTCCCTGGGCCTGTTCCAGTGCCCAGCCACCCTCTGGGTTTCCAACATCCAACATAAGCTTCCTTTATCAGAGCCCCAGATCTTCAATAGTACTCTTGGACTAGTAGTACTCTATTTGCTGATGTTAATCACATGGAAAAAAAAAAAAAAACCCACTAATTTTTTGTCTGGCTGAAAAAATACACATTGTATTTATTGTTTAAATAGGAAAGTTGCTTTAAAAACTTAGTGAATCTTGTTGTGGTTCTGTGTGATATCATGTTGTGAATAATGTAGGCAGAAAGAAAAGGAAAATTTATTTCAGGAGAAAATCATGAAGAATTTTTGCTGACAGCTGTTGCTTATGAGAGTGCATTTCTGTGCAGCAGTTATGGTACTGTTATTACTGGGCTGCGTTAGACTTATGATATATGTAGGAGTTTGTATGCAGCAGGAGCATAATATTGGTTACTTAAATAGAAAGATTTATTCACTTCTAAATTGCTTGAACTGTGCTTATGTGCTGTAAGCAGGGCCATACTAGGAGTTAAAATATGTATAATGCAATTTTAAGAAGAAAAGTCTTTCTCATGTTTATATTTTAATTTATTTACTTGATTTTATAGTTAAACAATACAGTTGCAAGATAGAAACTATGAAGCAGAGGGTTGCTGCATGGGACTCAGAGAGAATATGAAAAAATATAAAATACAAATAAAGAAAAACAAGGGAATTTTGTCATGAAGGTTGCAGGAGCTGCAAAAGAAAATGCTCATACTCAGTAGTCACAGAACCTTAAGAGAAGAAAAAGAGCAGAGGACAGATTAGGATATCTCCATATATTCATGTTGTATGTTTGGCCCCTCATCTGAACCTACAAGCCATCTCTTTACTCACATATAACTTGCAAGAATTCTCAAAGGAGCCAACTTTTTTTGGATATATTCAGGCTTCTCCCAGATATACTATCTGATAATGAGGGATGAAGAAAATCAGGTCACTGACAACTCAGATGCTGAAATTTGCCTGTGTACGATTACTAACACCTTCTACTAAGTCCAAATAAAAGTTTTGATGTAGTCCCAGGGGAGTCTCACCATTTACCTTCATTGGTTTCAAACAGAATTCTCTTCTTTAACTGGTTCAGATTAATAATACAGCCTTTCTAGAAAACAAATGAGTCCACACAGAAAGCTTTAAGACAGTTTTTAATGAGCACAAATACTGGTATTCAGTGATTACAAAAAACAAAAGGATATTAAATAACTTTTTTATTTTCTCCATTCTTCATCACCTTTAATATAGGTTCTGTAGCCTCAGGTGCAGGCAGGATGCTTTGGACTTTATTCTCAAAGCCAGCAACATAAAGAAAAAAACCAAAACCAAAACAAAAACAAACCCCCTGTGATCCTCCTTTTATACTAAAATTCAGTCCATAGGAGTGAAAACTCAGATCCCTTGAAATTAATGGGAAAACTTTTACCAACTATACTGAGGCCAAGATTTCTTTTGCTGTAGAAAGAAAAAAATTTTACATTTTTCTCTACTTCTTTCCCTAACCTTATTAAACAAGGCATCATTATAAATGCTTAGGGTTAATTTATGCAGCTGCAAGTGATACAAAGCAGTGCAGAATTTGACTCATTCTATAAATGGGAATCAAAGTATTGAATTACATGTGAAATTGTTCTAGCCTTGAAGAATAGTTAATTATCAATAATTATGATGCCTGTGATGAGTACCTTGACTTTTACAGTTCCCTGCAATTTACATGATTTAGATGTATAGAGAGGAGAAAAATGAAACAAGAGCTTCAGCCTATTCGGAGAAATAAAATTTTTAAAAAGAGTAAAACAAAACCTTCATTTCTCAAAAGAGCAACTAGATAGACTGCATTTGAGAGCTATCAACACTATCGGCATTTAAAAGACAACAAGACAGTGTGAGTAAAAATAATGTGATAAAACAATTCACAACTAATATCAGGAAAATTGAAATTTCAACATTGCTGTCACTCTGCTGACTGAGTTGAAGAGGTGAGCTGATGTAGGGCTTTTTTTTAAGCTGTGATTGGCCTGCCAGCATGGATTTGTGTTGTCATGCTGAGGGCCCCTCTAACAGCCCAGAGGTAGCAGGTGGCTGCTGACTTACAGAGGCTTGCATCTATTTTATTATTTGTTGGCTCTTTTATCCCTGACAGATTCAAACACAAATAAATTCAATCAAGAACCTCTACCTTTCTATGATTCCATTTGGTATGGTATATATTGTAGCGAGCTGCAGCACATTTCTGAAATAACATGACAACTGTCCCAGTGATGTGACTAGAGGTAAACAAGATGTTTTATATCCTTGATGGCGATGGCTGGGCATCCAAAACAGGGAAGAAAAGAAATGTGGGTTTCTTGTGGAGTTCACAATGGGGAAAACCAATTCACTTTAGGACAGAGGCCTTGGAAATTTTTCCTTAGAAATCTAAAGGTGGAAAAAAAAGAAAACTGTTGTTTTGAGTGAAAGTTGAACAGTATTTTGAGAATTGTATGCAAAATCTTTCGGCAAAATTGTCAAGAATATAAACATTTGGTACAAAGTGGCTATACTGTAAGCATGCTCCTGAGTTTCCACATTCTTCACCATATGAGAGCTGAAAGTAGCTTTCCATCACTTTAAGGTTAATAAGAGATCATCATCCCTATGGCCACGTGATCCAAAGGCATTTACCGAGTCAGTCAGTGAATGTCCTTGCCTCAGGTCTTTTGGTGAATGTTTTATATCTCTGAGGTTAGGCTGTCACAGGCTGTCCCAAAGCCTGAGGTCTGCTGAAAAGTAATTCTCCTTCAGAAGGCAGGTGTACAGGCATTCTGCTTTTATTCTGCTCTGATAACAGAGGCCCATTATTGTGAAGTATCTGCGGAATTGCTTGAACGTGAAAGTGAGATTCTCCCAAGATCTGGATTACTTTTAGTTTGCAGAGGTAAATGCCCCTAAATAGGAAGAAAATATCAACTAGTAAACATTTTTAAATTTTATTTTACTTGGTCTCTTCACAGAAATTTTTGAGACGTCTGACAGTAACTGTTGAATCAAAGTAAAGCTATCCTTCATCCCATTTACATTTCACTTGGATTATAGGATGACATATATAACATGAAAGTATAATTTTTAAGAATTGTTACTCAGTCTAAGTGAGGCAATCATTCTTCCACCATGTGCCAGGGCTGAGAGATTTTAAGGCATTTTCATGTTCTGGTAAAAGGCATTTCTGATTAAATGGTCCCTCTAACTTTTATCCAGGAAGCAGTACTCCAAATTCCTATTCAGTCATTTCACCACATGGCTGAATTGCTCCAGTTTAACTTCAATTGAAAGGAGTAGATAGATGGTGTAGAATTGATTCCCCCTCACATGACCCTGACCCAGCTTTCCCTTTTGTCCCTTCATTCCTCTGCAAAGAGCAGGAGTGAAGTTAGGACATCCATGTAATTTCCATACACTCTCCTACTGCACTAAATCTTCGTGTTTTTCTCAAAAAAAAAAACCCCAGAAGATTAGAAGAAATGGAAGCAGAGAAAACTAGCAGAAATTTAACCATGTGTCAAATGGCAAAAACATCTGAATTTTCTCAGTGAGCCAAAGCACAAAATTTGGAGGTGTCCAGCCATTGGGATTCAAGTGCAGAACTCCCAAGAGCTGCTTTTTTCTCTTTCTCGGGATTGTCCTCATCGAAATGCTTACTTTATCTTAAAATTTAGCAAAAAGTTTATTCTACTTCATTGCTATCACAGAACACTTATCATGGAGTTGGTCAACATCATCAAGACTTTGTTTCTTGAATCTTTTGTCATAATATTTTTTCTGTAAATATTTTTCTTATCTTGTGGTGAATGCTGCCAAGTTTTGTCTGTCCACAGAGTTTCACACTGTGATGTCTTGCTGATCAGTTCATGAGTAAGCAATTCTCTATGCTATCAAACCTTGCTGCATCAAAAATAAAGTTTCATGTAATTTTGAACTAAACAGTAGAAATTCCTCTACAAACATTTTAGGCTCTGCAAATTACAGATTGAGTACCTTTTTTTGATTTCTGTGTTAGTGGTCTGACTGATCAGTTGCATTCATTGAAAGGTTTCAGGAAAACACTCACCTGTGTCTCTGCTGGGTGGTAATTACAGGTAAATGCAAGCAAAGGGTGGCACAAATTCTCAAGTTTAGCCAATTTAAACTCAATTTAGGATCCAGAGCCAGATTATAGACTAGACACTAAGCAGGTTTATGTTTTCCTTTTCGCAGATAATTTCACAAAGTCCCAAGAATAGCTGTGGAACATTGCCTGTACTCTGAGCTTTTTCCTTTAAATCAAAATATGTCCCTGAACAGAGAGGAACAGCACAGGGTAGTAAAAGAGAAAATAACTGGATTTTGTTCCACTTCTACATTCTTCTTCCTTTTCCTAGTTATCCTTCTTTGACTTGTTTCTCAAAAAAAAATAAAAATAAAAAAAAAAAACCACACAAAACAAAGAAAAACAACAAAAAAGCCCCAAAAAACCCTCCCAAAACAACCAATAACCAAAACTGACATATAAATTTCATGAGTCAGTGTAGTTATACAGCCATATATGAAGAAAAATGACAACTGATGACAACTTGTGTCAGCGAGAAAAACAAGAATCACACACAAACACACACACATATATATATATATATATGTATTTCTCTCAAAGAAAGAAATAATTTGGACAATGCTTTGGGAAAAAACCCAAAAAGAAATAAAAAGAGAGATTATTGATACAGAATACCTTTAAAAGGTTTGGAGAACTTTAGGAATCGTCAGACTTAATGTACCAGTCCAGAAAAGAATAAGCTAATTTGTAACAGTCCCTATAAACACAGTTGTGCTCTAATGTCCATTGTTCTATCTAGTCTTCTAACAATTTGGTTCTTTCATATATATACATTTAGATATAAAGTACTGCTGAAGAGGAAATTGGAAAAGAAGTTATTATTTCAGCTATACTTGATTCAAGGCACTTGGATTCAAGTTCCCAGTTGGATAACTTTGGTTCATTGACTCTGGGCTTCAGACTTGCATCAGCAAAAAAGAGGTGGTAAATCTGTAACTCACAGAAGCAGAATGCACATCAAATGTTCCCAGCATTTCACAAGCCTGCTAAATGCTAGCACAATAAATGCTGTGGAAGTCCTAGAAATAAAGCATTTAATGAATGAGTCATATCCTTGTCTTCTATAGTATCCTCTCTCTTTATCCTAAGTAAGAAATCTAACCCAATTAATTTGTTCAATGTTTCCAAACACATCTGGGAAAATTATGTTTGCTCTCTTTACTCCTATAAAATAAATGCAGTTTGTGTACCAGTCACTTCCAGCAGGATAAATTCAGACAGATGCCCTCCATATATACCCACAGAAAAGAGTACTCTGCCTCTGTGATGAGAGAGATTATGAATGTTCACACTATAACAAATTTGAATGCAGCATTTTGCTGTTTGCTGGATTTTTTTTTCTTTTTTTCTTTTTGCAACTAAATATTTAGGGTTCCAGCCAAAAATATTTAAACTAAAATGAACTGGAGACAAAGTTTTATAGGTAGACTGCATGATAAATGCTTCTAAGTATAATCATGTCTTCACAGAAGTATTTTTTCTAGTTTCTTTGTAAGAGGAAAAGTAACCACATCAGTGTGGAACTTTGGCTCGTAAAGTACATTTTAGCATAAATTACATCACTGGAGGAAATTTCCACCTTCCTGGGGAAAGACTGCTGGGAAAATGTACTGGTGACCTACTGCATAACTTCCATGTATGTACATCCTTCAAAATGAATTCAATGCTGCAGGTCCATTTCTGATCAGTAAAGTTGGGTAGTATTTAGATCCTCCATATGTTAACTTCATACAGGCTGTGTTTTTTATACTGCTGTATCTATAAACCTTTGCAAAATAAGAAGCTTTCTGCACATATGCAGAAGAAGAACCACCACTTTTTGCACCTGCAAGGACCCCATTTAGCCTGTTTGCATACAAAATTTAGTGCTTGTCTAACCAAAGATTATCTGTGGGCATCCAATGGTTCTTTGCCTTTTGAGCGTCTCAAACAAGTTTGCCACATCTGATACTATTAAATATTTAGAGTTGAAAAGGAAATTACACATTAAAAATCACTTCTTGAGTTGAAAACACAGGATTCAAGTTGTTCAGTAAAGAAGCCAGGCACTATGAGTCAGGCAGTGTGTGCAATGCTTTAATTTCTCTAATAAGACAGCATAATGGCCTATTATTGTTTTTACATGCCACCTTGCTGTGCTCTTTGGAAAAATTTTCTGTCAAATTTTCTTTTAGCCTCCATATATTACATTTGTATTGACCCTAGACCCTTTCAAAATATTATGTTAGATAAATGTTGAAGTGTTTCACTAAAAGTGCTCAAAGCCACTTACAGCCTTCCAGTAAACATCGTGTTATTCATCTCTCCATTAGAGGTGTTACATGGTGGTGTATGGAGATGTATTTGTTTATTTATACCTATATATACATATGTATCTACAGCTGCACTTTTATATGTGTGTACATAAATACATACACACATATATATGAAAATATACATACAAGTGTGTACTTGTATATAGGAATTGTAAAACCTAAATACTTATGATTAGAAGCTTGCTGTTTTACATATATATGTATACAAATGCACACTAAGAATTCAGAGAAAAGTTGATAGATCAACTAGAGCAAAAACAAGCTTTGTGGCTGGTAATTTTTATGTGTTTTAGAGTTGGCTTCTTGTTCAAAGGATTCTTTTGATCTATTTTCATTAATGGGTGCAACAAAGACAAATTCAGCTTGAGCAGCCCTACAAAATGGTTACATATAAATATACTATTGTTGATGTACCCTGTGGATTACAGAGGACCCTAAATTAGCCCTGGAACAATTTATGGTGTCAGTGGTGAGGTGCTGGAACAGGTTTCCCAGAGAAGTAGGTGCAAGTAGGTGCTGTATCCCTGGAAGTGTGCAAGACCAGGTTGGATGGGGCTCTGAGAAATCTGGTCTAGTGGAAGGTGTTCCTGCTCCTGGCAGGGGGGGTCTTTTTGGTATCTTTATAGACTAGATGGTCTTTAAACTTCCCTCTAACCCCACCCAAGCCATTCTGTGATATATGGCTATGATATATGATATAGTATGATATATGACATTTTCTGGGGATGTGAATGGGGCACTTCTAGCATAGGAGATGGTCTGAAATTACAGGTTTGTGGGAAATTTTCATGCAAAATTTTTGCATGGACATTTTGTACTTGTTTATTCTTATTTACAATTAGCTTTTAGCTCAAATATCTCTTCACCTTTCTCTCTCTGCTTTTAACATGATGTGTTTATTGACTGAAGTCATAGTCCCTCTGACTTTTACTTTTCTCTTTTAAGAAAACCAGAAGTTGGCAGTCCCTTCTATCTTTCTTCTAGTCATAATAAGTAGCTGAGACTATTGGATCTGATTTAAGTCTAACTTCAGTTTGAGCCATACTTCTCTCCAGAGTGTATATAGACAGACTTGTGCCTACTATTTTAAGAGCCTCATTGATACAGACATTTCTGCATTTCTTTACTGGAAATCTCTTTGGTTAATTTCCTACTTAAATGATTCATTGCTGGTCTTTTCAAACACCAAAAAGAAAAGATATTTTACTTTTTGTGTACAAAATGAGCTCAGTGTTTTAGTTGCTAGCTGGTCTTGGTGATGGGAAATAAGGAGAAGCTGTTGTCTATTTCCTACTGAATATGTTAAATATTTTTAAAAGTGTTTTGAGACATTCACAACATTGTGAAACAAAGGTGTGACATGTATTCCTAATTGTAAATACAGACAATAATGATACTGCTAATAATGGTAACAATAAAGGCTATTCAATTCAAATAATTACAATATGTACACAGTGAGTAAAGAAATGGCAAAATTGTACAGTAATGTAAAATAACAGTTGCACAATTAGGAGCTTTTAAATCCTTTCAAATCATCATAAATACAAGTACAAATGCACCAGGCAGGCCAATATTTTCTGTTTGAAAATGCTTAATCAGAAAGGGAAAAGTGTTGTTGATATTAATTTGGGAAGAAATATTCTTCCTTAATTTTCTGTTCTGCAAAAAAAAAAAAAAAAAAGAAAAAAAAAAGAAAGAAAATTGTCAGGAGTTCTGATGGTATTTTAGTTTCTGTTCACGTTTTCCTAGCAATACTTTCATTTCTCTTCACACCTTTTTTGAGAAAATATAAAGTAGAAAAGAGGAGGAAAAAAAAAGTATGAAATATTTTGACATTTTCCTCCAGTAGATATTTATTAGAAAAAGAGCTTGCATTAAATGAGAAATTTTAATCTCTGTTCATCTAAAAAACACCAGCATATAATGAAGTCATTTGTTCTCTTTTATTTCCTTGAACATCCATCTTCTATTTTCCACATCTATAGATCTCTCTATTCCATGAAGTGCAAAGTCTGGTACCATTTCCTGTTTCTCTAAAAACTCAAACTCACCCAGGAACTAACAAATAAACAGAAAACATGAAATGTTTCAGGGCTTGAAATGAGACTTTTGACCTTCAGGTTAATCTTTGATTTGTGTTACGGATGAGCCACTCTGTTGGCAAGGTCCCAGTTATACTTTGGATTGTATAAACACAAACACCAGCCCAGAGTTCCTGCTGGAGTAAATCAACTGTCTAACTCTTAGTAAAAAAACTGATGTACCTGCAGACTGGGAGAGAAAGAGAGGGAAGGTGTACAGAAAGAAAAGAAAAACTGAGATAATTCTGATCAGTGTGCAAGAAGGGGAGTTCACAGCTGAGATACTTTCTGTAGGCAGCAAAAGCAATTAATGAGGATGAACCTGTAGAAGTGCAGTTCAATGATATTTAGGAAGATCTAAGCAGCAAGTATTGTCACAGAACAGTGTACAAATGTATTTTCCAGAATATGTAGGAATATCAAGCAGAGATGGGATCTGACATTTCAGTAGTAAATGAGAAAGGCTGAGCAGACAGGGACTCCAAAGAGCCTTGGATGTAAAAATAAGAAGCAGAATGAATAGAAAGACACATATAGAGGGCTGTCATTACCAAAGCAATGAGCTATGAAAATTATACTTTGCTGAAGCACTTTGAATATGGTGAGAACCTGAATGAAAACATTATTAATGTGTGTCTGTATGTGGAAAGATATACCTTGTGGTAGAAATTAGTTGTACCAAAAGTTTCCTGTAGCTAGAACCTGACAATAGAAAAAAGATGATGGAGTCACATCATTCAGTTTTTAGAGTCACATGATTAGATCTTTTAGTGGTAGGGACAGGGTGATGATATTTAGAGAATATTTGAAAGGAGGAAGAACAATGAACTGTGAGAGAAAAACATCCCACCAAATGAACTAAAAAAATCCAGACTCCACCTCAATTTTTGCCACCTTCATCTTGTGTTTTTAAAATATCAGACCAGTAGTCAGAGAGACAGGCCAAAATTTTAATCAAGCAGGAAAGGCCAAATCTTTAGAGCAGAGGTAGATCTACAAGTGTTGATCTGCCTGAAGGTGTAGAAATAGTGAATACAGTGTTTTTGAAATAGTATTTGTGGATTGTTTTTTCCAGTGGCTTGGTATAGATCAAAAGGAGGAAATCAAGTTATGATATGTGGGGAAACAATGTGGAGAAAGGGCACTGGAGAAATAAAAATACGTGTATGAAAATCTGGATTAGTTTTTATGAAAGTTAACATAAAATCCCTATGAATGAAATCCGTAACTGCACAATTGTCAATATGATGACAAAAGGATAATCCTAAAATATCTCATCATGCAGCCATACAAGCCCATATATCTAGACCTGTATAAATATTTTTGTAAGAGAAACACCATTGCATTGTACATCACACATGGAAAATTACACATAGGCAAAAAATTGGCTGATAAAAAAGAAAACACATATTGTAAATCACTGTTCCGAAAATATTTTAAAAGCACAATGTAAAATTAAATGCATGAGTGCTTTTTCAGTGGAGATGTGGCAAAAAGGAATAATGACATTTTATAATATGTATAGTACTAATAAGGTGTGTACTACAGGTTTTTTGCAGTTTTGGCAAATCCACTTTAAAAAAAATAATGATAGAGTGAAATTTCTATGACATAGTACTACTGACTCCTCTACAAAGAGAGAACAGGAAATGACATTACACAGTGCTTTTCCTTCTTGAAGAAAAAAAAAAAAAGAATAAGAAAAAAGAATTGATTTGTTATTGATTTTTTTCCTTCTGTGGGTTGAGGTTTGCATGAGATGACCTCCTGATTCCTTTCCAACCTAAATCAGTCTAAGAGCTATGATAATGGCATATTCATAAAATAATAGGAGCAAAGGGCATAACAGCAGATATTTGACACATTCAAAAGAGAAATGACACGTTTTCTCACATAAAGAGGACCAGTTATCATTAAAAAAAGATTGAAAGTGCTTGAAAGAAATATATTGGATTCTTCTTCCCTTGATGCTTTGATTTCAAAGTTGTCTGAATTCCCAATGATGTGCTTCAGCTGAGTACAAGTTTTGCTGCAGCCGTGCACGAGTGACTGGGCTCCACACGAGGTTAAACAGATGAAATGCAGTGTCCTGTGGTTTGATGTGGGTCAAAGTAGGTGAAGCAGTTCTCCCTCCTGGTCTTCCACTCTGTAAATCTATGATTCATATTAATTTTGTTCAGAGTCTGTTTTTTTGGTAAGCTGTTCCTTCCTTATAATAGTTTTGTTTTCTCCACCCTGACCTGAAACAATTTTCAAGGAAGTGACAGGTTTCCCAAGGGAAATATAACAGCTTCATGATTTTACTTGATGGCACTAACTTGGCCTTTAATTTTGGGACTACAAATAAGTTTAAATGCAAGTGTTACAAAACCAGTGGTATGTGAAAAAATATTTGATAACTTTAAAATTATTTTAAAATACTTAAGGCTCCTGCTAGCTAAATATTTTTTTTTCCACAGGCAATTAAAGATGCATTGAAAAGACTATAAGGATGATTTTATTTAATTTTGGTTTCCTTTGTGCTTTTTTTAAGAATAAAAAGAAGATTAAAGGTGTTCTCGGATGGTTACTAATAAATACTCAGGTTCAGCATTTCAAAGATGCCTATGGGGTTTGAATTCCTGTTTCCTATTAACTTTAAAGCAAATATTCAGCTAAGCCTCAATTTTTAAGGGAAGTTGTGTTATAATCAGTGCACCAAAATATCACCCCTCCTGCATAGCTTTGTCAAATATACATACTGTATTTCTTGATTATTCTTTTGTCGCTATCACATAATATTGTTGTTATCAAATAATGACCTGCTAAGGCACTAAATACCTTCATCATTGCCTTAGCCACCCTGAATCTAGGTAATAATGAAATAATAGATCTTACTGACTGATAATACATTATGATCTGTATTTAACAAATTTTCAAATGGTGACACTTAAACAAATTTTGTTTTGTGCAAAATAACCAAAAGCAGCTCTAGGTGTGAGCAAGTTGATCTTTAGAACCAGATTATTAGGGAATTCTGAATGTAAAACTATTAGCTGGGTGATCCTTGATCCCTGACGTGAGCTGCCATCCACATCCCAGTCCTTGGCTGCTCATGTCCCTGCGGGAGCCACACTCTTAAGAAGATTGCATTACACAAAAAACAATGAGCTTGGATAGAGGACAAACCTGGAGAGAGTCCATTAAACCTTTCACATCATTACAAGCCTCATTGTTTTGCAGATGAGCAACATAAAGTCGAACATATGCATGAGGCCTCTTACTGACTCTCAGGGTACTGGGGATTTCAACTATCTGAACCTTGTTGATTGCTGGTAAATGAATAAATAACCCTGAGGTAATCCTTCTCTTTTGCCAGAAAGGTGCCCTGCTTAAATAGCAGAAAATCAAAAAAAGGTCCAGGTTTCCTTTATTGTCTTTTTGGTACTCTGTTTTCTATGTACTATCCCCTAATTGCTCTGGTCCCTGTTTTTTGCCTTCTGCTCTTATCAGAAGCTGAAACTGGGGTTCAGATTGGATCTTACTGAGCTGGTCCAGGGGTGGAAATCAGAAGAAAATTTTGGGTAGTCTTCCCACAGTATCTGATTTA
Organism: Cyanistes caeruleus; assembly: GCF_971803275.1. Lineage (NCBI taxonomy): Eukaryota > Metazoa > Chordata > Aves > Passeriformes > Paridae > Cyanistes > Cyanistes caeruleus. The sequence goes on from NC_141702.1 coordinate 38,354,588, forward strand.
AGGCACAGGCCACCTCTGAAAAGGATCCCTTTCATGGGTACCTGGAGTTCTGAAGTTATCGATGTCCATGGTTGTAGTCACGACAAGTGGGTAAAAAGTGATTTATTCAAATCTGGTTTGTCTTTCTAATGTGCTCCTACAAAACTTATTTGCTATGTTTTGTGCTGGGTGACTGTTGATCATATTTCATTTTTTCATACTTAATATTAATTTTCATATGATTTTTTCCACTATTATTTTCATCTAATCTCAAAATGATGGCTCATTTATTCAATTTTTGAGCTATTGCAATAATAGCAGAGAGGTCTAATTTTAGATCAGAACACTAGTACACAGGCCTTTTAGAGGTTTCATTTAATGATGAGGTACATACCTGCAAAGTAATACCTTGCTCAGCCAATTCTAGCTTAGTATTAGAATTCCGGCGTAAAGAGAAAGGGAAAGTGACAGAATAATAAATATTAATATTTTTGAACCTCCAGGAATAACCTTTAAGCTCAGATTCAAATCTATTTTAGCAAAGAATTACAAAATATTTTTTTCACTTTAGGATGAACTGAGTCAGAAGAACAGATTCTTATTGTGTTAAATGTGAGAGACATTGATGTCTATTACTTTTAATTTGTCTCATCATATATACTTGCTCCTTTGCTAGCTTATTTTTTACACTCTAGGTATTAATCTGCTACACTAGTAATGATCCTAGTTAGCAGTGCTTACTAATATCTTGCATTTATCCCTTTTCCCTGAAGGATCCCAAAATGTTGGGTGGTTTGGATGAACATGATCCCAGTTCGAATTTGATCCTAACAAATTTAGGTTCATATAAATGCAGCTCTCTGAGTGCAATAGGGCTACAGGTGGACTCTGAGAACTCTACCAGTGACTCCTGACCCAGGATCAAACGCTTCCTATGGACTAAATGAGATGTGAAAATGTCTCATTGTTTGTGTATGTTTAACCAAAGGAGAAAGAAAAAGTCTCACAGCGAGTATGGGTGAGAAATTCTTATCAGGTTGGGTAGGTTGGCACACCCGGTGATTATTGTACCTTACTTATTTAGCCTAAATGCAAAAAGGCAGTGGTGGGTGAAACTGAAAAGGTTGAGTAATTGAGACAAGAATTAAGAATACAGTGATACTTAACCAAAGCAAATAGTCAATCCCCAGCACCTATAGGGCTGATTTTCAGAAGAAAATAATTTTGAAAACAAAGGATTCTCACGTGACTTCTTTTAAGTTCTGCCTGGACATGACTGCCAAAATCTTCTTGGTAAAAAAATAAAAGAAGATAGAGATATATTTTTCCATGAACTAAGGTCCCTTTCAAAATGCTTTATATAATTGCTAATTCATCACGGGTCACACGCCTGTAACAGTGGTAGATCATTTTTCATCCCTGAAGAAAGGGGGCCCTGTAAACAAAGAAGTAACACCACTTAGAGCATGAATTCATGTGCAGCTTCAATGTGTCTAGAGGAAAATACCTCAGGCAGGTAGGCGGATCTCTGGTAAGAAGGTGGTGGGGAAAAGAGGGCACACAAGAGTGGGGTGAGAGAGGGAAGAGAGAGGTTGATTCACTTTATTTCTCCTCCATCATTCCTCATAAATCCATTTAATTCCCTCTTCATACTCTGAAAGGAAGGTAACATCTTTCCATGGTTCTGATCACAAACCCTTCACTTTTTGTGGAACTATTTAATTATTTTCCATCAGACCTTGCAGATCCATTCACTTTCCACTGCTTTCCTCTTACACTATTCAGTGTGACTGGGCAAACTGCTTATAAAAAGCCTGGGATTAGAAATGAGTGGCTGTTGCAGTTTATTGGTCAAATCCAAGCGGAATTACTCTCTGAGGAGTTGGAGGAAACTTACTAGGAATCTATTCCTAGTAAGGAATGCATTTCACTTGAGTCCTTTGGGCCCCATTAGTCCCTCACTTTCATTATCCTAAGCACCAATTCATTTCACTTACTCTCACCTTTCCCCACATCCATATTGCTTACAATACCATGATAAAATGATTTTATTGCGTTGTTTTTGTCTATGAAATTTTATGGACATTATAAATAAAAATACACTTTTTCTGATGTATTTGCAAGAGTAACTATACCCTGTTGAATACAGATATCAAATTCATGCCCATTGTATTTTACATGAGGAAAAGTCCTAGAAATAAAATAAATAGCTTTAGCTTATCACTAGTGATTCCATAATAAATACTTCTCCCATTATAAATCAACTGCATATTACTTCAGTTAGGATAATCACTTTTACCATTGCAAGTATTTATAGCTTGTGAAACAGTTGATACTATTTTTACATTAAATACAAAGGTTATCATGCTGAATAATTTAGACAGTGTCCTGAATTTCCAGATATGAGTTTAAAGCAGTTATTTGGCTCATGTAAAGTGATTTTCATTATCTATTACTATGAGATTTCTAAAAATACTCAATATTGTGTGTTAGCTCTATAAGACAGCTGACATCTCAAGTTCTTGCTTTAAATCACATATTTTTCATCACTGTGGGATTGTATTAATTATCTAAATGTCCATTGTTAGTCCAACATCAGTTATGAAGTTGTAATGCATGCATATATTACAAATGCAAGTTAACCAGAGTTTTTGAGGGAATTGGAAGGGTTTAGAGAAGAGGGGTTTGCTGCATGCTGATCAGTTAATAAGAGACCATAGTGGCTCACTTTGCTTTTGGTGGGTGCATATTTGCAACTCTTTTTTATACAGTTAAAATAAAAAAGTCTGATGACTTTTGTCTCATTTTGTGCATTTCTTATAGGTGGCCATTTTAATAAATTCTTTGGAGGGGGGAATGAGGGGATGTTGTTTATTTCTTACATGTCTATTGCAGTTTACATTTAGGGCCAAGCTGAAACAATTGTTTTATTCTTACCAAAATGAGTGTGCAGTAATTTGGGTTCAGTTCCTCCACCAGGGTAGGAGCAGCAGCTTATTCACTAAATAGTCCCTGAATATCCTTATATGAACCAAAGCCCACTCCTGTTGAAATTTGGTCTGAAAATGGGTACATGTAGACTTTTCAGAGGTGAATGATTTTATGTTGTATAATCAACCTTGTGGGTAAAAAAATATTAAAAAATACCCAGATGTTCTGGTTTTGCCCTGTCAGAATCTTGAGTCTACCTTACTGATTTTTGTCAGTAGATTTGAGGCCTTTGTGTCTTGTTCTTAAATTGCAGAAGGCGTTTTTCTTCCCACACAGAATGTAACTGGAAAACCTCTAAGCAAGTTTATGACGACAAGTTCTGTCCAAAGACTTCATGCAAAACAGACTCACAGTGATTTTTGGAATTAAAAAAAACATAAAGCATAAAATGTATTCTGTTAACTTCTCTGTGTTTCAGAAGTTAAAAATTTCTCAAATGGCCTAAACTAGTACTAGTCCAGGCAGCAAAGTCATCTCTAGACTGAAGTACAACTGTGCACCATCAAAAATAGTTTGCCCTATGCTGTAACAGAAAAAGAAACAGATGGCATGAAAAACCAGAGCTGTGTGAATTTTCTGTCCTGTGACAGATTTTGAAGGTGAATTTTTTTCTATATCAGTTTGGGATATAAAGTGAGAATCTAGGAATATTTCTATCTCTCTCTAAAAAAGCAAGAGGTAACAGAGAATTAAAAAAAAGTTAGATAAACTTGCTTTTTTATTAATTTTTTAGTATTGAAACATTGCCTTTCAAAGGCTATATCTTATTTTTTAAGTTTTTATTCTGAGTTAAACAAAGAATTTTAAAATGGGAATCCTTTTTAAACAAAACGTATAAATTTCTGTTTTTAAAATATCAATATGTAATCTTTGATGTTCGGAATCCTTTATTTCAGATCTGAGGGTATTTTGTTTTTTTGTTTTTGGAGGATTGTTAAAACTGAATATGTTCCTGATACAGCTATGGTTTTGTCGAATAAATACATGAGATAAAAGAAAAATTTAAAGATATATTCACAATCAAGTTCACCCAATGTATGAATGAAGCATTTCTGTAAAACTCAACCAAACACAAAACGTTCACAACACCCATCTCAGTGATGCTCATTTGTTGCTGTCACTTTCTGTAGTTTTATTCTCTCTTTCTATGACATAATGCAGCTTTAAACGTGTAATCTTATCTGGTAAAAAGTGCTTACCCCCATAAATCTTGCTATACCAAATAGAAATTTCCTTTGTCTAGAAGAAACACTAGACAAATAAGATAATCCACATATTTTTCCAAACCTGAATACTTGGAGGTTTCCTCCCAGTTACCTCTCCATAACTAGTTGTCAGTATTCTTTTCCAGGCTCTATTTCCAGGTACTGGCAAGATACTAATATGAATAAATTTTAATGCTGGTTCCATATATACCTGATGTATGTTCAGTCGCTATTTTTAATTATCTACTAGACAGAGGTATTAAAGTTTTTACTTTCTGACCCAGCTGAACACGTAAGATATCCTAAAACTTTATTTAATTAATAAACTTTATTTCATTAATATATCCTATGTTTTTGTCCAAATACAAAAAAATGCTAAAATAAGGAAGTACAATATTGGTAAGTCCTCTTTCTCCTTCAAAGAAGTGAACAAATTAATTTGTTAAAAAATTTACCTTGAAATGTCATGCTGCCTTGCTTCTGGAAAGTAAGAAAGAATCAGACCTGCGTCCACCTTTCCATAATTCACAGTCTTCCTTTAACCTGAAGTTTTAGAATATCCATGGCAATATTGGTATTATGATTTAGTACTTGCAGTCTTATTGACTTGTCTAATGGCAACAATAAAGCACAGCAAATCATCCTAATGACATTGTGGGGAAACCAATTAGTAAATTAGGACAGGATGTTAATCTACTCTAACACTCAAGCAGGACACACTTATCAATCCTTATCAACTTGAGCTCTCTCTAACAACAAGAGCAAATATTTATCTAGATCACATTGGGTAGTAATTCCAAATAGGGTATCAAGGTATCTAGCCTACTATTTTCATAACTGATTTAGAATAACCTGAGGTATTCTGTTTGATTTGTTTTGTTTTTTTTAAATATGTAATGTAATCTTCTTCTCTTTCTGATAGCTGTCAATAAAAAGTATATCAGAACAGATGGTGTTAAGGTACTCAAAGAACCGTTTGTAAAATTAAAAGATCACTTCTAATAAAAATCCCAATGAGTAAAGTATGCAGAGTTCTGTGTACTGTGTTGATAACTAACATAAAGAAAAATACAAGCAAACATAGTACTGCTGAGTTTGGGATGAGAAGTAAGAAATGAATGGTCAAAAAGAGTACAAGGAAGGGCTCAAATAAGCATGTCAAGGCCAGGATCCAATGATTTTGGTACTAAATTTATGAAAGAAAAATCAGGTCAATTTGTATTAAAGATCAATTAATTAATGCATATTTCTTCACCTGGTAAGACTTAAATTTAAGGGCAAGCATCCATTCTTCTTTTATTTATTTTTTTTTAAGTACAATGAATCTATGGTTTTATTTAATTTACGTAATATATAAAATGCTGTAGAGTTTTCTTTAAAAGTAAAGGAACTGCTATAAAAAGAAATAAAATTATACCTGTAAATGAGCAGGTTTAGGCTAAAATATCTCAGATAGTGTTTCTTGTGCTCCTTGTATCAGTAACTGGATTCAACAATGAAAATCCAGATCAAAGAAAACTGGAAAAAGAAATCCCAGAATCATAAGAAGCAAATTATCATATAAGAAAATCAAATTACTTAAATGGACAGAAAAATTGAAGTATCTGCATTATAAAAAGACTGTCCATGAACACATAAATACAAACAATTTAATAATTACAATTGTGCTTCAATACAGCCATTGTCCTGTATTTTGGCCTACACTGAATTATCTTTCTGACTTTCTAAATAGTCATAAGCCTGACCTTATTCATCCCACTGCCCTCTGACAGACTTCATGTAGTCACTGGTACCTATCTCCTCGTGAAATTGCTTTCTGCTGAGTAAGTCTCAGCCTTTGTGAAGCAGATTTCCAAATCCTTTCCAAATTATTTGTGGATTCTGAGAGCAGTAGCTAAATACTAACTAGGAGAAATAAAGCCTCTATCACACTGCTTGTATGCTTTTGCAAGTGGTGGCCGGACCCAAAACATTCTGAGATTGTGTATCTCTCCTTTTCCCTTATTTTAACTTAATGGAATGTAGAGTTAAAGAAAAGAAGTGAGGAAATACACATAACACAGGTTTTATATAAAAAATAAATATTTTGGCCATAAATATTTGCTAACACTCAGTTGTAGTTGTGTTGGATTTTCCTGTAACTGTAAGAGAAGGTGTCAAGCAGAAGGATAGTCCTCTTAGAACTCTGATAAAAATGCAGTAAGACAGACAAAATATGATACCAGCTAGTTCGTAAGAAATGCCATCACCTCAGTGAAGAGAAATGAAAAATATCAAACAGTTCTCCTGAACAGAATTAAAAATATAAGTGGTGATTATTTATCCTAAATGTAACATAAACCAATTTGTAGGTAAAATAATAACATAAATGACTCAAATATCCATTGATACCTAAGTGTAGTTATAACTTTGTACTGGATATATTTAAATTATCTGAAGATACAATTGTCTATATATATTTTTTTTTTCTAAAGGTGGGTGGTGTAGTGTGCTTTACTACTAACTTCCTACAAGCCTTTTTAAAAGTGTACTTGACATTTGTTATGGGGGCAGTGTTCTGAGTCAGAAGAGACTTTTATGTCCACACCTGATGCTAAAAGGAACAGTGACAAGGAGGCTGGTGTTAGTGGATGGCAGGGAAAAACTTAGCTGTGAATTAGTTGTGAAAATCTTGGTCACAGAAATTAATTTTAAGTGTACTTGAGGAGGACTATGACTATAACACGACATTCCAGGGGAATTTTTGGTAAGGTTGAGTTCAGATGACAGGGACGTGATGCTGAGAATTTCCTGGCAATAAATTTCTTACTGGCTCCTTCCTGAGATATTAGAATTCCTCTTTGAAAAGAAAAGCAGGAGAGGAAATCACTAAAACATCTGACTTCTAAGCAGATGCTAATTATAAAAGATATGAGAGATTTTTGACAGTCAGAAAACTGGGTAAAATATAAGCATTGTCAAATAGACACCTTATTTAGGAAAAAGAAAAGCACTTTTTGTCCTATCTTGCACTGCTGGATGACACTGCAATGCAAGTATTTTTTAGCAATTGCACAGGAGTAGATTATATTGAGATTTTAATTTCAAATTAAACAAGACTGGCCTTTAGAAACTTTGGATTGCAAAATATGTTTTTGTTAGTATGCTGAGATTTCTCTGAAATAGCTTTGCTATTCCTGATTTTCTCACACTTTGAATAAAGAAACAAACCCATATTGTGTATCTGTGTTATCTCATGGCTTCTTACAACAAATAAGAAACCAGCAAACTTCTGTCACACAAAAATTTTTGTTACTTATAGTTAGTTACATTCTTATGTCCAGAAATAAACTTGTGTGCAGTGCCACTGTCCAACTGAGCAGCCTTCTTGTTTTTATGTAGGATTTTCAGGCTGCAGTCTTTTGTATGATGCATTCCTTGCTCTTATAGAAGGAATCTTGTGGGGCAGCTTAACTTCCAGAATTTATTTAGAAAAGATCTACCTCCCACCATTCCACTAATACTCTCATCTGCTTCAAATAGGCTAAATAATTTTCAAAGTTGTTAGGAGCTATATTTTTAGTGACAGCTTATGTCTTCTTGGCACATTCCTGGTGCAGCAATGTTGGCAGACCTCATGTTACAGAATCTCCTGGTCTGTCATGTATTAAATCTGTTCTCTGGTTATCCAAGCACTTAAAATACCTGTGAGTGTCAGGTTTGCAAGTGGATGGATATTTCTTTAGTTTAGATTTAAATACCAAGAGAAGCTAAAACATCAGAAAAGGCAGAGCTCTAAAAGGTTCTCATCTGCTCAGATACCCGCAACTGCTTAAAGACATGTACTGGTCAAATTAAATAGCTTGCTGATTCTGATTTCAAGTGGTGGTAAATGTCTGAAAGGTATATCTAAATAAGTAATAAAACCTAATATATAGACATTTTTGATAACAATGATAAATGCCATGGTATTTAAACAGATAGCCAGATGAATCATCAAAAGTGAAGGCTTATCTAACAATCACATTCAGCATATAAAAATCCAACCATTTTTTACTTAACTGTTTTTGGATTATCTGATAACCTTACCTACATTGCTTAAATTGTTATAAATAACAATCAAATCTGCTAGCAATAGACCAGATAAGATCCATTTAATGCTGCACACTTAGGAAAAAGAAAGGTGGTCCAGTGATAGGAGTGACAGTTTAGAGCTTGGAAGGTGATTGAGGTATCTTAACACTGACAAAAGCTCCTTGTGCAGCAATGCTTTCTGAGGATAAATACACGGGAGTTGTTAAAAGCATCTGACCTCTACAGTAATGAGGCTGGTGCAGGTAACACAGACTAATAGGTGTTGCACTCCACTCTTTGTTTTGTGGCGTCCTAATGATTCTAACATAAAGGGAACAAACTCAAGGAGACCTGAGCTGAGATCTGCTGCTGGTCTGGTAGGCAGCTCTGACAAAACCACTCAGTTTTCCTCATTTTTTCCCTATATAACTATGAGAAATGATCCCACTTTCCTTTGTACGACATCCTGCAATTATTTTATGACATATGTTATCTAAGGGTATTGTTGCTGTTAACAAAATAATATTTATTTTATTTCTGAAAGAAAGGTGCATTGAAGGTATAACAAAATTTTATTGTGAGCCTATGCTTGCGTTTAGAGGGAAATACACTTTGTTTAAGCCATGTATTCTGATATATTCTGTTGTTTTTGTTTGGTTTTTTTTTTTCCCTCAAATCTTAATATATTCTTATGGAATTAAAGGAAAAATATGGGAGCCCTCCAGTGGTGAAAAAAAATGTATCTGGATTTCATAATGTAGCTATTTTGCTGTGACTGGTGCCTGTTATTTTGCAAAATAATTGCTATATTTTCCTGATGCATATAGCTATTGATCTAATTTTGCTTAACAGGAATTGATGTTATTCATTATTTTCCTGGACTTGCATATAAATGTGTTCCCAGATGACATTTGTAAAACCAGGAAAGTCAGATTTGTCTCACATTACTTTCTTTTCTATATAGACAGGAAAACCCTCAGGGGCTCTTTGTTTGTTTGTTTACTTCCCACTAGGACTTGCATGGGTTAATCATGTTCTCCCCTTCCACAAGGTTCTCACCTTTAAAGGTGTGTGGATGAAAAGGAATTTACAATTGCAGTAATATATCCACCCATTCTTTGGCTTCCTGGATTACCACATCAATGCAGTCACCATTTGCTTTCGGAACTGCACCCTAAAGCTGTGGGACATCCTTCTGGAAAGGCCCTGGACAGCTGGTCAGTCACTGCCCTGAAACTGAAACCTCACAGCATATTGTACTGCTTCAGCAAAAGAATGCACATTTTGGATTTCTGTGCTCAATTTGCCGTGAAAAAGAGGGGTTATTATTTCTGTGGAAAAATGTCTATTGCACTCCAGGAAGAAAATGGAGATCACAATCTGCTTTTCAAGAAAATGTAACTATATCTTGCTCTATTTATGCCTGCAGAGTCCACTTGACTACAATCCATCCCTAAACATGTTAATACTACCACCACTACTACGAAAAAATCATTAGTGTGGGACTCTTGCATCTTTAATTCCAGTTTGTAAGACTGTTGAACATTTTAAAGCTAAACATGCCAGCATAATTGTCAATGGCTTCTCCTCATGAAGTTGCAAATGTGGAGTTAAAAGCAGTTTCCTTGCGAGTGATGAACACATAAAATACAAATGCCTTGAAAACTAGCAAACTTTGGAGAGTCCTTCTGTAGCACTGGACACAATAGGAAACAGGAAGAACAAAGGATTAGACATTTGTCTTTTCTTAATGAGGATAGCTTTTGTTGGAAACACATGTTGATAAAGTGCATGGAAGAATATTTCTTTCATGCAGTTTTCATCAGAGGTATTCATAAGTAGCCCCCAGCAAAAGCTGTACAGCCATAAGCCCACTGTAGTATTATTATCTGCACCACAATTGTCACAGGCAGATTCAGAAAAGGCACAGGAAAGCTCATCTTAATGATATAGATGTGAGTGTGCACACACCATCACTGTTTTGAATTGTGTTTAGCCAGGGGGATATCTCTGAGTACAGACAGTGGAGGAAGAATTCTGTTTCTTTCTGATTTTGTTTTCTGTTCTACTTCATTTCAAATCTAGTCAGGCCACTGAAGTATATTGAGCAGCAGAAATAAGATTTTAGGAGGCTGAATCTACTTCACACCCTTAGCTTTTGGACTTCAATGATTTTTACCATATCTTATGCAGCAGCTGCAGAGTCCAGGACTCCTATTGTCATGGAAAAATAAAGGCCTCATTTAACTGCTGGTGGAGCTGTAGTGTGTGATGTGTGTTTGTTAGTCTAAGACATCTGCTCTTTGTGTCAACTACTAGCTTCAGACACCACAGAGTGTTCCCCATCCCTGTCAGCCTGTACACAGAGGCCGTGGGTTAGAGCTATACACTGCCCTCCAACAAAAGAATAAAGGGACAAAGAGAATATTTGCGTGCTGTGGGGACTAAGTGACAGGAAAAGACACACTCTGAGCTGTGGCTGGGAAGTTATGTGATTAGCATGTGACAGGCTGCTGGCCCCTTAACCACTGGCTGCATAAAAATGACTGACTGCCAGGGAGGCTCTGACCTATGTAATCTGGCAAAAACACAGTTCTGAGAGGAGGCTGATTTTAGTTACCAGGCCCACATTATGCACAGCACACTTATCATCTGGACATATTAAAAATATGCAGTGGATCCAGCAGCAGCAACCCTGGGGTGTGCATGGCACTTCCCATAACCATGTCTACCTGCATGGGTGAGGGGCACCTCTGCAGCTCCCTGGTTTTCCTCAGGACCCAAGAGTCCCATGCCACTGCCCTTCAATATCCTCCAGACCCCTTGGAGCACCAACAGCCCCCAGCAGCCAGAACAATGAACCAGCATTTAGGAGTGTCATTGAGGAGATGAAATTTAAATGTCCAATAGGTTTATTTTTTTCACTTGGAAGTATAGGGAAAATAATGAAAAAAAAATAAAAAATCAGAATTTGTGAAAGATGAGTAACTTTAGGACCTGACATATTAATATTTTTGTAACTTAAAAAAAAAAAGAAGGAAGAAAAAATATTCAGGTTTTTTTATGATAACAAAGAAATTTTGCAGTTTTGACATACAGAGGTTTTGTTAAGTTTGTAGATTTCTCTTAAGCAAAATAAAAACTGAATGGACTGTTTTTGATGAATGTTTACTTAAAATTTACAGGCAGCTTCTAGCTTCTAGTGAGAAAATAAAATTATCTTTGCTGTGGTTGAGTGCTGGACTTGTCACACAGTTTTAACTATCTGGAAGTTAGATTTCTCAGGTAGTTTCTCAGGTAGAGGAGTGAGTATCAGGTAGTTTGTCTTTAAGATCCAAATTTACATCAAATAAAGTGCCACCACCAGAGTGACTGTGCTTTTCCACTCATTGCTCATGGAGCCCAGATGAGTATCATCTCAAGGTGATATCAAAGGCTAGACTTTGGTGTTTAGATGGCAGAATTAGATAATTCCTACCAGACTTTCAAGGTGATAAATACTGTATTTTCACTAAGATTTTTATTTCCATATTTCTTATTTAATCCTGATTAAAAGTTCTGATTAGAACTTTGCGTGGACATGATTTCGCCAAAAATGTGATGCCTATTTCTTATTGCCATCTATTGTGTTTGCTTTTCAAACACTGATTTTTGCCTGTAATCATTCAGCAGCTTTATAGCACAATCATGTAACACCTTTAGACGTTTGAACATGATGAATACTCTGGAAGGATTGATTGCTTTCATTGTACAATTGAAATATTCCTGCCATCTGTCTAGGGACCAAGATTACCAGGACCCTGTTCTATGAGTAAAAATTGTCTATTTTTACTGTCCTACTAAGTCTTAACTCTTTCTATGAGTTAGGTACACTGAGTGAATTTGGTCTTAATTTTTATTTCAATGATGTGTAATGATTTTTCTCTATACATAGGCGTGTCTAAGTAGAGAATGTAGTTCGATATATTTTACTGCTCTGTAAGAAAACAAAGTCACATAGCAACCATAATGACCTCAAATATGTGAGAAAAGCCTGTAAACAGCCTTCTTTTCCAATGGCTCAATCTCAGCTTTAAAATAACTTGTTCTCCAGTGTACACACAGAAAATATATTTCCTTGAGATTCTGAAAATAATAGGTTTAACACCATTATGATTCATTTTCCCAAAGTACTGGGAAGTAAAGAGAAGGAAAAGACAATGTATTGCATTGGCTACAATTCTAAAACCTAAAAGTAAGAAAAAAAAGATAGGAGAGGGAAAGTTTATTCTGTCTTTTATTCAAAAATCTTCAGAATCTGCTGAGATTGGAAAAACCTCAGTATTAGACTCCAAATACTTCCTTACTTTCTTTTTCAGGAAAGAAAACACAACAATTTTTGTCTCAATTTCCTTTTGGTCCATCTTTCCTCTGCAAACAAAAATATTGCTTAAATTCAGTGTGAGTTTTGGCATATTTAAAAAGTTGTGTATGATGTTTTAACAATTCTTAGAGTTTTTTGACAAACAAAACAACAAAAGCCTGTTTCAGAGACAAATTCTGACCTTCAAAAAAAAAAACTTCTGACTTCTTTCTGATTTGAAACAAGTTTGTCTTAGACTATGATCAGGTTTAACTCGGAGAATGGTTACAATACCTTTTTAGTTTTAACATGTTACACTGCAAGAGACTCATTTGCCTATATTTTCACTTTTAAGCAAAAGTCAATCTATATGCATTCTAATATAAGATACTTGGATGTTCAGTATAATGGCACAATTTGCTAAGAAGTAATTTTAAAGAGCTGTGATGAGAAATTTAAATGCAGGTGATCTAAGGACTTTAGGTATTACGACTTCACTTTTCCTCTCTAAATAAAGCTAATCTCCATCCTCCAGTACTGAGAAGTAGGTTTTGATTCTTGAAAATGAGTAGTTCAATTTCATTGAAGTGTTTACATGTTGAATTATTTCTGCTTAGTTTAGGCTTATCATAAGAACTGAAAATAAATAAAAAGTCCACAACAAATCACTGTAGAGTGGTTTATTGTGCATCACAGCATAGCTGTAATTTAACGTGGGTTAGTAAGCTTATTTGCATAATATAAATTTTAGCCTGGTTTTATAATGAATTGGCTGTGTGAGTGCATTGACCCACAACAGGCTACAGCACTAAAGTTCAGTAAAAGTGGTGACATACTACATTTCCTGATAGCAACTCAGTGGAATTGCAAATGTAATAGCCAAGAGCATGTTTTTCTGAAAGCATCTGGGAACACCATCAATAGTGCAAATGATCCTTTAAGGACGCTATTTTTTTTGTTGGTACTTTATTGTTGACTTTCAAATTAATTATTTTTTCATCTATTTTCTATGTGTTTTTTTTAGATAACAAAATTTTAGGACAAGTGCTCAAATATTATTTGAGAATGATGTGGCATTAATACTCTTAATACATTTATTAGTAGGTATATTTCATCTCTTTGTCACTACGTATGAACAAGTCAATGTGTGTTTGTCCAACACGACAGAAAACAAGATACAGTTATTGCAGCCCACATGAAACTAGCCTTCAACTCTCTGACAACATTTCCTGACATTTATAGCACAGCTCCTGACGGCCTTAATGACCATCATGTCAAGCTGAATCTACTATTAATATACCTCACTAGTAAGGACTAAGGATTATGGTTTTCATCCGGAGTGTGAAAGGTCCATATTTCATAAAGAGCTTGACTATAGCTGAGTTATTAAAAGGTTCCCCATAAGGAAAGAAACAGTAATTTCTTTTTATTCCTGTTCTGATTTTTTTTAACAGTTTCTGACTGCTGAAACTTTCTTCTCTTGAAAGGAAGTGATCTGCATTTAAATTAAAATACAAATCAGATATTCTAGTAAAGAAAAGACTTTCTATTGTTTTACAATGTTGTGCAGTCAGAAGAGATTAGATCTGTGGGTCATCTTCAGGTGGACCTTCCCATACAGTTAGCAGGACTTCCATATTTACACGGTTATATTAGGCAAGAATTAATTTTTTTTTTTCATTATTCAAGACCCATTCCTAAAGAGATCAAGGCACAGAGCACTACTGCTAAAACAAGCAAGAGTTGGAGAGAAAGGTTTCCCGAAGTGACAGATCGGTTTTGGACATTCATTTTGGTGGATCCATTCCTGGGACACTTCACAGAGTAATTAAGTAGTTTTTATTGGAAGTGTTCCCTACTCTTTATCTACTCTAGGCCTTGCTCAAAGCAGTATCAAAGACTCAGGACCTTGTCCTCTCCAGCTTTGCAAATGTTTTCAAGAAGCTAAAACATCAGGAAATGAGCCAAAGACCTCCCTGACCTTCATTCTTGATGCAGATCTTCTGACCAATCACCCAAAAGAGCAATCACCCAAAATAGATGCATCCCAAAGTATGCATTACTTTTACAGATTTCATTCAGCCTGGGTTCCTCCTGTGTTTATATAAAGGCTAGGATTAATAAGACCCACTATTGTGCCAGGCACCCTTTACCATCTCTTTAATCAATGAATTGAAACTCAGTGTTTCTTGAGCATGATTCATCTGAGTGTATAGTAGATTTCTAATGCAGGCCAGATGAATAGTGCCCCAGGGTGTCTTTTTTTGCTGAATCCATTGCCAATAAAGACATCCTGGGGAGATTAGCTCAGGTGTAGACATGTACACATCTGAAATTAGGTGATATAAATCCTATCTATGGACTTTTCTTGAACTGATAGGGAAAGAATTGCCTGTCAAATTCAGGCTTATGGGTTATGTTGGATAGGTTGTACGTTACAGGTTATAGGTGAACTCAATGTCCTTTTGAAAGTGGTATTTTAGTTTTCCTGAGCTGACATTACATCAGTAAATCCTTTTCTTCTTCTTTATTTTTTTTTCTTCCATTTCTATGTAAAACTTTTTAAGAAACAAGTGCTTCTATTAATTCATTTTTTCTGTATGGATAATTGAAGAGACCTAGCATGTGATTGGAATTATTTTCACAATACTGAGTATGTAATATGTCAGTAATTCACGGTCTGTTGACAGAATAAATTTAAACAAATGAATTTTCCTCTTGTATCTTTTCCTGTTTTCATTGCAGACTGCACAAATGAGAACTGAAAGAGATGAGAAAAGAATCTTTTGAGCAATGCATGATAGTCAGGAAATATAAGCCTTTTGTGTACAAAAATAGTGATAGAAAATAGTGACAGAAAATAGTGATAGTGAGTGATAGTGTTTGAAAAGCAGGAGACTAGTATTGGTAAGTCAATCTATAACTTTTTTCCCCTATGAAAAACCAGAGGCTTAGGTAAGCTAATGTCTGAATGAAGACTGCAGTACATGCTGTCTTTAAATGCATAAATAACCAAGAATTTCAGCTAAATTAGAACAGTAGATTTAAAGCTTTTTGTACTTGGCTACTAACAGTAAATGAAATAAAGGATCATTTAAGAAATTCACAGAAAGAAAATGGAGAATCTGAGGAGACTGTTTACTTCAAAGGAACAGATCATGAAAATTCTAGTGCACAGTGGCAGATGGCACTACCTTATGTAGCACATGCATGTCCCCACTGCGCTTCATGAAAAAGCTGTACAGTTTGCATCATCATGTGGCTACTAGAGTTCATTCCTTAAAATAATTCCTCTCTTTGTGATAGAGTGCACTATTAGCTCTTTTGGCATGTATTCCAAGTTTACTGGATGGGAGTTAATGTTTATTTGAAAAGCTGTATGAATCACATGAGGCTTTTAACATTTTAGTTCTATAACTATGTGATTGTCACACTGATTACCATACTGCCATTTACCTAGGAGGAAAAAAGATTACATTTACGGTACATTTTTCATTATATAAATCACAGTTTTGTCCAGGTTTAGATATTATGAAGCTAAGGACCTACTTTTCCTATGAAATGAATTTAGAGTTACAAATCTGTCAATCATCCTTTCTGATTTTAACTGATTGCTGCTCAAAAATTACTCCTAGTGGTCTGGTGGACTACAGGAAACATGCTCAACCACATCTTTAGTTTGAATTAAATTGACATGTAGGGGGTTTTCTTGCTTTTGTTTTGTTTTGTTCTTAACTATTCGGTATCTTGTGTCACTCTTCTGATACACAGAGCAACTCCCGTACCAACCTCAGAAAGTAGAACCTGACTTTAAATGATTTAAATTGTTGTTAGCTTTTGGCAGTTTAGGTGCTATGACATGTAGAAACCTGATTCATTCTGTTGGTACAAGAAGAACTGAAGTAAGCAGTGAGTCTCCCAGGATCTTCACATCTCTATTGCCTTCATAGTAGAGGCCAATGATTGGTGACTGCTTTGTCAGCTCATCACATAATGTCATTGGAGA
This sequence comes from Cyanistes caeruleus, assembly GCF_971803275.1. Classification (NCBI taxonomy): domain Eukaryota; kingdom Metazoa; phylum Chordata; class Aves; order Passeriformes; family Paridae; genus Cyanistes; species Cyanistes caeruleus. The sequence goes on from NC_141702.1 coordinate 38,371,164, forward strand.
TTCTGTGTGGCTGGCTGACTGTAAATTTTCCCTTTCACTCGTTAGAAGGTACAAGACAGCAGAAACCTAAAGAGAGATAATTTTCTTATGAAAGTTCGTAGTGAAAAACATGCAAATGAAAACAGGTTGTTTTTGGGTTTTTTTTAATGCCTTAACCAACTTATAAACTGTTGACTATCTAGCAATACTGAAACTGAATTCTGGAACTAGGATGTCAACATAGAAATGCAGATAGTCTGTGAACACAGAATTCCTACTGCAGTGCTTTTAAAACTTCACAGACAGAGGTGAAATTATTTCATTTTAACTTCCACACTGTCTCATGCTGTGATGTTTTCCTTCTTCCTTATGGGCAGGTCATTCTACATATTTCCCACAGAATTCCCACAGAGGACCTTTGACACGTTCATGAAGTTACAAAAATATTTGGATGAGCCAGTCTACAAAAATGGAGCAACATACTAAAACCTTACTGGGTAAAATAATATGAAAAAACCAACAAAGGCAAGTTGATTACCTTTGTAAGACTGTCCTTTCAATTTCCCCACTCTATATCTTTCAACAGCGCCCTGATGTTCACATATAACACCTTTGAAAAGCTTTTTCAAAAGCAAAAGTTGTTATTCTAATGTGAGCCACGTGAGACTCCATTATAATATGTAGGGTACCAGTGCATGTTTCTTCAAGGTGATTGGGTGGCTTAGAAGCAGCACATCAGAGACCTTGTCTCTACAGAAAGATGAAGAAACATCTTTAATGTCTGAGAGAGTGTGACACAAGCATGCCACAGTATTCAGCTTCAAGGAATTCTGGAACAACCAAGTTTACTATTTAAAGGTACCCTAGACATACAGTCTTGAAGATTGAAAGATTATATTGTAATGGGAAATATATAAATTCTTGAACACTGAGATGCAGAAAACTTTCAGGAAGAGAGATTTCAACCCAAATGAGTATTGCAAGCAAAATGCTAATGGTAGGGTATTAACATGTACACTTTATGGAATACTAACCCTGTAAGATTTAAAAGATGCTTCTCTTATTTTATATATATGTGTATATAAATATATATATATATATACATAAAATATATGAATCATATCATTGTCCTGGTATATATTTGTTGAAAAGTGTGTTCTCTTAGCACACTTGCTACTGTTTTAGGCAGCACCAGGTATGATCTATTAAAATGTGGAACAACAATCCAATTTTTAATCTTAGACAAAAAATGTTTAATGTTTTCTTTAATCCATGTCCTTCCATAAAGCGTGTGTTAGTTATATGGATTAAAGTAAGGATATGAACCTGTTGGAAGGATTGAGGGTTTTGAAGATGATCTGAGGACTGAAGCACACCTCATATGAGGACTGACAGGGAGGGTTAGGGTTGTTCAGCTTGGAGAAGAAGTACAGGCAAAGGTTATAGAAGTCTTCTGGTACCTAGGAAAGCCTAAAGAAAAGCCAAAGAGGGACTTTTAACAGGGGCACGCAGTGACAGGATTAGGGAGAATGGCTTTGAACTGAAAGATGGTAGTTTTAGTTTAGATATTGAAAAGAAATTCCTTTTTAGGAGGCTGGTGAGACACTGAACTGGTTGCCCAGAGGAGTTGTGAAAGACCCATTCCCAGAAGAATGGGACTTCCCAGAGAAGTGTTCAAGGCCAGGTTAGACGGAACTTTGAGCAACTTGGTCTAGTGGACAGTGTCCTTGTCCAAGGCTGGGGGTTTGGAATTAGATTATTTTTAAGGTCCTTGCTAACTCAAACTGATGCAAATAGGTAAAACCCTACAAGGGGAAGGCCTTGTAAAACCATAGTTCAGGCCTGCTACTTTGGCTAAACAGAAAAGGACTGTGGGGAAGTCTTCAATGGGAAGTCTTCTATGAGAAATTCAGCTGAATTAGAGGCAGGAAAAAAGGTTATGTAACCCTCATGTGTTCACATCTTGAATGGTGGTTTGGTTGAATTATGTTTGTTATGATTTAAAACTGTGTAGATGATACCCAGCTAATTACTTTAAAAGGCCTGGTTTTTGGAATAAAGTGGCACTCCTTTGCACTGCCTGGGGACCCTGTGTCACTTTGGACTGTCACCTCACATCAAACCACTCTGATTCTATGATATGCTGCTATAACCCATAATTGTTGACCTCTCAATCTTGTTATTTCTAATTCGGCTTCAGTAAACCACATTTTGTTAGGAGTCATTGTTTTCCATTTGTCCTGTGGCTTTAGGTGAAAATATGTTCCTCCATTATTGCTAGGACATGGTTCAAAATCTAGACATCTTGAAAAGTCTAACTTTGGGAAGAGGAAAGAAGTAATTATTCTAAGATAAAAATATCAGTATCTGCCTTTTTTTCTTCTTTCATTTATTCAGTTTGTAAGTTCATCTCTTCCTCCAGGCACAGGATAAAGTGAGCAAACACTTGGTAGATTTTTTATTTACTGTTTAATCAGGAAAGAAGTAAAGTTTAGTCAGAATAAAATCTACCTTTAAGAATGAGAAAAGTCATAAAAATCATGCCATAAAATCACAGAGTTATTAAGGTTCCAGGATCATCGAGTCCATCATCCTCACTAAACCATATCAAAAAGTCCTATCATTTCTGCCTGCTTTGTAGAAGAAAGTTTTGTGCCTTTGCATAGCTTTTCATATCTGTTGCTAAAGTCAGGGTTTCTTAAAATTGTGCACAGATAAGACAGTATTCATGCTTATTCCATCAGGTTTAGTTTACTTTAGTCAGGAGCTTTCCTTTCTCATGATATCTGATGCTCCAGTCAGTGCCTTGATCTGGAGAACCCTAAACCATGATTTATTTTTAATCTTTCCCTGATTTGTATAATATAAGAAATGTGATGGAATGAGACTACAAAAAGATGCTACTGTCACAGTAGTTTTAACCATTATGAGTTATCATAACAACACTGATTCATACAATCAAGCTTTTGAAAAATATGTCACTAAGAAATCGCCAGAGACAATTTCTGTTAAAATATTATTTTCACTTTATTGCACTTGGATTGATTAAGATTTTTTTTTTTTAATTTCTGCAGATATAACTATGTTAGTCATGACATTTAATATTATATCAATTTCCTGAGGTCAGTGACAGATGGTAAGCAGTATAAAGGAGGAAAACTTTCATTTTGCAATATTCTTCTGTCAATAGATTTAAAATGTACCTAGCTTTAACTGTCTAACAAGATATATTTCTATATATTGTTTAGTTCCTTTTTATTCTCAAAATTAGTTCTCATTGCTGAAAGAGATGGCCTAAAGTTACATAAGACCAAGCTTGCCCACTAATGCTCAGATGTGCCTGTTTTGAGAAGAGAGGCTCCATATATATATATATATATATATATATATATATATACATATATATACATATATATATCTCCTTCCTGGTGCTCTGAAGAGATTTACAGTTAGATAGATGGACATCTGAAATCATCCTGACTTGGCTAAGTAGGCTGCAGCAGTAGTGCAAAACTTCTGTATCACAGTGTAAGAAATTGAGGGCTCACTCATGAAGCTGGGAACTCACTATGCTAAATACCCTTTGAGTGGAGGGGGTCAACATTTCCCTCCTATCAAGAAATACCCATTAGAAATGGACAGATTAAATACAGAGCTGAAAGAACTTTGTTTCCTCTGTTTAGGAACTTCTGTTTAGATTCCTAAATTCCCAGTCAAAGACGTAGCTATCAAAATCTTCCTGAATAACGTGGTTTGTCTTCTGGAGATATTTCAGAAGTACCAGAAAATCTAGTTTAAGGATGTTCAGTGTCTACTTAAATTTGCCTATATCCCAGTTAGGAAATAATATAAGTTGTTTGATACAGTGATATATACCCCATCCTAAAATTGTTTTCTAAGGCAAGTGGGTAAATAATTTCTAGTGGAGGCACTGTGTCTCCTTATCTACTATGAAGGTCTGAATTTAACTGGAGTGAATTGTGTGTTTTTACATAAAGCCCCTAAAACTTCAGTCAGATACTGTGAAATTAGGCACCTCAATAAGACAATGTAGTGTCATACTTAATTTCAGTGGCATGCTGACTTAAATATTTTATCCAAACTCTAGTGATACTGAGACATGAAAATATGTAAGAATAACTTGTGGTGAAGTGGGAGAGTATGTTTGGACTTGTACCATTTGATCCCATCACTGTGTGTTAACACTGCATATTTCAGTAGAGTGGACTTTCTCCTTTTTCAAAGGCAGATGAGGTCCCATCTCCTTTTTGGGCTTGCGGTCATGACACCCATTCCAGAATTTTAAGGACCCGATTTCTGTGTCTTTCTCAGCCACTTGAACAAAGGGTCAGTCCTGTAATTTTCAAATCTTACTAGGTTTTCTGACTAGAGGCAAGTCTGATGGGATCAGACTTTTAGGTCAATATTTGGATGAGATGCAAGAGTGGTCCTTGAATGAGAATCTCTCATCAGTTATCAAATGAAGCAGACACTCTCATGTTGAGGAATTTTAGTGGTGCTTATGCATCTTACATATAGAACAATATGCACAAACACCCTTCAAGTTTCTGTTTAACTCTCACCTGAAATCTGAAAACTCAATTATTTTGATTAAGATCAGTCCTTAGAAGTTATTTATTGCTGTTTCATGGCATCTGACCCAATATGAAAGAGTTTTGCAAGCCATTCTCCATGAAAAATAACTAATTCTAATAAAAAATAATTTTAAGTAATCTTCACTTTATAAAATAATTGTTCTTATTTTATACATGACTTCTTCATTCTGCTCTTTTAATAAATTAGAATTTTTAGGTGGGAAAAGGAGTTTTGGGCCTTGTAGGGTCATTTGTACATAGAAGAGAGCTGCCTGTCTTTTTTCCCTTTCAGTTCATACCATGCAATTTTATGAATCACAATGTCTTGTTGTGCCACCTGGATATCCAGAAAAAGTTCAGTGTTCAAAACATAGTGACAAATTCTTAAGTGAAGAGTTGCAACAATTAAATAAACTAATGATATAGAAGATGAAGTAATCAACAGTTTCTTTAAATTTTTTAAGGACTGTTTCCTATCATAAGTACAATTTTCTACTTTTGTTGTCATTGCTTTTGTGAAATATTGTATCCTATTTTTTCCCTATCCATCTCTGATTTTACCAAGAGCACAAAGAAGCAACTGTAAGGTTAAAATGAATAGTTAACATTTCCTTGATCACTGAATACACATGAATTCTGATTTATTATTATGACATTTAAGCATACAAACATTCATATATGCACACAAATACTAGAGCATAATAAAGAAGAGTCTGTGATTATTTTTGCAGGACTTTAAAATTTATTTTAAATGTAATCTTTTGCTTGCCTTCCATGTCATTGAATAATAACAGCATTTTAAAATCTATTTTTAATAGGATATTAATATTTTCTTTGAAAAACTTAGTTTTCTTCTTTATTATTATACCTTAGGCTCTGGTTTTCATCAATAAACTAGAAATCCTTGATCTAAATAAATTTCTAAAAAGCTGTGAAAAAATATTTTGATAAAAAATAACATTGACCAGGGATTTCCTGAAAAATGCATATTCAATTTTTTGTTTTGCCAAAGGCATTACCTTATAGCTATTTTCCCTATAAATGCATATTGATTAGAGAGCTATTGTGTTTCATCCTGATTAGTATTTCACTAATCTGGTGAAGCAGGAAATGAATAATAAGAGTCTCATAAAATTATGGAAAGTCAGTTTATACAGAGCATGCCAAATGACAGAAATTATCCTTTGCAATTTAGTGAATACTTCATTAGTAACTCTTCAGGAGATTATGGATCTCTTAATGCTTACTTTCCTCATGTTTGGCTGCTGGCCTTTTAACAGTCCAGAAATTCCATCACTAATTATTCCATATCACCTATCATCCAGCACTCCAAGTCTTGTCTTCCTTTTCAGTAAAAAGGAAAGTCTTTTAGGAAAATTTTTCTGACAGTGTATACTTAAGAACATCAATTTACTTCTTCTTTTGTCTTTTTAATATTTGACAGAAAAACTTTGCCACTTTCTCTTCTGCTGTCTTCAGGTGTCAGAGTTAGGTTTGAATGATCTTTCTCCTGGGATTTATTGAATAAGTAAATCTTTCTACTTAGCCTTTCCTGGATCTTTGATGGGTTTTTCTTTCTGTCTCCATTTTATCTCTCATAATTTTTACTTCTCCACAATATGTGTCTTGTTATTTCCTCATGAATCTTTCCCTATAAGGACCCCAAAAATGTCACATGGCAAGGTTTTTCTAAACCAGGAGGGGTCTAGTACAACTAAAATAAAAATGTAAATCCAGCAATATTGTGAAATTAAATGGCTTTCACAAATAAAGTTATGGCATATGCATAAGGATATTGCCTGTTCATCAGAAAAGAACAAAGAATATTCTAATATTTGGAGAGTATAGAGAAAGAAGTACTAACTCTCAATAGAAAAGATCAGGTTATGGAACTTAAGACAAGCTGGACATATGTAAGTCCACAGGGCCTGGTGACAAGCAATTAGGTGTGCTGAAGGAGCTGTCTGATGCCATTGTGAGGCCACTGTCATTTTATCTCTGACAGCTCCTGATTATCCAAGGAGGTTCCTGAAAACTGGAAAAGACCAAAGGTCATTCCCATCTTCAGGAAGGGCAAGAAGGAAAATATGAAGAATTACATTTCAATCCCTGCACAGGTAATTGAGCAACTAATCCTGGGAAATATTTTCAAGCAGATAAATGACAAGAAGGTAATCTGGAGCTTTTGGATGTATAAAGAGGAAATCGTGTTTGGCCAACCTTATAACCTTATGTAATGATGTGGCTAAAAGGAGGAGAGTAGTGACTGTTGTTTCTCTTGGCTTTAATAGTTTCTAATACTTTCATCAATTTTTTGATAGAAAAATTTATAAATTTATAAGTTATAGATAAGTGGGGAGTGACATGAAGTGAAAACTGGTTGAACTAATGGGCTCAGAGGATTTTGATCAGCAATGCAAAATCACTTGGGGTCAGATCACAAGTGGGTCAACACCTCTTACCAGTCCTTCCCCTCTACTCAGCAGTGGTGGGACATACCTAGAGTGCTGGCTTCTGTCCCTCATAGAGAAACATATAGTGTAATGAACTTTTCTACTTTAAAAAAAAAAAATTTTAAAAAAAAATCACAATTTCACCACCAAAAAATACCTTACAACTATTTTCCTATATTTTTCAAAATGTTTTATTTATTTCAGTTCTCAATACTTTACTTCACTAAGCTATAAAATCCCATTTGCCACTGAAATTTATACTCTTCAGCTATGTATAGATTTTCAGTACATTAAATTTCTGTAGTTATTGAGTGAAGCTACAACATAAAATATTTTTTTAATGGCCTCTATTTTGTACCAGCAAATTGTTCCTTCACTAGAAGTGTTTAAATATCTAAGTACTTGATTATAGCCATGCATCAGGTGTGTACTGAGCTGAATGCTTCAACTGTTTAATCAAATAAATTACAGGGAAAGATTCTAGTTGCAGTATTATGGACAGGAGTATCAAAAGTCCATTAAGCTGTTGAATGTTATCCCATCCATCTGACAATACCAGTAAAGAACCCTTAAAAATTTATTTTGTATATGGTCAAGTGGTAAGTAACAGATGGTGGAAAAAACTGCACATTTGTTTTCCTGTTTTGGCATTTAAAGTATGTCAAGTGTGGATAAAACATATAATATCATGACTGAACTATTTTCAGTGAAGGTCTCAGAAATGCAGTCTTGTAATATTTTTTTTTTCCTAAAGTTAAGCTCTATTTTTTTATCTCTCTCTCTCTCTCTCTCTTTGTCTCCATTCACAAATAATCATGTCTACTTTGGACTGATTTTACAAGATGGTGTAAATGCAAAACAAGGTTAAAAGACATCTTTAATCATGAGCTGCTGCTTTGAGAGACAGCTGCCAAAGAGGGACAGTGGGAAACCAACTGCAAGTGTCACAGTCAAGCTTCGGACAGTGAACATTGGAGAAGCTGCTGGACTTACACCCAGCTCTAAACATCTGTTACTCAGTGCAGTTTGATATCTAGACTCATTTGTAGGCAGGCTTTTGATTTATTAAGTCAAAATTCTGATTAACATCTTGACATTCAGGGCCATCCCCTCTGCTTAGCACGAGATATCTTAGAAGGTTGTAGTCTGCAGCAGAAGTCTGAGTAATAACATGGAAACAAATCCAGAAGGATTTAAACTTTAATATATGACAAACACATGTAGGGATTCTTCCCCAAGAAGGGACTGCCCACTCAATGAACCAGATAAACTTTATCCTTCCTGAACTCACAGACTCCTGAATCCTGACTCAAAATGCTTAACATGTCAAAACTGACAAATTTTTTTGTCCATATGATTTTTACAAACAAGGAATGAAACCTCTGAAGTAGTTGTTCTATACCTCTTTCATCTTAGGGGATCACACCTGTGTCAAGCATGACACTTTGCCGAGATGTAAACGACCAGGCACTCTGAATGGGTGTGATATCCTGGAATGAATCTGAGTGCATCTGAAGTCAATAATGGGAGTTCCAAGTGCAGGAAGTAGTGTATGAGAACACATGTTCTCAAATGGAGTAGCACAGGAATAGGGAACTTAGGACTGCCTTGTTTTCCAGGGCTCCCTCCCTACTTTTCACTCCTCTCAGCGCAGGTGAGATGTGTTTGAGTTCCACAAGAGAAGGCTGAACACTGGAGACGTCCCCTTTCTCAGGCATATCCCTGTGACTACAATCCAACACTTGTTTCCCCACTGCTTCCCCAGAATAATGAATTTTGCATTCCTGGCTACACAGCAGTTCAGTCTCGGGAGAAGGAACAGTAAGTGCCTCACTCCGATTATTCATGGCACAGTGGTTAGGTCACTCTCCAGGGTGACAGGAGAGATGGATTCAGTCCCCTGTAAGACAATCAGGGCTGGGAATGCAAACCTCTCATTTGCTTAGTGAACACTCAAACCACTAGACTATTAAGCATAAGACAGTATCACCTTTGCCAGATATCTTTCTCAGAAGAGGACTAAAACACTCTGGGTCCTGAGTGGATGGAAGCACCTAACGTTTTCTATTAATTTTCTGTATTCTCAGTGGAAAGATAGACACTTAAAATAGGAGTGGATTTCCCTCTGCTCATCTTCAGAAGCACTGTCTCTCCTCTACACTAGGCAAACTCCAGCCTCCTTCTAAGGCCAAACAGGATTTTGTGCATAATGTCTAAATTAAGCACCTAAATGAAGTGCACAGGATTATATGCAGGAAAATTAAATCTCCTCACACATGCCTGCTATGTAAGAAGAGTGACATTTGAACTTTTTTTGTAAGAAAAATCTCTGGGGAGTCCTGAGCTGAGACATGCGAGTACAGCAGCATCACTTTTGACCCTGACCAATACCGAGTTGTTCAAATATTTTTTCTTGGGTCTTGCTAGCTCAGGCATTCCCTGTGCCATACTCCTTTGTGTAAGGAGCCTGAGGATAGTGTTTGATACCAGGAGTTAAGCATCTAAATCCACCATTTATGTATGCAAGAAGTAATGAGTTATTCAGAGGGAAAGGGCAGGCAGAGCCCCTGTCAACTTAATGAATATTTGGGGTACAGATGACCTCTGAAAATCAGGCCATTTATTTGAGCACCTAAAAATAGATTCAGATGTTTAATTTTACATATTCAGGTTGAAAAATTTTGGCTAGAGAGTAAATTAATTGCCTAAGGTCACACAGCAAGTCAATGTATAATGAGAAAGTAATAATGAGTGAAGAAAAAAAGGTATTTTTAATCTCTGTGGATTTATGGAATCCCAAAACTCTTTTATTAAAAGTGTTCTTGAATATATCTCTGTATTTTTTAAAAATGTGGTTTAGCATTATTATTTAAAACACTTTTTTTTTTTAAATGAAAACATTCTTTTTCTCCATGTTTAACCCTGATTGATGGTATCTTCTTATTGCTATGAAAACAAAAGGTTCAGTCAGATCTTCAACAGCAGATATTTTGTTGCATAGGTAGTTAATGAATGAGATATTTGATTACAAAGGGATAAGTAACCTCTCTGTAGCCTGCAATTAACATTTAACTTGATATGGTCAATAAGCCAAATGAAGGGAGAGTAAACTGAACAAAGAGGATTTTTTTCTCTTTAGGGGTTCATCACACACACATATGCTAGTGAAGCATACTGTTGTGATTGGTGATTTTGTTTGCACATTCCTGTAAAGCTAAGCTTTCATCTGGTCAAAAAGAAATAAAAGAACTCTCTCACTCTCTGGAGAAAAACAATATTTTAATCCATTCAGGTTTCAAGTGTGTGAAGATAATTTATAACAGTCAAGTGCATTATTAGGCAATAATGATATCTCAGAAAGTTAGTCACTCAGTTCATACTAAAATCCTGTGAGACTGGAGTGCCTAATTCCCTCAAAGGCTTTCTAGTTTTAATGAGTTCTTGCTTACATACAGACACAGCAAACGGTGTCTTTTTCTTTTGTCTGTCTATCCTTTTCATGCAAATATAAATGAAACCCTTAGTGATGTACTCTGATTCAAAATATATATAAAGTATCTGTTTTATGCAGTTATGCAGTTCAAAGTCAGCTGCACTGTGCCTTTTTCCTGGTGCACAGAATTTCTTAAAGCTGTTTATGATAAACATAACAATAAAGTGAGAATGGTCTCCATGTTAAAGTTTGAGGCTTGGGAAATACATGCTGAATTTCTTTTACTGCTGCCAGCTTCCTGCACAACCTTGGCCATATCATTTATATCACAGCATTAAGGACCAAACACTTTCCTCAGCTGAAAGAGAAGTTTGAGTTTGCAAGATTAGCTGTTTCTTGTTTTTGAGGCTGATTATTCCTGCTGTGAGCACAATTCTAAGAGAAAATTAAAACAGACAAAAGCCCAAGCTGCTAATTTCACAAAACCCTAGATGACACTATCAGGCAAATGGATAATAATATATGTCATTATTCTGTTATCATGAATTCTGTAAATACACATTTTCCTGGCTCATCTCCCTGGTTCTTTTCTCCATATTTATTTTCACCTTTTTTTTTTTTATGTCTTTTCAAAATTTCATACTCTTTGTTGCAGGAGTCCCTAGGATGGATTCTAGTATTAGGATGTGCAGAATCACACATTTAGGATGTGTGATGATGATCACATATTTAGGATGATATAAATTAGGATGATTGCAATCCCACTATGGTAAGGGATCTATTTTATTTACTGGACCTTCTATACAAGAGATATAAAAATAGTTTATACCAGTGTTTGTCTAAACATTCAAACATTATATATATTGAAGGGAAAGTACAGGAACTGCTACTTTTTATTATTTTTAAAGGTTACCATAACTGGACATCTCATTGAGGCCATGACTCTGAAGACTGGATGGAACACTTGGCCAAGACTCACAATCAGTGAATGATCATAGAAATTTTGCCCTCTGGCACTTTTTCATTCTGTCATGTGAGCCATATGTGACCTTGTGCTGGGTCTCTTTAGAGATCCCTTTAGAGATCTCAGCAATCCAGAGGAAAATGAGGGTTCCTTTCTTCCTACAGTTGCTTTGTTCTGTAAGCTAAATTTTCTCATTGCATTTGTATGTTCAACTGTTTTTCTGTGCTTTTCTCTGTGAGACATGTCTTGTTTCAGAGCTTCTGAAAAGGAACATGTGCCCAAGTTACCTATCACTTCTGCTCTTTGTTATGAGCTATACTTATCCTGGATACCACACCAAGACAAAAGTGTTTGCTTAAGCCACATCAACCTGTTTATTTAAATGAAGCCAAGAGTAATGTTTTAATGAAATGGATTTATGCTATAGATAGTGGATATGTCTTAAAATGGAAATCTGCTGCCTCACAGTATAGAAGTAAAGGAGTGGGGTAATAGAGCTTGGTTTGTGGGGTTGCTGCTTGGTTTCTTTTGATCTGCTGAAGGTATCCTGTGGTTTCTGAATTCAAGAAATATTTGACTTGTAAAGATTCAGCCAGAGAGAGTTTGAGGTCTAAAACACTACCTTCATAGTTATGAACATTATTGCTTATTCACAGCTTTAAATGTAGTTTTGTTTGCAGAAAGAAATGCAGAAACCCTGTGCTTTTCTCTATTCCCATCTTCTATTTCCTTTTACATTGCAGTATTAAAATAGTTTTAAGTCTCCTTTTCTGAGACCCTTCTTTAACTTTTTCTTGTGTGTGTCAGGGGAGATCTAAGCATAAGATTACACATAAATTATTTAAGAGGAAAGTGTGTCCAGTTGTGGAACTCATTTCTAATACTGTCTTCACTTCTTCTATCTGAATAAGAGATCTAAGAGGTGATCTAAGGGCAGGCTCCTCTGGCTTAATCAGTAGCTGTGTTGAGTTGGTCTATGTTGAATTATATTTGTGGCACAAATTATTGTGTCCCATAGGGAGAGACAGACATCAAAATGGATTAATTTTACATAAAAGTTAGAGAGGAAAGTTCCACAGGATGGATTTTCCTATGTTCCAAAAACCGATACAAGACCGGAAGGAAATAGATTTATTATTTATTTCTAGTAGTTAATGTAAAGTACTATTAATTTATACTAGTTAATGTTAAGAGACTGTGCAATTGAAATATATTACAATATAATTTTAATGTAATTATGATATAAATTGTGCAATATAATTATAATACAATATACATTTTATAATTTAGATATAGTTACAATATAATTTTAATAATATATTTTGGTACTTTAATTGTAGCAAAATATAAATGCGAATCTACAGGAAATGATCAGAATGCAAACCATTTTTTTGCTTATTTTTAGTAAGTTATCCTACTTGATTATTTAAATTTAAAATTTCTGCTGCATAACAAACAAAGGAATGAAAAAGTTTGGGTTTTTTCCTAGTTGTCAACGCTGCAGACTAAAGCTGGAATATGAAAGTGAAGATAAAAAGCTTTTTTTTTGTTCATACCCCATCCCCAACAATAAATATTCTGAAGGGCAAAAGCAGTCTTAGATTACAGTATTGGCTTTCCTTTGCTTTATGAAATCCACTTTGGCCTTCTAGTGTAAGTCTGTGCCTTCAATGGGGCTACACAGATGTATGTATCTATGAGCATAATTTGTACACTCAAGCTGAAGAGTGAACCTGCCACAGGAATTTAATGCTGTGGATTGATGAGCAGAGAAAAAAAAAGTCCCTTTCTTAGTCCCCTCCTGTAGGACTGTCAGCAGTAAAAAGTAAAAGCTTGTCTGTGTCAGTAAAAGGAGATTGTACTGAATACACCCAGGAAAAGCCAGCATGCTGAATAAAATAGAGGCATTTTTAGTTGGAAACATTAAGAGTTGCAGTCTAGGCTTTCAGTTCTGTGTGGGTCAATAGCAGTAATTAATTCTATTCCATTACATTCTTATGGTGGTTTGCTCACCATAATACCTGAGTGCATGATATTTGTGTTGCACGGTGGAATTGAGCTGGTGTGTTTTATTTAAGCTTAAGATTACTGCATGCAGTGAACAAGACATTTTTGCCTTTTTTTTTAACTATATTACTATTAAAGGAATGTGCAGACAGCTTGGACCAAGGTGCAATTTCAATTAGACAATTCAGGGTGAAGAAGAAACTTTATACTCAGTGAGGACATAAGGGAGACATCTAATTGCCCTCAGTTTCTGTGAGGGTTCACAGTTTCAAGCCAGCTTTCAAAAAAAACTTAGCTTCCCCTTCAGATGAATTTCACCCTCTGTGGGTCTGTGCAGGAAAGACACAGTTCTCAGCTATTTTCTCCACACCAGAGCTTGGTTAATCTCCTAGCCAGACTGGTTCCAGGTCATTGAGTGCCTGGGAGAGATATGGTCTGTGACACTGGCCGTGATTGAAACCAGAGGCAGCTTTAGGCAGTGAGGCAAGGAGGGGTAAACGCAAGCAAATGGAGTTTGCCCACATTCATTGTCAGCAGTACAGACTTTACCCACTTCTTGCTGCTTTGCCTGAAAGACAAAACAAACCGATGAGATTACCCCATTTCACCACAGGTTTTTAGTCTAATTCTACTGGGCAAAAGCCAGAGGCCTCAGTGGATAACAAATGATGGCTTCACTGATAAAATTACAAATGAGAAAATTACCCCTCTCTACACCCTGCAGCTCCTTTTTCCTCTTCTGTATCTTCTCTTTTCCCCTCCAATCAACAACAGCACCAAGGGCTAGTAACACAGTGTGGTTTGCAAAATTTGCTGCAAACTGGCTGCCTCTCCAGCAAAGTGCAGTATGCTGCAGGCATGGTTGGTACGTGCTCCAGAGTTTGCCCAGTTCACATCAAGGGATGGAAAATACTCTGCTCTGGCCAAGGTGAAGAGGGGACTGAACAGGGATAAATCATTTCAATTTACATAAGATTTTTTACTATTGGGTCCTGACAACATATCAAAAACCTTAATTGCCATGTGATTTTGAGATTGATGAAAAGGTTTTAGTTTACACACGATGTCAATATCTCAAAATGTTTAATGTTTGCTCTTCATTTAGGGCATTGTCAGTTTCCCCATTACTACATGATGCACAATAATTTCTTTTAATATTACATTTCTTAGTGGTATTCAAGGGCAATTGCTTGCCTTGATTTAAGATTTGAAACCCGTACAAAAGAACTAGAAGGGTAGCCAATAAATATTTTAAAACATACAGGTAACAATACAAGAACTAATATTATAAAAGTAAAGAACAAGTCAGAAGGAAGAAAATATAAAGAATGTGTAGGAGAGAAAGAATGGCTGAAATGAAATGGAATTCAGGCTAATTTATAATAGTCATCATACTTTTGATGACTGCAAATTATGAAATGGAAGGAGTTGATCACTATTAGAGATCCCTAGAAAGAGAAATAAGCCATTCCATTGTTTTTCTAATCTTTGTGATCTCATGTACTTTATTACATATAAAAATTATAGAAAATTTTGGATGATATATATGCTGTGTTACTGCCACAAATATAAATATTTACTGCAATAAATATAAACTCAACACTGAAAGGCTTAAAAAAACCCAAACCCCAAACCCAAATCTCATACCAAAGAAAAACACAAAATTTAGTGCAGTTTAAATGGCTTCTGCTTTATCTATTTTCCTTTTGTTCTTAATTTGCATAACCCCAAAATCATATTTTGATTCCCATTATGATAAAGCGAGGACCAGAAAAGCAGGTGTCATTAGAGAATCCAGAGCTTTAGTCCATAAAATTTATGTCTGGCTTTTCAGGAAGATCCATCTACATGTGTTCAGGGCAATACTAGCATCTCGAGGACCTCTGCTCTCGACTCATCAAAACCAAGATGGTTCAGGTACTGCTGTGCAGGCACTGTTAGCAGTTGACTGAGAGCTCTGTGAGTCTCTGGGGGTCTTTGACTCAAATATTTGTCCAGCTGGGTGTCATGAGGGAGCTGTGTGACCACACATTCTCCTGTGTGCGTGCCCATACTTTCTGGTTCAACCAACTTGGAAAACAAACACAGAAATGCCTTTTGGAACTGCCACCCCTTGGCTTCTCTGAAGATATTTAGCCCTTTTCTTCGTGTCCTCCTGGAACCAATGCAAAAACTTTTAACACTGTTTAAATATTGTGAGAAATTCACATTTCTGAGAAGAGCAAGATACGTATTTATCTTTCCTAGCACCAGCCAGCCTATTCAGATTTGCTGCCCTGCAGTAGTGAAGCATGCTGCTCTCCTGGAATGCTAAAAGGTGTTTGATGAGCTGCACATCAGTTATGCCCATTATTTTAAACATTCTTTATATTCACTTTTAATGCCATATCTTTCTGTTATTAAAGGTTAAATATACTTTAATATTATTTTTTGTATCATGTGAGCAAAAGTAAAAACAATGAATCAGATACAGAGCAACACAATAAAGGTGGTATAGTATGTACTATTTGATATTATTTAATATTTATACTATTTGATAACAGCTATTTCCTCCACAGGAAATGTGGATAAGGAGACCAATGATAACATTCACTGCACCACAGGAGAAGGCTTTTGGTGCAGTTTATAAATCATATTGTGCTGTTTGGGGAGCCCTAAAGGTACTATATTGAAAGCTTATAACGCATAAGAAGCCTTTCTGCTTAATGCATGTAATGTTTCTTCTTGGTCTGCTCTGATGTGGAAAATAGGAAGCAGAAACTCATTTTGAGTGTTTTTAGACCTTGATTCTATGGCTAAAGGTACAATTTTATTGTTTTATTTGCAATACAAGACAAATGTGTTCAATGAGAGTAAAGTAACAAACAGCAATTCAAACCTAGTGCTCAAGAAATATGGTTCTGTCTCATTAGTTAAGGATGCACAATACTTGTTTCCTGGATCTTTTAGAGTTATACCCCAGCAAGAGATATGAAAAGAAAAGAAAGAGATTTAAAAAAAAGCTAATAGGTGAATCAGAATAGGGAAGAGAATACAGAAAACTGGAACTAACAAACAAAGTTTGCTTCATACTGAATTTGTGCCATTTTAAGTTCCAGTTTTTTAACCCATAGTATTGGTCTCTTCAAAGGAGTGAAATACTTTATCTTCTTGACAGAACAAATTGAGTGGAAAATTACATAAACCCCTCAGCAGATGTTCTTTCCCACATTGTTTGGGAATTTATCCCTGTTGCACAGTTCTTCTAAGGCCCATGCCAAGTTGAATGGGGACATTAGCAAACTTGAAGAAATGTTTAGGTGAGCATTATGCAAATATTCTCTTACCATCTCCTTATTTTTTGATGCCAGTCAAACTTCACTGTGGTATTTTATTTTTCTATCAAGAATATCTCTGTGTAGGTGTTATTATATCTCCATTGCAAATCCAATAAATGAGAACCTGGTTTTTTTTTTCATTGAAGCAAAAGCCAAAGTCCAGACCTTTATAAATTCAGTTTGTTATAATGAATGGGTCTTGGAGTCAAAGTTGTCAGGCAACAAACAACAGGAAAAAATAACCCAATTCTAGTTCCTACTGCCTGCAACATATCTATAGCTGCATAGCATACTAATTTCTGCAAATCAGATGGTATCTTCAAAATTATAATGCACACCAGCAAGTTAAGCATCTGTATAACAATAAGATTTGTCATCCATCATTCAGTGAACAGCATAAGGCAACTTACTGTCATCTAGTGCCAAGTGACATCCATCTAGATTGTCTGCCTGTCCATCTGACTCTTACAAAAAACTGCTACAATCTTTAATCCAATCCTTTTTAAAAATGATTATTCCTATTTTTTTTATGTTCTACTATACCATGCACAAAATTTGTGAATGAAAACAATGATATTTTATAACTAATGAACAAGGAAAATCTCTTCAATAAATATCCATTATCCCTGTTTATTCTTTAGCAAACATAGTGAATTTCACCAATGAAAGTCCCAGTAGAAGAGCAAGAGAGATTTACAGCCCAAGCTGAGTAAGATACATCTGCAGCGGAGAAGTGCATGAAGAGATGCATAGGAATCTGGGGATAAATCAAGAATTCCATGCTCTGGGGTGCATTCACAAAGAAATTAAAGACTACCTGCTGAGAAAACAGTCTCTGGTGTTTTTCCTGTATTTCTTCGCTCCTAAAAATACATTGAGAATTGGGACGGTGGAAAAAAGAGACTGAAGAATAGCAACAAGAGATGAACAGTAGTGTAAGTTTTCTCCACTGGGATTAATTAATTAGTCTTCCTTGGACTAGGAAGAATGGCATGAAGCAGATTCATTGGATCTGAGAATTGGACAGAGCCTGATGTTTTTAAATAGAAGCAGCAATTTACACTGGAGAATACTCAGGAGGAACGTGAATTCCTTTTGTAACAGATAAATGCTGTTTGTGATGTTGCTAGTAACAGACCTAAGGAGGATGATTTTGGAAATGAAACATTATTGCAATAACTGGTGGCTACTCTTGAATGATTCCTGGAACACTATTATGGTGAGGTGAGTTTGGCAGCAACCTTGGTGCAAAACCCAGTAACACCACTACATGAAAAGGACATTTTCAATAGTATCAGGATGATTCTAGGGAACAAGAGATAAATTTCTGTTTAATTAACTGTAAGTAAGAATAGTAATCACCATCTTAAACAGATGAAAAACAGAAGACAAATACTATGATAAAAGGGGTAGCAAAAGCTAAAATATCTATATTATATACAGACATCTCAGACCTCACTAGTAGTTACTGTTTTAAGTTCTTTCAGACTAATGGTATGGATCATTATTCTCTCTTAGAGCCCAAGTATAGGGGGCTGTGTTGACAGACCTCTATTTTTTACACAGTAATTTCCAAGTGTTAATCCATCAGTGATGAAGCTAATGCAAGAACTTTCCATTTTCCCATTCCTCTTCCTCCATCACCAGCCCATGCAGACCACAGGCCCCTCTGCTGCTGTGGCTCAGCCAAGAGCTCCTGGAGAAACATGCCTGGAGGCTGATGATACAACCCCTGAATAGTCACAGATCTGGTTAAAATGGTTCATCTGAATGTAGTCAGACCATTTTTAGTATTCATATACTTGAAGGAATATCCCACTGACTGCTGATGTGGAGGTCCCTCTACCTTGAGCCCAAGAGGGTTGAAAATAATAAGGAAGAAATGGTAATATTTTGCCACAAATTTCCCTGTCCATAATGCTGAAGAAGCTAAACGACTAATTTGAAAAACTGCAGTAGAATTTTGCTAGCAGGTCACATGCAACTCAATCAACAGAATGCAACAAGGTGCCAGGTAAATTTAGATGATGCAACTCTCTTTTTATTAGCAGAAGTTAATTAGCAAGTCTTCTATTTATGGCCCTTGTACTGGGACAAATAAAATCTCCAAATTTTCAAAAACATCCTCAGTTCAAAAGTTGTCCAGGCTCAGATATGTAAAAAGATTTATGATTCTTCTTCACTTCCTGGAAGAGAGGAAAAAAAAAATAAAAAATAGATAATTTGGTTGCTAAATCCTTTCCTAATTGCACACTCAAGTTGGATCCACAAAAGCACTTGTGCTGAGTACTGCTCCTTTAGCTTTCCTAATACAGCTGTTTGTCTTCCTCACTCCAAGCTGAAGAGCCAATTGAGTTTGCTACCAGGGTCAGCATAAAACATATGGAAAACTTAGCCTCTTGGGAGACAATGGAGAGCATGCCAAGAGATGTCTGAAATAATGGATAGAAGATGCCACAGGGGCAGCATGTCATACATCCTGGTATGCTAAGGCTGCAGAAGGTAGCACAGTTGTTCAAACAGCTTTCATTATTCTGAGCTATTTCCATAAACTTCCCAATGGCTGTTAAATACAAGGAGATATGGTAAGTGATGATTTCCTAATCTTTCAACCTGTGATCTTGGCTAGACAGTAGAGTATATGGATACGCTCATGTAGGCTTTGTCTGGCCCACCAAGAAAATCCACCAAAATGGATGGCTTTTCCAGTGGTAATTTAAAGGTTATTCAAGAATAACAGATACTGCTTTTTCAGTCTAAGCACGGAAGCGGATTCTGAGAAAAAAATAATTTTATGGACTTAATTCAGAGCATTTTACTGCATTGCTTGACATCCAGGACCAAAGGCCTATAAGGAGAATTTATATGTTTCTATCATATGCTATTGAGTTTTTAAGTATAGACATGGAAAGAACAAGATAAACTCCAAGAATATTATGACAAAAAGTGACGCTAGACTTTGGGCTGCAGCCTTCATTGTTGTAATGCAAAATTTCTGTTGGCAAAGCTAACAGAAAAGTAAAAAATCTGAGCCCAGACTGCACTGAATAAAATGTGTACAGGCAAATTTTGACTAATTATACAGTTCCTGAAGTAAAAGCAATAAAAATAATAATTACCTGTATTCTATATCTTGGATACTCAAATGGTACAACTGAACTCGACGGCTTCCAAAGACATGCCAATTTTCATCTTCCTTCCTTCCTTCCTTCCTTCCTTCCTTCCTTCCTTCCTTCCTTCCTTCCTTCCTTCCTTCCTTCCTTCCTTCCTTCCTTCCTTCCTGCCTTCCTGCCTTCCTGCCTGCCTGCCTGCCTTCCTGCCTGCCTGCCTTCCTGCCTGCCTTCCTGCCTGCCTTCCTTCCTTCCTTCCTTCCTTCCTTCCTTCCTTCCTTCCTTCCTTCCTTCCTTCCTTCCTTCCTTCCTTCCTGCCTTCCTGCCTTCCTGCCTTCCTGCCTTCCTGCCTTCCTTCCTGCCTTCCTTCCTGCCTTCCTTCCTGCCTTCCTGCCTTCCTGCCTTCCTTCCTGCCTTCCTTCCTGCCTTCCTGCCTTCCTTCCTGCCTTCCTTCCTGCCTTCCTGCCTTCCTGCCTGCCTTCCTGCCTGCCTTCCTTCCTGCCTTCCTTCCTGCCTTCCTGCCTTCCTTCCTGCCTTCCTGCCTTCCTGCCTTCCTGCCTTCCTTCCTTCCTGCCTTCCTTCCTTCCTGCCTGCCTTCCTGCCTGCCTTCCTGCCTTCCTGCCTTCCTGCCTTCCTGCCTTCCTGCCTGCCTGCCTGCCTTCCTGCCTGCCTGCCTTCCTGCCTGCCTTCCTGCCTGCCTTCCTTCCTTCCTTCCTTCCTTCCTTCCTTCCTTCCTTCCTTCCTTCCTTCCTTCCTTCCTTCCTTCCTGCCTTCCTGCCTTCCTGCCTTCCTGCCTTCCTGCCTTCCTTCCTGCCTTCCTTCCTGCCTTCCTGCCTTCCTGCCTTCCTTCCTGCCTTCCTTCCTGCCTTCCTGCCTTCCTTCCTGCCTTCCTTCCTGCCTTCCTGCCTTCCTGCCTGCCTTCCTGCCTGCCTTCCTTCCTGCCTTCCTTCCTGCCTTCCTGCCTTCCTTCCTGCCTTCCTGCCTTCCTGCCTTCCTGCCTTCCTTCCTTCCTGCCTTCCTTCCTTCCTGCCTGCCTTCCTGCCTGCCTTCCTGCCTTCCTGCCTTCCTGCCTTCCTGCCTTCCTGCCTGCCTTCCTGCCTTCCTTCCTGCCTTCCTGCCTTCCTGCCTTCCTTCCTTCCTGCCTGCCTTCCTGCCTGCCTTCCTGCCTTCCTGCCTTCCTGCCTTCCTGCCTTCCTGCCTTCCTGCCTTCCTGCCTTCCTTCCTGCCTTCCTTCCTGCCTTCCTTCCTGCCTTCCTGCCTTCCTGCCTTCCTTCCTGCCTTCCTTCCTGCCTTCCTTCCTGCCTTCCTGCCTTCCTGCCTGCCTTCCTGCCTGCCATCCTGCCTGCCTTCCTTCCTGCCTTCCTTCCTGCCTTCCTGCCTTCCTGCCTTCCTGCCTTCCTTCCTTCCTGCCTTCCTTCCTTCCTGCCTGCCTTCCTGCCTGCCTTCCTGCCTTCCTGCCTTCCTGCCTTCCTGCCTTCCTGCCTGCCTTCCTGCCTTCCTTCCTGCCTTCCTGCCTTCCTGCCTTCCTTCCTTCCTGCCTGCCTTCCTGCCTGCCTTCCTGCCTTCCTGCCTTCCTGCCTTCCTGCCTGCCTTCCTTCCTGCCTTCCTGCCTGCCTTCCTGCCTGCCTTCCTGCCTTCCTGCCCTCCCTCCCTCCCTCCCTGTCAAAGGGACTATTGACTATAATGTGAAAATACTCTGAGTGGACAAGGTTTTCAATCATATTTCCTCTTTAAAATACAATTTGATATCTTAGAAATCTAAATCTAGCAAAACCAAAATTCTTTGAAAATTATCTCCAGGTCATATAGACGTGTTTTGAGAATATTATATTCTACTCAATGTATGTTCTCTATCTTTTCTGTAATAAACACTCAGTTTTTTGACCTGCCAAATAATATTCCATATCCCTGAGGTTAGAAGATTATATGCAAAAGATGTTAAGAGCATAATTTCTCTTCATATTTACAACACACCCTGTCAATAAATCAGGTTTAAATAACACCCAGTGCTGTAAAATAAGACATTTGTGATATTTCCAGTAGTATTTTTGATATTTATTATAAAAGGGGTGTGGCATGCAACACTGGAAATGAGTTTTGGTATATAAAAAGAAACAAAAATTCTATCCCCTATAATGTGGGACAAATTATTATTTCAATATTATTAAATTTAATAATATTAAAATATTATTTCAATAAACTTTAATATGGGTTCATAGAGATAGGAACTCAAAATCAGTAGGATGCTGACATGCTTCAATTGATGCCTATCCATAAATAACTTTAGTTTTACCTACTATGAATACTACTTGAATGCTCCAGTTTATCTGCTTCTTTACAGAAGCATCCTTAAATCATCCCTTGACAGCTAATTGTTTGAACTCCCTCTAGACCTCTCTGTAATAAAAAGCAGTAACATCCTGTGGGACATTTGTTTTATCAGCAGCCCTTTAGCTAACACTCAGGATGAAATCCTCCACTGACTCTCTGCTGCAATCATAAGACTTTTTCCAGGCACTGATAGAGGAATAGAAACCTTTCTGGTCAGCACACTGCCTCATTGTCTAGCAGCCCTACAGCTACAGCAGCATGGACAGTTCTGGAGCTCTTGCTCAGGCCAGTAACAGCCACTTGGTTTAATCCCTCATCCGATAACCACACCTAAACAGTAACCTTGGATAGTTTCTCTGAAACCTTCAAAGAAGAACCCGCTTTCATAATCTGCATTCAGCTGTGGGAGCAGGTAGTCCAAAGCTGTGAATCTGTAATCGCCATTAACACCTTTGTTGGTCTTCAGCAAAATATTTAACTTCCCTCTCTTGGAAAGTTGCCTTCGGGAAATATTTTTTTTGCAGCTCACCAGCTCACTGTAGAAAGAGATAACTTTATTTGTCAATTTTATGTCAATTGACTTTTATTGTTGAGCTGCTGGAAGGATAACTGCAACTCACTTGCTGTGTTCTACACAGTAACACCTTTGACCACTACTGCTAGATTCAAAGATTTGCATTACAAAGCTGCTGCTGCAGCCCTTTTGGGGTGATGGTCAGAAGTAGGAAATACTGAATAGATATTGGCAGTGAAGGTCTGAGATAGCCAGCCTGTGCAGTGGATAGCAGTGTATATATGAGCTCTTTCAGGACACAGTTCATGATATCCTCAAGTAGGTGTCTGAAACAGGGAAGATAAATTACACCTCCATTGAGTCTGCAGGGAGTCCAGGCTGATTAGTTTAAATGTTGATGTCTCTATTGCAGCTTCATAGAGATAGCAGAGAAGAGTCACACAAAAGGAATTCTTGTACAGGAGTAGTTATGGCATCTCTAATGTGATCCAAACATCCAGAATTATCTTCTGTTGATATAGTTTTATCTACATCGTGAATGTTAGCATACCCTTTTTACCTGGAAGCTGCATTTTTGTACTCCACTTGCTATAACTACCCTGATAAACATTCAGTGGTTTTTGGCCTGGTTTCCTAGTGAGATATAATCCGAATGGATATTTTTAAAATAAAAAGCAACACTTTTTCTGGAGTTTCAAAATTAACATTTTCCTAGGGTCTGGTGGGAAAAAAACTATATTAGTCTACCAAAAAAGAAAAGAACATTTCTTAGGTTTATAAAGTTGCCAAGAAGAGACAAGAAAATAAAAAAATAAAAGGAAAAGAGAAAAGAGAAAAGAGAAAGGAAAATAAAAGAGAAAAAGGAAAGGAAAGGAAAGGTGCGGAAAGGTGCGGAAAGGAAAGGAAAGGTGCGGAAAGGAAAGGTGCGGAAAGGAAAGGTGCGGAAAGGAAAGGTGCGGAAAGGAAAGGAAAGGAAAGGAAAGGAAAGGAAAGGAAAGGAAAGGAAAGGAAAGGAAAGGAAAGGAAAGGAAAGGAAAGGAAAGGAAAGGAAAGGAAAGGAAAGGAAAGGAAAGGAAAGGAAAGGAAAGGAAAGGAAAGGAAAGGAAAGGAAAGGAAAGGAAAGGAAAGGAAAGGAAAGGTGCGGAAAGGAAAGGAAAGGAAAGGAATCTAAAAGCAGAAAATTAAATCAGTGAATAGTCATCTACTAGCTATGTCATTCGAGGTTATAGTTAGTTGTTATGCAAACATTCATCCTGTCCATAAATAGTTAGGAGTGTCACTTTGCTCAAAAACTGTCAAAATCTACTTTGGTTGTTAATTAACTCTATTTCCAACATTTTATAACGTACTTTATCTCCTATCTGCAAGTGATGAACCCAAGCTGAGGATATGACATTTCATTCATATTTGACTGGGTGAGTACAATTGTTCTACACTTTGGGAGCATGCAGAGTTAGAAAAACAGTTTCAGATTTGCCTGTACCTGAATGTTTCAAAATCAGCTACTGGGCCTGGCTTTCATGCCAGGCTGGAAAACCAGGCAGAATAATTTCCTATGACATACATACCATTTCAGTTTTGCTAGTAATGTCATGGGAACTGTTGTATAGAATCTGATCAGTTGTTCCTCTGATCTAAGAACAGCTCTGTCCATGAGTAATACCAGTTTCTTCAAAGCAAAGTTCAAAAAACACTGTAGGGGAAGCCCTATTTAATTATCTACCTGATGAATGATCCATTTTTCCTCATCTTTATGGCTCTGTTTATGCCTGAAGCCCAAAATATTTCAATGTTTTCCAAAAGAGTTGTTTGAGTTGTGTTTTAACACTCTTCATTATAGAGCTGTTTGGGTTTGTTGTCCATGCACACATCTAAATTCTTTTTGGGATTCAACCATAACAATGAGTTCCACAGAATTCTTTTAATCCAAAATACACATTTTATCCCATTCTAACTTTTCTTCCTTACCATCTCATTGATTTCCATTTGCTCTTTTATTCTGAGAAAGTCTATTAGTGTGCCATAAAAGAACACCAAAATCTTCTCTGTTCCAATGCTATTTTTTTACTGCATAATAGTACATAATTTGCTCTTCTTACAGTCTCTATACTTTCTCAGTTTATCAGACCCAGAAGAGAACTCCCCATAAGCATTATCAGTTTGGAAGAGACTTACACTAAGTTTATGGAATCTGAAGGAATGAATCAGTTATCTATTTTTTTTTTCCTATTTTGAATGTCTTTGGTATGAAACAGGTAAGAATTTGAAGTGAAAAGAAAATTAATACAGGACAGATAATACTACTGTGGTTAGCTCTATCCTTTCTGCCCTAAATGTCAGATTCTGCTCTTCTTTTTTGAAGGAGGTGATGGGGAGGATGGAACTCTTGTTTTATCCAGGAAGTCAGCATAGAACAATCTTTTAGGAGAAGCAATAGCAGGGGGTGAGTCCTGTGCCTTTCTAAATAAAGTTATAAAGACATCAGCATTCTCCTTTCCCTTTACCCACACAGCTGTGAGGAGGAACAAGGAATCTTCTGGTTCAGTTCAGAGCTTAGCCTATCAGATCCCACCCATACACACAAAAAGAATATC
Organism: Cyanistes caeruleus; assembly: GCF_971803275.1. Taxonomy (NCBI): domain Eukaryota; kingdom Metazoa; phylum Chordata; class Aves; order Passeriformes; family Paridae; genus Cyanistes; species Cyanistes caeruleus. The sequence continues at coordinate 38,396,461 of NC_141702.1, forward strand.
ATGAGCTGGAAGGGACGACTTGTCCAGCTCTTAAGTGGATGGCCCGTACAGGGATTGAACCCAACATTGGTGATATAAGCACTGAGCTTAGCTCAGGGTCAGGCAAAAAAAAAAAAATTAAATTTGGCTTAGATGGAGGAAGGAAGGGAAATTGTGAACTTAATGGACAGTAGAGTTTGAACATCTCACACATCTCACAAGCAGAAAGTTTCCATACAGGCAAAAAGCAGGCAAACTCCACATGTTACGCTGCACTAGGAAACAGTCCTGTCATGTTTGGTGAGGGAGGCTGACCTTGGAATGTACCCCTAGGGGACTTCACAAAGATGTGCTCCCACTGCTGCCGCACTCAGAGACAGCACCATGCCCCTCACTGTGCCTGCAGTGCTTGTGCTTGAGCTCAGTGAGTGCTACGAAGTACAAGTCAAGGCTTATCACGACTGTGACAGTATTATTTTTGGACCCTGAGCATAAGCAAGCTGCACTTATAAAGTGTGTTATTTCAATATATTCAGCTTTCTTAAAAAATGTTTAAAGCTAACCCAAGAGAAAACAGTGTTTTCTCTAGATCTTTGTGACAGTGAACTGTGGGAATTATTGAATTATAATCTTCAGGGACCTAGTATAATCTCTTGTGCCTACAGCCTTAAACTTGTGATGAAAAGGTTGCACTTTACTGAAGAGGTTACAATCTTCAAACCAGTCCATTGGTAAAGAGAGCACTGTGACTTCAGCTGTGCTTTCCATAAGCCCTTACACAAATATGTCATTAATTAGAAATAAAACATTTTGAAGAAGTTGGAAGTTGAATAGGAGACTACATAATGTAATGAAATAACTGAATTTAGATTTCCACAAGACAATTTTTTTTTTATTATTTTGCTTAATCATTCAGAGACTTTGGCATTATAGAACTTAAAATTTTCATCAAAAAAAAACTTCCCAAAGAAAATTCTTAATCGATATTTTCTGGTTATATTTTATTCTACAGGGCCTGTATATTTTGTTTTGCTTTAGGCTTCACTAAAATGGTTTAACTTTCATAAAAATCTTCAGAGGAAAGGAATTTAATTTATAAAAAAAGAAAAAAAATTCCAACTGACTCAAAACCCAGGGCTATGAAAACAGTGATAATCCTAGGAGTGAATATTACTCTGCCAGTGTGCTTCTCTAAGTCCATGATGCAGACCCCTGACAGAACATCTGTGTACTGCAGTTGGGGCAAAACCAAGAGCTGAAACAGCAGTGGTGGCAGAAATCTCTTAAGCTCCTAGAGCACCTATGCTTACACCATCCACCTTTGGGGATGTTTTTTAGTATTTGTAAAAGGCTTATTTGGCTGGCACAAATTGATCACACAGAAGCCCTTTGCCAGTGTAGCACTGAGGTAAAACACGGTTACTGTGGCTCATATATACAACATAAGCTCAGGTTGTATAAACCCCGTTCAAATGAAAAAAGATATTGGGGAGAAAGGACTGTGCTACTAAATCACTGAGATGCTTGACAGTGGTGATCATGGAGCTTTGTAGGACTTGGGATTGTCCATACAAAAGACCCCAGTCTTTTGTATCCAGGGAGAGCAAAGGAAAAGGCACTTCCCCCACACTGAGGCAAGCAGAGGCTGTGTGTCCTAAAGAGGTGGAGCTGAAGCTGTGAGTGAAACCTGATAAACTCTTCTTTCGTAGATGGTTTGTGACCTCATTGTGATTTCAGTAGCTGGTTTTAGCAAAATGGAGCTAGCAGCTTGAAACTTAACCCTGCAGGGAAACCCAAACTGCTTTGGAAAACTCTGTTTCAATGTTTGCTGGGCCACAGTGCTTTCCCATTTTGTCATGGGTTATTCCAGTGCAGAAGGGCCAAAAAATAAAATCTTATGTCCTGAATTACCCTTGTTCTGGATGGTCCTACTTTGCAGCAGGGTCAGTGAGGTAGAGGATGAGGTCAGTGAGGCACACACAGGCTTATGAGATAATTTGAGAAAAAAAATCCAGTTCCAGTATCTAGTCCTGTGAGCATTTCTGGGGACTTCAGACAATTCAAGAGGTGGCAAGAGAGGTTTGCTGTTGCACTTACTATCATGTACACTATGCATTTAGTTACTTGTGTAAAGCTACCTTATGCCAGTTAGAAATTTTTTGATAATTTCCTTTCAGGGGCTGTGGGAGCCATAATATCCCATCCTCAGTTAAGGGAAGCAGCTTTAATGATGTGTCCTCCTCTCTTCCCAAGTGGATCCTCATCTACTCTTGAGCTGACGGACAACAAATGTCTTAAAACTACCCCTATTTCTCTGCCATATGTTTTCTGGGTGTGTGCTGTGTCATCCAGACATGGAGCTACTCATATTTCAAAAGGGTGCTGGAAGGCACACATCTTCCACAAGGCTTGCTGAGAACTAATAACAGCGGAATTGCTGCCATTGAATGTAGCTGCTATTTCTGTGAAACAGCTGGACCTTCTGGCATCCTGATTCCCATTTTCTGGACAGACAGACAGACAAGGTACTGGAAGGTAAAAGGAACTTTCAGATGTGGGGAAGCAAGACTAAACAGCAACAACAAAGCTGTAGGTCCCGTGGCTTTTGTTCAGTAGCATGGAATGAGTGAAGTTCTTCTGGGGGGGGGAAGATGGTGACTTCTGTGAATGCTGCAGACACCAAAAGTATATATCAAGAATATATTTTCACATGCAGAAGTTAAAAAAGTATGCTTTGATTTCTAACCTTCCTGATTTTTACTCATGTGGTAGTGGTCAGATGTTAACTTCCTTGTTTTCCTTTACCAGGACTGATTAGGGGATGAACTACTAATTTTTTTTTTCTCATTGCCATTGTTTTACTCAGGAGCAGTATAAACACCTAAGTGGGAATGTCATGACTAAAGGAGAATTAAGCATACTAATCTGCTCTCCATGCCAGCCATTAATATACTACATACCCTGTCTCCACTTCACTTTCATATTCATTACTTCTTTAATGAAAAAAAAAAAAAAAAAAAGATATTTTAATGGTCAAAAATTCTAAATGATTAATGGTACATCAGTTAATGACATTTTAAAAGTATTTCAGGCTGGAAATGTGACACTACAATCATTAAAAATCAGATTCAATTTCCAAAGGTCCTAATCTTAAACTTTATACTGCTGGCAGAAACATAAAATGATATCCCGTAAGCACGGGTGCTTCTGTATGATGGAAAAGCTCAGGAGTTTTGTGAGCGCTGCCAGAAAATAATGTGTTCTCGGAAATTCTGGAAGTTGAGCAGGAAGATAACTGATGAGGATATGACAAGGCAAATGAACAAATTGTTCAGTATAGAGGAATGCTTAATACAGAGAGATCTTTTTCTCTGAGACATTGTTTGGGGTCCAAGAGTAGCATAATGGCTCCAAATGGATAAAAACAACAGTAAATCCCATTCTCATGCATTATGCATAAGATCTCGCTATTGGAGTTTACACCACCATCTGGTGTTTAATTATTCCCCCTTTACACCACACGGTGGTGTGAATCTAATGAAATGAATATGTACATTATAATAATTTGGTGCATAGATTCTGGTTTGCTAATTATTAGGTGCCAGGCATCCTTTTCTAAAACTGAAAGTTTAAATTCATTCTAAAAACTGTTTCTGTAGGCTTTCACAGGCAAATACGACAATTACTTGTTCCACTCTCTAAAGATCCATTATTTCTATATGGCTGGTTGAGTTTCTCTAACATCTGTACAACATAAATTAATTATACAGTAGTGTCAGAATTTGCATTATCATACACTGTTAGTATTGTTAGAAAGGACTGTGTCTGTTTCTATTTTTAAAAAGAAATATATATATATGTATGTATATATATATACACACACACACATACACATACTTTGGTATTGAATGCCTCTCTTCCTGCTTACCATGCTGACACAGTGGCTGTCACTATCTACACTAAGTTTTGCTATGTATCCAGGGGTTTTTTTTCCCACATTATCACCTGTAGACCATTAGATTTCAATCTGTCATCAGTGTATCTGAAACCAATATCCTGTGTTATTAGTTAGAATGGTAGTTTCTACCTGGCAATAAGCCCTGCTGTGAAGAGTGAGACTCCTCAGAAAGCACAGTGATCCCACTGCCCCCAGAAAGGATGCTGAAAAATGACTGGATCCCCCATTAACAAATAATTGTGTCCTCATATTTTTCTGTTAACAAATGTACTCATAAACTGGGATACAATGTAAGGATAGTCAACAGGATTTTCTGGAATAATCACTAAGAAAACTTGGAAGGCTTTAGGAGTATGTTCAACTGTGTCAGTTCCTACCAGATGATGGTTATCTGCTACAATAATGCTGTTAAGGGACACTCAGATAACCAATTCATCCAGCAGTGTAACAACCTACAAATTTAATTTACTCTTCTATGTTTTGATATACTTTTTAGCTCAGTGATTTGTGAAATTGTGAGCAAATTCACAAGGTTAGTTATAATATATAGCACTAAAACATGTCTAAAAGCTGCAGAAATTCATATTTGAAGAGATACTTGAGAAAATAAAACAAAGTAGAATGGCAAGAGAGTCTGAGAACCTGGAACAAAAGTATTTTGATGTAGTGGTTTGGTGTAGTTTTTTCCACCTTTGAATTTTTTCCTATTATTTTACCTGCGCTTTTCCTTGATCTGTATTTCAGTAATCTTAAAAAATAAAGATAAAAAAGAAGAATTAGAAACCCTACTGCTCAGATAATTTTCAATGAAGACTAAAACCTCAGTTTCATATTGACAATTCAAATCACCCAATCTCTTCTTTCCTTCCTCCTGTTCATGAAAACTTTGATAACACATATTAACTTGCAGTCAATGCTTGTTAGAAAATGAAGAAAACATCACAGTTCAGAAGAGCATTTTTCACTCTTCTGCAAGGAAGAAAAAAAGCCTAGTTAAACTTTTTATTCATTGTTATGTTTGTTTTAATCAACAGTCTTTTGAAATTAATATGTAGATTTAAATAGCATGGAGAAAACTATAGTTTATAGCAGACATTGAAGAAAGTGTATGTATCAAAGAGAAAAAACCACTCAATTGAAATTATTGTACTTACCCATAGCATTAAAGGAATTCTTTCACTCTACCAACTTTCAAATTTTTACAAATACAATTGAAGAAAAACTTCTAAGTTCAGTAATATCACCAAATCTGAATGCTTAAAAAATGTACAACTTGCAGAATCAACAGCTAAGCAAATAATCTGCCATTTTCATTTTGTTGTAAAAAACAGAAAAATACCATTATATTTACCATTTTCCAAATATCCGTATTTGAGTACTATAAAAGCTAAACAAATTCAGACATAGGACATTTCTATATAGTCCTGGTAGGTATAAAGAGTGATATTCATAAAAATAATTAATACAATATTTTCTGATAGAGGCTCTCATTTTTTCGTGTGTGTAAAATGGTGATAGAAAGAATTTGAATGGAATAATGATTGTCTTGGTAACAAACCTCACTTTTTTTAAAAGAGAAAGCTAAATAAGAAGCTATCAAAAAGTCTAACAACATCCATCAGTTGCTTTTGACACAGAGTATGCTGTTTCCCAACTGCTTCTGTCTCCAGGAGCTATTCTGTATTCAATGGTCCTGGAGAAAGTGGTAATGCTGTGGCATCTGTATCAGCTCTGTGGGCTGCCAGCAAAGCTCTAAAAGTTCAATTGTTGGTTGTATTTCTAGCTCTTGAAGAAATTAGGGAAAGGAGTCCATGGGGTTAAACTTAGTATTATCTCATCAACATTATCTCATCAGCATTCAGTACCACTGCTATGCCATGAAGGAGAAAAAATAACAGAGAAACACGAGAAGAGGAATAGATAAAAGGCAAGCACTGAGAGGAAAAACATGTTGTTTCTTAATTGAGCTGGAGGAGGGGAAAACATTGCTTGCAGCTCTCTTTTGATGAGAAACCTTGTGCCCATGACTACGTAGGTTAAAAATATAGTGTTGTCTCTAATATGCAGTCACATTGCAATTCTTATATGGTAAATAAATGGTGAAAATTCAAGAAGAAAGCAAGAGGAGGAAGTGAAGAAAAATATAATTCAGCAATGTGGGCATCCATAGGAAGTAAAAGGTTAACTTATCTGACTGAAGACATCATTGTAACCCCTTTGAAGCTGTGCATATTTACATCAGCTGAGATTTTCTCTCCTTTCTTTCTCCCTATGTCTCAGTCCCTTTCGCCCCACCATATCCCAAAGTGTCTCTGGTGGTGTTTGTAGTTCCATTCTGTAGTTTATACTGTACACAAAATGGCAAGCACAGAAGAGCTCACAAACTTGTAAGGATGTTAGATTCAGTGTTAAGTCACTGTCTCATACCTGACTTTTTTTCTGAGCCATCTAAACTGCACATATTATTGATGCTACAATTTTCTTTTTTTACTTCCTTTTTACTCTTCAAACAACAGCAACCCTACCTATTATCTGGTCTGGACTAGGATTAAATATATCAAATCTGAAATGGAATTCTCAATGTATTCTATTTGCAGACTCAGAATAAACATGGCAAGAACAGCCCCTGTAATGGCATTTTGGCACTTTGGCTCACAGGTGGCAGAGGAAGGTACAGAAACTGAAAAAATAAACAAAACCAACCCCTAAAAATAAACCAGTAAACAAAATATCCTTGAACTTGGGATAAAGGTTGGGCTTGGGGCAGAGTCTCAATACTGCTCTTATTGTAACTAATCCTAATGCAGTGTTTTCTAATTATAGAATAAACATTCCCTCTCGGATGGAGCTGCCTGTCAGCCCACTCTACAGGAGAAATGGCCATATGGACTGCTCTGCAGACGGCTGGGCAGTGGCATGTGTACAGCTGTGCAGGACGAGCACCCAGGTGTTTCAGCCTGCCTGTGACAGGCAGCCAGCAGGCAGTTCTGCAAGGGTGGGGAGGAAACTCAGTCAGGGTGAAAGAAACCTGCAAGATGGGGTTTGACATGAAATAGCAATAACAATAAATAACATTAATGGATAAAAAAGGTGCTCTTTTTTTTTTCTTTCTTTTTTTTTTTTTATTTTCCCCAGGTCAGATTAGGGTTTTCCATAAGGAGCAAAGTCTGATCTTGTTTAAGATTTGCTGAGACTGTAAATAAGAAATACAAATATAACACAAGCGCAGGCATCCATGAGGTTGCTCAAGATCATGTTAAAAATAGTAAAAAGGATGGAGTTGCTTTGCTGCCACATGAACTAAATGAGCATACCTGAAACAGACAGATAGCACTGATTTCTATCCCCAGATTTTCTCAACTTCCGTTCCTGGATCCTCTGCTACCTGATTCCAGTGGCTCAGCTAATACAGGTTTGCTGTGCTATGCTAAATATACCACGTAGACCATAGGGAATGCAAAGTCACCTCACTGACTTCTTCCAAGTCTCTTTTGACTTGTGCTGGTGAAGCTGCAATAGAAATCTGAGCTTCTTTCTGTCACAGCTGAATCTGGAACAGATATGTTTTATGCTACCGTCAGCTGAATCCTGCACACAGCTGCATCCAGATTCAGATATAACCATATACACAAATAACAGTGCTGTGAAGCTGTGAGCACAAAGGAAATACAGATTGAAAAAGCTATTACAAAGTGCCAGAGAGTGCTTTGTGTTATACAAAAATACTTATTACTAAGTATTTGCACTGGTTACAGAGCTTTAGAAATGCTTTAAAGGATGCTCTTAACCAATGCATGCATATGATGAGGAACACCTGTAAATATTTCTGATTATCAGTCAGTATATGGAGGCTGTTATTTTGCTTTGGACTGAAAAACTTGGAAAAAGACTTTGAGAAAAATACATTTCTAAAACACAGCAAAAATTAGCATGATATCTAACATATGTGCAGTTTTCTTAAATGTAAAATAATACATTAATGAATGTGATGAAATGAAACATGATTTAATAAAAACCAAAAGTTAACTTTTTTTTACTTTTAAATGTTGTCTTACACTATATACACTATTGACTTCCTTATACATTGGAAAAAAACAGAAAATTAAGAATGTCAGCCTAAGCATCTTTGAACTTTTAACAAATGTGGATCCCCACTTCCTATAATAATCATCCTAAGCTTGATAAATTTTTCAGTGATTTAGTGCAATGGCCAGTGTGTCAAGAGTCTGTACCAGTGGGAGTCTGGGCTGAGGAATGGACTAGAGGGGAATTAAACACAATTGAGTTTTGCTCATTAGTTTTTAACAAGTCAGAAAACATTCATCCCCTTAATGAAAATAATTGAGTGTTATAGAAAGTCAAATGTAGGACTTATCTAAGAGAGTTCAAAAAAAAATTAGACTTCTCCTTGGAATTCTCCTTCCCTTCCATGGAGGCTTAGAAATGGGAAAAGTTGCCTTCTGGATATGTCACTTGCTCTTCAATGAGTACAAAAGGAGACCCGACTGATTTCTTCGACTAGGCTAGCTCTTACATAGCTGCACTAAGAGGGATGAATCCCATCTGTGGGGTGAGATTTTTGAAAGTGCGTACATGATTTCTGGGTTTACTTTTCACTGGCTCTCTGGAAACCAGTGTTTCTCAATTACTTATATTTAGAGTTTGTTTGAATTCCAATAAAATGAAAAGACAAGCACCGTACCAAAATCCAGGTAAGCTGGTTCTCTTTAATTCGCAGTTTTTATGCATTTTTTAAGCATAACTTACAATTTCCTAGCCTGTTTCTTTGTTTGCTCATGCTTGGGAAAGCTGTGCAGAAGATGTATGCATCCACATGGGGATACAGATATTTAACAAGTATGACAGAAGAAGAAACATCGTAGAACCTTCAATAAAACTGCTCAGGGAAAGAGAAAATAACCCCAATGATTGTGCATTGCCACACACAAAAATAATTTCCGCTGTAACTAGGGATCAGTGATTGTTTATAGTTTGAGACATTAAAGTAGTTCCCGTATGTACACTAGCTAAAGAAAATTTTAAGCTGAAATCAGTCATACCTGTCATCTCTATTTGATTATTAAATATAATTTGCCTAAAAATAGGATGCAATATTGTGTTCTATTAATTATATTCCTGAGACAAGGGGTTGCTCTCCAGATGAAAAACGGATGCAGGGTACAAGGATTTCATACCTGAGTGGTAAAGCACACCTTTCTCCATAGCCCTACTGGGTTTCACAACCCTCCACCTCATGACTTACTGCAGAAGCCAATGTTAAAGCCCTTGAGCACCTAAATTCCCATTAGTGAAGTTCTCCTAGCCACATAATCTTGGCATGCACAATAGTTTAATTCTGTTAGCATTAAAGAGTGAGGTGCCAAGATCCTGCTTAAATCTCAGCTTGATTAATAAAACAAGTATTTCCAGAACAGTTTTACCTGGATAGACACACAGTGTAGCCAGGCTGTAAGAAAGACAAAGCTGCTGTAACATTAAAGGGGCAATTCAGTGGTTGATGAGATGTGAGGGAGTTAAATTTTGAATTTTCTTCTGACTGAACCCAAGCTGCCTGGGGGTACCACTGATAAGGTATTCCAGACCAGGAATCTCTCAGCCTCTTCTGTCTCATTTACCAGGAAATAATTGAATAACAGAGGAGCCAGAGGTAGAGCAGAACAATTAGCCAGCCTGCCACTTAGAGCACGCACCTGGAATGTGGGATCACCCCCTTCTCAAGGGAATATAAGTGATCCAAAAAGAGTGAAACACCTTCATCAGGTAGAAATGCAAGTGTTCCCCCTCTCTTTATAACCAGGTGGTTTCCATTTACATAGTAGGTGATTGTTTATACTACTTTACTAAAGGGGGAAGGGAAAGCAGGGAGTGGGAATTATATATCCCTTACTATATTGGGAGTTCTTTAGGTGAGATAAAGAAGGCAGAGGAGGGAAAACATCTGCATTAAAGACACCAATTTTAATGCTAATGCTTAATCCAAGACCCGTGAATATTTCTGAAAGCTGAACAGATATCAATAGTAGTGATTCTTATGTCCTTGGAGAAGTACATCTTTTAGGAGTTTCTGATTAAATAGAACTCTTCAAGTCTTTTGATGTTCCAAGTCCATAATGGGAAAATTTTGTGCTCCATTTTCTTCCCTGTGGTCAGATATTCCTGTGATTTCCTTTGGAATGTTCTGGTACTTGTTGGACACATTCTTGCATGAAATATATCTACAATATGTCTACAGAAAATTAGACAATAAAAGTTACTGATCAGTGCACTGAAGAGCTTTCATAAAGCCAGTAAAGGAGCAACACCAGAGCTGGGGTAAGAAGGGAACTCAAAATCCCACCCAACACCGTAGAAAAAAAGCAAGACCAGCAATTAGAGTAGTTCAGGCTGCCAGATATCTAGCCACTTCATTTTGGATTTGTGTCCTCTTTTAGGTGTCCTGATTACTTTGGACATGTAAAACATATACATCTTCATTTACTCTATGGAATTTGTGTGGTCACATGCCTGAAGACTAGCATGTAAATCTCTGCTACAACCTTATCCTAATTTCCTTATCTAAATCTTATGAGACAGAATTCAAACTGGTATCAGGAAATATGTTCCTGAGGGACCACTCACCAAAATTTTTTTATGCAACTCAGTGTAAGCATTTTCACAACTGGATATAAAAATTAGTTTTTTTTTTTTTTTTTTTTTAATCATTGTATCATACAAAATTACTTCTCTATTGTATCTGCTTTTACTTTTGTTGTTTCCAGACTGAGACTCTGGCCTTGCAAATGTCTAATTTTGAGCATGTGAGTAGTACTTTGGAGTTCAAGAAGGGCAACAGAAGTGACCAGAGACATCTGACCCCAATTTAAACCTTAATCCCATGAAGATTTTTGAATATGAAATCAATATGACTATTCTCAGAGCTAAGTGTAGGAATGTGAACTCTTTACAAGGTTGGGACCTACTAGAATAGGCTCTTTTAATTTCATTTAGTGCAGGAATCCCATGTTTCTGACAATTTTGTTGTTCTTCTTGTAACCTTTCTTATTACTGTTTTGATGTTTGGGAAAGATGATTATCTCAGGGGTTTCAGCAGGACCAAAGGTGTTTAGGTGTTTAGAGCTTTCCAATATCTGTTGATAAGATCTTGTAAGAAAATAAAATTTCCACAGTTCTGCAAACTGTAAGCATATGCAAATATTATAATGCATTCACTTGCATCATTGAACCTTCACAGAACTCAGGCTTCTAATGGAGAACAGTCCCCTGCTGGCTTGTGTTGTGAAGCATTATCTTCACATGTATCATTAATTTTATTTTCATAGTATTAGGGCTCATTAATCCATTCCTAGTTGCCTTGTATTTAAAAATAGAAATTATTAAAGTGGATTGCTCTTAACTGCGTAGTAAATAAATTATATAAGTTATTTCGCTCTTAAACTTGTGTCATAAAAGTGTCTTATTATTCACACATATGTGTACACAAGTAAAGATACACAATTTTATATCTTCCTTAATAAAACAGAAAATTCTTTTAAATAAAATTCTGTTGTTTCTATAGTGATTATATTCCAAGTCTAGGAATTCAAGGTGAGATACACTCTGCCTTAAACCCATCAATGTCCCTAAAAGAAATTCAATATTCTTGTACTTTTTGAAATAGTCTCATTCCTAAGGCATTTAAAAACAATATTTTCATTCTTAGATTAAAGCCCCCTGAGTGCTCAAATATAATTTTCCAGATATAAAAATTACATTCACACCAAGCAGTTCAAATAGACACACAAACTCTCTCAAAGCCTTTAGAGAAGCTTGACAAATATATGATTATATTTAGCATCCTCTGGCATGCTGTCTGTTGTTTGGGATATTTTTTTGTCTATAGAGGGTTGATTTAGACTAGTGATAGAATCCTGATCTAGGTCCTAAGCTACTCAACAAGAGGGGACAGAGAACACTTACATGCTGACAAAGCACCCAAACTCTTGGTAGGGTCTGTGGAGTTTTGCAACACTCAGCTTGTTTACAATCAAGCAGTTAAAAGTCACAGGTCAAGAGCAAAGGAAGACTGGTATTTATCTGGTAAGAAAGGAACTAGATGAAAATGAAATCGTTGTCCCTACTCTGGGACTGGTGTCCTGCTTCATCTTTTAAGACTCCCCTTACTGCTAACTTTCAGTATAAAGGGCCAGGACTTTGGTAAAGGCAGCTGTGAACAAGATGGATCCCAAATGGTGAAGACAATTCACATTTCCCCTTTGTTCCTGATTTCTCAGGAAAAGAGGTGAGGAGAGTTAAATTCTAATATCAGGATGCCATGAAGGAAGGTAGCATCTTTTTGTCTGTATGTTACCAATATAGCATATTAGTAGTATGTAGAACATTGCCAGCAAAAGCTCTCTCACCTGCAGCAGGATCTGAAGTGAAGCATACAGCATATCCCCTCCAAGCCTCACACCACTGTGGGTGCAGGGAATTCAGGTATCTCTGAAATTCCCCTCTGCAACAATCAATTCTTCACATTTTTAGAAAATAATTCCTTCATCACCTCTATTAGGCAGCTGGATTCCACTTCAGTTTATACTGAAACATCTGCAGAGGGGAATAGCATTTTACATTGCTTTGCTTTACCTTTATAGCTTACTTTTCTGGTTTGACTTGCTTAATTTTATTATCTAGTTAATAGAGATCCTACTGTTTTGTTTTTTTTTTTATGCAGTCAGCTTTTTCCTTTGAAAATTTTTCTAAGTTAAGCTTATCTTTTTCAGTACTTATAGATAGCTGAATGTTTTGTCACACTGTCCCCATGAATTCACAAGGTCTAAAAACAGTTTCCTTCTGTTGAATAGACTGTTAAATCAGCTCTGTGAGCGGTAAACATGTCAAGAGTTTATCTATGTCCTGATTTTGGAGGACTGTAATATATTAATACAATGTTTTATTCTCTCCTGCATTGTATCATTTCTTCATGGATTATTTCTGCCATTCTCGAACTCAGAGTCACTTCAAGCAATAACTGCCAGAGAATTGCTTCCTTCTTTCTCCCACACTTCCTTTCAAAACACACTCTGCCTTAAATATAAGAAAGACTGTAAATTTAATATCTTGCAGCCCTGCAGGGTTAGAAACAGAAGCTTTATCCCATTAGAAGCAGATGGTTCCTACCTTCCCAAAGGGTCCTACACAGCTTTAACTGGAGTCCCTGGAAAGTCCTGAAACAGTATGTTGTGACAGACTCTTCACACCTGCAATCATGCCAGTTGCTAACCTACCCTATACACCTACCTTTGGAAAATTGGAATACAGTAGCACAATGACACTGAATGCAGAGAAATAAAAACCTTTGCTTTTTAAAAAAATTATATAAATAAAAATTGGAAATATCCCAACATAACAAAGATTTCAAACTCCAGTTGACATGCGACATCTAATTCAATGAAAGGTTGTATATACCATGTGCTGCTGATGGTGATTAGGGATTTCCTCTGGCAGAACAGCTAAGGCCTGAAATCTGTCATTTTGATTTACATTAGCTGATGATAAGTCTGTCTCACTGGTAAGTCAGCAAACACTTAGGAACATCGGACTAGGATGAAATTAATTTTCGAAATGTAGTTCAACTCCTGATATCACACATATCTATAACACATAATAATTTTAATAAATTAAATAAATTCCACTTTAAAAATAGGTCAGACATTTTTGGGGTGGTGCTCTTTCTGTAGATAAATTCTGTAGTTAAATCATTGTTCTTATGGCAAAAGTCTTTGTTTTTCTTACCTGAATCATCATTAGCACTTAAAGAGTTAAACTTTTTTTTTTTACCTTCTTTTCTATGCATAAATTAATAAATACCCAATAACATTTTGTTTCTTTCTGTAAGAAGGTTTTCTCTAGATCTTATGCACCTTTCTCCAACCTATTCCAGTTTTAATACATCTTTTGTTGATTGTATGTGATCAGAATTACATACATTGTTTTTTTTTCATGACATTTCACTTTTGCCCTGTACAATGTCATTGATTCCTGCCTGTCTCCTCTGAAAACACTTAAATTGATACTTTGTAGGATCACATTTTTCTTTACCATGGTCGTACTGTCGTGATGGTACATAGTTGTTTGTTACATGTAGAGACAGAGTTTCTTTCTCTGTCATTTCCAAGTAATGAATTTCTGATTTACTGAAAAAAAATATTATTAATTCCTAAATGCACAACCATATATTTCTTACTATTAAATCTCATTGTGCTTCTATTTTTCCAGTACTCAGGGTCATCCAATTCTTTCTGCATGATATCCCAATTTTCCTAACAAGTTACATATTTCATTTAACTCGGTATCGTATTTCTTTCAAGGTTATTAAAGAAAATATTAACGAAGCCACTCAAGAGACCAATCACTAAGGAACTGCAGTTGCAGCCTCTCTCTACCCGAGTTCATCCCTGTTCTTTACTCCTATTGTCACCCCTCCTTTAGTCCCTTCTCCACTTTATAATTCCCAGATTAATCCTTTTTTTCTCCTCTTCTTAACTAACAATTCCTGTGTGGTATCAGACTGATAAGATCTGTTCTCTTTTCCCATCTAGAAAATCAATCATTCTTCAATGCATTCTATCAGGTTAGACTGGAAATATCTTATTCTTTCTTTCAAAATGTCTTTCAGAAGAAGCCTTGAATATTATTATTTATCAGACTAATGGGTTGTCATTCTGCCCTCCTTTTCATACCTTATCTTCTATTCTCCACTGATATGAAGCAACCCAGGAAATAATAAAAAAAATTAGTTATAAAATCTTGCTGTGAAGTTTACAATTCTATGTTTCATTTTGCTGCGAATTCTGGAATAAAAAGACTTTGTTCCTCTGCTTTGCTTGCCTTAAGATCTTCATATTTTAGATCTATCTCAGTTGCAGTAATAACCATTATAATGGATAATAACCACTAAACCACTATTGACACACTCATCACCTTACCAGTGTTTTCATGTTCATCATCATAATCAGATTCATGGAAAAATTAGGAAAATATTAATTTAAATAGATATCTTCCTACTCTTGTTGCATCTTACCACTGATTCTTCTATTCTTCATCTTTTTTATTTATGGGATTGAAGCAATTTCTAACGGCTTGACTCACAAGCAATATATAGGAAACAGAAATGTAAACCTTTCCAGTTTATTGTTTAATTTCAGTTTGTACCTATATATTCTATTTTCTGTTTGTATGTGATCTGTTTTCATTGTCTTCCTGCATTTTTGAGGTCCTTATATGATTCAGATGATTCTTCTCCTTTTGTTGAAATAAAATCTGAATCCTCTTTCCAATCAAGTTGCTGAATGCTATGGAGTAGTTTGTTTCACTCTCTGATTCTTGTATTTTATCAGAAGATGACCTTTCAAAAAAGAGAACCTCAACAACAAACAGACTCTTCATTTATCTTTATTTAAAATGTGAATTGAATAAGAGACAAGAAATAGGTAATCACTGTAGTTTTTGTGAATGACCAAACAGTTTCTACTATAACTACTTTCGCAAAGTTACTGAAACATTCAGAGCTTCATGTTGATTTGGCAACTGGCTGGTGAAGTAGGTACTGATGTTTTCAGAGAGACAGAGAGGAGCTCACAAATGGAACAATGATTTTTTTAATAGGAAAAATGTCTGGTATTTGGTACAAGTGAAAAAGTATATTGACAGAATTTATATTAGTATATTTTGTAAGACCTTAATTTAAAATCCTCCTTATTCATTTTGTGAAGATATTAAGAGGAGAGTGTTTCCATATAAATGAGTTTATAGTATATTTGAAGAACATCATGACATCTTCCTGAAAGTCTCTTCTCTAAATACAGAATGAACCCAGCCCTAGTTAACTTGTGAAATTATGATAATTTTGGTGGTCTGGCTGCGGATGTTGTGTGGTTGCTCAAGTCAATGGCAAGAAGAAAAAACTGAAAATCAATAAATCTCTACCTGAATATTGATTATACAATATCTTTCTTTGCTCTTCCTGGGATTAGCTGGTGGTCTATTGTCCATCAGCAAACAGTTACTTAAGCAGAAGCTAATGTTACAGACGCTATAAAAAGAGCAGCAGCAGAGCAAACAGATTAAATCAGATCAATTCCAACAAAAACTCTCTCATCTTGAAACAATTTAAACTACTAAGGGTAAGTAAACAGAAATAATATATTTTCTTTCACCTTCAACAACCACAGTTGTCAGTAGTTGCTTTCATATTTCCCCTTGTCATATATGATAAAAGGTTTCATATCTTTCCCAGTACGAGACTCTTTTAAACTGTTAACATGATTATTTTTCTTTAGTTTACACATTTATTGTATTTACATGATGTTGTGAAAATTTTTTAAACAAGAATTCTTCCTACAGATATAGAACATGAAAAGCAGATATAGGAGATTCAAGGATCTTCTCTTTTCTATAAAGAAATAAAAAAGCAACTTTGACAACTTTTAGAGTCTAGTTTTATTTCTATATTAATACCACCAGCCTAATTCTCTACAATATAGCTAAAGTCTTTATATATGTTCATACATAGAAACAAAACCATTTACATGTATGAACACCAGAGAACAGAAAAGATCCAAATAATTATTTTGTTTTTAAAATATGAAAATTGTGTATGTTTCTTTCCTTTCAAGTCTAATATACCACTTTTAAACATCAAGAAAGCCACAGGAATATTGAGGAACTATCTCACTTGTTTTAGGTAACTAAATTTGAGTTGCTTTGGAAAATTTCAAAAATTGTGGCTGGCAAAAATGTTCTTCAAAAGATTTTTTTTAAAAAAAATAGCATTAGTAGTCATTCTAGCTGTTCCTTCTGTTCAGAGTATAGGATTAGGCTGAACATAGAGAAGATTAAAGTTTGTTCTTACAAGTAGAATGGCTCAAACTTGCTCCTTAGTGCTCACTCGTCAGAGGTCCTACCCTCTGTGAAACTAGAAAGAAGGATGAGTGCTTCCTATTTAAACTCTTCCGAATAACTCAGATGATATATATTTAAAACAGACTAGGAAGTGCTTGTGGGAGCTAGTACACTTGCTGGACTCCCTTAATACTATACTCTCCAGCTGTGCAAAAGTAACATCTGGAATTACAGACCTCTTTGATGTCTGTTCACAGCTGGGGAATAAAAGATGAATACAACAAATACACCTGAGTTTACAGGGATCCTCATATTGTTGTTGCATTTAAAAGTTGTTTAATTTGATTTGCCTGACTGATATATCTCTCTCCTTCTGTTTAACAGCCAAGATTCGTAGTTAGGAAGCCTTATAAATAAATACAACCTTGGTAGCATCAATTCCAGTTATGCTGATCCAAGAAGAGATATTTGGCTGTCCAGGCACATCCTTTAAGAGAAGAGTTAAACTTGTATACTCATGGAAATATTTTCAGGACTAAGAAAAAACATTGTCTTGTTTTCATAGGCTCTATTCTGTTAAATATCATCCTTGAGGAAAAGTACAAAGTACAGAAATATTCTGTGGCTGCTGTAACAAATTATGGGGAGACAGATGTTCTTTTTCCCACCTTGTTTTGTGACAATTTAGTAGTTCATGCTGCTATTTTTGTTATTGCTCCAGAAGTACATTCTATTTCAGATGCTGTAGTTTACCCCTGTTAGAAAGAAAACTGATTGGCACGCACAAAACATATCCATCTTTGTTCCATCCTCTCAGCCTTTCACATTTGACATGTTAGGGAATTGGCGATTATCAACAGATGGTGCAAATTAGAATGTCATGATGTTACTTTAAATTTTCTCCAATGGCAGGTTATCTTTCTAATAAATCCAGGGGTTAAGAAAACACAAAGATAATATTTCCCTTCCTTTAACCCATTCACCTTTAGTCTTGAAATAAATCCAAGAACCAAAGCTAGTAAATCCACATATTTTGCTAACTCGCTGATTTAATTGCTCAAGTAACTATTCCTTAATTTATCCCTTAATCCAAAAGTTTCTCCTTAGTTTGATCCCTTAATCTGGAAGTTGACAGAGAAAAAAAACTAATGTGTGTTATCATATAGCAAAATTAGTAGAAATGAACAACTCATCTAAAACAGAATGAGAAACAGTAATGAACTAGGGACTGAAAAGAGTAACGTAAAATTGCATCAATGACAACTTTCTGAAAAGCAAAGAATATTCAAGAAGAGGGAGACTTTAAAAATGGAAGGTTCAAAGTATTTGCCAGTCAGTGACCAAAGGTAAACTAACATTAAAATTCAAAAGTGAACTAGTATTTTAGAGCATATTGCAGAGATTATTAATATTCTGGTAAAATTCTTTGTAAACAATGATAATATTTCTAATTATTTAATTAGTTCCAGATAAATCTCATTAATCTATTATTTAATGTGTTTCCTTGTTAAGTATTTTGTTGAGAAATAAGGACCTCACAATCAGTTTCAAAATAGATAACAGTAAAAAGCAGAAAATATGTAAAGTCTGAATCACCCTAATCCCATAATTAGCAGGGAAAAAAAGTCACTTTCTAGACTAAAAAAGTTCTGGACTGTCTTTCTAAGTTAAACTAGCAATCAGATTTATTAAACATTTTGCAGAAAATAATTTGGTGTTCCCTGGTTGATCAGACATCCACATCTATTTCAGTAACAGCAGTTTGGACCAGCATTTTATTTCAGTGATCTCTTTTTATCATTTTCTCTCTGTTTAGGCTTATTTCCTGATACATTTTTTTTTTAACCTTGGGCGCTCAAATCTTTTAGGGTTAACTTACAAGGAATCCACAGATGGGGATAAAGTCATTCCAAGTTTATACAAATACTGCTTGGAACTTCCAAACTACCTGGTGTCACTACCCCATGACACCTGGTTAAATTGAATTTTGAATATTAAGACCACAAAAATGATTTTAAAAATCCAAACAAGCAAAAATCAGAATAAATTTCAAAATCTTTGCCTTTTCACCCACTTATTAAATTGTATGAAATTTCCTGGCTTCATATTTTTCACGAACTGAGGATCTGACAATATCAGATTCTGCTAGTTATTAAGGATTTTGAACCTCCATATTTCTAAGGTGAATTTTAAATAAATAAAAATTGTTATTAGGTCAGGTTTACACTGAAATATATATATATATATATATATCTCATATATATATATCTCATATATATCTATATCTTGTAAGCTTTTTTTTTGCAGTGATTCATCTGGTAGTAATTTATTGAACAATGTCCTTTTAAATATCAATGATGCTCTATCTGTTCTGGAAAGAAATGCAATTACAGAGTTTCAATCTTCACACACTTCTTCCAGGCTAATACTGGTATACTGACTTAATTACCTTTATGGAATTACTCGTGATTTACACTGGTTCACCTGAGCTACAAATCCAGCCTATGATCTGCAAGCATATACATGGAATTTTGAAGCTTTTACCTACAGCATAGTTGATGGTATATATGCATAAAAGAATTTCCTTTGCTAAATTGCAAAATAACAATTCAATATTTTTCTATTGTTTCCCTCAAAGTTTTGCATAAGTATTTCTTGGGCTATATAGTTATACAATACATCCTTGAGCTGTACAAAACAGTCTAAGCCAACTTCTACCTCCACTTGTTTTAAAACCACAATTCCTGTCAGCTTCAGTGGGAGGAATCACTTTCCTGGGGAACATCATCCTCTCTTTAAATTTTGGAGGGAAACAAAGAAGATGCTTTGAAACAAAGTCCATTCTAGTAGCTTAATATTTGTTATTTTTTAGATTCCTTTTCAAAAAGAGTGAAAGAAGCATGGGCAGCTGTATCGATGAGAAGATTCTTTTCCATCAAGGCTTGAGTACAATGTCTTTGAAAGATCCCTTTTAGAAACACTAGCATTTGAAAAGGACAAACAGGGAAATAAACCTCAAAGGGGATGACAATAGTACATGGAGAGGAAGTGGGTGGGTTTAATGCATCTGAGAAGCAAAGCTCCTTATAAAGGCATTGAAGAGATTTAAGGTTCTATTTAGCCACCAAAGAAGTTATGGAATGAAGCATAATTTTCCCACAAGATTTTTGTCTTTTGATGTTTTTGAAACACTAATTTTTAATAAAAGGGGTTGTTTGTGATTTGATATGCTGGAAGTTTTGTAGGAGAGTGTATATTTATAAATAAATATTTTTTATTTATAAAGGGGAAGAGTAGTATGCCACCATTATTCTGATATATGTAAAATGAACATTAATTGGGAAAACTAATAAAAAGTTTAAAAAACATGTATTATTTGAAAGCACAGTAGTTCTCCTTCTCTTTTTAGTGTATATGAACTCTTTGTACATTAAAAAGACCTAGTCTTGACTCAGTTCTAGGTCTACACCTGCTATTAGGATTGTCCTAGAACTTTAAGAATCTGGAAGCAAACTGCAGCAGTGAAAACTGTCCATGTCAAAACTAGGCCTCTCAACACAGGGTGGGCATTGACTGCAAAAATTATGTAGCCTGGACTTAAGGTCCCTGCAGAGGATATCTCCACTGTTAGAGCACTTCTAGAACCTTTTGAACTGTAATTTTCCTGGTATAAAACCCATACTATTAATCATTATTTTTGTGGAAGGCAAAGAAAGGAATAAAGGAAAATTCCTCCTTGCTTTTAAATTAGAAGCAAAATACTATTAGTCTGTGTGTCCTAAGTAGGTTTTTCATACTGAAAACCCCTTTTTTTAGGTGAATACTCTTTAACTATTGCAGCAATACAAAAGTTGTGTCATCCTGCTGAGATGTGAATTTCACTTTGTGGTCCAGGTATACAGACCCTTTTATTACTTATTATTTATATTATGACTATGTGAAGCCAATACTTTCTCATCTTCTCTACATAGCTTATATATGGCATATATTTCCATGTTCACACTTTCAAAAGCATATGAATTTATTTTAATAGTTTGCTTCCAATTATCTAGACTACTTCTCCTTTTGCACTGTATGTCAGTACAGTGGGAAGTATCGGGTACATGGTCAGAAACCTTACCTTTAAGTAATTTTAAAAAGCAGATGAAATCCCACTCTCTTTGCTCCTCTTAATGCTTAAGAGGACTTGATGTGACTGGACCTGTGCTCAGATTTCCAGTATGACTATTCTTATAATTTTTTTGCTATAACTTCAGTGGGGAAAAATGTTCTAGCAAAATCTCAAAGCTAAAGGTTGCACCACTCCTATCCTTCCTCACATTAAGCCTAGACATGTCAGCTTGCACCCTCAAAACTACAGGTGCAAGACAGCTGAAAAGCCTTTCCTCAGACACAGGCATAATTCTACACAGATTTTATAATCACAATTTGGTTTCAAAAGCATGATTAAATCCATGCTTGTGATCCAGTAGAAAAGGACAGTCATTTCTCCAGGCCTGAAGGTTGCCTAGTAAATGGTTGTAGGGAATGGGAAGAAAAGTCAAAACATACAAAAAGAGAGCTAAGTTCACTTGAAACAACGACATGTTACTTTGTTGATTTGTTGGAAATGCTTTTATTAAATAACCATTTAATTGTAAAAGCATGTCAAGAGACAGGGAAAGGACAAAATAAGTACAAAAAAAAAAGAATGAGAAAAAATGATTAAGTTATCAGGATGAGGAAGGCTGATGAAAAGACTGTGTGACAAGTAGTGGAAGTTGGAGACAGTACTGATCACAACACGCAGAAAAAAGTGCAGCTCATTCCAGAGGAAATATTGTCAGGATCTGCTGATAGCACTGATCAGCCTTCTCTGCCAATTTCATGCTTTGGGGGACTTGCTAAAAAAAATAAAAAAATAAAAAATAATAATAATAATAAAGGGGGAAACTCTAAATATCAACCTGAGTTGTGAAGTTTATATTAAAACCTTAAATTGTGTGACTTTATTCCTAAGCTTTTTTTTACTGACAAAATATCATCATCTGATTTAGTACTTCATAGCAGAGACTTTAACTTACCAGTTCCTTGTGATAATGAAATCAGTACAAAGGGAACAGAAGCTCAAGTGTCAAGCAGTCACACGGCTGTACCTCCTTTACACCTGCTGAAGGAAGCCTATGCCCTCTTGAATTTGTATAGTGAAAAAAGGGACGCAGGAGGGAATTTGCCCTACAGGTGCTGATGCCTTCTGTGTTGCTATTACTCCATCAGACTGCCCTCATTATCAGCTAGAGGCTAGTTCAGTCTCTCCAGAATTTTTATGAAGTCCTGCAGACTGAAAGCATGCCAGACGTTTTACCAGGGCTTCTGATTTTGCATCAGTACAATCACATTAGAAGAAAAACACATGGGAGAATCAAATCCCATAAATGAAATAGAAAATCCCTTCGGATGATTAGTTCAGACCAATGTTAAAAGAATATTTTGTGTGCATGTCAGGTTCTTTGCCAGTCTCAAAGTAGTCATTTGGATTCACTTCATTATAGGCACTGCAGTACCTTAGGAGAGAAAGAGAGAAATAGAGCGTGAGACAGAGTAATAATAACCCTTGAACAATGAAGTCTTTCTCCTAGCAGAACTTCAAATAACTCAGACAACTATCTTTTAATCAAATATACAAGCACCAGTGTAACTGAATTCAGCATAGCTAGCATCCATGAGGAGAAAAAAAAGGCACAGAGGAACTTAAAGGGGGAGATTCTAGATAAAATGAAGGGAGCACTATGTCATGGACTATACAAAAGCATGAATACCAACCCGACAGTGGAATAAACACATGCACTAAAGTTGGTCTGATCTTTTCTGTTTTGAGTCAACAGGACTTTCCCCTCTGACTACAGTGGAAGAGAAAACAGGCTGTTACTGTCCAGCCTGCTTCTTTCTACCAGTCTGGTTCTTGTTCTCTACTTTTCCACTTTGATTTTCTGGCATATGTTCTCCACCTTCATCCTGGGGGGCTCTTCTTCTTCATCTTCTCTATTTTAAGTTTTCCTCTCCCGGCTGTGCTTTTTCATTCTCTCCTTTTCTGACAAGGATATTTTAAATAGCCAAAATAAACATTGCATATCAGGAGCAAGTAAATCTTAATGATGATCAAAGGATCAAGCTGGTTTATGAAAAGTAGTAGGAAAATATCAAAGCAGAGTTTAAACTCCTAACATGTGTGAATTCCCATTTGTCCTGTGCTGAGTGGGTGAAATACTTATTAACTGGCTTTACCACTGGGCTTTTTCCAGATATGAATTCCTATATAGAACTCTAGGTTTTAATCCCAATTCAGTAGAATTATTTACTAGTGCTGAGTTTCAAGAGTATAAATAGTAAAGATAACCCAAGTGTCTCATATGTCTCCATTAAAATGTTGATTCAGTCACAAGAAAATGTACTGTGCAAGCATAGATTTCTTTCAGATGTTGTTTATAACTCATTTCACTTCAAAATTTAATCAGTATTTCTAGAAATCAGAGAAAGTTTTTTCAAATTACTAAATTTATTGTTTTTTACTAAGAACAAACCAGTAAATATTTTAATAACTTTTGGTATAACCATTGATTATCATGTCATGAATGTTTTCAGGAAAATGAAAATTACCCCAATTTGAAATTTTTAAAATGAAAACAATTTGAAACTTGCTGTAAATATTTCATTTTCCCATCCAATGTCCTTAATGAACAATTTAATTGACTTTGATAAAGTTGTTCTCATTCTTGAATCTAGACATGTACTTACATACTTTATGTAATGAAGGTTGTGCAGACAGTTACTTAATATTTTTTTGTTTGTTTGTTTTTGGTTTTGTTCTGTTTGTTTTTCTTTTATTTTAAACTTGTATCCTTGTGTCAGCAGTCAGATTCATCTACCATTAGTCATCTCAAAGTTACATGTCTAGTCCAAGTAATCTAGTCTTCTATGGTCAAGGGAGACAGAAATTCCTTCCAAGGATAAGGTGGTTGTGGCTGCTGAGATTAATTGTTCTCAGAAGGTGCTGTGTTTTCTTGGACTGTAAAGGAAAAAGAAATAGCTGTTATGGCTGGAATCTTAAAGGATGGGCAGGAGCACATTGGAGAGATGAGACCTCTGTAAGATCCTAAGATTGCTTCATTTCTGCCACTGCTTTCAATTTTGTTGGCTATGCCTTCTGAAATCAAGGAAGCATCCCAGAGCAAGAAATCAAAACAGTAGATATTGGGCTGCATGTGACTACTTTCAATTCTTCCGCCATTGATCGTCCTTCTGTGCTAATTCCTGATGAATTTTTCTTCTTTCACCTTTCTTATCAACAGCTATTCTGGTTCTGTATTAGCCTGATTCAACTGAACTTATGAATGGACTTAATTTTAAATTCTATTTTATTCCTTAAATGCCTCATGAAGAAAGAGAGGGTACATGTTTCTGCTAAGCACTGACTAAGTAAAAACGGATTGTCTTTTTTTAAATATTTTTTTTTTTTTGTAAAAAAAATAAAATATTATTGTGAACAGATTTATTTCCTTCTTTGATACTCAAGAAGTCATATTTTCCACTTTCTGTCCTACATGCAGTGAGCCAATTTGCTACTTGTTTTTAAATTGTACCAATAGGTGGCACTAGAAATTTCCTTTTTTTTTTTTTTGTTTTTCTCATGAAAAGAAGGGTTACAAGAGATTTGTCTTTTTATCAGTACAGTAGAGCACCAAAAGAAAATAAGATCTTACAGGGCCTGGAGAGAAGCAAAATAGCATTCAGGCATGGCCTGCAGCTCTTTCTTACAACTATTTGATCTTTGAGATGTAAAGGTAGTATTGCCTAATGAACTTGTAATTCTCTTTTTATACTACATATCCCTACTTACTGCAGAAATTTAGGTAGAATGGGGACTAGGGCTGTATTTCCTACTGGCATAAAACCAGCAAAATTTGTATAGCTGAAAGAGAATTTCTCTGCCTATTGGCTGAGTACTAGATTTGGTAATTAAAACTGTTTTAATTAAAACTATTGTATCATGCAGCATGTCTTGACAATATGTAAATTAATTTATTTTCTGGCAAATTTACCACAGAGTTCTGTAATATTTTTTTCCAACTAAAAGTTTTTTAATTGACTTAATAAACCTATGAACATTAATAAAAAATATTCATTGAACATTGATGACATGATTTTTTTTTGTGGCATCTGTGGAGAAGATATCCAAGCACTTCACAAAACATGCAGTAAAAAGAACTGAAAATTTGAATGATTTGATAAGGTTCTTTAGATTTCCAAACTCACTAAAGAACATTTAAATGTAGCCAAAACATTCCTATAAATGGGAATCCAATTCCTGCATCCACAAACATTTCACAACGATTGGCTAAGGGGTCCAATATATATGTAACAATTTTAATTTAGTATGTAATCTATAGAGAACTTTTTTTGCAGAAATTGAATTTTCAGTCTTCTCTGGGCTTGGGCTATGAGATGTACATCATTTTTTGGTTGTCTTTTTTTAATTTGTGTTCTAAGAATACATATTCTTATACTATCCACATGGTGTCATGTTCCCTTTTTCACTCTGTGATCTTCCTTTATATATATAATATCTAAATATCAAATAGATATATAGTGACACTGAAGATATATAGATATATAATAACACTGAAGTGCACACATTAAAATAAGTGTATGGTCATTTTCCTAAATAAAGGTTTTTTCCTACATCTGTATCTTCTTTGTAGTTAACTAGTTGTTAGCTTTGCTTAGTCAGATAATGAGAATGTTGTATTTAAAATATACTTTATACAATACCTAAAAATATTTTCTGTAATGTTCGTGTCTTTGGCATAAGATTTCTCCAGTCTGGTTTGTTATGCTATTTGCAGAGAAAATTATCAATAATGAACAGGAATTTAAGGTTTTACAGACATTTGAATAGGTAAATTCTATTTAGGGATTTTGAGAAAACATCATTCCATCCAGAGTTCTTTCCAGCCAGCACTCACACTATGGCCAAGGAGCTCAGGTATCTGAGGTTCAGCTGAGTTACCAGGTGTTATAAACTAGAATCACACAACACAGGACTTAAAGGGACTCGAGAATCATCTCCATTCAGAAGCAGGTGGACTTTGTACAGCAAGGAAAGGGGAGAAAAGGAACTTCACATTTAACTCAGCCACAGTTTTATTAATTTGTGAAACCATAACTGTACAGCTACATTTGCTCGGTCCACTAGTACATTTCTTCCTGCAGACAATTTCCCATAGCCCTTTCTAGCCCTTTAGCTATTTAAATAGGCCTTTCTGCCAAATTGAGATCTAATCCCCTTTCACTCTAAGGAAAAATAAATCAATCATATCAAGTCATATCATGTACATATGCATGTATCAATAAAAATTGGGAAAAACATTATTATTTAGAAAAAGGTAAGCAGTCTCACACATGCATACTGTATTTTAATATAATTTTGTGCCCTTGCTTTGGAACTATAAGTATTTAAGCAGCTATAAACATGCAGACATAAGCATACATATGTCATATTTTTAACTTTATTTATACTTGTGAAATGTATAGTTTTACCTCAAGCCAAACATAAAAAAGAGTGATTAATGCTGAAGGTAATTCATAATTCTGCACTCAAAACCAGGAACTGAATGGAAACTGCCAACCAAGTATCTGGAGAAATTGTCTGAGAATATAAAAGATCAAAATGCAAATTATTGGAGGTTCAATAGCTTCATCTTCCACTTAAAGTCCTGGGAGTGGGTGGGGGAAAGCTCGAGAGAGATAACTATTCATGACCAAGCTCAAGATGAATTAGTGCAATATACCCAGTGTCATGTCTTATTGCTTAATTGACTACCTCTAGGTATAACATAGCTGGCTTTATCACAGAAAAATCATTCTGATTTATTTGATGCATTGTATATCATAAGGAAGCATGCATGAAGTTATTAATGTCTTGCATAGCTGTGACATTTTCCAAGGGCACAGATAATGCATTCCATCATGTGCTGTAGTAGCCAGTTATGACCAGTATTCTGAAATTTTATATTTTTATTAATTTTATTTTTTATTGTATTTTTTCCTCACACTGCCTGCTTGGCATGTAAGAGTAGGAGCATGAATAGTGCTTATGGTCTAAAAGAATCTATTGTAAACGTTACAGAACTTTAGTTGTAACAGAGCAGTTGGAAATAGTAGCTATAATATAAAGGCAGATTATAACAATTCCATTTATTGCTAATTTATTATGGCAATTGAGTTGTTAATTGTTCTCTTTGGCTCATAAATGTCAAGGTCTATCTATAAGAGTTCAAGTGGCTGGGCCACAGTCTAAATAAATGCAGCTCTTTCTCATGAAAAAAAATAAATGTGTCTAGTGAATATCAGCTTTTTCCCCTATCTTATCCTAAATATTCTGGAATTCCTAGAGAATTAAGATGGATGGTCTAGAAGGATAGAAAATATTAATTAAAATATTGTGAAGTGGTCTTGACAGTAAAGAAGTTTGTTTTAAAATTCAGATGAGTGCAAGACATCTTGATAGAGCAATTAAAAGTAACATTTGACTTTTCCAATAAAGGCTTAGTAACTTTATTTAAACAGTCTAAATAGAAACCATTCTGTGATTCCATGATTCTACAACATGTTTTTCACTGTTTTTCTATTCCAGTGCAGTCAATTATATTTCATCTAAGTGTGAAAGCCAGAAGAACTGCCCTAAAATAATCTCAGGCAAGCACAACACAGTTTAGACATGACAACAACTCCTTTGCTTTATTTTTTCTTCTTTCTTCAGGGCCTCAATCTCAATGTTTTGAACTTGGTACCGCTGCCTACTGCCTTTCTCACACCTGAAAATGCACTTCAATTGTTCTGGCTGGTGGAAACACACAAGGGTCAGCCCATGAAACTGTGGATGTTGAAAGTAGTTCTTGCAGATGTGTTAAAGTCTGGGAAATGTTTCCATCCAAAGACACTTTTCATACTAGCCACCTCCTATATGACATGTCAGATTACCTCAGACAAAGGACATGCTAAGTAAAAAACTTGATATGTTCATGTCATGATAAGTGAATCATCCCCATCTCTTCCTAGCAGCACAACAGAGTTGTTTTCCACGTAAGTATTTTGGTAATTCATGAAGTCTGCTTAGGAGAAAAGATGCCTGCAGCTAATTCAAATACACTGAGAGAGTGGTATTGTGCAGAATGATTTTACATTTACCAGGAGACTGTCACTTTACAGTCTTTTGAAGTACCAGTAATAATCTTTGAATAAGAGTAAAGGATGGATTGAAACTACTGGTAAAAATGTTTTCAGGACCAAGCTTTCAGATTTAATCGGGAAAATCTACTTTCATTTTGTTTTTGAACTCGTCTGGCAATACTTGTGACACTGAAATTTCT
Source organism: Cyanistes caeruleus (assembly GCF_971803275.1). NCBI lineage: Eukaryota > Metazoa > Chordata > Aves > Passeriformes > Paridae > Cyanistes > Cyanistes caeruleus. The sequence goes on from NC_141702.1 coordinate 38,424,709, forward strand.
CCAAGTGACTTCAGACAGACTCTTGGAGGACAATGAAAGAATTCTGAGGTTTAATTACTTTTTTTTTACTATGGAATAAAAAAATAAAATAAAAATTCCAGTTTGCTTGCCACTGAGCTTTATTTTCATTTTCTTTAAAGTGCTGTCATCAAACTTATGGAGAAAAGAGGATAAGGGTCTCTGAATGCCCAACATTCTAAGGGTAGTGTCTAGAATAACAAAGATCTAAATCTATAGAACTACATCTCAACAGCAAACATGCAGTTAGATTGAGTGATCTGGTACACTGCAGTGGACTTGAGGATACTTTTCCATTTCAAGGGAGATTGTAATGAAAGCTATGAAGTGGTCTTGGTGAAAATGGCTCTTCCCTGATCTACCACGTTAGGAATGCTGCCAGTTCTGGCAGCCCCTCTGGTTTATGCTGAGCTGGGCATGAATATCAATAGGGCTGTGAGGCCTTTGAGAGTAAAGTCTGGGGTTTTAGTTTTCTTTTATTCTTTCTCTTTCTCTGCCCAGCAATTGTCTGTGCATGCCAACAAGGTGTTTATCAGGAAAAAATCAGGTAGACTAGATTTAAATTCTTATTGCTTATCTGTTCTTCTTCCAAGACAATTACACCTTCACATAATTGGTGAGGTTTAAATCTGTTTTTTCTTGTTCCCACCAAGATCTCTTCAACTAGAACCATGTGAAAAAATATTCAGCTGCCAGAAAAATTGGAGAAAATTGTTCTGTCAGAGTTTTGAGAACTGGGAATTATTTTTGAAAATACTAAAAGCACATTATCTTTCATTTATTCCCTAAGGCAAGTGTGTTAAATACATCTAATTTATCAGACTAAGTAGGTCCCAGTTAGCACCAAGTTATTTGTCACATACAATGTGTTGCAACCGCCAGAGAGCTGGGATGATTCAGATTCATGTGGAGAGTTCACACAAGAGTCTCTGTATCTTAATAGCCCATGCTAGCTCTCAGATGAATTCATTTTGAGAACCATGGAAGGGAATAAGGCAATTCCAAACAAAAAGATAAATTGATGTTATATGCTATTAACGTATGAAACAGGTAAGATAGATTACCAAATTTTTTTTTCCTTCTTTTTCTTTTAACTTTCTCATTTTATACTTCCCTTGTAATTTCTGCATGGAAATTAATTTTTTGTTTCCACCATAAATGTGAGTGGACTCCAAGATGCTTTATCAATGCCTACAGGTACTAGCATTATAATAGCATCTATTCTAGTACAGATTCCATTAGCCTGAAATCTTCAGTCAAAAAAGTGACAGGCAGTCCAGAAGTACTGAAACTTTTCCCACTGCTTGTGGCAATAAATTCTGTTACTTCGAAACTCTAGAGTCTCCAAAAAAATCATACTACTCAAATTTCATACAGGGAGGGAAGAAGAAGGGAGGGAAAAATGCCTTTGACTCAGATCAGCTAGATTTTTCTTCATTTTAAAATATTTCAGTGTCGTTTTTTCTGTTATCATAATAGTCTGCTAGTCTTTACTTCAGAAAGAAAACACTTATGTCAATGGGATTTAGTCTCTTAAGATATTCAGCCAGCTGGCTGCTTTTGAGACTTAGTCCCTTCTCCAGACCAGCAGGCATAATTTTTAAGCCAAAATCAACAGAATCAGGATGCATGAAATAGCTGTAACCTTAAGTTTTTGTCCTATTTTTTCCTTATTTTATTCCAAACTTCAACTAGAAATAAGAATAATGAAAAGTTATATACATTAAGACTATAATTTCTGTGTATAAATAATAACAAAATGAAAGTTAATCCTTTCATGGATTTCTAATTGCATGTAGAAAAAAACTGAGGTCCAAATAATGACTCGTTGACTTTATATCTGCACAATACTTTTTGCAAAGAATGCTCTGTGAGCAAAACTTTAAGTAGTGGGATCCTATGGAAAAGATTTAGACATTATTGCAAATTGGAGAATGAAGACATGGCCAGGATACGGTTTTTGGTCTTGATTCTGTCATTACAGAAATCCTGAAAACTGCATGACTATGAAAGGTCTTTAGGACAGCAATGACCAGGTAATGGTGAGTGAGCAGGTTGCATGTTCTCTGTAATGAGAGATTAAGAATTTTTGAGAACTCAAACCATAACAAAAAGCAAAAAAAAAAGGGAGAGATAATAAAAATATCTCTACACAGTATCTATACTAGGTGTTCTAGTATTATTTCCATGAAATAGGTGATGGATGTTAGTCTGACAGTTAAAAACAACTCTTTTAAAACTGCTATTGTTATGCTTGTAAGAGTTAATTAACCCAAAGAACTCACACATAATATGTAGAAGAGTTTCCAATGCAAGCATAAAATCGGATTACTCTTTTGTAAGACTCAAAATTGCACAAAGATAAAAACAGTCCATCTTTATGTACCAGGACATCAACTGGTGACCAGCTGGTGTCAGCACAAAAGTTCTCAATTGTCAAGGGCAAGGAATAAGTGCTTTAATTTAGCTAAATATTCTGTTACCCTCTGAAAACTATGACAGTAGAATAGTGTTTCTTTGTTCAGTATTTCCTAATGACACCCAGATAATTTTTGTGTTACTCACACTTTTTAACCTTCAATCTCCATCAACTCACCTGAGATCTGAACGCCAAGCTGCATTCTCCTCTGATAAGCAATTTAGCATCTTCACTGGATAATGAAATTTCTAACCAAATGGAATGTATCAAGAGGGATAGCTGACTTATACTGCATGGCAAAGTACAGCTCATGAGCTTGCATGCAGAGGCAGAAACCAGCAGATTAGCAGCAAGGCTGGAGAACATTTGCTTCATCCTGAGAATCACTGAGACTCAACTGCAGGCTGGACAGCATCCAATGATGAGATTAAAAGCCATTGGCAATTTCCTATACAAATTACTCCTTGAGCTCCTCCTTTCTTTAACTTTCTGAAAGTGTCATTTACGTGTTTAGTGGCCACAAGATTTGGATGTGCTGCCCCCAGAACAGGAGTTATTCACAAACCCTGGTCATTATCTATGCAAAGAGTAAGTTGCGAGTGACAATTACAATTCAGAACATTTTCTCAAAGATAGATTGATTGCAGAAAAAAAAAAGAAAAAGAAATGAGTTGTATTATTCTCTCTGATTTGAAGGAAAGACAAGATCACAATAGACTTTATTTCAGTCAGTGTGATAGGTGGGAAGAGAGTTACCTACCATTGTTCCTTATTTCTTGAAGTTTAAGGAGAGAGAAAAATGGATTGTTGTAAAGATCTGAAAAGGAATGTCCAATGTATTTCTCTTCAAGGAGTATCAGGGGGCACTGAACCAATGGCCAACTTTTAGAGGTAGATTTGTAAGCATTTTAAATTTTCGATCATTATTAATATTATTACTATAAAAATCATCATTTTTATAATTATCATAATTATTAATAATGGGTTAATGCTTGTCACATTAAAATTAGAACTATTAGTATTTAGTGTTCAAAGGTAATGTAAAAGATAGAGATTTTATTATTTAGCTCATTCAAATATTTGCAGGTCTTGTTCAAGTGAAAAGCATAATTACAGAACTGTGTTTCCATATTTGAGGAATAAAAGTAAAATGAAGCCTAGATCTTCGGACTCATCTTTTAATGGACACCAAAAATCACACTCTATTCTTGAGGGTACTTGGGAAAGCACTGCTGTTTCAAGCTCCTGGACTATATACCTTTCTAACAGCGGTGAGCTGATATACACTTCAGTTGAGCAGGGAAGTCAGGCACTGAATTAATATTTTATCTATTCCTGTGTTCTGGGGAAAGGAAAAAGGTTTCTTCTGCCCTAGAGAAAACAGTAGAATTCAACCATGAATAAAAAAGCAAAGAAAAAAAATGCTTATTAGAATTAAGATTTCTTCATACTCAGTCAGATACCAAGCAGAAGGCAGGTCACAATGAGACAGCTATACAGAAACTCTTGCTTGGTTCAGACTTTAGGCTGCTGCTTCACACATTGCAGGAGTATGAAAGTTTTGCAACATTTCTTCTGTCATATGACTGAACTACAGGGCAGATTGCAGCTTAGGATAGCAAGATCTACAATGCTTCTAGCGTTATATAAAGATGTTTACTCAGTTACATCAGCAAATAATAATCCACAATGAAGACAAACATAAAAAAAACCCCTGACCATCTAAGATTTATACACCATTTCAGTTGTTATGACTAGACTTGTTTCATTAGGAAAGTTAATGATCCTGTTTTCTCTTTTCTCTGATTCAGGTGTCTTATTCTATACCACATCACTAATGGGAAAAGCTGTCACAATTGAGGAGGGATTTGCAGAACCTAAGCTGATCATTAAGTAGGTTGGTAACATTTTCCATTTCACTTTCTTTCCTCCAAACTCTTAATGTTTTTAAAGCACAGCACAACAGAGTTAATTAGACAGTCAAAATTTTGTTCAAAATCTATTTAAAAGTCTCAGAATATATTTTGTCTGTTGTCTCTCACATGCTTTGAGAAGAAGCTGTCAGCTTGCAATGGCAAGGACTAGCCAAGAAATCACATCCTTAGGAGAGACAGAGCTAGAGGAGGACAAATAACCATTAGGAAGACTTTGTTCAGTAACACTCCTCCAATGGACATCAAAAATGTGCTATTGAAGTGCCTTTGTTTGTCTGTATAATTTCAGGCTTTTCTTCAGATGAAATAAACCATAGGAGAGAAAATCAACAGTTCCATATTTGAAAACTTCATGGATACTGCATGTTTTCCACAGGCTTCATATTTGATCACTGATAGGAAACACATCAGAAAATTGATTGAGTTCAGGTGCAACAGAAAAAGTGTTTCACATGTGGTTTTGGCAGCATTTTATTTATAATAACTACTGATAGTTTCTTACTCCTAAGCAGAAGTTGATGGCAGGGTCTAAAAAGTGAAGCCACCATTCCTGCTCAGCTGTGACACAGAAAACCATCCTCTTTCCTCCTCAGTGGGAGAAATTTTAATTGCAGTCCTCTTCAAACCAAGGTTCTTATGTTTTTTAGATTACACATGTAGAGACAGCAGTCCATGGCATTAATCACTTCTTGCCTGCTGAAGACCATCTCCAGTTCCTCAGACTGCATTGTTATGATTAATACACATGTGAAGATCTTACATCATTACTGTTGATGTGTATGTAGAGAGCACATAACCACAACCTTGTGATTACCTTTTGCACCATAGTAATTTTGTTTGAGGGGGTTTTGCTTTTTTTAAGGGAAAATTTAATTAAAACCCTTGCTAGTCTTCAGAGAATAAGTATCCTTATTTCTTGACTTTTAGTAAGCTTTCTCTTTTGGTACATACATTTCTAGCAGTGGAAAATCCTGATTATTCATGCCAGTGGGCTAAACAAATAATAAGGTGATCACAGAAAAATGTCTTCAAACCCAGAAAGACTCAAAATGAGATCAGGTCTCTAGACCACCAACAATATTAGATAGCTAAGAAAGAGTATAGCCTAATGATTTTGCATCAGTGCTATGAAAATATTTTTAAAACTGATAATGGTATTACATACCCATTAAAACAGTATAAATTTTCACTGAAATGCAACCTCAATAAACCTGGGTGTAAAAATAAGAGATGTGCAATGCATAAATTGTACATTTAACTTCAATTTAAAGTACTGTTTAATTTGTTTTCCCTAATGATTTTAACCATGCAACTGATTAATGCCAGTGGCATTGTATAAATTGGAAGTAGAATAGTTTCAGATGTAAGGTGTGGTTACTGCATTACCCTACTTAGCTAAGCAGTAAATTGGAAGCTTAGTTCAGTAAAAATCTTGATTTGCCACATTCTTATAGCCATTTTCTTGTTATTTAAAATTTGGCTGCATTTGATAACATTAAACGGTATTCAGCTCTCTAAGATTCAAAGAAAGCTTCCTCTTCACATGTTGGGAACTTGTTTTTCAAACCTTTCATTTCCATCCATTTTGGATATGGATTTAACCTAGAATTTAATTTCTTTTTAACTTTAAGTCTTAGGAAAGTTTAGCAATGAACTCCTTGATGTCTCATGCTGCTAGTAGGTCTGTTCAACATATTAAGGATCTCTTAGGATCTCAAAATGACACCACAATGCTTCTAATTAAAGAGCTACCAAAAGTCACCTGGAGAATTATTGAAGAGTCTTGAATTTATTTTCCCTTGATAGCTGTCACAAAGAAACTTTCCAAACAATGTTCAAGACTCATCATTTGGTTGTCCTGTTTTGTTTATTTTCAACCAAGTTGTTTTAAAGCAACAGATGTTGAATAAAGATACTCTATATAATAGGCCAGTCAGTAAGGCTGTTATTTCTAGAATGGTAATCCATCTCTCTTTTCCATATGAATAAATTCAAATCCATATCTCTGTTCTTACCAGAAAGTGGCCTAAGGAGAATGGAATTGAAGCTAGTACAGGACATGCAGATAGATAGATAGATAGATAGATAGATAGATAGATAGATAGATAGATAGATAGATGATTGATAGACTTATGTTTTAAGTGCTATATGAAAGATAATTTAATATTATTTAGACCAAAATGTAGAGAATAGAAAAACCTACAGAAATGGAAATCAGACAATAAAGAAAAATGTCCACCATCTGAAAAGATTATTTTCCCCACTCCATTCTCTCATCATAGAATTCACTTCAGTGATAGTTTTAACAGGAAGAATTACTAATAACCCTTTCTAAGTATCCCCTTTAGTAGTGTTTAGAAAACTTTTTATCCTCTTGATCTGTGGGAAGATTTTCTCTAGGCTAGATTTTGTCTAGACTGGACATATTAGTCTGCTTTGTTTTTTGGTGGCAGGGGTTGGAGATTTCTAAATTTTTTTATAATAAAGTATTATTCATCACTAGGTTCTGTTTTTGATTCATCACTTCAGTGAGAATTCAAAGTGTCAATCCTCTTGGATAACAAGGAGAGAAGACTGTCTAGGTGTCTGGATTCAGAGAGATGGTCCACTGCTCAGCTCTGTCATAACTGAGATCTACAAATGAGAAACTGTCACTTATGAAGATTTACATTAGTAAAGACTAGATGGCTGATCCTCTGGTGTGCTTAGGACTGTGACCTACAATTCAGGAATCTAAAGTTTATTTATGTGCTGTTTTAGAAACCGATGTTCCTTTTTCATTGTTAAAGGAGTTTTACTCATCATTTTAAGCACCCATCAGAGCTAATAGAAACTTGATAGGAATTTGCTCTGCCATTGCCAAGCACAAGTCATCAGCAATGTGTTGTTCAAATGTCCTCTGAAGTCAGTTTTTATTTTTATTTTATTTTCGCAGATTATCATTATTACCCTGATTTGTCTGGTTCCCATGACAGTATCCTTGGCACCTAAGATTAAGTCTATATGGCATTACAAACCCAAGTAGTGCTTGTGCCTGCCTTTCTAATGTGTAACACATAATAACATGTCTAGGATAATACAAGACTTAGTGACAGTTTCACCACTGACTACTTTCCAGATGGAATGCAAAACAACTTGACTAAACTAGGAAGCTTTTATATTATTGAGGTAGCTTCTTTATTCCCCATACGGAGATTGCCATCTCAGGAACTCTAACACCCATTGGTACTTTCTGAATAATAATGTTTAGGAGGTCATCTTAGGAAGCTGATAAAGCCATGAAAAAAAAAACCTGCCCTCTCTTAACAGCTCCAAACTTTAATACTTGACACTGTGGGTTTTGGTTTTGGCTTGAGATTTATGTTTTGCATGGTTTGGTTTTTTTTTGTTTGTTTGCTTTTCTAATTAAAAACTCATTAGAGTTACAAGCTTCATTTCAGATTTCTCATTAGCAGCCACAAAGGGGCATAGCAGCCTGCAAACTTTGCAGCACTAGAAGAAGTGTCTTTAGTGTCTTCAAAGGAAGCACTCTTTCAAGAAGCTCTAACCTGCACCTCTGTCCTACAAGATTCCGAAACTGAAGAAGAGCAGTTACAGGTCACAAGAAGATATCTGGGGATGAATATTAGGTATCATCTGGAAAGCATACTCATTCAATGTCTTACCTTAATGCTAGAGTACTTCTGCAAAAATATTTCAGGCATGCTTTTGCTCAGGCCCAGGCCAGCACTGGCACTGAGGCTGGTCAGAGGAACATTGATATGAAGCCCTGATCGTTCCTTGACCTCATCTGGATTTGCTTCATATTCTATCAGACGGATCATGCAGGGTCTGAAAAGTGTACATATTAAAAGACATTATTATTAAGTTAAAGTTACTCAGGCAACCCATCAGCTTGGGTACTACATATTTCTGTAGATGCTCGGTTTTTTTTAATTCTTTTTGCTTTGTTTCTCTCAGCAAAAATTCTGTAAACCAAGAAATATTTGCTTCAGGAAATGCCTCTTTAAAGGTAAAGGCAGCTAAATGTTCTCTTTCACTCATATTCCCTGCTAGGCATTCCTCTGTTCATCTTTTCTAACTAAAGGATATCATATATATAATGAAAAGTTCAGTGATTAGAAAATTTCCCAGGGAGGCACAGGAGATGGGTTGAGATCCAGTCTCTGCCTAATGGACATAAGAAGTCACATTTCTTTTTCCTCTCTCTTTTTTTTTTTCCTTTCCCCAGAAGAATGTTCCAAATAAAATATATCTGCAATGTGGTAGTACATTTATTATATCTGTCTACACTGCCTCACTTTTCTGAATACTCATTAGACAGAAAACATCATATGGCAAGTTGGTAGGGCACTCATGTAGAATGGGTGAAACACCACTTTCTATTATGGTTTCTTCCCCGTATTCTGTTTTTATGATACACCTATTTAGAAACAGTTTAGCCATTTTCTTTTCATTTAAGAATTGAAATATTCAAACTAACAAATTAAGCAAATAAACTCTCTATTCATAAAACCAGTGTGCAACCACAACTGAATTTCTTAGGCAACTTTAAGCCTTTTCTACCTCTTTTTTTCTGCTTTATTTGCTGGTTAAAACCATCTCCTTATATATATGTATGTGTATATCTATGTGTGACTGTGTGTATCTCCAAGTAATATAAGAAAACATTATGAATAAATATGCTTAATGTCTCTTGTAAAATATGAGGTATGCTACCAGATTGATAATGGCATTAACTGTTTAATTAAACAGAATGGTGTGGGTTGGCATGTAAGGCCTAATTATGTGATTACTTGTGTATATAATGCATAAATACAAATAATAAAAAGAAATTGAAACTAAATGGCTGTCAGAAAAAGCTCATCTGTTTGAAAGAATTTCTGCAATATATGACTCTCACTAATTTTACAGTGACTAAGAACATGTGATAAGGAAAATAGTTTTCACTGAATTCTCTCTCCTGAATTGTAGATCTTCCAATACACTGGCCTAAATATGAATGAAAGAATAAAACAAATAACTGTTGGTATGCACAGTGCTGTACTATAATAATCCAATTACTTCCCATAGTGCAGAAATGGCATGCAATTTCCACACCTGTGACTCCCAAGAGATGTTATTTGCACAGTTTGGATCTGAATACCTAGTCAAATTTTGCTTTGGTGCCTTAGGTCAGATTTATGTTAAATTCCTCTCATTATAAACTCCATGGTCACATATTATTTTCTGTTGTGATGGTTACACACACTGCTCTCTTGCTTGGCAGGAAATCTGTCTTGATGATCAACTTCTGCATCCTTGTGGTTAGTAGCCATGCCACAAAGACAACCCCTGTAGTGTGAGGTGCCAGCTCCATGGTGGGGAGAATGAGAAAGGTGAGGACTGTGTTTTCCCCACGGCATTTCATCTGTCTTTCATAAGGTAACTGTGCTAGTAGTCTTAGGCGAGAGACCCTTCAGTTCCACAGCAAGAAAAGCAACGGCAATTGTCTGGGATGTGAGATTTTATCTTTGTCATCATTGTTAATACACTTGCAACACATGAGAAATAAATTTGATATATATCAGGAATCATGGTCTTAATAGCCAGAGTTATTTTTTTAAGTGAAAAAAATAGCAATTTGTCTGATGCTTAGGGCCATACAAGCACTGTCAAATTGATTGTGATACAAAGTATTTCTAAGGCCTTTCAGAAGTCAGACCGATTTTTTTGGTTTTTTTTTTGTTTTTTTGTTTTTTACATCAGTTGATTAAATTTTACGCATTTTACATTTTCATCTACAACTATGCCAAACTTCCTGTCTAAGCCCAAAATCTCATTGACTTCAGCTGTGCAAAACACAGCCAGAATCATCCTTCCTATTTCTGTATTTCCCTACACAATATTGGCCGAAATCTGTGCACAAAGGCGTAGACTATATGCAGACCCATCTCCAGATACTCATAATCTATTTAACGCTTCTAATGCTCACTCTCCTCCACTGACTCATTTATGGAATATATTATGTCAAAAGTATTCTGCCAAAAGCCAAAAGTGACAAGTCATAACATTTTAAATCAACCACCAAACAGTCTTTAAATGTATGAAACACATTTCTGCTGCAAAAACAGAGACTCTTTTTCATTGAAGAGACAATAGGGGAATTCATTGCCAAATATTTGGAAAACTATAAAACTTTTCCTGTCTATGACTCCTAGGCTGGACATACAAGTATTATATCAAGTTTTTTGTATTCAGTTTTGGTGTTTCTTCCTCTCCTCACTATTTCTAAAAGTCTCTATTTGTTATCATTTGCTTTCTGGTAGTGTGATTCTATATCAAATCACTGCAAGTTTGAAGGCATATCTTGAGGTACTTAATTTATTCATTCTATTTTATATAAATGCTTTAAAGTGTTGTCTAGGCCTTCTTAGTGTTCTTATCTACTTAAAAAAAATATCTTAGTATGACAAGTGAAGCAATAGGATTTAATATAATCCATCAACTGTGAGTCTCATAATTTGAAAATTCAAGTCTCCCTTCCCCCTTGCTAACCTAATTTTGAATGCATTTGGGAAAATGACATGTGCAATGTGTCCTCAATGTCTATGGATTTGGCCTAGTTCAGTACAGGTGGGGATTGATTCTGAAAGCCCCCATAGAACAAAATAGTGCCACTAGCTTCTTCTCACTTTTACTAAAGCTCATTTCAATTGTGTCAGTACTGCAAAGAATGGGAGATTTTTTTATACTAGGTAGGGTTGAAACTTTTGGACATTTTCATCTTAATCATCAGACTATACCATTTTCCAGCTTTCATTTCCCTCCTAATAATCTAAAGCAAACATCTAGCAAATACAAACTGATTGGTTGTCTATGTGCCTAATTTGGATACATGATCAGCAATGTAGCCTCTATCATAATAAGCACAGCTGCACCACACTGTGCTATATATGATACTGACTGAAATGCTTCACATAGTAAAGGCAAAAGTTTAAGATGCTTGAGCTACCAAGTAGTGTGAGCAATAACTCTACATGGGTTCCTACAGAAAATCAGGTCTGGTTTAGAAAGAACATAGAATCATAGAATAGTTTGGTTTGGAAGGGAACTTTAAGGATCACTTAGTCCCAGACACCCTGCTATGGGCAGGGATATCTTTCACTAGAAAGGATGCCTCACTAAATAAGGTTCAAGACTGCACTCAAGTAAAGAAAACATTACATTGTACTGGCACACCACTACTACCAAGAGAGCAAAATGAAAAAAAGGAATTTAAAATATTTTATCATTTTATCACCATCCGTGGTAATAAGGTTGGGTTAATGTGGTTAAGTAATAAGATTAAGGCAGGTTACGTTTTCAACCAGTGTGGCACTGATCTATGTGGATGCTTCCTCTTGGGTCAGTATGGTTTAGAGGTCTTCACTTTAAGCTGGTGTTAGCTGAAGGTGAATGAGAAGCCTCTATATCAGGCATCCTTGGGCTTGACCAGTGTAAATACATGTTCATACAGTCTGTTAAGCTAAAAAAACAATTTCCTAAGGTAGATGAAAAAGAAGAATGCAATTATGTGAGGAGTCCTTTTCTGTCTACAGAGGAAAGACCCTTAATTATCCACAAACTGCTTTTAAGGAATCTATCAAAGATGGTGATGAAAAACAAGTTCATGTGGACTGCACATATTTCACCAAGGTGGCAAGTTTCAGTGGCAGTGATGGTCTCTCTGAATGGCCTCTGCAAGAAGCTTGGGCTATCCTGTGCTGGACACAGCTGGTTCTGCAATTATTCCACTGCTGGTCACAGCTGAGCCCATCAGCAAGTTGTGTGACAGCCCTGGCAAAACATATTTAAGAAAGGAAGAATATGCCAGAAATGTAGAGACAGAGGGGTGAAAAGTTTTAACAGCAACAAAGCAAGAAAAAACCCCAAAAACCTACACCCCCCCCCTCCAAAATCAAAACAAAAAACAACCAACAAAAAAAACAGAATGGCAAATATCTAGGAACATCTAAGAAGGAGATGAAGGAGGAAGAGGAGGTGTCCCATGGTGGAAAAATATTTCCTGCAGAATGTGAAGGACCCATGCTGGAGCAGGGGAAAAGAGTAAGGAAGGAACATCAAAGAGATGCTGTTCATTGACCATACAGCACTCCCTTACTTAGAGAGGGATTACTTAGAGAGGGTAGAAGTGTCTGCAGTGAAGAAGTTAAGCATGGAGAAGGGAGATGACAGGTGCTTTGATGTTTTTCTTTCTGTTCCAAATGATAGAGATCTCCTTTTGATTTGCAAATTATTTTCCTTTTTCAAACTATTTGAAACAAATTATTTTTTATTTCAAGTCTGTTATATCTAAAACAGTAATGATAAGGTAATGATAAGCAATGTCCCTGACTCTGAGCACACCAGAGTGTCCTTTTTCATCCTCTGATGTTCTGCTGCAGAGGAGGAATCAGTGAGTGGCTGTGTAGGCATTTAACTGTTAACAGATACTTATGTACCATGCACACCTACCTGCACACACATATATCTAACTCTCAAATGTAAAACTTCTAGAAAGGTATAAGTTAACTTTAGAAACATTTTAGATATCTTCAAGTTGAAAAAGGCCCTTCCTTTCATATCATTTAAGTATAAATTAGAAATGCTTCAAGCCTATTTTTTCAAAACTTAACCATCTTTTGTCCTTAGAAAATGTTAGAACTCCACAAGCCTTGTTTGTTGTGCCTATCATATTGAATTTTCTCTCAGAGGCAATTAGTTAATATACTGCTGGAAAGATAGTCTGCTCTGGAAATAATAATCCTGTGTTTGCTGCAGGGAAGCTTTAATTCCTCTTACACTGCATGAGGTTCCTTAACTTCTGCTGTGGCACTTCTGTTTGGCTTTTGGCGAGGGTAATAGTAATTTTCAGGTGTTCCTCTCCTGTTTAGTTTCTTGCCTGACATGCAGGGCTTTTTTTCCTCATCTGCACTCATTTTCTGCTAAGATCCTTTTCTGTCATCCCCTTCACAGAAAAACAACATTTAAAAAAAAATCCCTACTTTGTATTTAAAACTTAGTTTTATTTCAGAATATAAAATACACCTAAATTCTTACTGTGTTATTATTTGATGATCTCTTTGTGTCTTATAGTTTAATTCTGAATTCTGGATTACACTTAATTTACAGATACTTCCTTCTTCTTAACCAAAATACTTTGATAATTAAATGCTGTTATGCACACACATACATAATACTGTATACATTTTCATTTAGAGGTCTTGTTAGCTATCAAACAGAAAAACCCAAACCACATCAGGTGTCAAAAATAACTTCTCACCTCTAACTTGAAGTCTATCAAAGGTGATTCTTATCATCCCATTAACTGATAACTTATTTTGGATTATTAGTTAGCATTTGATAAATTCACCACACATACACACACACATATATACATATATGTATATTTGTATACGTATATACAGATATATATAAATATACATTTCAGAGAGTTGTTAAAACCATCCATAGTATGTTCACAGCTTTATTTCTGATAAGTTAAAATGAACTGGGATAGTAAGGTACTAGAAAATCCAAAGATCCTCCAAAAGCTGTTATTGAGAACACAATTCATTGATTCATAAAAGAAATATTTTTCTCTTATGAATGAGAACTAACCATGTGCCTCAGGCTTATACCTGAGACCATTACTGCTGAAACCATAGCTTCTTTTAGCTGGTAATGAAACACTAAAACATATTTATATGACCTAGAACACAACCATCCTTAAAATTATTAGGTTATAGCTTCTTAAAATGTTTAAAACCTGCTTCTATATCCAAATCCAGTTCTTTTCAGATAAGTAAAAGTTGGGCCTTCAGAAACACTGATGCATTAGATATTTCTAAATACATAACAAGATTTAGAAATAGCATCTTTGTACATGTTGTCATGGTCTGTATATTCTGTTTATTTCCTTTAAACTAACAAAGTCGATATTCATACGGTAATCAAAATTAACCTTGGAAATATATTTTTTATAATTAATTTTACCTTGATTTTCATCAGAAAATTGTGTTCTTATATGTTTTCTAGCCTAAACAATTTCTGCTGTATAACAAGTTATACATTAGGAGCGCCGCTGTCTTTCCACCACCTCAAAAGAGAGAGGGGAGATGTGGAGTTACAGAGTTCATCTTTCCAAGTCACCAATACTTATGATGGAACCTAGCTTTCCTGGAAATGGCTGGACAGTGCACATCCATAGGAAGTGGTGAATTAATTCCTTGTTTTGCTTTTCTCGAGCATGCAGCTTTTGCTTTACATGTTAAACTGTCTTTATCTCATCCCATGGGTTTTCTGGTTTATATTCTACTGATTCTTCCCAATTCTGGTAGAGGGGAGTGAGTGAGCAGCTGTGTGGTACTTGATTGCTGGTCGGGGTTAAAGTACAAAAGGTATTTAATCTCTAAATTAGATTCACCAGAGAAGTTGCGGAATTTCTATCCTTAGACATTTTCAAAGGGTGTGGTCCTAAGCAATTTATTCATTGCTTTGGGTTAAGGACTGAACTAGATGACCATAAAAGGTCCTTTCCAAATCAAGGAAATAAATCAAATCAAATTAGCCTATGTTCATTTCAGTGTTTGTCTATCTATCTATGATTAAAAACAATCCATAAACTGTTGGAGAAATTGTGCAAAAAATAAGCAAATGTTTGCTGAATTAGGATGTTGCATGTATACTGTAATCAAAAATATTCTTTCTATTCTAGGGCCTAAGATTTGTAGACAATAGCTGTCCTACATAGACTGTATTTTATAGAGGTAAGCAGTAAACTTCTAAGAAGTTAATACAAAGCCAGCAACATATGCAGAGAAACTTGAGTCAATTGTTGTGGCTTGGAGGTTTCTGTGTATTTTGTAATGGATACCTATATCCTCTGGGAGTGCTAGAAATAAGGGTGATTGCTTATTGGTTTTGAAAACGTTAATTTTAGTTTCAACACGAATTCAGTTCTCTTCTCCAGTTATATCTTGTTGATATGAATAGCATCCAGTGTCCAAGCTGGTAAGTAATTGAGGCTTTGGGAGTTGGACTGCTCTTGTGCTAATTAAAATCTAATCATCATCATGAGAAAAAACATCTACTGAGACTTTTAAACTGTAACTCCTGAAGAACCCCTCTCAAAGTTTGCAAGCACGCACATTCTTTGTCAAGTGTGAAGGCTGCTTAATATGCTGAATTTATTATACCTGTAATACCACAGTTTTTCACAGGTTTATGCACTGCAATGATCTCACTCTTAGTTCTATGCATAAAGCTGAGCAACTTTTTACTTTTCTCATGCACTGAGGATACTTTTTCCCCTCCCATCTCCTCAGCCAATGCTATATGGACAAAAATTAAAATTTTTTAATTATCAGCCTTATCTTCAATAAAAGTTTATTTTTTACACCTCACTGTAATATCAACCCAAGAAACAGGAAGTGTTCCTGTCCTTTGCAAGAACATCATCTAGGAGCCAAGTATGGATGTATTCACATATACATGGATATTGCAGCACAAGCTTGATTTATGCATCCAAGTAAAGGTGTGACTTCTTGTTTAGGAATTGAAAATATGCTTTAAGAAAAATGCTTTTAGATGCACTGAGACTGTAAACTCTCACTCTGGAATTGAATCATCTGGAATATACCATGAATTCTGTCCATTTGCTCTTGTGTGATTTTGGAACATCAACTCTTCTAGGCAATTAAAAAACCCCAACAAATCAGATCATGAAAAATAGAAGGGAGAATATCAATCCTGGTACTGGTAAATAAAAATATTGTTGCATGTTTTATTGCATCCATAGATTTTAAGAATAAGCAAATTGTGATCAGGAATATAATTTTTGATAAATTTTAGGAAAAGAGACAACAAAAATAATTCAACACTCATTCAAACTTTAAGGATAGTGATGAAAAATTTTGTAGGTATTTGAATAGTAGAACTCTCAAGGACTACTTCTCATTGCAATCCTGAACAGTCACCTGGAAAAACACTCACTCCACTCATTTTCAGGCTGCATTTGCTATCCTTTTGCTGCACGTGTCAACAGTATCTGTGAGTACCCAATGATGGACATGGGACACGTGACAAATACAAACAGTAAGTTTCCAGTGCACTCCTACCATAACCTTCTGCTACTAAAAGTGCATAAACCTCATCAAAATTTAAACTGGTAACAATGTCTGCCCCTTTCCTTTGTAAATTCAGAGAAATTTTCATGAAGTGGATATGATGAGAAATAGTGGAAATGATGTGTGAAAGAAAACTTACTGCAGTGCTAAGGTGCTACATTTTGATACAGGGTTATTTAGTTCAGTAATTTAAAAATTAAATAAAATTTTGATCCAGATTTCCTTTGGGTAGGTATTTGAATTATTCTCTCAGATAAATCAAACTAGTTTTAACTGGAATGTAAAGTTATGAAACCAAACTCTAGAGGCAAAAGAGGTAAAAGAGAGGAATAGAGTACCTTAGAGAAAATAATTATTTTGGGGTTGAATTGCAATATTGAGTTTTGGTACTGTTGCTAGAATGACAGTGTGAAAGAAGGCAACATAGGACTTGGGTTTTGCCCTCTTTTGTTGAGGAAGAGAGCATGACAGCCTGTTTACCAAAAGCAAAATAAAAGCTGTGGGTAGGTTTGGCCTCCATGGGAGAGGTTTCTATCTTACCAAAAACGAAATTTGACAGGCCAAATTTAGTCCAGCTACTCATTTCCCTTGGGGTGGTTCTACCAACATAGAAGATTTTTTTTTTCTTTCTCTTCTGTACAAGAATTTACATTTAGTTCATGAAAAGCAGAATAAGAAGGAGATGATACCAAAGGGGAGAAATTCTAAGTCACTTGAGCCAATGAAATTTTTGGGCTGTGCAGGGAGCCTTTCAAACTCAAAGAGCTTCAGTCAGAACAATGTGGTTGCAAGAAGGAAAATTATCATAGATCTCATGAAAATATTAACTCATAATAGAGTGTTTTAAGGGGATTTTGGAGATATGCAAGACTTCTTAAATGTATTAGGAATTTTTTTCACATGTGAAATAAAGAGACCAAAAGGTGGACTATGAAGAAGCAAGTGCAAGAAAATGGGGAGGGAGGACAAAATGTGCCAGTCATGTGTAAGCTGTGTTTCAGTGTAATTCTCTGGTCAAGACCTGCATCTAATTGTTGCACTCTGTCTTATCCTTGCTAAACCCTATTTTATTTGTGATGCAGTCTGTGTGTGTTTGGTGATCTGGGAATGCAGTTTACACTGGACTAGGTGTTGAGTTGGCAAAGAAGGAAACCAGAGCTATGAAAGGCTCAGGGTCAGTGCTGGACACTGGATAAAAAAAAAAGGCTGAGTGTCTGGGCATGAATTGTGGACATTAAGGCTTGGTCTGGGGTCTGAGTGACTCGTGCCTGTAAATCATTAGAGTGTGTATAAATGTACCAACCTGCAAACGTCATAGGCCCATTTGTGTCCTTCACATTTATGTGGGTGCTGTTAGTCTGGTGTGGCTCCCAACAAAGGCCTTGTTCTCCTCCTTGTGATGATCTGTGTGCTGGCCTGATGTGTTTCTTTTGTGTGCACATGTGTTTGCATCTTTAGAATATGCACTCAGCCTCACCACTGAGCTGGAAATGGGGAATAGCAACAGCAACATCCAGCAAAGCTGTGAGGAAAAGTCCTCTGGGTTCGTCTTCCTTTCACAGTTGAGATTTTTATTGTTGCAGTTGTTCAGCTGTACTCAGAACTGACAGGATCTTTTTTCCTTGCCTCCTGCACCTCTGTACCTGACATCACTCATACTGAAGCAGGTCTGTGAGCATTTCTTTTGGATTTTTCAGCAATGCCTTTCAAATTTCCTGGTGCTTTAAGCATTTCTTTTTTAATCTTGCTTCAAAGAACATGGCATATCTCTGAAGCCCTAGAATCATTCAAATCTGAAACACTCTGGGGTTTCTGAGTCACACTGTAATTTGAAGCATTTGAATCACCTGGGAAGATCTGGGATGTATTTATTAATTATCTTCTTATAGTGCCAAAAATATACATAGAGATGTACAGCCAAAATTAAAGGTATAATTCTTTTCCCCCACACTCCCCAGAAATTAGGTGACTGATCATATAAAGTGGCAGTAAGTGCCACTGAACGTCCAAGGACAGCTGTGTTCTCAAACTCTCTGGACCAGGTTTTAACAACAGATAGAACATTTTTCTGCAAGGGAATTTTGAACTCTCAGATTAAATTCATGCCTGAATTTTGAATGCTTGTGTGAATCAGACTTCTGAATCTTTTCAATTCAGTTACTCTTATTGCTTAAGGGGTATGAAGTCTTCAATCAGCTTTTACAGGAAAAAGAATTCTCTATCACTCTCTGTCAACAGCATGTGTCTGATAAATACCCTTCCTTTTCCTCATTATTATTAGAAATTTATGTTGGAAAATAATTTTCTGAAGGGTCCAAAGCAAAGCTTAAGTCCATGTTTGTGAGAGATAGGATCTAGTTCTACAATCTCATATCTTTCATACTGTTTACTTCCATATATAATGGACTTCCCACTCCAGCTCCTTCCTTCTCCGTTTGCTTTTCTGTTTCTGACTTGCTTAGATATTGTCTATTGTCATTGCTGGCACTGAAGGAGCAAGCTCTCCCTACCTGCATGTTCATGTAGAAAAAAATAGTTCATGAAATTACAACTCACCTCCAGACTTCCCTCAATTTTCCTGCTCATGGATAAGTTTCTCTTTGTCATCCACCTGGCTAGATGTCCTGTTTTTGTATCATTTCTTGCATTTCAGTCTCTGCTTTTCAAATCTTCTACCCAATAGAAAATGGATTGAAATTCCAAACTTGTTAAGAGAGTTGTAATTTTTTTCTGTCTTCTTTACTATTATCAGTTACTTCAAGGTAATTAAATGTATGTAGTAGTAGACCTGAATGGAACTAAAATATATTCCCAGCTTTTCTCAAAAACTGCTTCTTCTAGTTAAATCTCTTTGACAGTAGGAGAGCACCCAAGACTAGGCAGAGAAGAGAAATGGGTACATGAAATTGTAACAAAAATACAACTACAGAAAAAAATTGACCATATTTTCCTTCCACTGTAACAGCCTCAGTTTATTGCCAATTGTTATATTAGATACCAAAGAGTGTAAGGATAAATGGGCTATCTTGATACAAGCTTGTACTAAAAATAGAAAGGTCAGTAATTTGGCTAGTTCTCTATATTTGACAATTATATATATACATTATTTAAAAGACAGTTTAATATTGTTATTTTTTTTTCCTTTTCTAACT
This sequence comes from Cyanistes caeruleus, assembly GCF_971803275.1. Lineage (NCBI taxonomy): Eukaryota > Metazoa > Chordata > Aves > Passeriformes > Paridae > Cyanistes > Cyanistes caeruleus. Next base: position 38,444,381 of record NC_141702.1, read on the forward strand.
TTAAAATCTTACAAGCTATAAAACATTAAAATGATATGGGGTGTTTAAAGTATCAGTGGGGCTAAAAAAACAAAGCTGTTTATTTTTTTTCAGTTGGCAAATCAGCATTTCCAGGGATTATTCCCCTGGAAATTAAAATTCAGTGCCACATACAAGGTGTCATTTGGATTCTGATAGGTCAAATATAAATTTTTGAATTATATGACAAGAAATGCCTTTTTATGACTGGTCATATTTTAGAAGCATGCTAAAGCCTGGCTTTGATTCAGGGCTGTATCCTGGCTTATCTTATTGTTCTGATAATTAATTGCAGGACCATGTAATTGATACACAATTCATTGCCAGTGCCAAACTGTACCATAAAGCTCAGGCAAGTGGTGCTGAAAATACTGCTTGAAGGGCTTGGTTCATTCTGCTGTTCAAGTTGGTGACAAAAATGTTATTGATCTGAACAAGAGCAGAATTTAGTCCTGTTGGATGTTGTGTCTGTGACTGAGGCTCTTTTACTTTAATGTAAATTGACATGTCTTAGTCTGACAAATTCTTTTCATTATGGGCACTAGGATTGCTTCATGGCCTAAGGCATTCATGACTCTAAACTGTTCTTGGCATTTTAAAAACTAATTATTTTAAGCCTATCCTTTCTCTTACTGCATTTTTGGTACTTAACTTCTCATGCTTCAGCACAAACCCTGAAAACATGAACTAGTATAGCACAGGGCAAGGGAGATGCACAGAAGTTGGGTAATAGAGTGCAGCAATTTTTTTGCTGGTTCCTAAGTGCAGTGTCTACAGTTGAAATATCAAAGGGCAAATTCAGGACTCTTTTTAGGTTGGAGAACTCCCACCAGTTTTGGTGTAAGGATAAAGCAGAACTTATTATGAAATAAAGTAAATATTAGACACAGGTGTTTTTCTCCCTCTAGCTTTTAATTAAAAATGTTGTTGCTTTTTTTTTTTTTTTTTAACCATGAGCTGCTTTTGCTTCTATAAATAAGATAGGATGTTACCAGTCAGGGCATCCTCCACAACTTTGCTGTTCTTTACCAGGCTGTTGTAGAGCTTATGATTACAGTCTGTTTTTTATAAGATATGACCTTCTACAGTGTTCATGATATCCAGAAACTCACTCATGCCATGGAATAGATAGTATTTGTACAATCAATCCTCTCAACTGCACTGTATAGAGGTGCCAATGCAGAAAATATGGCATCTCAGACTAAAGGAATGTATGAAAATTCCTTGACCTCCACTCCAATTAGCAAATGTAATGATGTTTAAGGGTAGAGAATACAGTAAAAGAAGGAGAATAAGAACATGATTTTCATGTTGAAAACTTATTGAAAAGGAAAAAAGAAATAGAGGAAAAAGGGACCAGACTACCTGCATTAGCATGCATTAAGAATCATTTCATCAATTCTAAAAATAAATGCTGGGTCTTTTAATGAGCATGTAAGATATTTTAAAGGAATAGTAAAGGGAAGAAAAGGCTGGTATTTTTCCCTATCTTGAATAAATTTTATTCCTAATGTAAATAAAGATATTTTGATATTACACAGATTAAGTGTCTGAGGGAGGAGTTAATTATCAGTTTCTGCGGTAATTGTATTAGTGGCAACTATGTAATTTTTCACCAAAATTGGATTCTACCTTAACTGTGAAGCTAGCTAGGTGGTATCACCTGAATAATCTTATTCTTCATACTGTAGCAGCAGATAAATCAATTATGGATTCTCCCCCTCCTCTCGTCTCTGTTAGTCATATTTGAAGTTTTAACGCTGCGCATTCCGTTTATTTGCTGCTGGCCTAATAATCCCCCGCATGCTGGGAAAACCTTTGTTCTCTGACAGAAGTAATAAAGCCGTCTGCATGATTCCCTCTTGTGAGACATGGAGTGCTCCCATTTTATTTAATCTGGTGGTGTGCAGCCTTTTCAAAGTAAGCACTTCACAGGGACTGAATGGGGAATGACATCCCAGAGACTGGCCTGTGTGACAAAAAAAAAAATAAATTAAAAAATAAAACAAATTTAAATTTGCCTGTCAGGGTAAAAAACCAATGACTCTTAATTTCAGATTTCTCCTCACCTCAAGAAAGCTGCATGAGACACCTGGGTCAAATGGGTCTTAGCTCTCATTTCTGCTGGAGCATGTGTCTTCCTGTGGAAGTGCTTCAGCTTTTCCTGCTCTTCATTCACTCATTCCCACTGAATGGCAGCATAGAGAAAATGAAGAGATCTAAATGCCAGCAGGAGGCTGGCCGCTTTCTTCTAGGCATGTCCTGAGCCCAGTCACCCAGAACAACTTGTGATCCCTGGACAAAGACACTCACAGCAGGTGGCCATATCAAGAAATTTTCCTCCTGGAATTAGATATTATTCCAGGAATCACTACTGAGTCAAACATAATGCCCCATCCTGCTGGGTCAAGTAGGATTTCATTTCAATTTCTTTACACAACGATGCGTTTCATCTTGTCTGCATACAATGACAGTGCTCAGGCATGAAATAAATTGAAGTGCTTGAAAGGCAGAATTATCCCTTGAACCTGCAGCATTCCCGACCCCCAAAACATACATTGTCAAGAGAGTTCCAGATAAGCAGGATCTTCACCGAGTGTTTGTGCTGCTTGGCTTCCTTTAATCATACTCCCTTTTGTAAAAGGGATTTTCGAGGGGAAAGATAAATCATTGCTGAGGAAAAAGGTCATTTTCAAAAGGCTTTAAGAGCTTCATTTCATGTGGCTTTTCAAGGTGAAACAGGTAATTCAGTGCAGTGAAAACCTTTTGTATTCAACTTAATTCACAGTTCACACTACCAAGAAAACAGTAACGAAATAAGCTTGAATAAAATTCTTCATTAAAACTGTTCTCATAGGTGTGTGAGCCACATTTTGTTGTTTGCTAATACACTGGCCTGAATATTGAAAAATAAATTTATGATTAATACTGAGCTGTCTATTCTGGCTTTAAATCATCTGTGCCTCCAATATTGGACCATTTTCTTCCTGTAGCAAAAAAGGCATCAATCATTTCTTCTGGGAATCACTTTTGTAACACATCTACTGAATATACTGATACTGAGACACCCAGGCACATCCAGGCACATTAGCATCCTGCTCACAACCAGAGGGAGCCTCATATTTTCAGTATAGGGTAGCAAATATTTTGCAATGTTTCATGGATAATGAGCCTGCCCTAGATATGAGGAATTTTTCTGTACTTCTTTCAGACTACCAGTGTAGGCCTTCACAGATCCCTGGTCACAGGCCAGATATCTATCTTTCTTTAAGATAACTCTGCTTTGCATGTAAACCTCAAGATATGAGCTCAGTGTAAGGATGACCAGATTAGTATACATAATTTGGGTTAGTAGACTAAGTTATGATCCTTTCAACCATAATGAATACACTTCTCTTTTTTTCCTCATTTTTCTTACTGAGCTGAGTATCCTCTAAATTGTGGCTACACATATTTCACTGGGAACAGCTGTGCAAAATGTTCATTAATGTTAATTGAATAATTAATAACCATAAATAATGACCCTGACTGAGAAAGTCTTCTTTTGTAATGTGGACAAATATTTTTAAAACATGCCTCTGTATCAAGTGTAAAATACACAGAAATAGATCTTGTTTTACTTTCTTGTTTTATCCCGCACATAAAAATAACGTTGATTGAAATATCTTCAACTCTGAATCAGAGCATGTACCTGCCCCAAACTATTCTAGAGACTGAAGCTAGTCGTATTTTAGAGAAACAGGTAGAAATGCTGCAAAAAATGAAATTTCTTCCATGATATTTCTTCATTCCTTTGTTACTTCTTCTTTCAGTGAAATACCAACCCTAAGGAGATGTAACCAATATCACAGATAGAATATACCTTATGAGGGATCCCATGAAGAAATCATGTTCCCAAACTCATCTTCTTGTCCCCACCACATCTATTTGTTAAACAAGAGATAATACTCCTGCCTGCAAATCCTTCTTTGTGAAACATAGCTATTTGTTAGGAAGTATCTCAAAGAGATTGTGCATAGCGCATGGGATGAGTCGTGCCTATGAACTGTGGCAAAGTACATAACATGTGTGTGAATGTAGTGCAAATTTTTAATATATTTCATCTCTCCAAACCACAAGCCATTGACCAATCAGTGCTCTTTAGGAACTGGAGAAGACATAAATATATACTACTTATACAATAATAATTGAAAGGATGAGTTAATTTAGAAGAGAGAATGTCTGCCTTCAAAAAATAATCAGTACATTCATCTTGTGAAAACAATTTAATAATTACAATAATGATAATAATAACAACAACAGAAAAGCATTTCTATTCTGCACAATTATTTTTATGTTATCCTGGTGGCTGCAAGAAGCCATATCAACCTTGGAAAGAATTCTTCTTCAGTATGTCTTTTAATGTGGACACACCTGGCCTGGAATAAAAGAGATAATCAGGGTAGAAAATAATAAGTATGGGAGAGGGAAGGTGGGAGTTCTAAAAAATTCTTATTAAGAGCAAAGCAGCTTATGAAGTCATTGATGTCCTTCTAGCTGCTCTAATGTAGGACTATTCAAAATTTTCTCCATTCTTTTCATTCCTCCAGAAAAAAAAAAAAAAAAGATGTGATTCTCAAGGTAATTTAATCACAAGAGCAATAATCATTTTCATATAAAATCTTTCTCTTCAAGGCTATTGGTACAATTTTAACCTAGAAAAAAAGGTATATATTCTATGCCAATGAAAAGCTTGGACCCAATTCTACTGATTCTAAAGTAAATCTGGACCTGTCAGTGTATTCCAGCATCTTCAGAAAAAAAAGTTACAAGGGAAATCCCAATTAATTTTCTTGAGTAGATAATTAGCCTACTAATGTGATCTGAACCAGGAATATTATGTTGTGTATTTAATTTTTTCCAAATGTGATAGATCAGGAAAACCTTTATATTAAATTTAAGTTTGTGACAAAATGCGTATATCAATCTTGTAAGGAAAAGCATATATTTTTCACAGTTATTATTTGTTCAGGATCAGAATTTACATTCATTTGTGCCACACACCTATTCATTGATTTTAATCTTAAATTTCTGGGTTTTTTCGTATTGAATAGGAATTGGATTATTTTGTTGGGTTTTTTTGGGTTTTTTCCCTAGGAGTTTTTCAGCTGCTTTTCTCTATTTTTTTTTCTCAAAACTTCATAATGCTGAAAGTTACACCAAAGTAGAAAACAGTTTTCCACGTTTCAGAAAGACTATTTTTATTTAGTAGGACAGGGAAGGTTACATTTGTAAAGAAACAAACAAAAAACGCACACCAAGAAGATAGTTTTAAAATTAGCCATGAGAATTTATCAATAAATATCAGTGGTTTTATTTCACTGCCAACTGAAATGGCTTCATGAAGGGTAAGACAGAGAATAATTTTTCAGTAATCTTGTCCATTGGCTGTAGAAATGAGTAAAAAGAAGTTCAGGGAGGAGATAAGATGTTGTGGTGATGTTATCTTGGATATAAGTCTTGCCAACTCAAACATTTCTCTGTAATCAGAGCCCCAGAAAGCTAATGACCCTACTCTTTCAGAAGACAGGAAAGAAATTGAGAGGACAATTTATTTTCATTCTTAAAGAATTGCAAGCAATCATGAAAATGATGACACAGTTAAATTTGTCACTAATAAAAACATATGCATTGTTTTTGTCTAATTTTCTTAAGATTTCAAATAATTCCACAGAAAAAAAAAGATAAATCACAACAAAAGACCTTTCATGGTGAGGAAGTGAATTCCCATAGATTTTTAGTCAAAAAAAATAATATTCCTTCTCTTCCTTTTCTTCTGATTGTTAATTCAATACTTATTCTGAATTGCAGCCAGAATACAGAAAAAAACTCATTATTTCATGTTTGTGATCTACTTTATAATTTTTCTACTTCATAAAATAATGCTACCAGTCAGTATTGTTTGCTAACATATATTTCAATTTTTTAAACTGACAAGAAAATGTTATTTTCATATATGTATATTTATAATGAATCAAGAGAACACAGGGGAAATCTAAATCCCAACCAATCCACACACATTATGTTATGGGAAAGATATTCTTATTCTGACTAAATTGATTTTATTTTCCAGCATTAGTTAATTGAAAGAAACAAAGATACCTATCAGTCATTTTATGAATCAATTTTCTTGGCTTGCTGCATTTACATCAATAACAATTTGAAGGCAAGAGCTTACAAAAACATTTATGAGGTTTACATTAGTGATAAGTGCAAACACACACAGATATCACAGGAATTTCCTTTAGATTTGTTCTTATCTGAAGACTAAGTTATAATTTTGTTGCTGACTTTGTTTGGTGTTGAAGTGGGTCTAGGAATACCAGATGAACAGTTATTATAGCTCATGAGCGATCAAACCTAATCTTTCTTTAAATAATAAAATAAAAATCTGTAAAAATAGTATCACACTCACAGTACTGAGTCCAGTTTATGAACTCTTTTGTGTGAACGTATAAAATACATAAACATGTATTACATAGTCCTTATTTTCACACTCACTTTGATCTTCCATAAGTGAATTGGCAAACTTCACAAATGTGCATTTCCTTGAAGGTTTATGTGGGAGGGTTCCCCCACATCTTTTCTTCATAGACACTTTAGCATTTCCTGTTGGGAAGTCTGTTAATCTCCAAGGGGAAACTCTTCCATAGGGAATGAAGAATCCATCTTCATCAGGAATTTATACACCTGAATCTTTGGGTGCTTTGTTTCCCACTTGGGCAAGCAGCAAGCCTGAAACCATGGCATATCAGTACAGGGAGCACGAATTGGAGTTGGAGTTATAGTGCTCCCACACAGCAGCCCTTGGTGGAGGGATGTCAACCAGCTAAAATGGGCAAGGACAACCACTGCATCTACCTGGAATTCTCTAATTAGCACTTTACACAACTTACATTTTTTTCAGTGCCAGCTCAGCATTAGCATGTACATCCATGAGCTCCCTCAGCTGAAACTGTCTGCTAAACGAGCTGAATTTCTTTCAAAATACAGAGCTAATAGACATTTTTTTTATATTACAGGGGGTTTTTTTTCAGTATTATGGGTTTATTAAAAAAGTCAGGTCCCTGTCCACAGTGTTGCAGTCCCTGTATTTTTGAAGAGTGCAACAAACAAGAATGACTTGTAATGTTTTCTATATAGGCTTTGACTTGTATTTAGAGTTTTTCAGTCTGTTCAAATGAAGAGGGTAAGACTCATCAAATCACTACAGAGTTTACTTTTCCTTTACTCTCAGCTCTCCTGTAGAGCCTAATGCTTTGGAGTCATAGGAATATTGTTCAATTGCTTATTTATTCAGTGTCCATAAAATGAAAATTTAAGATGTCTCTGCAGGTGAATTGCTGTAAATAGTGACATTATTGTATTATCTCGAGCAAATCTTTTCATTCTCCTTCCTTTTTCTATGCCTATATATGTGACTCTGGGAAAGGAAAGCAGGATTCTGTGTGAAATTGTGTGTTCTCATTCCCTGCTGACAGTGAAGATTCCCTTTCTGTTCTTTTGGAAGGAAAACGTGCTTTGTTTAGCCATTAATTCAAGGCCATATTTTGCTATTTCTATTTTTATAGTTTACTTTTATACAAACTGATTTGACTCTGACAGGCACTGTACACATACAAAAGGAAAAGACAGACCATGTCTTAAAGAATTCATGTCCTTAAGATAATAAAAGCCCTAGCAGATAAAAGGAAGGAAAAAAAAAGGCAAGATTAATGATTAATGATTGATACAATAAACAGTAATTTCTGCATGTCAGTTCCAGGACCATGCTTTTAATGCTTACACAAGGACCAGCAATGACTTCCAGTATTTAGATATGGAAAAGTGTCTCACCTGGAGAAGAAGGGAAGAGAGCAATGAATAAAAGATGTAAAAGTAGATTCCAGGAATTGATGGTCATAGAACATCTTTTACGGGAATGCCAAGAAAAACTACCAATAAATACCACCCAGTCATCAAAACAAAAAATTGAATTGAGTAGTATATCACATAAGAGAAAATAATTTAATTTATGAAAAAAACATTAAACACCATTAAAAATCCAGCCACAATGAACATTATATTTCATTTGAAGTTGTTTTATATAAGGTTAATAATTTTTATTTAAGGAGAAAGAGTATTATGACATTACTTCCACTTATAGGAAGTGTTTTTGGAAAATATTATGATTTCTTCATTTAGAAGTTTCACCCCTAAACATGGGGGGTCATTGTGTTTCAAAAGTGTTGTTCATCTAAGGAAAACAAGAGCTACATAACAACTAAAAGCATCAGTGGTGTAGCATATATTGAATGTAAGGATACAGTATTTCTCAGTTTTAGAAATTAAGGTAAGAAACTCTTCCAAAAACATTGAAATATACATTTAAAGCTGGTTCATTAATTTTGTTATTGCTGCTGATATACCAGTAATATTTATAATCTGCCACCAGCTACTTATAAGTTCTGAGTGCAGTATTCAGAACCAAACTCCTTCTAGTCCTATAAGAATATGTTATTAGATATTGAATTAATTCTAACAAGCATTTTTAATTGTACTAACTTTTCCTAATTGATCTGTAGGGGTAGTTTCACACATATTAAAAAAAATGATGACATCAGTAAAGAGCCATTAGATGCTCCTTTTCTTTTGGGGCTTTAAAAGTGAATCATAATTTTCAAAAAGCTCTCACTATTACAGAGCATCAACACCAATATAACTTTATTTTCCTTGTTTCTTTTGTGAAAACTCTGTGCATTCCCAGTAAAGCCTGAGGGAGTCATGCTGAGTCTTTCAGATGGACTTATATTGAAACTGTTTTTCAATTTTTTTCAGACGGGCATGACTTGACATAGGAAATACTTACAAAACAAGCATCAAAACTCACAGTCCTGATGGTGGACTTGCTTTTCTAGAAAGCTGCAAGATCAGGAGAATGGAGCAAAGTCAGTGAGGGATTGGTTGATCCTGTTTCAGTTCTAACTGTAGAATTCATGGTAATGAACTGTACCATCATTTGACATATAAGAGATATTTTTTTTAAAATACAGAGCTGTGTTGTTTGGTTTAAAACAGAATTTTAAAATTAAGTAAACAAGAAAAGAAAGCAAATGGCCACATAGTACCGTTCTTATCTCCAAAATAAATGTCAAGGAAACTGAAGAGTGGTTTTCTGCTTGTTTAATCCTACACCTGCAAATACAGCAAGATTCATTAGTTGTAAATGAGACAAGGTGGTGAGATTAAACTTTGCATGGTCATCAAAATTCTAACCAACAAAAGCAAGTGTGATTATTACTACTTGTCTACAAGATGCAAAATATTTGCTGTCAGAGAGCAGATGTGTTTGGTCAGCAAATTAGATGGTCTGTGGTATATTTTTCTGGGTCTCCTACATGGAGAAATGAAGAAAGACCTGTTTTCACTAACTTTCAGAATATTTCTTGCAAGTAGATTGAGTTCATCCTTGTAAAACTGATTAGCTACTGAGATGTCTTACAGGCATGGGGATGTTAATAGTGACCAAGAGGCAACATTAATATTTACTATCAGGCATGACTGTATAGCAGCAAAAATTGCAAGAAAAAAGAGCCTCATCATAGAAAAAAAAAACCCAAAGATCAGTTTCAGATACTGAAAATTTGCTTAGAAGATAATTATTTTGTACTGGGCAAAACATACCATGATGCTTCAGCTGAGTAATAAAGCATGAGTAGAAAGGCAAAAATAGAAAAGCAGTACAAAGTCCTCAAAATAGATTAGATTATGGGAACAATCCTTTCTCCATGTCTTCCATTTGAACAAGTCACTTGGGAAAAATCCTTTGTGCGGAGATATACAGTTCTACTTTTGGGAGGTTGATGTATGCACTCATATTGTCAATAATGATAAAAATCCCTTTCCCTTGTGGTCAGCAATCTCCACAGAAGCTTCACAGAAGGGATATAGTTTGCTTTCTTACAAAAGTGTATGGCATGCACTGCTGGCCTCCAATGTCTGTCTTTGAAAGTATGCCAGTGAGAGAAGAAAAAATATAGATGCCTATTCAAATAAAACAGTAAGGTCACTGACCTAAATTGACAATTTATCTAAAAATCTTTCAGATATAGTTTAGTCATATTTGCCCTGTGTTCTGAACGAATGGTCTAGTCCAATGAATTTCTGTTTGCTTATGCATATAGAGTTTAAAAACTCTAAAATTAAGAGCAAGCAGTGGTTGCTATAAACCAGAAGTACTTGTTGGGGCGCAGTAACTATCTAATGTCAAAAGAATATAATTATTTGTATTATGAAACTTTCCTTTTGAGGGTTCTACTTTGTGACGTAATATGATGTCAAGACACAAATAACTACTTATGTAAAAATATAGATATGGAAATAGAGAATAGTAGCGAATTAATGGTAAGAACAAAACTCATAATGGTGTACCCTTGAATCTGTTTTTTTTTCCACAGAACTATGACACATTCTAATTTACTTTTTCTCATTTCAGAAATCATAGAATTAAACATATTGTTTCAATTTCGTGACAAGACACATTATATCCATATAATGTAATTTCAAATATAATGGATCAGTTTAAGAAATGTGTTTTCTTTTGTATGTTTGAAGTTTTCTGCCTGATCATTTCATTAAATATTATCCAGCTCTTGTATGGAAAAAAGATTTCCCATGCAACTTCTAAAAATTCATGATTTTATAGGACTGTATGCTTACTTCTATATGACTATGTCTATTTGCGTCCTCTTTTCCAAGGCAGTCTTCATGTAGAATGTTTCCATAGCTGTAAACATAATTTTTATCTTTCTATCTTCTTAGATCTTTCAGAGGTGAAGAAGTGTTTCAAAGCACAAAGCTTCTTAGAAAGGAGTATGATAAACTGAATGATTTCTTCTATTAGATCTATTCCCAATTCCCTTTTTTAACCAGTTACACACGTGGAAGTGGGCCAGGTGAATGGGTAATATAAATCAGTAATATATATATATATATGAGGAGGTAGGTCACACATGGATGATACTCTTATTTTGCAAAACAGATGTTCACTTCAATAACAAGAGTCCAAGTCACTCTGATGCTTTCACTACCACACCTCAGATCAGCTGGAATCACATGGTGAAGAGCCAAAACACAGACTTGGAATACAGATGCATCACTACTAATTTTAAAAAATGCACATGATGGCTTCCATTTGAATTACTGTCAAATGTCTCAGAGCTTTCACTGTGTCTCAGGTGCAGTAAAGTCTTAAATATATGTCTAAAATTATGAATGGAGGGAAACATTAGCTTCAATGGCCAAGGTTCTGAAAAGAAAGTAAGGCTTACGGGAGGGATCTTTCACTAGACTAACCAGTAATTGGACCAGAAATGGATTTTGCACTTGAAAGTCTGTTTTTCCTTAACTGTATCACTGGGTTTATCAAAAGACATTACTTCTCTCTGCATAGCTTGCTTACCTTAAAGCTTAAAGATGCCAGAAATTCTGATGAAATTAATAAAGATATTTACATTTCAAATACATATAATCATGCATTGTCAGTGAATTGTCATCTAAATTACACCTGACTCTAAAACAGAATGTCAACAGCAGCCCTGTAAAGTGGACATCACCTCTCCTCTTTGAAAATTATTTAAAAATGCAATACCTACATTTCAGGGCATAATTTCCACATTACAGTTTCAAGCAAGACAGGTTTATAAAGCCAGAAGTAGGCATGCTTTATGTAGCCCCAAATTGTCAGGCAAATGCAGTCTCCTTTTTCATGGTCCAACTTCTCCTAAAGAGAGAAGACACCTTGTGAATCAGAATTGTGTTTGCTTTGCAGTGATGGAGCTTGCCTCAGACACGCTTCCTTGAAGCAGGCTTGAGTTGAACTGACATTACTGGCTTCTCACACTTATGAGTGCCAAGGGGAAAAATAATTTAAAAGTTGTACATTTAAAAGTAGCACGCACCATTAAGCTGAGTCTACTGTTTTGGAGATGTGTGAATTGACTGATATATTGACACGGTGCTTAGTGCAGCAGAGCAGACCTGCACGTGGCTTGGGAGTCGAATAGGGTGGGGGGAGGAGAGCTATTTGTTTTGTTATGTCAAACCATTCTGCTGTCTCTGAAAGGAAACTCATTTTGGGATAATGGAAGAACAGGCAAACAATAGTTGCTGGATCTTAAAAGACACCCACGTGTAATTTATTTCCTTCCTTTTTTTAACAGACTGTTATACATTAAAGTGTACATAGTGTTATTAAACTGGTGTATTCAGAATATTGTAAAAGAAAGTGAAGCATCCTCAAGCTGACAGGCACTTGTACTGAGAACAGCCAGTGTTTCTTTTCTTGATCCCAAAGATGCTACCTTATGGCTCCAATTTTTTATTAATTTAAAAAAAACCCATTTTTTCATTGTCTATGTTTACATGAACCTTATTATGTCTATATTCTCATTAGGTTAATTTCGTCATTAAGAGTACAGAATGATAGATCACATTTGTTCTGGTGAGTTCAAGATGAGTTTTTCAACATCAGTTTTACATGACATCATATTATCTGCACTCCTTGATCAACCCTTCATGTGGAATCCTTTCGTAGTTTTTTAGTGCTGCTGATCAGATGTGGGGACTTTGCAAAAATGCCTTTTTCTTTAGTTATATTGGCTGTTATTGAGGCAGCCAAAGCCTAAATTAGGTTAAAATTGCTATATTGTATTGGTAATGAAATGCAACAATTTTTCTACCTACGCTGTTGAGTGAACCAACTGATTCCATATTGTAACATTTGCATTTAATGTAAATATGTTGGAGTCACTCTTTCTACCCCTGGACTATACAGAGAAATACTGTTTGAAAACCCAATAGGCAGAAAAACACCAGAGAAATATAACTGGGAAAGCAGTTTGCACTGTAAATACTATACTATCATGCCAAAAGATAATTAAACTGAAATTATCAACTCCTTAACATAATAAAAAGAGCATTGGGTATTCTATGGAGCAAAGAGTTATTTTTGGCATCTGACTACAGTTTCTCTACAGACCTACTATATAAAATAAGTAGCAACTCAGGAGTGCTTGCCAAAAACATTGTGTTAGAATAATGTCAGAAATTCATTGTTGTTAATAATATTGTTGTTAATAATAATATCAGTACTATTTTTTAAAAAAAGAATATATTGGAGATAAAATCAGTAAGAATAAATTGTTCAATAGAGGTGACTCCCTAAGGCTTGATTGTTACCATTCCCTTATACTTTTAGACTGAGAAATTTTTATTGTCAACATTTTTAGGAAAATCAGAATTGTCTTCTAAAAATGGAGAAGTTTCTAAAGAAATAATGTGAGCTACTTCTTCTGTCTTCTCTGATTTTTTATTTTTTCCTTTTACAATGGGTGATCAAATAATATGGTGTCCATGAGGAAAATGTCAACAATTACCAGAAATAAGAGAGTCCTTTCTCTTCATTGAGTGTTGCAATTAATCTTAACAGAAGAATGCAGTGAATCATTCATTAAACGGCTCACTAGGTTAGATAAAAACTAGGCAGTAACTAAAAAGAAGAATAACAACATAGGAAATGAGACTGGTGCAAATAAATAGCAGAAGATTTTAAACAGGAGCTACTGCTTCAATTTGGCATTAAAAATATAACATGAAATGGACGGCAACTTTCAACTTTGTTCCAAAAATGAACTGGATACCGTCTTTATTTTGGGCCAGCAGATCCAAATGTAAACCAATCTATTTGAAAAACTAAATGCATAAAAGAGTATTTAATTCACCACTGAAATCTATACCAAGGTTTAGATGTCTTCCCTTTAATGGAAAAATTATTGCAAAAAGATATTGTGAAGCACTATTTGACACTAAGGTCATGCTACTCACATACATTACACACAAGAAAGGATTCTTTATGCTTACTAGAAAAGAGTTGTAGCTACTGCTTGAACTTATTAAAGTATTGTTTTAAAAATGCACTTTCGTCTATCAAAATGGTTTCAATAAGGCCAGAGTGACATAGTACCACATGGCTGTAATTCAAATTTGTTGTAACTGAGGCAATAAAAAGCAAGATCTTTTTTTTTCCTTTCCTTTTTTTCCTTGCCTAGTTTTGTTTTTTTGTTGTTTTTTTGGTTTTTTTGGTGCGTTAAGCAGATTTACTCTTTAACAGTGAAGCTTCAGTGGATGATTATGACATCAAAGTGTGACAGACAGTGATTATGTACTGCGGGGGGAAAAAATAGATAAATGCAGACATTTAATTCCCTTAGCTTAAGGAGACATTATTCATGGCTAGTAGGAAAAATAAGTATTCCACCTCTACTTCCTTTAGGCAAAAATCAGGTACAGATTCAAACAACTTGCCTAAAAATCTTAATTGTAAGTTTTTTTCTTTCCTTTAAGCAAAATTTCAATTATTATTTTCTTTTTCTTTTTTTTTCCTTTACTTGGAGGCTTACCACAGGCATATTGTTGTTCTCCATTCCAAAGAGCTCATCCATAATTGTGCCTAGGCATGACCTTCCACACCACTGCAGAAAAGGCATAAGACTGAACTCATTTTTAAAAGGAATATACTGGATATAGTGTCTAGGGAATGTAAGTGATTTAACAATTGTTTAAGAACTTTAGGCTTCTTCTGAATTTAGGAATTACTTTTTTTATGTAACTCTCAAAAGTAAAAGAGAACACACAAAACTTGACGCAAGAAACACAAGATTTGATACAGCTACCAGTGAAGCTCCAGGAAAGATTTTTTGTTAAATTAGGATTTTGTTGCAGGTATAACAACTCCATCATTCTGATGTTTAACCTATATTAACAAAATGTTTGGGTTTGATTTCGAGTTGCACAAAATAAGCAGAAAAACAAATTGCTATCAGCCCTTAAAAGGAGACACAGACAATACCACAGATTAAATTCAAAACACTTTTTGTCTTTAGTTCAGAAAAAAATATTCCATTAAAGGTAGGGAAGGAGAAATATGGGTGCAGTGAAGGAGTTGTGGATTTAGTTACTGAGGGGGGTGGGAAAGACATCAGAATAATCCTCTTGATCTAGAGCCGGTATATATCAATTAAGTGCCAGACTTCAAGCACATGCTCTTTAATGAAGAACTTTTTAATGGATAAAAAGCAAAATATTAAATCCAGTAGTTTATTTGCTTTTTGATGTTGATATTTCTTTAAAATCCTACACTTTAAAAGATATTATCCTGGTTTCCTCTTGCACGTAATGCAACAAATACAATGGCTGATGAGGGGTTTCTTTTTGGACCCTGTTACTGAATGCATTTTTATGAAGAGAAAACGGTTCATAAACAACCTTTTTGTGAGGAACAGATGAGTATATTATATGAAGACAGGAAAACAGGGGTATAAGTTAGGAGTTACAGCTGAAATTGCTGAAACTGTCTCTCGTGTGCTGAGATTTGCACTGTTGTGTTAGAAAGCCAAAAGAGAAGGGAAGTTTCCAGTAATACATTGATGTCAAGAGGCTGGGAGAAATCCTGCCTCCACAGAAATCAATGGCATACAACTATCGATTACCATGAAACCTCATTTTCATCTAAGTTTTTGCCAGCTAGTAATGATGTGTCCAGCTCAAACACTAGACATTGAATCATTCTTCAAGACATATTCTGATTTTAGTTTAAAACTCCTTGTTGATGAAAGCCTTCTCTTCTGCCTCAAGAAAACAACTATATTAAGTTGTTAACTTACCAGCCTGCAAAAGGTGTCTGTTCATGCAGCTCTTGTAGGTTTGCAATGTCTTTTCTACTCTTCCTTCTCTTCAGCCTTTTCTTATTTCCTCTCCTGGCTGAAACCTTGAGGTCTGGTCCTGCAGTGACACAAATAAGAAAAAACCCCAAAACAACTGCTTCCAAACTTTAATGTAATGCTTTATTATACAACACAGTGTATCCTGAAACTGGACTGTCGTTTCATGCAGCTGGAAGTCCTTTGACCACTGAACAGTGGATTTTTTCTAGCAGTTTTATGAACATCCTTGTTATACACTTTGCAGTGGCTCAGAATGAACATGCAGCTGGGTGAGCAGTCCTGCAGAATCATCACAGTCTAATCTAACACTCCTTGAGAAATATGTTCCAACACTGCCTGCAAAATACATCAAAACGTGTTTTTTTTGTTAAACAAAGTGAATAGAAACTGCTTATATATAGTCTGATTTTATACCTTCCCTAGAACAGAGAGCCTCCAAAGGACCAAGTCAGAAGCACACTCTAAGGTCCTGCACCACCTGTTATCTTCACTGGGGTGATTGCATGAATTTCCTACACAAATCACACTACCATGTGGGAATCTGAATTAAGAATTTCAATCTCTATATTTAGATGCCTGGAAGGCATTTATAGAAAAGTGTCATAACACACATCTGATATCTTCCCAAATACACTTTTGCCATCGTTATATATTTAGGAAAGATTTTTTAGCTAATGGTTTTAGACATGTAAACATGTCAGTATCTTTTTCTAAGAGATCAGGACAGGAATAATAAATCAAAAAGCATTCGGGTGATAAGAGAGGAGATGCTATGAGTTATTGCAATGAGTGCTGAATGATATGCATGCTTTAGGAAGACACCTGAGAAAGATTAGAGCATATAGCTCTGATTCAATTTAATGTAGGTCTTTATATTAAAAAAATAGGGTTTTCAGGGGAAAGTAAGCACTGTTTATTGTGTAATGTATTAAACCCATAACATTTTTCATTCTTACTTTGCTACCCCTTTTATTTTTTTTATAGCCTAGCTTCTAACAATGTTAAGAAATCTGGCAGACCTAATGGAATTCTGATTTTAAGAACACAAAACAGGAAACTATTTTGAATGCTCCCTCTTGATCCATCTTTGTGCTGGCAGCACAATGCCTGTAAAATCCACCTGCTGGAAGTCGGGTGGTTTATGCAAAGGGATGTCATGGTAATTTGGAAACTGCTGAATACAGAGGGAAGCCTTTTCCTGCCCCCCAAACCTGCCACACCAGTTTTTCTAGCTCATTACATGCCAAAACTTTTGATTGATGTGCTCACTTCAGTCATGGGTAATTTTAACCCCTATATTAAGTAGCTGCTGCTTCCACTCCATTATATTACCTCGTATGGGGCAAATCAGAGCTCAAGCCTGGCCTGTATTGGCTTGACCTAAAAGGCAGAGTAAGCTTTTGTTCAGTTTTGTGTAGGCAGCAAGCCAATATTTCAAAACAACTTAGACAATCACTCTGCCTTTGCTTAATTGTCTAGTTCCCTTGAAGATGGAGCTTTTAAGGACTGCTACATAGCATTTTTTCAGGAGCCCTGAAGAGATAAGAAAGTTGGTAGAGGCTTTCTAGACACCAACAAAATTTTTTTCATTACATTTAAGCAGAATATTAAGCACAGCACAGAATAACTTGTGACTGCCTTGCGCTACTGTCAGTGGGATGGAACTCCTATTTTGTACAGGCTTGTTGCACAGTTCCGTGGATTGGGTCTGAATTCCCAGGTTTGGGACTGAAAAGAGGCTGAAGAGAAACATTGGGTATTTTCTTAGAAGACAGCCTCCACCTACAGTCCTATAGTCAGGCTACAAGTAAAGAGGGAAATGATGACCTAAAACAAGATTAATCTATCCCATGGCTCTTTAACCTTATTGAAATTGACTGCTTAGTTTCTTGCAAAGAGAAAAATATCAGCACTTCAAGTTCACCTCATCATTAAATTAGCGCATAAAATTGGAGACATTTAAAAGTTGTTCAGATGTTTCTTAAATCTGATCTCCACCCTCAGGTTTGGGGCTATATATCATCTAGTCACCTAAAGATTTGAGAGTGATACAGAATATAAGATTTTGGACTGCAAGCAGATTCTCCTTTGTTTAATTCTATTTCAGATACCACTGCTGGGAGGAAAGCTGTTAGTCTGAGATGTGGCTTGGCTTAACAATAGGATAACTGAGAGTAAATAGTCTCCCTAAATAGTTTTGGACTTCAATTTTGGTGTTAGGTATGCAGTTTAAAGATCCATGTAAAGCTATTTGGTGGAACATTAAACATTCAAGCTCCTACGACTGCTTCACTGATTAAGTTCAAAAGCACATTTCAAATATAACTGTGTAGATATTGCTGCTTGCTGACAAAGCACATTTATTCAACTGGGCTGGTTATAAGTAATAAAGACACAAATTATAAATGTGCATAAAATGTGCCCATTTTATGCTTATTTGTACAGCACAGACCTGGACACTTAGCACCTTCAAAATTATCTTTTGGATGGATTACTTAGTTATTGTACAAACACCTAAGATGAAAACCACAGTATAATACAACAGAAAGAGTAAGATTCATTTAACTAAACAGACAAAAATGTCACAAATATTGTTATATGAATCCTTGGCCTAATTATGAAGATATACTCATCTTTGAGCTAATTTTTTAATCCTCGGGAATAAACAGGTTCTTTCTGAGACTAGTGAACCTCATTCTAAAACAGTAAACTAATACACACCAAGATAAGTTCTTTCTACAATGACTGATTGTCTCTGTTTGGAAGGAGACTATTGTGTACAGCTTGGAGTATTTTTCCATAGTGTTGATACCCAAAGTTATATAGGATGAATTTTCCAAAGATCTTTAAAAACCTAGTGCTGAAATTGGTGACCTAAGGATTTAGATTTTTTACTTTACTTTTTGCTCGTAGGAAACTGGAATCTGCCTGCTTGAGTTACTTCCCAGGGTTCATTCTACTCTTTACCTAAAGTTTATTGTCTTTACAGTGGGGTGGATGACCTAAACTGTTATATTAAACTGGCTTTGATTTCAGTACACAGAGCTGCGTATAATAATTTAAAAGAGGTCACAGAGGTTCTCCTTGGAGAAAAGGGACAATTAAGAAGTAATTAAAGGACTTCTTTTTGTCTTGTTATATGTTTGAAGAACTGTGGAATTCACCATTTTAGGAACCTGCAGAGGTCACAGACTGTAACATATTAAAACATGCAGCACACTTTAACACGGATGCCTACTACCCACTAAATATGAGGGTTGAAACAGGCTTCAAGACCATATGTGCTTCTTTATTTTGGTACAGAACAAAAAGTATACCTTCAGACATCCACAGGATTTAAATAAATTCTCAAGGAACAAATTATCTTACTTATTTTTCAGGGCTCCATGACATAGCCTCAAGTTTTACCAACAACAATTTTTAAGGGATTTAATCACATCCCACCTACTTTTGCAGCTATGACATGAAAATAATAAGAGGAACATCTTCAGTGCACTGTACTCCCCTCCTGACACTTTTTTAAATTTTCAACCCTTGTGTTGACATGGGCCATTTCCACCTGGCATGATTTTTTCACCCATGTCAAAGAGGTGACTATTTAATGGTAGACTAAATAAGCTGATACTCAAAAGAAGAAAAAAAAACAAATAAAAATGAAAGTGATGTTTTTATTTTAGAATTCTGGAAGGTAAGAAGGGACACATAATTTCATTAAAAAAAAGAAGAAGAAAGTAAAATATTTATGTATATAAGCTATAAAATTTTAATATGATGTGTAAAATAGAACACAGGAAAATTCACTCCAGAAAATGCACAAGGAAAGTTTAAAAGCCCTTACACTGACTTTTAACTCCAGAAAACTCACAGTGTAGAAAAATCCATTGCTTTCATTTAAGAATTTAAGTTTGAAGACAATGTTAATTTTCCTTGGACTTAGAGATGTTGAATCAGTTCTTGAAACACCATTACAATTAACACAGTAGCAAGAGGTATTACTTTATTTATATATTACTCTTTTATTTAAACGTGGGGTTTTTTTGTATTGTTGGGGTTTTTTTGAGGTTTTTGGGTTTTTGGGGCTTTTTTTGTTTGGTTTTTTTTTTTCCCAAGAGCTTTAAACTCTCAAATCATAAATGTGCCCTCTGTGGAATTTTTTTGTCTTCTTCTTTCACATCTTAACTTTTACATGTTCCATTTTGTTGCCTGATGAAATCATTCTGCAAATCGTGTTTAAAGTGCCTTTCTTCATAGAGATTCAAAGCTTGATGTAAATACAGCATACCTGTAAAAAAGAAGTTAATTCAGTAATGCATATACTCTGGAGGAGTTAATCTTGAACGCCAGGCATGATCTGTGACTTTTGATAGGTATGTATATGGCCTTTTCTGCTCTTTAGCTCCAAAGTGTCATCATAAAAAATATTGGGGTTTTTTTTTTAAATAGTTTATATTAGGATCAACAATCTCCTTTTATTTCACTATTGCACAGGAGGTTTTATATGTGGAAAGCTGTGGTGATACTCTTACTCTGGGTTTAAATCAGGTTTGGTTCAATTTAATACATGGGCACATCTATACCAGAAACACTACCATTATAGAAACACCAATAGAGTAAATTAGCAAAGTGCTCCTAATGGAGTCGTTATCAAACGGAACCTTTGTGTCACTGTAATAAATTCACTGTCTTGAGCCAAATCAAGCTAAAGAACATTTTTTTTTGTTGTTGGTAAAACAAAATATGTACTTGGGGTTTATATTAGCTCAGATGTGTGAGTTTAAGTTCACTTTCAACAGTGAACTTGGCTCTTCAAAGACTAACAAAGTCTTTAGGGTAGACATAGTTTAAGTTAATTGGGAACCATCTTGGAGGAAATGGTTTATATTAAACTTCAACAAACCACTGTGACACTGTAATGGATTAAAAAAGTGGTTTAAATTTTGTGTAAATGTGATGAAAACGTCTTGTTTGTATATGCAACCTTTGCACATTTTGCTGTCTCCTTACTCATTCTCCTGGTTCTGTCTTGAAATATATTTTTTTCAAGCTCAGATACCAGTTTTCCTTCAAGTATAGCCTTCACACATAAGCAAATGTGTGTCAAGCAATTTAGGAATATGCCTGAAAGAAATATGATTTTCCCTCCTGAATCAATCAATCCTCTCTTCTTCCTATACTACCTATACAATTCATATAAATGATACCTTCACAATTCTACTGGGAGGTTAAGTAAGTGAAATGTTAATGCAGTTCTCGTATGAGAGAAAATACATGTAGATTCCCAGTGCTCTGTAATCATAACGCCTCAAGATCATATTCATATCCTTGAAATGCTGGCTGCGTATTACAGAGTATATTTCTTTTAAAAGATTAGAAACAAACAAAAAAGGAAGGAAGCAGGTAGAATCAACGCTGTTGTGTGAGAACCAATGTAATTAATTCACTACAATTGGAACCTTGCAAAGGATTTACAAACAAAAGGGTGGGATTGCAATTAACATGTTCTCTTGTCCCTGAGCAAGCCTCCCCTTTGATCTTTTCAGATGACAGAAGATGTGTCTTAGGAATTAGAATGTAATGCAGGCATCAGCCGTGATTGATGGAGGGGTATCAGGGCTGAGAGAGGAAACTCTTCAGGCAAGCAGGCATGTGCCACTGTATTTATTGCACTTCCCCTCCTCCCACTTCTTTCCTGAAAGGAGCCTTTTCACCTAGGTTTAGCTTGTCATTAGCAAGGGCACTACAGAGGGGTGTTTTTGTTTTTCAGTTATGGTCTCTGGAAGCTGTGTTCTGTCAGGTGCTCCTTTCTTTTGACCTACTTAAGATTGCAGCTTTGCCTTTAATAAGAGCACAGTGCCCTTTTCACAGGTTGATAGTCATGGATATAGATACACCCTGGGATAAAAAAAAAATAAAGAATGTAGATATAAAATATTTTGGTTCCTACCTCTAACCTGAAAGAAGGCAGAGAAGAAATATTTTCTTTCTTTATTTATATATATATATGTGTATATATATATATAAACCATCAGGTACTAGAAATTTTTCGCTAGGCTTTGCACAGTCTCATTTAACTTTTTTTTTATTATTATTATTAATATTAGTACTAGTCTATAGAGTATTTAATAAAAAAAAAACATTTTTTGCTAAAATCTCAGTCAAAAGATATGTCTTCAGCCGCTTTCTCAGTCCTTGAGCATATAAAATGAAACAAGTCTCTAGAAGCACTGCAGGTGCTTGCATCAGCTGCACCTCAGGGCCATTACTAGGTCTTTTATATTTCCCTGAAATAATTTGCTAACAATTTAAATTATGTTTAAAAGGCAGTAAAGGTAATGTGTTCATGGCAGTGACACTCGCTTTGTGACTGGCCACTCGACAGCCATTTGCCTTCTGAAGTTATAGTCAGATTAATGACATTGTACCACAAAGGCCTCAAGACCTGAAGAAAAAGAGGCCTTTTAGTGTAGTTCATGTGTGATTCTTCTGCTATGCAGCCTATGCATGGAGCTGTCTGATGCGGAAAAACCCAGTCCAGTGGAAGGGAATTTGGAATAGGGGAATTCTAGAAGGAAGACTAAATGCTTGCTTTGCATACCAAATTCTTATTTTAGAGTTTTATATCATAAAAACTTGCTTTTGATATTTGTGTAGGCTAGTTTAGTCATTCCTACAATAGGTGAGTCAACAGAAAACGTAAGCAAATGACTAATATTCATTATATCTGTAACTCAATTCTTATTCAAATAATCTTATGCTTTATTACATATTGTACCATATAGAATATTATAAAAACGTGTTCTTTCCTTAAATAATTTAAGTGATTCATCATTTCAGATGTAAGAGAAGGATGAAATTAATTTTCTTAGTTTAAGAGAGGAAGGAAAAACGATTATTTTTTACACAAAGTTGTCTAAGCAGTTTATATAAGACTTGTAAAACTTCTACAAACCTAAAATAGCATTTCTTAAGCAACTGTGGCTGAACAGGAAATGTAGCAATAAGTAGGAATTTATCAAACCAGTTAGAGCTTTTAAGAGTGGGATGTGTCTGTACTGCAAAGAGAGAATTCCCATGTCACAAAAGCAACTTTGTGGCATTAGTTCTTTCCGGGATTTTGCCTTCACTAACTAGTTTTTTATTAAACTCTACAAAACTTCAAGGAGGTATCTCTCGGGTGGCATATTAAAAGAGCATACAGCAGCCTTTTGTAGACTAAATATAATTAGGGTTAGCTGATTGCTAAGAGAATTAGAGGAAAAGCATCATGAAAAAAAAAAAAAAAGGGGAAAAATTGCCCCTGTATTTTAAAAGCTGTATTCAAAGCTGCATGTGCAAGTGTACATAAAAGTTTTAATAAGTAATCGCTAAGGATAGCAGATATGTACTATACTGGTTAATTAAGCTGTCATGGAAAGAATGCTGCAGTAAGCAGTCATTAGTGGCTCTCACCAGATTCACCTGTCCTTTTCTCTCAATTGATCCTACTAGACTTTTTATTACAGCTGAGAAAAAGAAGGAAAAATAATCTGTCAAACCTAGATTGGGAATGACAGTTGCATCTGAGTGTAGCATATCTCAGGACATTTAATTTGTTAAAAATAGAAAAAAAAGGCTTAATTGGCAAGAAGTCAAAAATGCAAATATCTGATTTTTCTGTAGCCTTTCAGAGTTTTGTTGAGTATTTCTCTCTTTCTGGCTATTTAAAGTGCTTGAAAGTCAGAAATATTTCTGATCAAATTAAGTTCTGATGGAACACTACTGTGGCTGATCCAAACACTTTCTGTTGTGGAATAAATACCCATATTCCTTCCCTTGCATGTGTGTTATGTGATCATGGTTTGTAGATGAATGAGACTGTTCATGGAAATTGGAACAGTACATATTACTTCATTTGATGCCATGTAAGATTTAGATGTCAACACAAGGCCTTTTTAAGGAAAATGAAGATACAGGGGATGGGCAGTAGAGTGTACATACACTTGACAAGGAGCAAGTTCAAGCCTGACTAATAAAGAGGAATAAATTTGCTCTTCTTTGAGCTTTTTGAACATCTGTGCTTCTAAAGTAGGTCCTGCTCAAAGTTTAATTTTTTAAGGTTGAATGAGGAAGCTGTAAATCTGCAGATCTTTAGAAAAAAAGAAACTTATAACACACATTCATAGGCCTTCCAAACCCAGGCTGCACAGTAATGTTCTCTCTCATCATCTGAGATCTGAGCAGTCTGATTTAGTCTGCATGTCATTTTTCATTACTGATTTCTTGAGTGTCTCACTTCCAATGGCAAGAACTCCTGATCTCTCTTTCTGTCTCTCTGCCTTCTCTTCTCCCACCTCTCACCCCACCTCCTTCTTTAATTTTACATGTTCTGTTTGTGTTCGTATGGAAGAGCTGGTATTTCTATTCTCCCAGCTGTTCAGACCTGGAGAGCTATGGTTGTGCTGTTTATTTCTCACCCCTGATTGCAAATATCCTTCCAAGAAGAATGTGGAGATAGGGGAGGGTAGTGTAGATCTAGGTCTTCTGACATGCACACATGTGGCAAGACTGAAGTCTTGATGTAAAAATATATGCCTGTTCTGCCTGGACACTTGTATTTTCTAGACTAGCAGACTTCTGGAGTAATGAAGAAGAAATCTTTGTCTACGGATGTTATAATTCTTTCTTCTCAAATACTTTTTTCTCCAGGAACGAGCTCCACATAGTTCTTGATTTCAGTACATGAATAAAAAGGCTTTTTATTATTTCTTTTGCAGATACAATGCCACTTATAAAAAATTAATAAAATACTTATATTCAGAAATTAAGTAGACCTAAGGACTGGAGTGTTTGTGTAAATTATTATAAAAGTCTGACTGTTTTCTCCTTGGGAGAGTCATTCTCCATTCCATTCCCAGAATACACAATAGATAGCATGACTGGGTCAACTCCTGTCAAGCTGTTTGGACACCACTGCCCTAATTCAGGAGATAAAAAAATTTAGCTTGATAGTTAAGTATCATACCAGGACAGGTGCTGTCAGAGACAGAAATAAATATCATGTGTATCTTTTTACTTAGTACTTCAGGGGCAGCCATAGTGTTAACAGTTGAGCCTTAGTACGTGCAAAAGACCCATAGTGAAAAGAAAGTCTCTGGAGGTTTTGGAGAGAACCACTGTATTAGTATCGAGTAGAGACTTTGTTAGCTTTTGCCTTGTGTGGAGGCCATCATTGTTTCAAGAACTGATTAGATTTCCTGTTGATTTCTTCATGAAAAGGCAGCCAACAACCTCATCAGTTATACATTCTTGAGTGCCATCTACTGGCACCTTGTCTATTACAAGCACATATACACATTTGCATGCCTGTTTACATATTTATATGTGCACATCGGCAGGCACAAGTATCTGTAGATGCATGTATGACCCATATAAATGGGCCTACAAGTCAGGGTCGCAATAACCAATTTGCAACCCACATTCACCCATTTGAGGGCTTCTCACCTCATTGTTACTGTGCTTAGGAGCTAAAACTAAGTTAGATTAGCAGAATGAATGAAGCCAGTATTCCTGCGAGACTGTATCCTGTATTCCTAACCAATTCCATGCCCCCTCCCACATGCACAGAACTCACAGGTCTGAGCTCCCAGTCTTCCCAGCACCATCCTAGGCTCTTTGAATTGACTGAGATATAATTGTTCTTTCCTCAGAGGGGACAATAAATTCTTTTCTTTATTCTGTCTCCAGAGCTCACAAAAGTTTTAGAACACGCACATCTTTGAGCTACCTTTCCTTCTTCTCAGACCTCTCTGGAACTGATCACCAAGGACATAAAAGTTACCAGGTAGACCAGTATAAATGCAGAGGCTGTAATCCCATTTCTCGTTTCATTTTAATTGCATTCATTTTCATGTAGCTCATTTTAATTAATTGGTTGCCCTAATAATCATTAAACATGGATTGACAGTTAAATAAATATATTATTTCTTCTTGAAGGAGATTTAAAGGCTTTTTGGTTTTATTTGGAGCATGGAGGTGAATCTTCAGGCACTGAGAAATATACTGATGCTATTGGCATTCATATAAAAACAAACGGGTGAAAATGAGCACAGGCTTTTGCTTTCAGGATTTCAAACATGTCCCTTGTTACTTTGGCATTGCAAGTGGCATTCCCAGAGCTTAAGCACATGGTGTTAAATTCTGGCCAGCAACCAAGCTCTTTAGAAAGCAGTTTTAAAGAGATGGTAATTTTCTCAAATCTATATTCATGATTAATCTTTAAAATTTATTTCTCTCCCATGGAAAAAAACTTTATCGTGTTTCTGTTCCGTCCTGTTTCTACCAGGCAATGACAAATAAATGTGAGACAAAGACATCCACTCTACAGATCAGGCAGGATTGTAGAAGCTACACACCTGTGCTCTGTCCAGATGATGCAATGTAGCTATATACATTTACTACAAATAAATTGCAAACTCTCAAACCAACAACTGAACAATCGTTTGTGCCTTTTCAATGTGATCTCTGTCCTACTCCATGTGTTTTCGTGCTTCTGTCAATAGAGGCCTGAAGAAAAAACATTCATCATTTCATCTTTCAGAAGTAAATTTTAGTGATGAGCCCAGAACCCAGGCAGCTACTAAACAGCTGTTGAAATAACATTCAAAAAGAAAAAAACAAAAAAACAAAACCACCTTGCCATTTATAACCATTTGCTAAGCTAGAAAGCAACAACCTTGGTATAGGATCAAAATCTATTGCAATGTATCAAGATCTGTACTCAAAATGTTTTTATACCTTGCTTTTCATTAAGCAAAAATGCATGATACATGAAAAGAATAAATTTTGATCTGGAATTTTCAAAAAAAAAGAATAAGGAAGGAACCATTTGCAGCTACGATCCTTTTGAAAAATGAATTTAACCTCATGAATATGAGCAGTTCTAGGAAACTTCTGTGTAAAAAATAAACACTAAGAAAGGCCAGAGCTCTCATCTAATTTTAAGCTAACATAAAAAAAAGAAATATAATAAACAATGGAAATAAAAATCAAAATATATCAGCTTTTGCACATTTCCCCCCCTTTCCCTTTCTCTTACAGTTTTATTTCTATGTTAAACGTCTATTTATTTCAAATGTTATGAAATCTCTGCTTTTATACTTTTGAATTTACTGAGTGTTTTAACTTTTGGCTACTTCGAATATTGTGCTTAGGAGGTTTACTTTCTTACAAGACATCTGTCTCAGGTTCTGAAATATGTTACATTCCACATTTTCATTTAATTTTAAATTAGATCAAAATAGAGTAGAAATATAAACGAAAACCACTATGTGTTTTCCTGCTAGCAGCTTTATTTATCTTTTTTCTCTATATTTCAGGTGCTCTGTTTGCCCTATTTAAATAGTCACAAACTATAAGCAAGCAGTTGGAAAAAAGGTACAAGTGGTTCTCTGCAAAGCTGAATTTGTGTAAGGTATACCCACACCACTAACCCTCCAAAACAGCTACTATTAATGATACTGGAGGTTAGTGGAAACACAACTATTGATTTTGATGAGCTTTGGATTAAGATGAAAAGAAACTGAAAGTTTTAATAGGTCATTTCTCATGGGGGATGGAATAAGATATTCACCCAGTGCTGAATCATAAATCAGGAACACTATAGTGATCTATTGTTTAACTCTATCCTGACTTAAAAATATAGGAGTTTTTGTTGGAAGTAGATTTTGGAGCATGATACATAAAAATTCCCAATGATACAAGGCCAACTCCAGGAATTATGTTTTTAAAAATATGAAAACTCTGAAGAATTTCTTACTTGGTAAACAAATGCACATTAGTTTATCTCACAGTGTATTTTAACAATTTACTTTTACTCTATGGCTGATTAAAAACAGTAAAGATGATTTCTGATTGAGATTGCCAACCCATGTAGTTAAATGAATCATATTTTCCATTACAGTTGACTATAGCAGCTCATAGTTTTCTGAAACTTACAGTTTTTAAGACTGAAATTTTGTAGGTTTGTTGTCTCTGAATATGGTTTTTATTGGTACTGTCATTATTCTTATTACTGGCTATTATTTTTTTGTGAAGATCGTTTATTCAAGATGTTGACAAGTTTTGAATGATAACCAAGGTAGAATAGAGGAAGATAATGTTTTATTTAATGTAAATATTCGTATTTTTAAGATTATTTAACAGCTCTAATGCTTCAAATAAGGACAATAAAATTTAAATTTTCCACTTCATTGTAGTTGTTGCAAGTCTATTTAAATGTTCCCAGAAAAAAACATGGGGAAAAAATTTGAGAACAAATAACAAAATATTAGACTGTGCTATTTGAGAAATATTATCTGAACCTGTAATTAAAGACTGGAATAATGAATACATGAAGAGACGAAGTTGAAGTTGTATGTGCTACAGAGCAGATTGGAGACTTAGCACAGCTATTTAGAAAACAGCACTGTACAAAAAGAATGCATCACTTGACCTGCAATAGAACTAATCCAAGGAAAAATGAAAAGGCGTGTGCTACAATTTTGCCAAAAAAAAGTTCAAGCCATTAGTAGAATGTATTTTCCACCTAATAATAAGGTATCATAAAGAATATGTGATGTAACACTTAATATTGCAACCTGATTTATATTTTTACATTGGTTCTATAAAATAGAATAAAAATTTGGGGGGTAGTTTGTATTTCTAGTCATACTTATAAACTTCTCACTAACATGTTATCAATTGATATATTTTTAAATATTCCCAAATGAATTTTTCTAACCTTCCTTTCTTTCTTCTTATCTTTTCTTCTTCTTCTTTTTTTCCCCCTCAATTCAATTTGCACTTTGTCTTTGAAGTTTACTCTCTGCCTTTAATTACCTTTGATGGACTGGCAAGACTCTTTCCACTGAACAGTTCATAGACTTAGGCTAATATATCATAAATGAGAAATCTTCTGCTTGAAGCAACATTTTAAAGCACCATTTAAAACTGGAAGGACACATCACATTGACATACACTCAATAATAACATTTCACAGCTTTTAACTAAGCTGGTAGGCATGATTTTTTTTCCCCCCTTTTACATTTTTTTTTCTCCTCTCAGAGACAGCTGCCGATTCCTGTTCATGCACGGCTTCTGCCAGTACTCTGATGTCTTTACTTAGGGAATTGTAAAGAATTGCTTGGAGTCTTATGCAGTCTGAAAAAAACTTGCCATTGAAGGGGAGGAGGATAAAACTTATTCAGAAGACAGATGACAGCTTTTCATCTGGGGATCATACAGAAGGATGCTTCCTTCTATAAAAATAGATCCTGAAATGTTGTTTTCTCTTCACATTTTCAATGACCAATGATTCTTAAAAAGAAAGAATAACCCTAAAACTGTCAAGTCAGCTAAATCCAACAATTCTCGTTCAGTCAAACTGGTATTTTTTACAATTATTACTACTTTACACAATAAGGCATGAAGAATTGGCTCCTAAAAGAAGCAGATTGTTCTCACAGCCACTCCTCCCATCCTTCAAGAAACAATACCAGCCTGAGTCAAATCAGCTTGCACTAATTTTGTTTCATAAAGAGACCATTTGAATTGTATTTGTTGACAGTATCTTTTTTTGTCTGTATCAGAAAACCAACAGAATAGAGGAACATTGTGATCATTATTAAATAAACTGTCATCCTATTTAACTGAATGGAGTGATTTAAATGTCAGTATAATGAGCTGTTTGGAGTTTATTTTTTAGATTATAATCTGTTAATTAACGATTAATGTGTGCTTTTAAGACATAGCCCACTGCAGGAGGTACTGGTGAGGCATTTTGCCTCAGCAGGAGTGCTAGGCAGTAGTTAACACAAAATAAGCAAAGGGGACAGATCCTCAGCTGGTTAGGATTTAACTTTGTATTTTCTAGAGTACAAAAGAAACTAGACTTTCATATGGAAATAGGTCAAGGAAGTGTCTTTCAGCAAGCGGGGGAAACGTAGGGTTGTAACTTGTGAGGGTACTAGGCGATTGTATTCCCTGGGGACGGAAAAGAAGTGGTAAGGCTGGAGTTTCATTAGCAATATAGACAAGCGGGGATGAACCATTCAGCTGACCTGCTGCTACCAATTATACCAAGTACTGAAGGATCACTGATCATGTCGTTTGCCAGAACAAGTGCTTCAAACATAAATAAAGAACAAAGCAAGCAACACTTGTACTTACAGGTTGGCAGTAGGGGAGTTATAAAGATTATCACTCCTATTTACTTCCAGGTCTCATGAGGGGTTGATGGCCTGGCTGAAGTACCTCTATCACTGAAAAATTCAGTTTCAATTGAGCTAGCTTGTTATGCAGAAATGTGAAATAAATATGCTTATATTTACTGAGTTAACATAAAATTATTCTTTTATTCTAGATATTACTCAGCATGCACTAGCATGGATGCCATTGGTCTCAATAACACCAAAAGCTTTTCAATCCTCTACAGAAAGAAACCAGAAATTTTAATTTAAATAGATACATACACTCCACTCTGCTCCCCAGACTGATATTAGAGAGTTCTGTAGTTTTAGTAATTTTGTTAAAATTCTAAAAGCCAGAATGTGGTTGAGAAAGGTGTTCTGAATTTTTTTTTTCTTTTTTTTTTTTTTTTTTTAATGATTAAAACCAGCAGCCATTGGTTCATCTGTTAATGTCAGATCTTTGAGATTACACAACTGGCATTTTTTTAGCTCACCCAGCTTACACTTCAAATGTATTGATATTGCTTGCTCGTCCTGAAGAGTCAGAGGATAGCAAACATGTCCATTTTGTAAATGAAGAGCTAGCAGACATTAGAACTAAAATCAAATTACCCTAATTACAAATATGTGTAACTGTATGTAGAGGGATTGTTTTACACTATGAATAAATGTCTTTTTATACCTGTGCTTTCATCAGCTGATTTTTCTTGCCCTTTTCTTTTTACACTAGTCCTACAACAAATATTAAGCTCAACTTTGTAAAAATAAGTAGCATACTTGCTCCACAGAATCTCAGTGTGGATTCTCAGCTGTACCTTGCACCTGTAAAAATATTTCCTTTATGCTGTGCTCAAGTTTCCAGGCACCTGAGTGCTTTCCACACCCTGCCTACCTCTGCATGGAGTTATGTGCCATCATGGACCCAGAATGGATAATTTGCATTTTTAATTTTTGCATTTTAATTTGTATTTTTTATGCCTCTCGACTTATATAGAAACTTTTGCTTCAGTGAATTTGAGTTTCCTGATATTAAGTCCTTGTCTGAAATCCTCATGGTACTCTATGGCTTTTTTTCTGTTTCCGTGTCTAAAATTAATTTTTGAAATATAGTTGTAAGCAAATTGGCATAAACAAAATTGAGGTGTGGTGAAAAAACACTTATCTGGGCTTAAAGGAAAAATAATGCAGAAATAGAAGCAGACAAAGCAGGAGGAAAATATCCTTTTGAGGTTATTTAGAATCATCATGGCTTTAATTTAAACAGAGCCATTATCTATGCTAGCTGACACGGGACACCTTGTGTTCATGCCACCAGAATCTCTGCCTAATTAATGAGAACTTCTGGCCCACAGTAGCTACTGACCTGTCTCCAGGAAGTCTGGAAGAGAGAATGTTGGTTGTTTTTAGCCAAAACTGCTCAGGAACATCGAGTTGCTTTTGTGCAGCTGCAGGTACAGCTCTGCACCCTCTCTAACAAGCCCCTCTCTCACCTGTGCTGTTTTGAGGTTGGAATTAAACCACCTCAGGTGACTTCTGCTTGAGCTCATATGTGTCTTCAAAACACTGCATAGGCAGTTAAGAGTATATATATATATATATATATATATATATATATATATATATATATATACTTAGTGTATTCACTAGTAAATGGAACATAAAAACAGTGCCAAACTAGACTGATGGGATATCTTATGTATTCTCTATTCCCTCATGTAAAATTAGACTTTTTTTCTTGAGAGGGGAAAAAAAGCATATTGTTTCAGCAATAGAAATTACTATTATTGATTCTACAAAAAAATGATATGTATTTATTATTATTACTATTACTATTACTATTACTATTACTATTACTATTACTATTACTATTACTATTATTATTTTATGAAGTTATTGGTTTTTTTCTTTTCCTTACCAGAAAGTCTGATGCTACACTGAACACATGATTATTTCCAGCACTTTCCTTATCACAATGCAGTTTTCAGACAAATAAAATAACAATTTATCCTCTATTCACTACAAAGGGTAAAGAGATAACAGTGGCCTGGGGATTTAGAAATTGTGTTAAATTCATATGGTAATGAACATCTGTGATGTTTTGATGACTCACTTGCTCAAAAGGATACAATCCTCAGGTTTCACTATTGTCTTTGAAGACTTGCAGGAAGTCCCACACGGAACACTGATGACAGACAACATGGGATAGTTTTAAGCAGATTCCCAATAAGAAAGAGGGCAATGCTAGTCTATATCCCAGTGTGATACAATGGTTAATGTCTAAACATGGAAAATGTCTCAACATTTTAATGTTTTAATGACATCATAAAATGTTAATGAAAATATAACTTAATGAATCACCCCGAGTGCTGTTTTAATTTTTTGCCTGTTTGTTTGCTTTTTTCCATTTGCTGAAGTGGCACAAATCAAGCCACCTGCTAGGAAACTCTTCTCTGAATGTCTTAATTCTTTTCTTTTGTCTTTCCTCCCACTCCTCCCTTGACAGAAGAGATTTTTTTCAAGTGTGTTCTGGGAATTTTAGAATATGTTTTCCTAATCAACTGTGTTAAGACACTCAGTCAATTACAGTGGACAATTTTCCTTTTAGAAATAGGAATACCTCCTCCTCAAGTTATTTTGTCACTGGGCTTGCGCCAATGCAACTTAATTAGATCAAATAGTGAAAAACATCAAAAAGCAATTTTGAAATTGAATTTTGAAAGGCAAGTCACAAAAATTTGCTTTTCATAGAATTGTGGAAAATCCAGGAATAGGTAAGAAAATGCAGAAAATCCAAATGCAAGCTACTGCTCAGAGTAAAAAGATGCTGAGACATGAAAAATATGTTGGAGATGAAATCAGAAAAACTGAAGCATTATCTCTGCCAAAAATGTCAACATCCTTGTCAGGAAGGGAAAACTTGTGAAGGCAACACCTGGAGAACACAGACCATGGAAACCTGTACTCACAGGAGTGTGAAGGTAAGCTGCCCACGTTGGAAACAGCTAACTGGACAGCAGCATCAACGGACCAGTGCTTTGTTTAACCATCTTGACCTTCTGACTGGGACTTCACCACCATTGATGTTACTGAGCAATCTGCAGCAGGAGTATTTGCATTAAAGCTCCATTTTTGTTAGGGTTAACTGTCCCTCTTAAGCCTTATTAGTAGGAAATAAGAAAACAATAAAAATTCATTCCTGAGAGGAGCATGAGTTCATCGTACACTGCTTTGGAATTCATCTTTTTTCCCTCTTCAACTATTTTACCTAGATGAGTATTTGCAAGCATCTTTGCAGTGATTCACAGATTAATGAATTAATAGAGTTAAAATATGTGGAAGCACTCTATTAAACAGATGAGATACTTGCTTTTTGTAAACCTCAGGATAGTTTACCTCATGACCTTCATAAAGTGACCTTTGGATCATAGTGGAAAAGAAGATTTAGAGACGTATTTTTGCACACATTTTTCATGATCGCTGATTTTATCATGCATTTAAATTTTTATTTTGCACCTCGATAACCCGCTCCTACCAGAGTCTGTTGTTTCTGGAAACTTATTATTAAATAAATGAATTTATGGATTTATAACAAGAGTACTTGGGATTTTTATGGTTAAAAATTTTATTGCAGAGGTGCTTACATTAAGGCCTCAGGGTTTATGTTTTCTGTGATATCACAGATCAGGAAGAAACCTAACTACAAATGCAGATTTTTTCTACACACTCTTGCTCTGTGCTCTTAGATGTTCTTTCTACTGTCTTTGAACTGGCCACAATAGGAGACAGTCTATCAACTCTTGTTTGGTCTATCCCATCAATTGCTTTTTCCCCTAAGAATGCTTTCAAATCTGTTTTAACTTTCAGGTTGTTTGGCCAAGCAGTAAGTCTCCTTCTCTGTCACTTAGCTCTCTTAAATCCCGGGTAGTTCAAATTGTTCCAAATTTTGTTGAAGGGATTATTCTTTTAATAGTGATTATCCAAATGGATATTTCATGATCCGTGTTCACTGTACAATCATAGAAAAGTTTTAATCCTAAATAAGATGTTGAATAATAATTAAAACTACTGAAGATTGATTAAGAGTGTTCAGGGATTAGAAATGAGAACTAAAGGTGGATATTGGGTTCAGGGGCAAATTCAAGGACTCTAGACTTCTTTAGAAGTAAAAAAATCCAGAACAACCCCACACATACCAAACAAAACCAATGAAACGTTATTCAAAGTGATTAAGAAATTAATTGGACTAAAGATTTCCTCTGGGAAACCATCTAAATAAGCCACATAAAAACAATAGAATACACTTTCTGAGCTCCACGGAGATGTCATTGTGTATCACGGGAGACAGAAACTCTGATTAGCTTCAGAAGGTCTTAAATGCCTGAACTGCTAAAGAAAAGTGTGAATGTGGGCTGGGAGAATTGGAGTAAGAGAAAACTTTGAGGAGAAAGACAAAATCAGAAAGCAAAGGCTGAATTTTATTTCCCACCACAAATGTGACCTGTTTATAGAGTGAGCAAACAGACAATCTTTTTTTTTGTATTTTTCCCCAAAAAGTTGTATTACAAAATGTGCTTTAAGAATACCTCCTTCGTATAAATCAGACATATTGGATAATATCACAAATACATTTGCAATGAGTGAAAGTGGAAATTTTTTTCATAACCACAGACTAAAAATGAATCCTCTTAAACATAGTAAGAACATCTTATTTTGGTTAAGCAATAATATATGCATATTTATATTTAAAATTTTGTACATAAGTGCATATCCATTTGCATGTATGTGCATATATATTTTGCTTTTTACTGCAGCTTTTTGCAATTCTTCATCACAGTATTAAGCCTTAGGATGATTGCATTATCCTTCATTTCCAGTAAATTACTAGAAGATGTCACTGAAAGTGCAGAAGAAATCACAAATATGTGAATCTTGAGAAATGTCTTCCAAAAATATCAGTATCATCTATGTTTTTAAAATAAAGTTTTATAAAAAGATTCTCTTCTGGCACCAGCTAATGCAGCTTCAGAGATGCTAAGATTATTTCTACCAGACAAGGCTAGCTAAAATGCCTCAGCTCTCTCCTAATTACCCGTGTGGTCACACCCATAAAAATACTCATTTCCTAATGAAGTCACAGGATATTCTGAGCTGGAAGGGACCCATAAGGATCATCGAGTCCAACTCTTGAGTGAATGCATATGGGGAGAAAACCCACAGCATAGGCGTTATTAGCACCTTGCTCCAACCAACTGAACTAATCTCAAGGTCAGAAACAGGGCAAGAAGTGGTTCCTCTAAAAAAAAGTAATCCTCTGACATCTCTGAGACAGTTGGGAAAACGTGGCAGACAAGGTCTCTCTGTGGTTTCCTGTGTATAAATTTACCTGGGAGTCACAGTAAATAGGACTTGACTACTTTGAAATTGTACCCTGCTCTTTCACATTTTCTATATTTTCATATAAGCCGCTCTGTATTTCCTCATCAGTGTATGTTAAAAACCTCCTGGATATGCAGATGTAACTTTATAGTGGTAAATGATGAAAATAACTCAGAAAAATCAATTAACTTGCCTCTAGAAATTTTACATATGAATAAAAATCAGTAAGTGTTTGTGAGGACTGATATTTTCCTAATACTTCTCTCTTTTTTTCTATTTCTTTTTTTTTTATTTTTAATTTTTATATTCCAGACTGGGGGAAAAAAGAAAATGTTAACATTTTTTATTAGAAAACAGCCAATTTGCTTTGATCAAAAAGTTTTGCTCAGGTAGAAATAATATGAATGTGACTTCGGCATATTGTATTTTTCAAGCTACATATTGAAATATGACTTATTTTCAAATAATCAATTCTAAATGAAAACTCTAAATAGTCAATATAAAATGCAGAAATCGAATATATTACAATTTTTAAGTTCTGGATTTTTTTTAAAGTGTCACCAGAAGATATTTCTTCCATTTTGATGATAGGAGGCTTGTTCACTCTTTTAAGAAACCCTCACAAATGTAACATGGTTATAAGAAGCATATTTAAAAAAAAAATCTTTTTAAATTACAGTACAACTTTGATTAAACTGTCCAATTGGTTGTGATTTGATTTAACTGTATGGGGTATGGATCAAGCTTTTAAAGTCATGAGAGCTTAAACTCAATCTTGAGCATCTCTGATATGGTACCTTCTGTAGACATGTGGCTAGCAGTGATTGATAATTGCCTTTGCATGTAATTCTGAGAAGGAAGTAACTTGTCAGGAAACAAGAAATTATGATTTTTTTCAGTGATCTCCCAAGCTGACACTGTAGATTCTTGACAGAGGGAAGAGCTGCAGTACATATAATCATTGCTAAAGTGCCTAGACCCAGAGCACAAAGATAATAATCTCTTTACTTTTTGCAGCCAACTATGAGAGTAAAACAGTGAAGCAGAATGGTGACAGACCAGAGGATACCAGAGATTACTGAGAATGACTAATTATGCCTCATACATTCAAAGTAGGAATGACAGCATCATTGTGAGTGACAGCAGATACTAAAATTCCCTGGGGAAAGATACAGTCTAAAGTGATGTCCCACAGACAGATTCAGAGGTAATATGGGCCCCATGGCTTGAAATTAAAATTCAGGAGAATTTTATAACTCTAACTGAGATGCTGAAGTTGCCTGAAACTGAAAAAAGGAAATATTGGACACTGTGGAAGCATCTTTAGGCAACTCTCCAGGCCTGTATCTTCTCTAAACCTGTAATTTTTTATGAATGATTCATTATTTGTCATGATTCCATCTAGTGTTACTATTATTATATCCAGTGTTTTTAAATACTAACATTGTAACCATTTGCCCCTCAGAACTTCATCAGCTCATTCAATTATATTTTTTGTTCTTCAACATACTGAGAACTAGGTGTTTATCACAGAAGATTTCAAACCATTCATGACAGTTTTATAAAGCAATTATCACAGAGTTATTATTTCTGCAAATGTATTACTGTATTTTTCCTGATAACTTAATTCTGGCTGTATACATGTGTTCTTCTTCATCTCCCATGGAATAGGCTATTATGCATATGCAGTGACAGGTACATGCAGACAGGAAATTACAAGTGTTCTGTAATTTGCTTCTGTGTATTCCTTCCTAATGTGTACAATTTTGAATTTGTTAAGTCTCTAAATGAATGAGGAACCTGCCTGTTTTCTGTGAATTTCACTCTGGGTTTTTATTTTATGGCA
The DNA here is from genome assembly GCF_971803275.1 of Cyanistes caeruleus. Classification (NCBI taxonomy): domain Eukaryota; kingdom Metazoa; phylum Chordata; class Aves; order Passeriformes; family Paridae; genus Cyanistes; species Cyanistes caeruleus. Next base: position 38,481,625 of record NC_141702.1, read on the forward strand.
TAAAATTGTGTTTTGAATATGTCTAATGAAAGTTGTATACCTGATCTCATGATATTAGAAAAACCAAAGAGACTTTGTCTACAGGTGAAATTAATAAATATAGGAGAAAAAAACTCCTGTGCATTAAACTGCAGGTATGTCTGGACCTTCAGCTTGTTTAAAATAAAATTTCCAAAGCTCACAAAGGCTTTTAACTCACAATTCCATTTCATATCAAAATTTGGGCCTATGAAGATTTCTAAAATGTTGTAATAGTAATTTGTATGAAACATCTTGTCTGTAGCCTTCTCACCAGACTATAATAACATAATAACATAAATAGGTTTAGGTATTTTGCAGAAACAGAACTAGGAGCTTTTTCTGGTTTTCAATAGTTTTGGTTTTTTTCCATCATAAAAAGAATATATTCAATATAAATTTTAGTTTAATGTTTTTTATGAAAAAACGACTATTCAGGTTTGATTTCAGATGAAATCCAGATGTGAAGGTCTAGAGCTTCATCCAAAGCCAAGCAGATCTACATTAGTCTAGTGCAGTTAAAATGTTCAAGGTAATGAGAAAAAAAACAAATTTATGTAAGTTTTGTAACTGTTTGTTAAATATCTTATTTTTATTTTAGTATATTATATACAATTCACATATTATTTCTGAATTCTAAACCAAATTATTAAAATACATAAAACAGTTATTGGAGTCTTCCATCAATACAATTTGCTTACCCACTAGTACATATTTAATTTTGTATTATTTATTGCTTTGCTTATGGGTGGAGAAGTTTAAATTAAGGACTATTTTTTATTTTTCAAAATTAACATGACAATTGCAAAAGGATAAACTGCTCTATATGCAGGAATATATCATATCAATAGGGGTACCTTTCTTCAAGTTCAAAGGGAGATTAATGCACTTGTTATGATGTAAATTACACTTCTAGAACTGACACGAAAGAATTGCTATAAAAAATATACTTTTAATACATATAGCTTTGGCACCAGATAATAGTTATGTGTCATTTATTTAAAATGTACATCTTTCTCTCTAAAGTCCTCCAACAGGATACAAACATTTTTCCCCTATGTGTCTCTTCTGCTCCCTCACAAAATGATCCACTGTTTCTCAATTGTTTGGAGATTGAAATGTAACTCAGAAGTTCACATCTGTGAGTTTGGAATGCTGGGAAAAAGGTGTTTGGTAAAAAAATTTAAAAGTTATTTTTTAATCTACTTTTTATTTTTCAAGGTATTAATTTTTTAGATACGTGAATTTTAATTATCTGTGGGAACACTTTTAAAGTGTTATCATTTATTATAGAGATGAAACATATTTAATACCCAAAGATTTTTAAAACAAAAACACAGGGCTACTTGTATTTTACTTGTGTTGATGAATTGACAATATATCCTCAGCTGATATTTTTTCTTTAACTGTAAGCAGAATTAACACTTGAAGCTGGGTAACCTATGACCCAAGGTATATTAGATCATACAGATTGAAGCTTGATGACAGACTGAATGGAGTAAGCAATCTGAAATTTATGCTGGAATGCAACTCATATCTAGACTATTTAGATTGAAATTTTTCATATCTGGAGTTCAGTGTAAAGGAAAAGCCTGAGACACTAGGAGAAAAGACATCTGAGTTATTGGAAAGCCTAAAGTAGCAATAAGTGGGAAACCTCACAGATGGTTAAGAAGCATTACTGAGGTTTGGCAAAAGAGTGGGACCTGTGAATTCTAAGTCAGTCTCTTAGACCTTCAGATTACTGAAAGACACAATGAATTGGTCTTTAGCATGAAAAACCCAGGCATTGCAGTCTCAGAAAAGCAGTAAAGGGAGGAAAAAGGAGCTCTAGAAGGGTGTACTCCACAGAGGTGGAGTACAGGAGATCAAAGGTAGAGAAATTATTCTTAACATTATTGAATAGTGTTTTGGGACTGGAGGCTTGTGCCATTGACTAAGCTCTGGTCTGACGTTAATAACCAGAAAAATAAATCTTCCTGGTGTGTGTGCATAGGTTTTTTAGCAGGAGCAGAACAAGAATCCACCGCAGCATCCATCATGTATTACTGTTGGTATGCTGCTGCACATGTACAGATTGCACAAGAAGGAGTTTTAGGAATGAGTACCTCCACAACCAGCCATGCCTACCCTCTCAGAGCTGTAATTATGAAACTACTGACCTGAAAAGTAGGTCCCTGACAACCAACACGTTCAGAGGAAATTCAGCTTTGCCAAATTGACTCAGTCTATAAGTGTTACGTTAAATGTAACACAATACTGAAAAAGAGCCAAAATGGGTCAGGAAATGTCTGCTTTAGATAGTTGCAGTGTAAACAGTTATGCTGAAAGTAACAGAGAGCTATTGCACTGTGTAAAGTTTTATTAGATTTAATCTCTCATTAAAGCTAGTTCCTTTGCAGTTCAGAAGTAAAGAATTATAAGCACTGTGGATCAATATAAAATAGAAGTTTCTTTTCCTGACAGTGTAGTTCTCATGAAAATAACTTATATCCAAAGGGGAAAAAGAAGAAACCCAGGATATTAATTCTAATATTTACAAGTGATCAATGGCTTTGCAGCTTCCAATGGTAATAGCCTGTCTCAAAAATCCCCAGTATTTTAAATATTACCATGCTGTATAAAGGAGTGCCATGGGAGAATTGGTCCTGTCCTGCCTTGGTGTTGTAATGTCCCCAGTGCTCTGAACAGCCATGCTGCAACTGCCCCAGACCAGGAGAAGGGTAGCCTGATTCTAGTTTTATAGTTTAAGGAACTCATTTACACTCAGGAATGACAGGTCTCTCCTCGTGGGATCCTGCCTGTTTTCTTTCATCTTTTATTCTATGCATTCACATTTCTAAAATCAGGTACCACATCTACACATGGAAGACTGAGCTGAGCCCTTAGAAATCCTCAGCGTGAGCAAAGAGATTCCTTGATTACTGGGTAGCTTCAACTGGCTGCTGAAAAACAGAGAGTGTGCTGCTTTCAGTGGAACAAAAGAGAGCTTTCAGTGGTCTGTCTTCATTCAGGTGAACAGAATCTCACTCACTGCCTCATCAGGAGGAAATCCCATTTTCTATGATAACCACTTAACCTTAATTCTAGTTTTTACTGAAAGACGAGTCTTTTCCCATTTAAAAATATTTCCTTTAACCCATTTTCCAGCCAACTTACCAAATTACCAAATAGTAACAAAAAACTTTAAAAATTGTGTTCAGGATTTCAGTTATAAGCATCTAGATACTGTAACTGTGAGTCAGATATGAGATGGATTCTGAGCTAAATATTTTTCTTACTTTGAAATAAACTCATGTGTAGTCCAGTCATTGTCCAGATAATTCCTGGGCTGAGATAATGACACTTTAATAGAGAAGGCAAAAGCTGAGCACACAAGCAGTGCAAAGGAATTAATTTACTTATTCCCATGAGCAGGGAGATGTTCAGCTGTTTCCAGGGTCACAGGGCCCCATCACACCTAACAGTGACTTAGGAAGACAAACTCCATCACCCCAAATATCTCCTCCTTCCTCCTTCTTTCACACTTTATGTGAGCATGATGTCATATAATCTGGAATATCCCTTTGGATAGTTGGGGTCAAAAACATCCCTATTATTATCAACGCTGTGTTCAGTACAAATCTAAAACACAGTCCTATAGTAGACACTATAAAAATAATAAACCCCATACAGAATCAGCACATATAATTTCAAGCTTGGCACTTTTACAGACTTCAAGCTCTGATACAGAATCCAACTATAGGATTTCTCCTCACAGTCCTTTATAGTACCATTTTCCTCTCCTCCCAAACACTTGTAGTATAATTATTATTAATTATATTTTGATAAAGATACCTATTGTTTTAATATTAGAAGGGTAGGATTATAACCACTTATAAGGGGTTATAAACGTTTTTTCTATATGATAGACCATATTAGTCAACTGAAAGACTAGGAGCAAAAATTATCTTTTAATTATTTCTTTAATGTATCCTCTCAGAGAACAGATTTTATACCCTTATTGTTCTGTGAAACATATCTTATGCCTGAGTTCATAACTGTTGCATATTTTATTCTAAGACAATATAACAAAGGTATCCAAAGACAATATTTGTGGTTTTAAGATCAAAATATCCTTAAAGTTACAGTAGAAAGGAACTTGAATTTAGCAGTACTATCACTTTCATTTTTTAGGATCATATCACTTTTTTTTTTTTTTTATTAATAAATTAGCAATCTCAGAAGGCTATACTTTTCAAACAGTATATATTCTTCAGAAAATGTAGTCCCATGGAGCTCTTTAAAATCCATGGATGCAGTTGAGATGTAACCACACCTTGGTTAAACCTTATAGAGGTTCAGCAGGTGGCACTAAGATGCAGAACACAACGGTCTTGGAAAATGACACCACAGTGGTACTTCCCACTGCTGTAGGTTACTGGTATGAGGGAAGACACTTTATTTTGGGATAAATATTATACAATCCAGACAAAAATTAATTTCTGCTCGACAGTGCTGAAAGCTGTAATGGCCTTCAGCATTTCATCCTGGGATTAAGTGAATTAGAAGGTAGTACTGAGACGGGATTATGACTGCTTTCTGTTGTCTGTAGGCAACTAATGGCCACAGCTGTGACAGTTCAAACTGTAGACTTTGATACTGTTAATCATTCATACTAAAAGGATTTTCTTGGTTTCAGTGCTCTGGGATGTTTCTTTTCAAGATTTGCCAGAGTACAGCTAATGATCTTGAAACTGATCCTCGTCTAGCAAAATCAGTGAAGGCAGTAATTGATCATGATTTATACCAGCTGAGTTTCTGTGTCCTTATCTTTCTAATGTTTGGGGTTTTTTTTCCCAAGATAAGATTTTTGATATCACTCAAAGCTATAATGAAATTCAAATTTTAATTTTCTTTACATTTTCTGTTCTAATTCCAGAACTTAATCAGATGGTTAGGTTGTTGTCATTCTCATTACTGTTACGATAATTCTTGATAGTCAGACTTAAAGAACACGTGCATGTTCATTTGAGTCTAAAATTTGCCTCCCATACTCATGTGTAAGTTGATTTGCTGTCATGCGTGTCTCCTCTGATCAATAGCACGTATTTGTTATTGCTGAATTGGATCTTCTACCAAACTTGATGTGCCCTTTGTAATGCATATTCCAAAAACTACTAAATAAGAAGAGCTAGAAAAGTTTGTGGAAATAACAGGGAAGTGCTTCCTCATTCAGCAAGGAATAATTGCACTGGAGTCTGAGTTTCAAACTTTCATTCCAAAATATTTTGACACTAATACATTGAAGGTTTGGGCAATTTGGTAAGGAGGTATGTTTCTGTTTTAAACTTTGACAGCATTATGTGGGTTAATGTAACTGATGAATGTGCTTGACATTTTTTCCCCTAGAATGCTCACAGATATTTGTCAGGATACTTTAACACAAAAAAAGTCAAACTGCTAAGTTCATTTTGCCTTCTAACATGAGCCATCCACGCTGCAAGGAAAAAAGCTAAAGCTCTGTGTGGAAAGAGCATCAGGAGATGTACAACATAATTTAAGACTCTGATTATTACTGAACACCACTATGAGTAGTAGGGACTCACATATTATATTGTCTCAGTGCCAAAGTACTACTCTTTCCTGAAGCCCTGCAAATGAAGAAAAAAAAATTCTACCTTTCCTCCTGCTATGTCATTTTATGTCTGATTCTTAAAGAAGCCAAAATGAAGCAGAAAATTAAAGACAAAAATTAAAGAAAATGTACTGTGTATCTAGAGAGTGCAGAGGTTTTATTCTCTTGAAATAACTTAGGAACTTCAATTAACATGTTAGCCATGTCACATGGCAAATTTTGTTTTTGCAAAGGCAATGCATGTTCCTGGCAGAAATTCTGCATTTCCATTAGTTTCACCACCATGTACATGTACATGTACATGTTTGTGGACAGAAATACAGCTCTCCATGTTTCATATCACTCAGTACTTGAGTGAGAGTAAATGCCAAGCCATTATGGTCACAGTCCTTTGTCTGATCTGGGATAGATAAGTATAGAACACAAAATAGGCAAGTATTTTGTGATTTTCAGTTAGGAGATGCTTGTCTAGCTCCACTGTCTTGCTGGAAGGAAAATTATCTCTTGCCCTATTTGGCAGACTTAGGCATTTACAGAGTACAATGAGGTAGATGACATTTGTTGGGGGGGAAGTTCCTGTGGTTCAGAAGTAATAAAGGAAATTACTAGCACTGTTCCAGGAGTACTGCATTCACTAAGAGGGAGGGCAATGCCATCACCTTCCTGTGATAAGTGTTCCATTGCCTGGTTTGGGTGTAGAATGGTTAAATTGAGACTGTACTCCTACAGAATCCAATGTGGCTCACATAGACACAGATTGAGCCTCTTTTACCTGCTATTGACTAAATCTGAACTCATACCTGACAGTTCAGGCTGTCCTCTCTTCAGTCTTCAGTTCGGGCCGTTAAAATGTCTGCTTTTATTTTTTTTATTTTTTTTTCTTTCAGAAATAAGGCAATTATCTCCAACAGTGAAGCCACTCTTCTCTCTCCAAGCATACACACCTCTTATTTCTTGTGAGCTAGAAACAATTTAGATGTCTATACACCATGGCAAAGGAAATATTATCTTTCACCTGGCCACTACCTTTGAAAAATCAACTGCTTTTAACTTCTCTGATAATTTCTGCTGAATATTTTGTCTCAGAACAACTTTCATTATTATGGAACACATTGGACCATCACCTAGAGCAAAAAGACAGGGTGAAGCATTTTAAAGTGGAACTCTCTGTTTATATTTAAAGATTTGCATCCTCTAGGTTTAAACTGGCATAAATGTCATCTTAGCTTCTAATGTTTTCTTGAATGAAAAAGAAAATCCAAAATGAATAAAAATTAAAATAAAAACAAAAAAGCAAACTGAATGTTGAAAAGGTAGAAGAATTTATTTGACATGTTAGCATCTGAAGCAAAAGTTTGAATTTCTATTTGTGTAATCTGGGCATCATTACTAGTTTGCTATAACTAATCATATATCTATATCAAATTCCAACCATGTTAAATAAATTAATGGGCAGAGAAAGCTACAGGGGACCAGTCTCTGCGGCTCTGAGGGGTATAAAAGGATTATTCAAGCAATGGTCTCAGTATTTCTTTGATTGACACTTAAAAGAAATTGAGGAAAGAAGTCTTTTGTCTTTGATTGGCAAAGGATGGCCCAGCAGTGGTACAAGAGAATTCCTGAGCCACAGAGAAGCCTTTTGGGTAATCCACAGCAGTTGCCCAAATCTCATGTATGTTTGATTAGATAAAGCTCTTCGCCTAGACCAGCTGCAGGTTGGTGTGCCTCTTTGCACCAGTGTTGGTAAGCAAAATGGGATGTGGTCACTTGCTCAAGCACTGGACAGTGTCCTCAATGTTCCTTAGCATGATTCCTGGCATGGGCTTGGCACCCACTGGCTCATCCTCACCAGAAAAAGCACAGACATGTTCTCATACATTTTCTTCAGGAGAGGAATTTCTTCAGATGCATGTGAGCATGCTTTGTTGTTTATCTTCACAGTGAATGAATGGGCACTGATGCACTGTGTTCCCAGTGGAATAAAGGTCTCCCTTGAAGCAAGAGGACTCCGACCTTATCTCACCGGGTCTGCAATGATAGATGAAGGGACAGGAACTATCCAAGCATCCTTTGTGAATTCCATTAGGTATTATTATGGTATGCATACTTAGCACCACTAAGATACTACTATACTATTTATCACTAAAAAGGTAAATTGAGAAACTAAAATAATGCAGGACCGCATTCTCTCTTCAATTTCTGCCTGTAGACACTGGAATGCATAAATAGAAATTCCACAAACATACAGAAGACAGAATCCATGTAATTTTAAAACACCTTGCTATATTCAACATGCATAATTTCTGGCAAATCTTTTTCTTTTATATTAGTTTCCCTTTCACCTACATTCACTACACTGCAAAACTTATAACCACATCACTGAATCCTAATAATATATTTTGCGTTCTTTCCATACTAACCATTACCTCTTTGTTTCTCACTGATTTAAAGCAAGTATATATATAAATTTCTAATATTATTTTAATTTTTCTCTGAGCATACATTAATTACAGGTTTTCAGAGAGCTAGACCTTCATTCTTAAACTGAAAATTTGCTTTTGTTCTCGTGCCATGAGAAAAGAGGTAGCAGCTAATGTTTATATTATTGATTAATCAGATACTGAAGGGATTAGGTTCTAAGATTGTTTAGTACAGGAAAATCCATACTTATTGCATTAAAACAGATTTTAAGACCTTGTTTATTGGCTATATTCATGGTCAGGCCTCTGGGATTTATTCAATCTGAAATGCCTATATTATATGTGAGCATAAACCAATCTGCTAAGAGGAATGTCTACAGCTGGTCACGCAAAGGCAAGTAATTGTAGTAAATTACAGGTCAGTAATTGAAAACTACCACTTACATAAACTCTTGTAAATTTAGAAAACTGAGAAAACATTAAACATATTTAGTTAATAGAGATGAAGTTTGGACTAGTACCTGCTTTTGGCTACCATTTTCTTTGTTTAATGGATTTTCTATCATGCATTTATTTTGTAATTTTCATGGATAAAAAATTTCATTGGCTTGGCCATAACTTCCACATGTGTATTCAAACAGAACAATTCTTATACTCATTTTATTACTCTCCAGTGTATAATGTACTGACTAGTACAAGCAAATACTGCTTGTTTCTTTGAAAGAGAAAATGTCATAGCTGTTCACACATGTGGAGAATTTCACATATGTGGAGATCTACATCGCCACAGATTCATGTGATTAAGCATTTTCAACACTGCACAAGATAATGACTTTTTAGAGGGGAGCACATTAAAAAAAAGTTAAGAGCTACAGTAATAAACTGCAGTAATAAACTGTATGAAGAAAATGTTTATTTTTGTGAATTTAAATCCTCGACATATTTTGAAACCACCTTCAAAGAAAACATTGTGGCTTGGGGTTTGTTCTAACTTTTTTTTTTTAATTTGATTGACATTTTGACATTTAAAAGAGGATGGTGTACATGACATCTTTTTTCAGATTCTTTAAAAAAAATGTCATGATAATTCCAAAGCTCAAAAGTCATATATAAAAATATTGGTTTAGCTTCTAAAGAACTTGAAATTTTTGCCCAGAAATATTTTACTGTTTTTCTAACTTGACTTTCAATATCTATTGCAAACACTTGCATAGATATACATAATTCTACTTATCAACAGCACACTCATCATTCTGCATTTCTCCTTTGATCAATTGATTCAAGGGAAAAAAAAATTGTGATTGTCTTTCCTGGGTTTGTTTCTCTTTGAAGACATCGTATCATTCAATCCTACCTAACATATTTCCTATTCTAGTAAGTAATTTTTGGTCCACCTTTTTTATTGTTTTTCTTCCTATCATCAGTGATTGATTCAGTTCATTGCTGTACATAGCAGCAATTCAGTGGTCCTTGTGGCTTTCCATTCTTCATTTCACTTGTGAATAACAGAATTTTCTCTTCCAGAATGACAATATTTTGCACATCACAAGCAATTCCACCAGGCCTCTATCTGTGAAGCTCTTTCTTCTTCAATCTTATTCTGCTGAAATGGCCTGTCTTTGAATGTATGCAAAATTCCTGCCCGAATGAATACATGTGCCTGGCGTCAAGCTTTGCCATACTGTAGGTGGTGGCACTTGCAACAATAGTTTTACACTATCAAGTGCTTGCTATTCTTGCTCATTCCCTTCAATTTCCCACCCACAAGGACTTCATAAAATGGATTCAAATAAGTAGGTGATTCTATGCAAGACACGTTTTCTTTCTACAACCGCTCTTGCAATTCTGTTTTCATTTCTATTAATTATTGTCAAGAAGAATATTGGCCCAAACAAAGTCATGGATCATGGCTTGTCATTATGAGCTCAAAGTCTCTTAGTTCAAATGCACTTTAAATAAAAAAGTGCTTTCATCTGATTCCTTACCTCTAATATGTAAGCCCCTGTTTTGTTGCTGGAGGTGGTGTTGACAGAAAAAGTTATGTTCCTTAAATCAATGCGGTTCTGAGTTTTAAAGAACTGCATCTCCTCTGATAGCAACCTTATTTAAAAATATATTTTTCTTTAGTATAAAATTTATCCTGACTGATATAAAGTGGAATGACAAAAATTTTCCTTACACATCTTAAAAACATCTTTATGGACAACTAACATTAGTATAAAAATGTTTATTTCAATTAATGCACAAGGTTACTTAAAAGTATTTTCTTATATAAAAAAGCTGTAAACTGTAAATAAGAATTTAAGTTTGTTCAGATGTTGAACTATTACATGTTAATCAACTGTTTGTGAGGCAGGAAAACAGGGTATAGAGCTGCATCTTTAGGAGAAGGATTTATGACACAAGTATTTTCCTTGTAAAATTAGCTGTGGAGGCTATAAAGTACACACAGATCAAACATGTGCTACTAATATTGAACTTTGAGAAAGTAAATAAACTTGAAAATTTAAACATTGCACTGTAGCTAGCTCATATGATTCAGATAATCTATGAGATAATAAAGATGGAAACTTTACCGTGGTTTATAGTGTATATATTCTGAAGATGTCTATTCTGTATTCTTTGTCTTTTTTGCCATGACCTCTCTTCCAGCATCAGATGCTGCTGAATTGTCTAGATTATATTCAATGTATTTTCTCATTCCAGTACCATTCTGTTTTATTCTAATAGAAATGTTGCTAAAAGCAATTTAGTTTTGCTTGGTTTTCCAAGTGCCCCACTATTGGCAATTCAAGTGGTAGTTAGTGTGATTTTGTGTATCCTTTTTGCAGTTCCACATAGCTGTATTTTCAGTAATGAAAGAAACATTTAACATATAAAAATATAGTGAAACATTTTCAATAAGAATATAAAAAATAAAAGATGGTGCATAAAATACCCATTGTTAGGAATATTATAAAGTACTTGTCAGGATTTTTTCTTCCTAGTTTCCTTGTCTAGCAGTAATTTAAATTTGTAGGACCATTTACAAAGTTTAAAGTAAGGAAAAAAATCCTTTTCACATCCTAAAATCTCCTCAGTCATTTTCTCTGTTTTAAGATAAATTTGAACTCTTGCTATAACAAGTGCTTTAAGTGATAAGTTTTGATATTTTACACTTTTTGATGTCTTGCATTTCAGGAAGGTCGCGCATTGCATTGTCCTCTACACAGGGCAGCTTTCCCTGCTGTGCAGCTGTGTTAACACTGCTTTTGCAGCATGGCCAAAGCCCTTGCCTCATACCCTTTCCATCTGACTGGTGCATGAAGATGCCCCTCGGAGCTGGATCAAGCCTGACACAAGGCACAATGACTGCTCTCTGAACAAGTCCACTCTCCAGATGGAGAGAAGACAGACATGAAATGGGAGTCAGCAGAGCTTTCGCACCAGTCCTATCCTTTATTTGCTCACCACAATAGACTCCATGTACTACAGTAATTTACCTCCATCTGCCTTTTCCGCCCTTTCTTCAACCCCCTCCCACAACAGCAGAGAAAACAATCGGGAACATTCTCTCTCTGAGTCACCCTTAGAGAATCTGGCCATTTCTCCTGCTCCTGTCATGCTGAGCTCAGACTAGCTCTAGGAGAGTGTTACAAAATTTGAATAGCTCTATGAAAAATAATCAATCCAGGAAGAATTCCAACAACCTTCCTCCACAACAAACAGGCAAATAAACAAACTTTGTATTTGTTTCTCCTTTGAAAGTCTGCAGATTTAGAGGGTAAAAAAATGGGCACAGTTTGTCTCCTAACAGATTATGAACGCCATGTGTGACATTGCTTGAAAAGATGGAAAATGTTTATACAAACTGTCAGAGATAGCAAAGCTAATTTATGGTATGTGGCATGCATGTTTTTGAACCAAAAAGTTTGTCGTACACCTACTGTTTGGCTGTAGAATGTAAGAGAAGACAGATCTTGTTGACACATTGCAGCTGCATTTCAACTCATTGTGAAACGCTTTGACTTCAACAAAATTCACACCATGTGCCAAAGAAGAAGAAAAAGAGATCTTACACTTTCCATGTCTCTTTTAATGTCTTTCTCTGAAGGTCAACTACTCTGATTTTGCAATAAAGCATCTTGGGGCTTTTTTGGGGTTTTTTTCTTTTTTTCTTTTTTCCTCTTATTTTGCTTGTTGGTTTGGTTTTGGTTTTGGGTTTTTTTTGGTTTTTTTTTAGTTCAGTTACAAAAAGAGGTAAACATGACGTACTAGTCACTGCTGTTTCACAGGAATAAGGGATGGAATTCCACCACAGCTAGAGATTGCCTGGAGAGGCACTGGCAAGGGAAGTGGGAAGAATTGGCAGGTAGAAGTGATGTTATGGGATATACACAATGGAATGAGTAACCTTAAATCCCTGCATAGCTTTGATTTGTGTCAGGAAATGGCTAAATTGTAATAAAAGTCCATCTCTGGCTGCAAACATGCCTTAGGAATCAAACTACTCATTATAGATTTGCATGGCTTTTAACAAGATTGGAATGCAATATACATTTACAATGCTCTTCTGAAGTCTCCCTCAACCGTCAGACTTCCGAACCAGTGAATCTTCCTCCTTTTTTATTAGATAAAACGTTCTTCTGTGGACATAAGATAAGTGGTGAAGGGAAGAACTATAAATGCATAACTTGAAAATAGTCTTGTTCAGCTTAAATTGCAAGTGAAGTCCTGACCATATATCAGCCACAAGTGAGATGGTGTTCTGCAATGTTATTGGCTTTCATTATTTTTCAGTTCTCTGCATCAGCATTCCCATGAAGACAGTCCATAACTGGCACCAGATGTTATCTAGTAAATTATTTTTGTCCTGCAAACTCTATATGCTTTTCTTAAATGATGCTGTTTCAGTCAGGCTTGTTCATTTCTCTATGTTTTTCTACTTTCTCATTTTGCTTCCATGAAACTCATTATTAAGTAAACAATCAGTAAATATATTCAGAAGTTACAGTATAATTTCCATTCATTTTAAATTACTTATATTGAATCTTTTGGAAAACAAAAATATTCTTTTTTTCTATTATTTTAAATGTTGATACTTGTGTATGCATCTTTTTCTTAATATGTTCTCTGCTGTTTTGTATTCTAGGTCCTTGTTTTCTTTTTCTGATTTCCTTATAAAGCTGAATCATTTTCTTAATAAGGTTTAAATAAAAGTGATCATGATTATATTCTACGTCAAACATCAGGTATCTGATGATATTATAGAGTGGTTTTTATGAATGAACTCTTATTATGACCTTCCAGGTTAACTTTTCTTGCAACCTGATGTTTTCACTGTGGCTGGGAATTTCTATATTCCAAGTGTTCATGTTCCTCCTGTTTAAATTGTTTCTTCTATGGTTTATGAGTCTATTCGGACTAAATATCTGGCATCATAAAATTTTTTTTTTATGTGAATTGTCAAACCATTTTTTTTTCTTAGGAATCATTCAGAGTAGCTATTGGAATACATAGAAAGTGATGCTTAAGGATCAAGCCTCTTCCAGAATGAAGAACCGATCAGAATATAAAAACATTGAGGAAAATTCTGATTACATTTACCAGTCTTGAAGTAATTATATTCCTCTTTTATCATTATATGTCTTCTTACCTACTCTCAGTGTATTGTGGATATTTCTCCTCCAAAAATTTTCAGATGTGGTCGAATATCCACCTATTGGGATAGTTCTGTAATATCCATCTGTGCTTGATTGGATGTATGCCTGGCAATTAAACTATCTCATTCCCAGATTCCTAGAAATATGAGGAGGTCATCAGATGACCTTTCCAGAAGGAACTATAAAAGAAGATATTTCCTGTCATTGACAGCTCCCTAAAAAACTCACCATATTTTGGAGCTTTTCATCTTTGAGTCCATTGCAGTCAGATGGACCTAATATAACAAGCAGGCGAGAAATGTACCTAAGGTGGGAAGACACAGTTTCATAGTCCATGAATATTTCTGATGAATAAGATCAACAGACTCTGAAGTCCTACCCTCATATGAGCAGGGCTTGAGGAGGAGAATTTGAATATGGAATCTGAATGTGGGAGGAAGGTTACTGTGGTGGGCTGACCTGTCTGGATACCAGGTGCCCACCAAAGCCACTCTATCCCTTCCCACCTGTGCTGGACAGGGGAGAGGAAATACAATTGCTGTTTAGGATGTTTCAGTCTTGCTGAGTAACCAGACCTATTACAACCTGTGTGGATTTGTTTCTGTTGGTCACTCTCACCTTGCTCAGAGTTACCTCCTTCCACTCCCTATTGAAGAGCTTTATTTGATTCAGTATAGCTAAGAGGAATCAAACATTTTTTGCTTTCATCTGCATGATCACACATTTTGTCCTAAATGGTGTATAAAACCCTCACTGGATCTAGCCCACATTTTTTGATGGGATGCTTGTTCATAAGGAATATATCAATAATGCTGACTATCTATGTCTGTAATCATCTTTGAGATTAAAATTTTGGAGTATTATCGTGAATTTTAATTCAAGTAGTCATAAACATTAAAAAATGGAACTAATGGATGAGTATCTAGCAATTTATGTCTTTTGAAATTTCACAGAGGATGAGTCTCTGAAGCCAAAAGACCGTAATTTTGCATAGTTCTCAAGTATACCAGATACTGTACAATTTTCTGATGTCTGAAAGTATCTTTTCAACAACTGTTTTCTTTTCTATATTTGCTTTCTAACTGATATCTTCTAAATTAATTTTTATTTAACCTTAACTAGTCCTTTTTTAGGCTTACAATGTCAAAATATTTTAATGTATTACTTGAGGCTTTTGCAAGAAAAAAAATAATAAATTAGACAAAGAAAAAAATATTAAAAAGTTATAAAAAGAACATGTTAAGGAATTAAGAGTGTTAATTAAGAAATTAACCTTTCTTAATACATATGCTGAAGCAGTCTCTGACCTCAGACTTCATTCTCTGGACCTCATAAAAACATCTTCTGAAAGAATTTAAAAATTTGGAAATGCATTTGTCTTTAGAAAAAAAATAAAAGCATTTTTCAAAGCAAAGCAGATTGGTACAGCATGATTCTAAATTAGCAGTACCTTACTTAGAAAAAGCTACTGGTTTTAACTGTGCCTAAGGAAGAGTAGGATCTATGAGTTCTCACAGATTAGGATGAGACATGAGGGATGTCAGAAGGGGATCAGAATGTAAATTCTGTTCTTTATAGAATGAAAACAAGCTGTGAGCTTTGGGGCTACCAGGCTGCCACCTGCAACTCTCCATTCTTCCTATTGCAGTTTTGCAAATGGATCTAAACAGAAGTTTAAACTCCAAACTTTACAGTGACTGGAAGGATCAAGAGGCATTGAAACCTGAACTCCTGCTGCTGTTCTCAGCATATAGAGAGAAGCTGTTGGGATCATCAGGTTGTTTGATACCCTTGGTGTTACACACACCTGTGTACATTGGGGTGTGGAAAAGTGAGGGAGAGAATCATGTCTGGGAAGTGGGAAAAGGAGATCTGATACAGTTGGTGCAATCATGGAGAAGCTGCTTGTGGTGAGTGTACCAAAAAAGATAAAGATTTTGATAGTCTGCCCCATTCTGTCTGTTTCTTTAAGAGCAAGGAAGGAAAGTGTGCTGATTTATCTCTTTTTGGTCCGGCTGTTCTCTGGGGCAGGAACATTACAAGTCACTGTTTCAAATACAGGCTGTCACTTTAGATGATAGAACAAAGGGAAGTGACTGAAAGTAAATAAATCTTGAATTCACACAGGTATAAAAAAGGACCTTTTTCTATAAGCGGGCCATTCTAAACATCACTCTGAATGGTTTGTGAGGCAAAAAATAATGGGCTTGTTTGAGAAGCAATTGAGGTACTTTCTGACAAAAATAGTATATTAGGAGATTAGTCTCCAAGGGGTGGATAACCTTTTCAGATTCTAAGTATTTCTTCTGTTCTCATGTGTGAGCTTACAATCTGTTAGTCTCAAAATATATCTACAAACCCACAGGCCCACCTTCCTGACAGCTGCTCAAACAACAGAGCGGGGGAGCAGAGAAAAAAACTCTGCCCCGTCACCCACCCAGCAGTTCTGAAAAGCTTGGTAAGTTACTCATACAATCCAGAAATGCCAGTCAGAAAGGAGGGGGACAGAGGCAGGGGGGGAGAGAAGGCTCTTAAAGAGCAACATTTGCAGCACACGCGCTAAAACTAAAGGGGCCAATTAGTATAATAGGTTTGAAATCATTTCAGCACGCTCCTAAAGACAAAAGAAAAATTGTCCTTCAGAAATGGGGCTTTATTGTTCAGACGAGTATAGAGCCAAACAATGAATTCTATCAGTTTTGGAGGCAACATTCCTTCTTCTTCATACCGGACGATACATTATTAATGAGCACTATTTTCGAGTGTGAAAGAACTGTTTGAAAAGCATTAACATAGTCTATTGGATGTGATTGACACTGTCATCCCTTTCATTTTGCTGTTGGCAAGAGGCATCCCTGTAGATTTATGTGCATCTGGACATTACTAATATTCTCCTTGTTATGCACTCTGGGCAGCTGTGATATGGAAATTTTTAGCACAGTTTTTAGAGAAGGAGTTTACTGTTGCTATCTGCACAAAAAAGGAGTAATTATCCTTCTCTGAGATTTTATCAGCCAAAAATATTTAATGTCTGGTTCCTTAATAACCCTAATCTGTTTTCAGTATGTACCCTTTTTAAAGGAACTTCATCAAGATTATGTGGATTCTCCAGATATTTCCACCGATTCTTTTCTAGACAGTCAGTTTAGTTTCTGTGACTCATGTCCACTCATCCTGATTTTATTTTACCTTCCATTTCTTCAAATAGATTACATTTCTAATCAGATTGGTGCATCAAGGACTACAGCAAGTGTCTGTCTGCTGTTCAGAACCACCAAAACTTTTCTGATTTTGAAAAAGAATTGTTGCGATTAAAAGCCTGTGAAATGGCTTTTAATCACAACAATTAAGACCAGTGAAATTAAGAACCGCTTGTATTAAGAAACAATACAGCTAAATGACATATCAAAAAAATTACTAGAGGTTATGGAGTTTTTTTCAAGGTAATGATATTTTTATTTGTTTTACACATAGATTTAGAAATATTTTAGTTTCTCAGGGTTTATAAGAATATATGCCATCAATTTATATACATGAATATTGTAATGTGTAGAAGAGAGGAAAAAACCTACATAAAAGGGTGAAGACTGATACTAAATGTGAATGCCTATGTAGAAATGAAAAGAGTTATAAATATGGGGGTTTCTAATTTTCTGTTTCTAATCTATGTATTTTTAATGTTAGCTTTGATATATCTGTGTGCAAGTATATAAAAGGTATAGATGGAAAATCAAATACCTTATTCAGGAGAATGAATTAGGTTACAATTTTGGAACCTCTTTCAAAGACAACCCTTTTGCTAAGCAGCCATATCATGAGGGGTCTTGATCAAAGCAGATCTTAACACCAAGGATTCTGTCTGAATTTTTGGGTATGAGACAAGGTAACACCTTTGGGCTAGAGTATTATTATTCAAGGCTATAATTTAAAATGTGTTTTCTTATCATTGCATATTGCATCAAATACATTGATGTAGTAGGAAGGACATGAGTTTTTATCTCAAAGCTGAATTATCTTCTCCTCCAGTTTGCTCATAAAAGCCTATCTTCATATTTAAAAAATATCTCACCTCATCACTGTTTCCTTTACTTAGAGGTTTATGCAACTACAGGCTAGCATCCAGCAAGCAGAGGCTTGTTGTTGCTTTCTGCTCACATTCAGCAGGTCTGCACTTCAAGTGACAAATCCACCACCTTCCTCAGAGGTCAGGCACAGCTTCTCCATGGAAGGGCCATTGTTGGCCATCTCAGGCTGTGAAAGTTCAGCATTAAAGTCCCTCCTGCTTGGCAGCACAAGGAACTGCCACTGCTCCACTAGACAGCCTAATTACACCAATCAATCACATAAAATAATCGGAGTGGCTAGAAGCAGAAAGGTTATAACTCATAACTTGCCAACTGAAGAGGTAGTGAAAGAAAATGTAGAGTCAACATATAAGTTTAAAAGACATGCAATATAACAAAATATTCTTAAACTGTTCATTTGAATTAATATTTTTTTTTGTTGGACAAAAATCTAAATTACATATTTAGATATCGATAAAACCTTATAAATTGATATCTGGTTATCAGACTTGACACTTTGCTTGTTTTGATGTGGTTTGAATTTTAGCATTTCAGATTTATAGCTACATACATTTAGTTATTTTAATGACTGCTTTCTTCCAACTGAGATACCTTTGTGCCATCCTGCAGAGCATAAGATAGCTACTCAGAATAGTCAGCATACATTCCTTAATCAGAATTTTTAAAAGTTTTTACATAGCTTCTTAATTTAGTTTCCCCAAGTATTTTTGTGGTATCTTAATGTTTTTCTCAGGAATCACAGGTGTAGGCCACATGAGATTGTTTTTGTGGTTATTCTCTGAGGGACAGATGCATAAAGGAAGATTACTTTAACTTTTGTTGAGAAATTTCTCACCAGTTGTCCTACTTAATGTGCACAGTTTACTTCACCACCTTAGCAGAGGAGTGTGTTTATGTGTACTGGCATCAAAAGAGTTATCTGCATGGCCCCCCTGACTTGCATCAAGTGCTTCCTAGAAACCATTCCTTGCACAGGTCCAGGACACAGATCTATTCCTTGGTATTTCTGAAGACATTATAATTAAATATATAGACATAAAGTATGACTGACAAAGATCTTTTCTGAATTACTTATCTAAGAGAGTCAAAATACCATCGTCTCAAATGACTTACCAAAAAACTATTATTTTGATATTTCACAAGTGCTACAAAGCTAACTATAACCTTAATATATTCAGTAGAAGCAGAAAGCATATAAAGATTAATATCTTCTGATCATTTTCTTAGGAATGAGAACCCCATTTTTACCAGTGTTTTGAAGTCTGCAGTGTGAAATAATAGATTTTTTATCCAAATACATGCTACTGTTCAAAATGTACCCTGCTTCCAGTGTTAAGGGGAGTTGTTCTAAAGAGAACAAGAACAACAACAATTTCATGGTATTTTGTACTTATGTGAAAAGTTAAAGTAGAAAAAATGCTTTAATTGGAGATATTCATATTAAACGAAAATTCTTAAGGACTCTGGAGAATCTGGGAAATTAAACTTTTCCATGTTTATATATATTCACCGAGGACAGCAAAGCAGTCACATTTCTCAGTGTTAAGAAACCACTCCTTCGTATCTCGTGGTACGGTATTCTTGCACATTGGTAACCCATGAGAGTGGAGGATCACACGATTTACTTTCTTTGTCTCTCCCACATTGCAGCTTTGTCTTTTCCTCATGGAAAGAGTAAATCACAAGGTAGTTAGCAGTAGACTGCTAGAGGTTACAGTTTATTAGTTTTTCCTTTCTGTGTTGGTATGCATACAAGGGTTTTGTCTTAGATTTAGATTTTTCATCTGAATCTGTTTTAGGAAATAACTGGAAATTCGTGATAGAGAGTTTAAATACTTGTCCTCTGAGTCAAAACATGAAGAGGAAAAAGGTGTGTATTAGGAGCACAGGCTGCAGTCCTGTTCTTTTGTATTTTCCTCGTACAATATGCCTAAGTAATACACATTCTTGCCTAAATTGAAGAAATTAATATGAGAGCATATATTTGGTCACATTTTGGTTGAACCAGACTGTGGTATTTACATATCTACACACAGAGGTAAAGACACATACTGGAAAGTGTTGTAGATTGTAACTATTAGTTGTGTTCTGCCAAAATTTGGGTTACACAAGAAGTTGCTGTCAAAATATGTCACCTCTCAGAATGAAGTACAACACCAGATGAAGAGCAGATTTAAGGAGTGTATGAACAATTGTTCAAGACAAAACCAGAAGAATGTTTCACTGTCAAAAAATATCTAATGGAAAGTTTCTATTCTTTAAAAAAAAAATAAATTCTTTAAATAAAATTTAACACTGTAAGAATTACAGAAATTATTCAAAACAATCAAACTTCCATAAAGAAAACTATTTTGGCTACCACGCTCCAAGTCTTCTGCTTTTTGAATTTTTTTTTCCCACAGGCTTGTTACATAAAGAGGATCTCTAAATGCCATTATAACTAGTTATGCATCCTGCATTTCATTTTCACCTTTTAAGATCACTGCTAACAAAGCTCAAACAGATCAAGACAAACACCTGTAAAAATGAGTCCCCCAGGATAGAATCAGAAGATTTTTCTCAAGGGAGATGCACTTCTCCCTTTGTTGACTTGTCTCTGACCACTGCCACAGTAATGATAACTTCTACCCTGTCCATACATAATAGATTCCCCAGATTCTTCCTTCATTAAAAATAAGAAGAAAAAAAGCTAAAAGGTAGACATCTAAAATTCAAGTATTGGTCACAAAGTTCATGAAGAAATTAATGAATGTAAATAATCACTGTGAAATTTTAAACTGTGTTTTATGTAGTTTACTGTTAAGATTAAAGAATAAAGGTGAAGAAATTCACATATGAATATTTAAAACCAATGAAAGCCTTCTCTGAAGAATTGGAATTATTTTGTTTAATACCTTTCTAATTATTAGCCAGATGATACTACAACAACATTTTTGACCAATGAAGATGATTAGATATTAGCCAGAGATGTCCTTTACCTTTACCTTTACTATTTGACCAACAATGTTGCTGTGTCAATAACATTATTTTCCAAGGCTAGACATAAAAACATACGGTTAATAAATTCACTCTAGATAAGTGTTGTGCATAAAAGCACTGTCACATTTTCACATACAGTTAGGCCAACCTTTAAAATACACATTTTTAAAATCGTTTCCAATTTGTGAATGTTTATTTACAGTGCTTTGGTAATTCTTTGATTATTCTTTAATATTTACTTTTAATACTTTTAAAATTTTTTTTAATATTTTTTTAAAAAAAATATTTACTTTTCCTTATTTTTTTGTGGGCAATCTTTCTTACTGAACAGTCTGAAGATATTTATAAGATTTTCATCATAGCGTTTCAGTCTTCTTCTCCTGAGAACTTCCCATGAAGCAGTAAATACTGCATACCAGAAGTATATTTCTATGATTCTTATCTTTTTTTTGCTGTTTAGTTAGGTTTGTGGAGAGTTATATTTTTATGTTGGTAATCGATATGCCATGGCTGATGATTTTGATTGAAGCAAAAAGAGAAAAGAATATTTCCCACAGGAATCTCCAGGGAGAGTAATGTTCAAATGTATATAAAGAATATAGAGTGATTGCAGTTTTATGCCTGAGGAAATTCAGGAATAGAGGATATTGTAGTATGTATTCCAATCACTGCAAAACAGTTTTAAGTTTTAAAAAAAATATTAAAATACTAAGTTTACATAATACAGGGTTCTCTGGAGTTATTGGGGTCCCTGCCTACTCACTCCTGTAATCCTGTTTTGTAATTTATTTTCTAGTTTATCAGCTTCATAATGGAAAAACAGAACTCAAACTGCAATTCTGCTATGTGTAGTTTAAGCAGATTTGCAGACTATTTAAAAAAATAAACAAACTGCTGTGTGAATTCCCAGGTATTTCCTCATGCCTTCACTTGATATCCTTTTGTATATGTGATCTAAGGTTATATCTAAAGCATGACAACCCTGGTTATTTGCAATCAACCACGAGTCATGAGATCTGCCTGGTTCAGAGGGGTACACAGAACATTTCACCATCTAACATGCCCACATCCCC
Organism: Cyanistes caeruleus; assembly: GCF_971803275.1. Taxonomy (NCBI): domain Eukaryota; kingdom Metazoa; phylum Chordata; class Aves; order Passeriformes; family Paridae; genus Cyanistes; species Cyanistes caeruleus. The sequence continues at coordinate 38,503,459 of NC_141702.1, forward strand.
AGATATTTTGACCACAAGATATTTTGAAAGCATAAGTCTTGCAATAGAACAGTATGAACTTCTCAGGATGAAGATAAGGTCAAATTGATCAGCAGTATCTTTCTGCCATGGAAAGGGATTAGTTAAAGTAATCTTTGAGGAAATAAGCTGGTCACATACTCCTTCTTAGAAAGCAGGTCACTGATTCTTTCTCCCAGCTCAAATCCATGCCTCCTATTTATGAGAAGTACATCCTTACTCCAAACCTAGTGACCTAAATGTGAACAAAACAGATCATCTCAAATTGTATTGTATCCCATTTCTTCCTTTGTCAGTCTCAAGTGATTCTGAAGAAGTTCCCCCTCTTCCCTAGACTCCTTCCCAAGTTTTCCAGAAGAGAAAGAAATCCATCCTGGCTCTGGAAGGTTCCCAGCAAAAGCTATGAGCTAATTAGCATTTGCACAATACAAATACGCAGCATTAATATGGTGGAAATATTGTAGTGCATTCTTTTCAAACTGCCATGACAGTGTGGGATATGCAGGATCCTTGCTGAAAGCGGGAGCTTTGTACCAGCGTGCCTCAAGCTTTTTCTGTGCTTTGGGACACTGATTGACTAACTAGTTAGTGATCAGTCAAAAATCACTATGAAAACCAAATTAAGGACTACATTCCAGTAAATGAACTAGAAAACTCTTCATCACAGAGTGTACACCATACATCCCTTGCTCTTTATTTTTTCTTCCCTCCCCCCGGTTTCATTATAAATAGACCATGAGCATGCATTATGTTTATACTTAAAAATAATCAAAGAGTTAAAAAAACTCCCACTTTGTGGGTTGCCTTTGAAATATGTATTAAGGGAAGTATGAAAATTGTCGCTCACATCAGTAAAAGAAATCTCAGAATACCTTCCTTCATTATTTATTTGTCTGCTGTACTTTTAAACAAACAATTTAACAATTTGATTATTGTGCAGGAAGAAAAACAAAAAACATGATTTGGAACAACAGCATTTCTGAGGGAAAAAAATGGAAGAATAGAAGAAATTAGTTCAGTGTAATTTAAAATTTTTTTTCAATATATCCCCAAACCTGTCTGTTCAATAGCAAACTTAAGGTTATCCCTGGATGTGCTCAAATTGATTGGAGTTTTACTACTTGTTTTAATGGGAACAAGTTGTCTGCAGTATGTTAGTGCTTAATGAAGACAGAGTGGAGAAAGGGTGAATGGTTATCAAGAATTGATGAAACTGAACTTTGTCCAGGGTCTTACGAAGCACTTTTTTATTATTCATATTATCTTGGGTTTATCCAAGAATCATTTTTTGCTTTTCATTCCTCTATTTTTATCCTATTTCTCTTCTTTTACTCCATATCTTTTTGCCATTATTGCAATTTACTTATGACAGAATTTTTTCCAGCTCTCTGGACTAGCAAAATTTTAACTTCAAACTTAAAATCTCTCTGTTTGTGGCCCTAAACTTTTAATCAGATAGTAATTCTAATTATAAATACACTTCACAGGCATAGATTCTTTCCACCTAAAGAGAACCAAGTCTCCTCAAATATTAATTAACATTCATCAGAGTCAAGAAGTTGCTGATGCTGTTACGATATTTTCAGTTAGTTGTCACTAAGGCCAGCTAGAATATAATTCATCATGAAATTAAGACAGTGGGACTGAATGTCTGGACATAGACATCCACAAATGTGTATATTATCAAGTATTTTGTTATGTCCAGTGCAGATTCAGTCAATAAAATTAATTCAGATTAGAGGGCAACAAATCTCATCTAAGCATAAGCAATTAAGGGGGGGATTTGTTTACTTAAATATTGCCATCTTTTGCCATTTCAAATGAGTACACAGGATATGTGCATAAAGCTGACATGTCACGGTGTTACAGCAGAGATCTCTGCCTCTCTGGAGTGGCAGCTGGTGACTGGGCTGGGAGCAGATGCAGGACACAGCACTTCACAGTGTCTGAAGGAAATTTTGTATTTAACTCACTTCCCCAGCCTTATTACTTTTATGACTTAATTCTTCCTTGACTGTGATATAACTCCTAGCATAGACCATATATAACTTTTGACACACTTGTGGAGAAGAGTAATTTTTGATATTGTCTTTACTGTTCAGTCACTTGTTAGTAAGCTAAATAAGTCATTTGGGATGCAAGCTAAATATGCTCACTTTTTAAATGCTTCAATTTAGAAAAATAAACCACACAGTTCTCAGGAAGCTCTGTGAACCTGCTGCTGACTCAATGATTTGGACCCAATCTTCTCAGTGATTTTACCATCTTAACTTTTACAAAACTTTGGTAGCTAGGCAGGCAAATGCCTTTGACCTTATGAGTCCATGTCCATAACCATCACTTTCACTGTTTTATACCACAAGTTTTCTAAGCATGTGCAATGAGAGGGGAGGTGCAAAGTCTTCCCACAGAGTGCTCTGAGAGAGAATCAGGTTACTCTGAGCAAAAATTTCCACAGTACACAGGGAAGTCAGATGAAATCAGCATGAGCAGATAACTGCAGCAGATCTTAACTCATGTCTCAAATTTGAAGACTGATATAACTACTGAGATATGAGTAGTATATTAATGACAGGTCTTTTTATTATTTTTAGGTAAATAGATATAAATTTAGCTGATTTTAGTTACCTCATATAAACCTTGCCCCATTTTTTTTGAGAAATTTAATCTCAAAATTTTTTCTTTTCAATTATGCTTAAGTGCATTTTATGTTCTCTTCTTTTTTCCTCCAAGATTTTTGTTTCATCTCTTTTAAAATACTTCTGGTATCATTCCAGAGTAATTTTCTAGCTTCAGTGTAATTTCTCGAGATATATATTGATGAATAAAATGAAGAATTTTTCATAAGTCTTCTCCTCCTGTGTTTTTAAACATTTTGAACTTTCTATTATCTTACACTAGTCCTTCAGCAAGAACCTCTCAGTGTGTAGGAGAGCCTTCAAAAGCAGTTTTATGTGGTTTAAGCAAAAAAGAATGCTTGACCTATTCCATAATGGGAGCATGCTATTTGCAGATAAGAAAGCATGAGTTATAAATTTCCTGTCAGAAGCTCATGATGCATTTAAGAGTTATATATTCACACATTCTAGAAAAAAAAAGTGCTTCCTTTGTACAGCAAAGAAGGAAAATAAACAATCAAACAAGCATTTTGTGTCCTATCAATGGCACATTCGGAGGGGCTGCTGCAGAACACTACAAAAGGGTAATCAGCATTTTCCCACTGTAATATTATGTGTATTAATTGGTTCATACGGCTTTAAAAGGAGTCATTATTAAAAAAAAATAATATATATATATATAGGTAAAAATCATATTTTTTTTCAAAGTAAGAGTGACCATGAAGGGGGATTTTCCCTGGGGAGAAATTGGTGGAAGATATGTCATTTTTCATGGCAATACTTCAGCTGACATGTATATTAAAATATCAAACCATAGTTTCACACCTCTTTTAAAAACCTACATTTCTCACTCCTTCCATCTGTTTATTCAAATAGGTCACTTGAAAAGCAAACTCCACTTTTCCAAGAAGTGTAGTACACAAAATTTCATTTATTGCTTCCTTGATTCCTGTATAAGTATTTCACCAGCATGTAGAGAAGCAACACCCAGATTTCTTTATGTTACTATAGAAAAGCTTTATTTATAAGCCAGACATTTAGGCATATTCTGAGAAGTGTTACTAATTCCAGTTCTATTCATGTCTGGCTCCTCAAGACAGGTGTGGTCCCTCAAGAGGAGCAGTATGCCATGACTCCTGTGAAAACCAGGCATCAGGAGTCTGGATTTGCAGAAAAGGGTGCAAAGACCTGTAGCAGTGTCAGTCAGGAAAGGTTTCTGTTTAATCACAGTGCTCTGCAATTGTTCCAAGGCCAAAGATGTGTTTAGAAGTTGAATTTAGAAGTGAGTTAACACACTTGATCCTTTTGCCTGGAGAAAATGGAAGTAGAGAATGTGAAATGCAATTCAAGGAAACACTGTGGGTTTTAACAGAGACCATTGATATATTTTCTTGTGAGCTACCACAGCACTGCAAGTTTTACATTTGCTGTCTGCTTTACCAAAAAAAAAGGTAAATTGAAGAGACTTTTTTTTTTCTTTTTTTTTTTTTTAATGACCTTTACTGGTCTGGATAAAAGAGAAACAAGAGGCAGTCAAAAAGGTTTTTGTTCTGTTTTTTTATATAGGGGTATATTGCAAAAAGGAAATAGATTTAAAATATGTTAAGAGTACAAATAGATTAATTTCAATATTCTATTTCTGGAGTGGAGAGATAAAGATAAGAAAGTGATGATTTTATAAGACAGGTTGGCCTTTCAGAATCTGATGCAGATTCATAAATGGCATCATTTTGAGTTTAGTTACAATTTTGTTGAACAGTAAATATTGATTCTTCAGGACACTGACACAAAAAAGTTTAGATTAATTGAAAGAAGATTGTTTCAGTCTCTTTACATTAGAGTCAAAGGACTAGGACAAGGTGTCATTCTTTTTTACTTTTCTTTTGTTACAATATTTATTTATATACTTGAATTTTAAAAATTGCTTTTACCTGTTTTGAGAAGAAAAATGGGGTTTTTTAATCTTTTTTTTTTAGGAAACTCTGCCATAACTGAATCCATACCTATATCCAAAAGTCATTAAACATTAGTTCTTCTGCTGTAAAATGCTATGGTGCTAATCTAAAGGATTCTATGAAAACTTGCACCTTCAGATATGACTTAGATTTTGAGCCAGTAAAGTTACCTGTAGGATTATGAACCATAAAAGCCTGAGATTCTATCACTGTTCTTACAAGAAAATTTTTAACTTAAAGTTGACACTTTCCCATAAAAAAAATCCAAAACTAACATTGAAAATCAAATCATAAATTAAACAGTGAATAATATATAACAAACATCCTGTAACTGAAGATCATGAGAATTTTTTTTTTCTGCCTGAGTGGTTCTAAGCAAGGTAGCACTTACAGTTGTAATGGGAACAGGTTTATTAAAAGGACATGTGCATAACTATGAGTTTAGAAGATAAGGAATGAAGTATTCAGGATGCTTTCACCATCTTCAGACTTCTTATATAGAACTTAATACAAAATCCCCTAAGTCAACCAAGGTAGATCCTTACATTTTTGACACCGTGGAAACTGGAAGATCTGGAAGCCTAAATGCTACCTGGTATTTTGTGCTGAAAAACCATGGCTCAATTGCATTGCAAGCTCTGTTTGAAGTGAAAATTGCTCAGCATTAGATTTTATGTTCTGCCAAAACAGGCCATAGGTATCTGTGGCCTCCTATGAGCATTCAGGAGACAGAATGCCCCCAGCAAGTACTGTAGTGAAGGTCAAACACTCTCTACAGACAATACTGCACAGAATCCTGAATGTCTCCCTGACATTCAGGGGTTTAGCTTCAGCTGTGAATGTCACAAAAGAAATGACATGCAACACTCTGGGTGGAACATGCCTCCTGCATCAGTTCATCTTAAAACACTTCTGGGAATTAGGCTGAGTTTGACATAAATTTGTACAGAATCATTTATGACTTCCACAGAACACTTTTATGAAAGAAATATTACCACAAAGCATTGCCTTAATAAAAAATTAGGTTGATTTTAATCATCCACTTAGTTAAAAAGAAATACATAAAGTCTTTGCAGTAGTGCATAAATCATAAGGTCTTCTGGATTGTTTAATATCATTCACCACACTGCAAAGCAAAAAACAAGGATGCAAAATCAAAATAGATGCAGTCACATGGGAAGTGCCTTTATTCATTGTCTAGAATCCATGTCTATGCCTCTGCTAATAAAGAAAATTTATCACAAACCATTTTTTGGTCCTGCTGCCATCTGCTTTGGCACATCTTATTTCTGTACAGACAAATTCTCTTTTGTCCCAAACTGTAGTAACTACATCCAGATTGCCTGGGAGGAGGTGTTCCTGGCCCATGATAGCATCAAGCTGTGTGCCTAGGCATAGTGTCTGAGAGTGCTGGTTGATTAGTCCAAAATTGTTTCAGGGGCCATTCTAGGAATTTTACAGTATGAATGACTATATTTCCATGTGCAAGTCTGTGCATTGGCCTGTTAATTTGCCAGAACATATGTATTCCATATTGTTTGGTATCTGTCAGTGGTGTTATATGTGTTTGTGTAAGAATAATGAAAATATGACAGTACTGAAATTAGGAATAGTGGATGGAATGCGCTTATGGTGAAACAGGAGCTGTGCAAAATTTTCAGCATTAGTGGAGGGTAAATTTTCTCCTTCATTAACATTCATGTTAAATAGCCAGGGGATCCTCCTCATGTGTGTGAAATTTCTTTTAATATGTCAGCTATTCAATACTGCCCAGAATCCCATCTTTTAACTTAGCAGTCTGACATCACATTTATTCTGCATGTGGATGAATAAAAAAAAAAAAAGTTTTGATACATTGGAGCAATCTATAATGTATTCATTCCACTATTGGCAAGAAAAGGAAAAAAGGTACACAAAACAAATATATATGAAATATGATTCTTTCTGAAACCACTTCAATATGATCAGCCCCCAACAAGCTCTGAGGTCATTGAGCATTATATATGATGTTACACAATATGGCACTTGAGGTTATTAGTGCACAGCTGACAGCCAAACTTAACTGTGACATACAACACAAGCACTCCTGTTCTACAGAACAGAAAAATACTCTCACCCTTTTGTGTAAGAAGCCCAGGATGTATAAATATATGCTGGACACAGGCAAAACCTTAAAACTTAACTTTTTTGGTTGGTTGGGCTTTTTTATAGTAAAAAATATAATATAATGTAAAATATAAAAATATTAAAAAAAAATTCTCATTGTTTCTGTAATGTTTTACTCTACAGAGCAACATTTGTTTTGCTAGTAGCTCAACAAAGGTTGAGAAAAATCTACATTTTTACCATTATTGCTATTTCATCTTTAACTAAAGCAGAAAAACCCCCAGTGTGATGGTGGTATCTGCCTGAGGTTTTACTGACAGCATTGCATCTAGAAATGACAATGGCTTATTAAATGAAATTATTATTAAATGAAATAACCCAATGTTTCGTGTTACTCCATGAACATATCAGAGTGGACTAAACTACCTTCATTAATAACACATTGGAAAATATTATTTTTTAATATTACAGCCATAAATTATTATGGCATACAGTTTTGTCCTATAATGTTGTCTTTAATTCTTATAACTAAGAGTTCTACCACCTTTCCATAAGGCTGATTCAGTTTTAAACAAGATGTAAATAAACGTCATCCACTTCCTTATAACAAAAACCTTCAATGATTTTTTGAAACTGTTACTAATATACCTAGTCACTATCATACTCTATTTCTGCATGTTTCTGGATTCCTGTCTCATCCTGGTGTCTGGAACTAAGCTAACAGGTGAACTCCATTGTTTGTATCCTTGTTTTTCTTTATTTCTTTGGGAGATAAAACAAGGACTATAAAAACTATTTATTTCCACTAAGACACCTCTTAAACTGCAGTCAAAGTTACCATTTTATTTATAGTACCTATTACAATTAATTTGCCTTATGGAAGTAATTTAATGTTGACTTCACTATGTAATATGGATTTAGAGCAGCTTTTAATAAAAAAAAAAAATTGAATTCCAGTGGTTTGTTCATCTCTGTCATTCATACATATATCAAAGGTATCACTAGTGGGTCTAAACACACCATCAGATTCCCCACAGTTTCCCCTGTGCACCCTGAGAAAAAATGGCTAAAGATCTCAGAAACACAGCAGTGGTAATGAAATCCCTGAAGTTCATAGGACCTGCATACTTCACTGCATGTAGCAGTTGAAGTTTTGTATTTACCAGTTCACTTCCTGCTGCATATGTTTCTTCCACTCCTTCTCCACTGCCTGCTGTCCTTGGGAAAAAAAAACCAAACTGATTTCCAAGGCAGCAACTAGCAGCACTGTGGTCTTCTAGCTGCCAGAATGTAACATAATGGCTATCTGAGCATCTCCTCAGATGGCCATTCTAGAAGGTGATGATGTTGTTCCTGCTTCATTCAACAACTTCTTGTTTCTCTGGAAGAAGCTTACATCTGCTTGGGCAAATTCTGTCATCACTGCCATTTCATTTGCAAATGCCATCTGTCTTGGAACTCCCTCAGGAAACAATCTTTCTTATCTGGCTCACAAGAGACATCCACATCATTTGCACTTTTTGAGCAATACTTTCTTGCTCCGTGTCGTGCAATAGTGTCACCTCAATCCCAAAATTAACAGATACCATTGTAACCAAATTCACCATTCCCTGTTTGCAACTCTGCACATCATCATGAAATATCTTTCTAGGGTAGACTTAAAAAAACCCACAGAGCTTTTATGCAAAATTTCTTTATTCCTCTACTCCTGGAAAGACCCTTTCTGAACCCTGAGCCAGATTCAAGCTGAGGGTGGTAGATTCCCCTGTCTGTATTTTTAACAACATAGATAAAGCCTCGAGAAATAACTTATTCAGTGTGCCCAAACAATAAAATTGCCTTATAGTTTTCATGCACAAGCACAGCTGAAGGTTTGTTATTTCTTCATCCCCATCTTTGGTCAAAAAAAGAGAAGATCTTGCTCAAAAGCTGATAAAATCTCATGTTAGTTTAACTTACAGAAAAAGCTCCTCTGTCATCTTCAAGAACGTGTCACCAAGTGTGACAATGATGCCCACAGATGATATCAGAACTTGGCTGTCCTCTAGGCCTATATCTCAAAGACAGAATAAACAGATATCATGCAAGCAAATTGTAAATATGTTTTTGGCAGCCCTGTGCTGATCGTTGCAGTTCCTTGCTGCTTTGTAGACATTTCCATAGCTCTTAAGCAGAAATAAGAAAAAGTAAATTCAGACTCACTAAAACATTGTGTCAGACAAGATTAAGATTGATTTAGGTTAGCCTGGGATTCTGTAGCTAACGTGCTCCACAGAGTCAGAAATGAGATGACAACCAGTGTACAACTAAACAAAAACAACTGAAATAATGTTTTTACTTCCACTGTATTGGACTAATCTGTGATAATACTTGCAAATGCAAAACATTCTTTTCTAGTCTCTGTTGAAAACTGGACTGAAGTGCTGAAGATCTTCTGGAGTGTACAGGAAGTGCTTTTTCTTTTCAAATGTTGCCTAATACTATTGGCCACAAGAGCATAATAGGCCTAAATGACAATCTTATGGCTGAATATAAAAACTATAGCAAATTGCTCATCTTCTGCTGTGCATAAATAATATTGATTAGTCCATATTTTTGCTTTTAAATAGTCAGGATTTTCTGTCTGGGCAGTGGGAAATGACTGAAAATACAAACTTTTTCAAAGGGGAAGAGGGCAAATTTTGAAAACCTTTAATGCAAATTAAGTTGTTTGATTTAGCAGTAAGAAAAGGATGCAGGTTGCTTTGGAATGGGCAGAAAGTTGGTAATTATAAACTCATAAATTTATGTTTTTATAATTTCTGTTCTTGTACCTTTGTAAATAAAATTTTGACTCTAAAATTATATACCCAGAATGAATTAGAAGAACATATTAAAAATATACTTACATACTATGTACTATAAATATATTAGACAAAATAATAGGACATTGGCCTGAATCCAAGTTATGCCAGAGATTCCAGAGGCTTGCTTGCAATGAATAAAGTTACAAAAGTGTATGTTTTGTAGATTCAGTCTTGAATCCTGAAATAAAAATTGATACTTAATTTGGCTCTATTCCAACTTACTAATCATCATCATCTATATAAATATGTATAATTAAAAAAGAAAGAGTGCAGTATTTTCAGGATTTAAAATTTCAATTTTTGAATAATTTACATGAGAAGACAAACCAGCACAGTTATAGATAAGCAAGAATCTGACTATTCTCTCTGCACATCACAGAGATAAACAGAATACACTACTGACCCATACTCAGATATCAAAAGTTACTAAGAAATTTCAATGGGGAAATTAAAAAGACAGATTATTACCCTGTAAGTCTTTGCAGCATCCAACACATTTGTATTGGCATGTGAAGTTGTACTTTATTAACATCATGAGTTAAAACCTAAGACGTTTTTACACACTTTTTTAAAAGTTATTCATGATCGTTATTTACTTATTTAAAAGCATACAAATTTTAAAATCATAAGTGTGACACTAAATTTTACAAAACCCTGTATACCAAATTTATCTATGTAATTTAATAGTCTGATTAGGTCAGAAGACTCCAAATGTGCAGACTTTCAGAGGTAAGATTAAAATGAAAATTGGAGAACAGAGTAAATAAACCATCAATAAAACGAGCAAGAATTTCAGGGGAGAACTGGACTTTAGGGTACTGTTATGTATTGCGACATTTTTCTTCATTGTTTTTAACGAAAGATGAGTATTCACTTGACAGTACACAGTATAGTCAAATAGAGCTCATAATTCTTCCTTTTGATAGTATTTAAAATAAAATTTTTGTGTCTCAATTGAAAATGTTCTATTTCTGTAATCACAGTCATAATACTTATTCAACAGTTTTTCAAATCTTGTATAATCTCGCTAATAGAGGAAATTCTTTATTCTAGTTCAATTAGTAATATACGTGTCTTTCCATAAGAAATTTTAAAAGTATTTTTCTTCATTTCCTTTGATTTTAAGGCTTGATCAGTTTTCATTTGAAAAGATAGTCCCATGAGTCTCAAAACCAACACTAATTAGATATTAAAACACACAGTCAACCAAAAAGATTTACCAAGGAATGCTAATGATGAGAACATCACTTTTTTCCTGAATGCATTGATTGTTCTAATTGCAAATTGTAGAAAATGAGCAGATTTCCCCTGTATGCATTTTGGTTTTTTGTTGTTTGTCTTTTTTGGTTTTGGTTTTGTTTTTTTCTGTTTTTATTTTGTCTTTTATGAATATTGACTGTATATTAAAAAAAAAAATACTGAGGAATAAGTTCGGATTAAGATTTTCAATATAATTAGAAATTGAATAAACTACAGCCAAATATCATTTATAAATTTTTAATCTATTGAGAACATCAAACTTTAGCTATTTTGAATCTTCACCACATGGCTGTGTTTTGCTCTGTTTTCGAATACATCCCCATGTTATCACAGCTGTTGGTTAAGATGGGAATCAAAGGCCAGTCTCTAGACTAGGTGGTCCACCAGGCTACTAGGCAAAAAGCATCATCATTTCTGAAATCAGTGAGCAATAAGAAAACAAAATTGTATTCAAACACTTTTGACATTCTGAGGTGGAGAGCAATGTCTGGTTTACAGATAGGTCATCTCCAGGTATAGACTTTGGCAGAAAGTAGCCAGGGATTCAAAAACATGCCAGTAAATATGGAATAAAATTAATGAAATGCACCACTGTTGCAATCCTGTAAACATTTGAATGAAAAGAGAAAGGTTTGTTGGTTGTTTTTATTTGTTTGTTATTTTTTAAATATTTGTTAAGTTGTAAATGTGAAATCCTAGCATGAAATAAACATAGATGCTCTTTTGTATGTTTATCTTTCAAGGTTCTTCAGATGAATATATCTTCATCAGGAACACATTTATAAACAATCATTTATTTGTCACAGTTATGTAAATGTTTAGGCAATACTTATTTCTGTAAATTAATTTTTACTCTTCTCTATCTATAAATGAAAGACAAAATAGACATCACTGTTAAAAGGAACTCTAGTTGTGATCTTTAAATGAAGCAAATTCCTTTGCACAGTCAAGTGAATATTTCCTTGGAATACACACCAGAAATAATAAATGAGTTATTCAGAAAAAAAAAATTATTCTGAACACCAAAGAACATCTGGCTGTCCACAGACTGCTTAGTAATTTTCCTCATTTTGTCTCTTCTGAAAGCCTCCTCTGTTCCTCATATGGGATAGAGTTACACTCCATGAGCTAAAGAAACTTCTACATATTTATACAGCATTTTTCTTCTTTTTATGTCATGGAAACGAATCTCCAAACCACGTCTGCTTTCTGTGGGAATACTTCAGAGATGCAGAACTGCAGGGAATCCTCTTCTGTCCTGAAGTTCCTCCCTGCAGAAAATAGGACTGGATTGCTGTGCTCCCAGAGGTCAAAGGCAGAGGACGAAGGATGCTGCTGGCAGCGAGGCAGGCATGGAAAAGGGCACGGCCCAAAGCGGGGAGCAGCATCCCCAGGAGCCAGCTCTCAATTGTGGAGCTGTAACTGAGAAAGCTCCTCTGTGTGTATTGTACAGAGCCATCAGCACTACCCAGCACACAGCCTGCAGAGCCCTTTGAAGTTTAGTATGCGTGCTGAGTTGGCGTGTCCTTGAAATCCAGTAGGAAATTTAGGTGCGGCTTTCCACTCAGCTGGAGTAGCCTCACATCCAGCACTTCTAGCCCACCTCTAGCTCTGCTGAAGCATCAGCCACATCTGTCTGCATCTGTGGTTGTTTGCATATGTGTCTGTGTGCCTGCTGACCTGTCCTGCCCTTAGTGCTTGCCCCTGATAATGGTGTACCTGCTTGCGTGCACACTTACATACAAAATAATCTATTTTTGTTGAAGTGAACCCTTTTCTTCCCAATATTCCTAAAAGATGAGATGATAATGAATTCAGGGTAATATTTTGGTTCTCTTTTGAAATAATTACCCAACCAAAACTTGTGATGAAGGAGATTTTACGGTACTGGTACTCCTCCTACTACTGTGTTTTTAGAAAGGAACTCAGATAATACTCCAAGAGGCAGAAAAAGGTTTAAATTTCAATTTCACTGTTCCAGGGTTTTGTCTCTAGTTTTAAAATACAAAGTTAAAATGAACAGGTTTATTACTTTGCTATTATTAATTTACTGTCATTTCTTTCACTGTATGCTGAACATAAATGTTGAGTGTATTTTATGGGAATGCACTTTTACTGTTAGCCTCAAATATTCATAACTTGCTTATCATGCATACCTCAATAATTTTGGAATTGAGAGTTCCTTGTTTTCATGTTACTTCACAAGATTTCCTTATCTCTTTTCTCATTTATGTTGCCCTAGATCTATAATTTTGCCAGGGGAAAAATACTGTTAATATAAAATTGATCATGCAATATTTTTAGTAGCACCTCATTTTAATCTTACTTCAATATATTTGGTGTAATTTCATGCAACAAAGATAACGAGAACAGCCTGTCTTCAAAGACAGATTTTTCTGAAGAAATATGTTTCCTATGTTCAAGATGGGAATATATTCAAAATGTAATTTTGGATAGATGTTTTTATTAATTATGCTGTTTATAATGTTTATACTGCTTACATTTATAGTTATATTTCTATTGACTACTGACCACTTTCACTTACACTATTATCTCAGTCAATTGCAAGCTGATTGAAGCAATGACTCAAATTAAAAATAGGTATGCTGTGCTGCAATATGAAAATTGAAATCATCTTGTATAGAAAATGGCCTAAACTGTTCAATTTCATTCCTTTATTTATTCAGTACTTTAAAGAAGGATATTTTTAAATATAATGTCCTACTTTTTACATGTGGCTTTCAAGCGAATAAGTGATTTTAAAATATTTAATGTACACTTCCATATTTATTGCACAAATTTTATTTGTAAGAAAAATAGCACATTTTTTTCCTTGATATGTAATGTTCCTCTAGAGGCTTTCTGTATTCTTGCACTTTTCCTATCATGTAGGAGGTCTTAAATGATAACACAAGTAACTAACACAGTTTTTTGTCATTTCTTTCTTCCTTTTTTTTCTAAAGTACACAATCTTCCTTGAGCAGAAGGAACAGAATGAATTTTGAATTCTCTCTGTGTTCTTGAGAATGCTTTTGCATAGTACTTAAAATTTTGCCCTGAATGCATGATGTGGAAGGCAACAGCAATCTTCTTTCAAGCAAAATGTTGTGATTTGTCCCTTACCAATCCGTGAGGATCTCGAGCAATTTAATCTAAATAGACTCTGCTATTTTCACACATGAGTGGGTAACAATTGCCTCTGAGGTGCAAATGTGATGAACCATTGACCGTGTCATTCAAAAAGAAAAGAAGCCACAAAAGCCATAATATATGCAGTGAACATAAGGCTAAATTGTTATCTTCAGATAATAAGTTATTGAACTTTTTTTAATGTAAACTTTACATACTCTACGATCTTTTCTGTAAACTGGATAGGTAAAAAGACATAGAGGTAATTATTGAAAACCAATTGCAGTGAGAGGCAGAACAAAAGCTATTCCTTTTTATGATGATAATTGAGCAGAGCTCTAGGCTTAGTAGGATAAAATGATTTCAAGCCTCTTTACATTGTTTTGATTAGGAGATTGAAAATGTGATGTCTTAATAGAGAAATGTACAGTTCTAAAAACATAGCTCCTTTTCTGCATTATCTTAAATATAGGTATTTTTTCTTTGTGTCTTTCACATAAACTGCAGTGTTAAGTGCCAAATCCCAAAATTACAGGTCCCATTTCCAGGGGACCTAAATAATTGCCCCAGTCTGGGTTTGTTAACACTCGGCCAAGTGAGCCAGATCATGTACCCTCTGCCAAACTGGTCTTCCTTCAGTGGCACACAAAGCTGTAGGTGCACCTCTTGCCCTTTTTTATTCTGCTCCCACTCCTGCTAAGGCTCATGAGGTAACTTTGGACCTCAGAAACATCAAACACAAAATTAGTATTTAGGAGGACAAAGCAGTGTTTTCTGTGACTGGGTTCTGTGTGCAATCTTAGGCAAAGCATCTGAGACCAAAAAAAAGCAGAACCCCTGAGTCAAGTGCTGGGTGAAGGTGGTTCTTCTGTTCCTTAAAGTAATGGAACATTTCAGATCATTGACATAAAAATTATTTCCAGTGAATGATGGCCTAAATCTCCATCTACATGGTATCCTAACTCCCTTTTTCCATCTTAGCTGTGGTTACTTGCTCAGAAAGAGATCAGCAAATCTTACAGAGATAACTTACAATGTTTCTTCTTGGAACAATTAAACACATCAAATCATGCTTATTCATCATGGTTTGGTGTGTATAGTTGTTCCAAGAGAAAAAAAATTGGCATTTATAGTTATTAAATACACTTATAACTCTTAAAGCTTTTCTGGCAACTATGGATTTCCAACTGGTGATGTACAGATGTGAAGAGAGATCAGGCTGGAAATACTTCTGAAGTCAGAAAACTGTATACCTTTGTTTTTGCTGTTTTGTTTTGGTTCTTATCTTTCTTTTTGGAATTGGTTGCCTACAGCAATGATTTGGAAATCTGGCTACAGAGATTTTTCTTCCTATAGACTGCCCTTAGGGGATTTTTCATCCAGATCCCATTTCATCCCTGCTTAAAAGCTGCCTGTATGTGAGATGTGGAGCACCAGTGTCATACAGGACAGTTCTGCACAGATGTCAGCTGTTGATAACAGCATACCACAAAGCTTTCAGTAGTCACAGTCAAAATAAAGAGCTTTTTCTTCAAGAGGCATGACATTCTGCTTATTCAAGCACTAGAAGCTCTTTTCTTCCTCTTTTATTTTCTTTTCTAATGATTTCATCATTAAGAAATAACATCACTTCTTGAATTGCAAGAGTTTTCCTTGTCAGAATGCAAAAGAGGCAATTCCCTATTTCCATAAAATTTAAGGCATAACATGCAGGAGAAACATTGTGTTTCAAGTGAAAAAAGGAAGGATAGATGGCTAAATAGCATCCTTCATTCCTCTATGTGACTAGGGGCAAGACACTTCAGACTTAATGCTATTCAGGAGTATTCAGACATATCAATGAAAAATGTTGATTTATTCAAAATAAGACTTTCATAGAAATACATAGATGTAAGTGACTGCATTTTTCTTGGGAAGCTTTCTTTAGATTTTGTTAAAGATTTTGTTCCAAAATGAGAAAAAGAGAAGAAAACTCTCCAATTACTATTTGCCTTATGATCAGGAAACTCACTCGAGATAAAATAATCCTGAATTCAAGTCTGTAATGACCCATAATATGCAGACCTCTAAACCTCATTATTAAAATTTGAATGCCAGAATTACTATTAGTTATTTTGGCAAGGAATTCACTTTTGAAAGGTCTCATTATAATGCCACTTATGAAATGTCATCAAATTATAAATATATTCCAATAAATGGGAAAAATATATATTTTCTTACTTTCTTTTTTGTTTTTCATGACAAGCTATGTTTATTGGGTTTTGCCCCAGTTCTGAGTCATGAGATTTTCCCAGCATGTCTGTCATCTCATATTGCAGTATTTGATCTTCCATTAAACAAACACAAACTATAACCTTTATAGTTGCAAAGATAACCTTCAAACAATGAAGTGAATGTATTTGGTTTTATCAGCAATGTCTCATTTGGTCTGAAGCATGAAATGAATGCAAATTTATTTTCATTTATCACACTGTTGAATATTAATACTAATGCAATCCAATTTTTAGTGTCAAGAACTATTTCTGTGCTGATCAAAGCCTTCAGGAGAAAAGATGGGAGATCCTGGTGTATGCTCTGTGCCTCCTATGGGTGCCCTTTGCCTCCACAGTCTTGGGGAGGTAAACATTAAGAGGAAAAAAGAAAATTTTAGAGCCAATTGCCCTTCATATCAATCTTAAAAATAACTGACGATCTGGTCCACTGACATCTGTCTAATGTTATGAACATTTACAAGCACCAAAATTTCACAGACATTAAAATCGTATATCCAAGCATAGAATTAGAACAATTCTGTTCTTTACCTTTACTGATGTGATAGAAATCTAGTGCAAGTTCTTCCAGACACGTTGTAATCTCAAGAAGGGACATCTTAAATTAATTATACAAATATCTGAAAACTACTTCCTTTCTGTCTTCCACAAAATTCTTTAGCAAACCAGGTTAGAGTCATGGTTCTGTTTTCACTACCAAGAAAATGTAATGTCAGTCACAATATCTAGAAAAAATAATCCATTGAGTCTAAAAGAAGTCAGATTTGTCACCCATCTTGCCCAAATGGACTTAACTGCCAAAAGCAATCAAAATAAAAACATTAGGTAGGTGTTCCTAGGAGATGTTAAAATAAAATTAATGAATTAAAAATAATACAGATATAGCTCCATGCTTTTTGGTTTGAGGCTTGGGGGTTTTTTGTTGTCTTCTGTCTTGTGGATTTTGTGTTTTTGCATACTACACTAGACTGTAGTTATAGAAGATATTTTATGCATTTTACATCTGAGAGTTTCACCACTTGGAAAAGACAGAACTGATATTAGACTGCTTTGATAAATTTATGCCTGGTATTATTTACTGGCAGTTTGTGATCGAAAAAGAAATTTTCTATATAGAAAAAAATAGCAACCTTACAAACTCAACTATTTTTTCTTAAGAATTTAACAAAAATTTGTTCCTTTTTAAACTAATAATAAATTGTATACCTATTAAAGGTATGAGAGGCTTTGGGGTATGGGGGTGGTTGTTTGCTGTGTTTTTTTGTGTGATAAAATCCAAGAGAAAGGAAACATTACCTCAAATAAAATTTTTATTTAGTCTGAAGCTATACCAAAATAGACTGCAGTTGAAATTTTCTTCTTTTGCACTGTAGTATAAAGAATTAGAGAAATGACCACACTATATTTCTGCTATGTGTGAAAGCTGCCCATTATCATTGGGATAAAGGAAGTGCATGGATTTATTTTCATTTAATCTTTTTCATTTTCCATCCATTCTACTGCAGCCCACATATCCACCTGTTCTCCCTGTTCTACATACACACATAATAATCAGTATGGAACTGATGATTTAAAGCCCACTTTATTTATTTTATTATTTATTATTTATTTTTTTTTCCTTTGGCTATATAATAGCCACAAGTGAAATGAAGCCCTAGTGGAATAACATGAGATAGTTTGGGGCAGGAGGAGAACAGGTGGGAGTGTGATTGTCAAAACTGCATTAGCACTACAAAAACCTTGCAATATTTCTTAAAATAAACTGCAAATATTCCAGCAGACTGGGCTATATTCCTTTTCACGGAGTAACTCATGTTTCTATTATAATGTTGATGAACTTTTGTTCCCCTCGTTCTATAAAAAACACCTTTTTCTGTGATCTGAAATTACCTTCTCCTGCACTGTGGCATAAATAATGTGATTTACCTGAGACTACACAAGAAGCCTGAAGCAGGGAAATTCACAGGCCATTCATTCTGATTAAAGCAGTAGTCATTGAATTATCCCATCCTTTTCCTAAGTAGGTGCTGGCCAAATATTTTCAAACAGTTACACAGATTAATAAATAAATAAATCAGAAAAATAATAAATATAGAAAAATATAAACTATTTGTATTCACTGAATTTGGGATAACTCCATTTGTTTGGATAAAAACTTTAGTTGTTTAAAATCAGAGTTGCTCTACAGACCTGAGTAAAGCATAAGGCAATTCGGATTAATGTTCCTAGGTAATGATCTCATTTTTCCATCGCTCAAGTATTAGCCCTGTTAGCAATGAATCCTTCATATCTGTGTTTTAATGATATTCTCAATTGAAAAAGTTATTATGGACCTATTCCTTCAATTCTATGCAACCATGCTAATTTATTTAAAGGTAAAGTCTGCCCTAATGCTTCCTGTGACAGGAAATCAGGTTTCAGACGCTTGTCTCCAGAGCTATGCCAGCTGGCCTTTTCACATCACTATTCAAGGCTAAAATTCTGTAGTTCCTTGCTGAATTGAAAAGAAAAAGACACTTGGGAGAATGGGCCATTTAAATAAAAAATTGAGATGATATTTTCTATACTCTATTTTTAATTAATAAAACAAAAGAAAACAAAAATAAAATAAAGAAACTATCCCCCCACTAGATGTATGCAAGTAAAACTGTAAAGAATTGCTTTACTGAGAAGTTATGTCAATATGTTCATAATTTGTGAAGCTTTCCAACCAACTATTTTTCTTAGCTGAAAATTTTCAACCCAGCAAAAAAATGTGTGGAGGATTTCTTTCTTGTTAAATAAACCTGTGAACAAAGTAAGTCTTATGAGTGACAATCATATTTTCTATAATATTTGGTGAAACATTTGCATATAAGTTCTGATAAATATGCTGAACAGTTATCTTTTACAAGTATTTTTATTGAAAAAATAACCAAAAAAAATCACAATAATAACTGTCATTGCTGCCCACAAGGAGAGATATCATAGCTGCTGTCCTCTATGTTATCCTCTATACCTCTATCCTCTCCAAAATACTTTGCATGTAGTTCTAAGAATTTAGCTTAAAATTACTCAAAAAATACTTTCAGGGCACAGGAAAACATAAACCCAAAAACAAAACCAAAAATAAAACACCAAAAGCCACCACCACCACCACAATCCAACCCAGACAAAAATAAACTGAAAAAAGCACCAAAACCTAAAAAAAAACCCCAACACCCAAAACCAAGCAATCAAACCAAAATAAACCCAAACATTTTCTGTCCACAGGAAAAGACGAATCAGGAGCAGGGTGACTGAGGCCTGTTGGTGAGGTCTGGGAACACATAGCACTTGTAAGCTTCTTGGTCCTTTCCAGGAATGTTAGGAATGCTCATAGCCTTGATAATCAATGGGGTGGTGAAACATTCCCTGGGTGAGTTTAAAGTCCAGCATTGCTTTGCTTGAGACACTGGCTGCTCCTGCTTCCAGACTGTGGAGGAACAAGTGGTATGGGAAAGGCTTTGGGTGATAGGGTTTTGGGAGAAAGGTGTGAAAAATGGGGAGCACCTTCAAGGAGTCTGGAAAGTCTAGCAGGGAAGTTATTGGGTACATGAGCTCTATTTCATAATTGTCTGAACTCTAACTGAGGTCAAGTTTACCTGTTTAATGTGGAAAAGGATGTATTTGCCTTTACAGAGCCTAGCACATTTTCTTGTTAAGTGTACCTGCTATAGATAGCCTTTGTTATGCTCCAGTGAGGAGACCTGACTTCTATGTTATTTTTATCATGGTGGATGCAACAGCGATTTGAATTAACTCAATGAGAGTTTAGTGGGTAACTACAGTGGGGCAGGAATTCTCCACATAATTCTGTGTTAAGTTGTCCCTAAGCTAAAAATCCTTCCACACCACATCTGCCATTCTGCATTTCCCTTGGACAAAAGCAGAAAATTTTAATGCAAAATCATTCTAATTAACAACTCCAATAATTTGCCAGCAACACAAGATCTTGCAAGTTCTCTTTCCCCACTGCCAGAAACAGAGCTGTACACACAGAAATCACAGAGTGCAGTTTAAGTAGGTGGACTTTTGCTGAACATTTCTTTAGGTTCTTTTATTGCTTCCCATGACTAGATGAAAGTTATTGACAGGCTGATTTCTTCAAAACAATCTGTAAGCAAGCTACTTCAACAATGATAGATTTAAGAACATTTCTCATATAATTGCTGATTTGCTTTCATCTAAAATATAATTTTAAAATGATGTTAGTAATAATCTTTGTTTAATGAATGTTTACTATGAATAAAACTGTTTTGTTTTCATTTTAGCTTCTTTTTCTCTTTGTACTACCAATTAGTTCTCTCTTATTATGGCTAGTCAGAGCTTAAGCATGGAAGTTATTCTTTTTCATTGAGTGCGTAGAGACTGTATGAAAGGATGTGGTTCTCAGTTTTGACTGGTATCTCTTGAGCACTACAATAACAATAATAATAATAATAATAATAATAATAATAATAATAATAGTACTGATATAAAATAATTCATCACAGAAAAGACAACTGTTAAACAAGACGTTGTAGTTTTCAGAAATTTGCAGTTAAGAACTGGAACGCACCCCCACACCCCCTCATTATTAGATTATAATTTAAGATATTTATAGATTATTTTACCTGACCAAATTTGCCTCCAATCAGGGCTGGAGCACCCTTCCTATGAAAGTAGTCTGAGAAAGCTGGAGTCCTATAATGATAGTCTGAGAGAGCTGGGGTTCTTCAGCTTGGAGAGGAGAATGCTCCATGGAGACCTTAGAGCACCTTCCAGTACTTACAGGCATCCTACAACAAAGCTGGAGAAGGATTTTTTTATCAGTCATGTAGTTATAGGACAAGGGAGAATGGTTTTAAACTGTAATAGGGTATGTTTAGATAAGAAAAAATTTCTTCACTTTGAAAATGCTGAGGCACAGGTACAGTTGTCTGGAGAAGTTGTGGATGCTTCAGTCTGGAAATATTTAAGTTTGTGTTGGATCAGGCTTTGAGCAAACTGGTCTAGTGGAAGGTGGCCATGGACTGGTCCCCATGGCAAAGGGATGTGAACTAGATGGTCTTGAATGTCCCTTCCCATCTAAAGCCATCCTATGATTCTTCATGAAAAAAGAATGTAAGAACAATGCAAGCATACATCGTACCTCCAGAATGCAGGACCTGAATGCCCAGATGTCAGGACCTAGTGCTGTGACTGTCCTTAGAGCCTACATGTATGTGTGCATTTTCCCCCTGCATGAGGACCTGAAGGTGGTGTAAATAATAATGCTCATGTCTGTCCCTGCAGACTACAGGGCTCTTTCTAGATGCCAGTGAGCAGAAGCATGCCTCACTTTGCAATTTCAATGCAAGGCACTATCTAAGCAAGAAATTTAATATCTCTATGATGAATAAATACTTGTTTTAAGATGTCTGTAACATTGAAGCTTTTTCTTTGGACTCTGTTTTACATTTTTTTTGCTTTACATTTTCTCCTGACAAATAGATATTCAGGAAGGAGGATCAAAAAAAGCCCAGCAAATTTACTAACTTGGTTCTGCTTTTCTAAAGCTATTGTTTCCTGTGAGGTATATTTGTACTTGGACACCAAATACAGTGGACTAAACAACTTACTAATGCTCCTTCAGGAGACTTTGAAGGAATGTTGTTTTGATGGATTCACCCAGTATTTCTTGAAACACCATAAGGGTAACAACATTATATGCTAAAGTCAAAAATATTTCATCTTTTCAAAATTTTGAGAGGTGTTGAATAAAATGAAGGTGGAGTGGGTTTTAGTCAGTAAAGTAAGTTTGATCCATTTTACACACCCACCTAGCTACATCAGAAAGCAAATTCTTAGTATCCAGAGCAGAACTGTATGTGAAAAAATCCGGTAAAGTGACACATTTTTGGACCAGACTTGAGGTGTCTCAGTGGTATCCAGATCAGCTTTCCAATGTAGGAAGTTAAATGGCAAGTTAAACTTGCAGGCTTAGCGTTGATGACGGACAGTGAACGAACCCTGGCAATGCAGGACAGCCAAAATGAACACAGCCATATATTTGCAGCAGTCTTATCAACATGTATTTTTCCACTGTGGGTTTGCTGCACAAAATATTGCATAATAGAGCAGTGTAAATACTCTTATTTTGCTCTCAAACTTTTGTTGCTGATGCTAGGAAGCTGACCTGTCTCAGTACCATGAGAGATCAAGTGGAAGAAACAAGCTCCTCCAGAGGGGGATTTTACTCCATCTCTTAATTGCTCTCTGCAGGAACTAATTCAGTTTTAGGCAAAGGTAAGGAAATCAGCCTCATAACTTAGCACTCAGATGCCTAAACAGCCCAAATAGCATTTTTAATCTCAACCTTTCCCCATAAAGGTGTAATTTCTCATTATTATGCTATTTTCTGTTGATGTTGTTTGACCAATCTAGCAAAACCCTGTCCTATAACAAATTGCTCAACAAAAATTTAAAGTACTCTATAAAGACAGTAGGTAGTTACATTTTATACAGGACTCAACATAACGGTTCTTACTTCTTCATGGAAACTTGGTAGGTATTATCACTAGAGAAAGTGATGATAATTAGTCATGACTATTAAATATGTGCCCAAATTAAACCAAATTAAGAACAAAACCACCCCTAAACACTCCTTCCAAATCAACATTCTCCTTTTTTTTTTTTCAGTAAAACTCCTGGAACTGACTGCACTATGCCACTCAAGTTATAATGAAAAAAGAGACACTAGGAGAAATCAAATGATTTGGTTTTATTATGGCACCTCTGATCAAATGATCAGTAAAGAATGGACTTCTCAAACTTAATTTAGACACATTCCTTCTCATTCCCCTTTTTCAAATAGCTTCTCTGCCTAGGAAGCAGCAGCGTAACACTGCCACCCACTGCTCCACTTCACACAGGTAAAAGCACCAGGGTAGGTAGGTAAATGTTCATGAACAATCAAGTCTTTCCAGGTACAGCCATGACATCTTTATTAACTCCTGAAAGCTCCTCAGGGTAAGCTGGGCAGGCTTTGTTTACTTTGTTTTGAGACAGATGGAATATGATCTTCACCTGCTGCAGTAAACTGGCTTGGAGCAGTACAGTATCTTGGTGTGTGGGGTTCTGCTTACCCACTTTCAGGTGTCACCCTCACCTCTATGGCTGAACACAGCCGTGCTTTGCTGCAGAGAAACCCTTCCGCTCAGTTATCTTCAAACAACAGGCAATCGCTCCGACAGGCACCAACCTTATCTAGCATATTTAGACAAGGAGAGCTTCTGCTGTGAAGCTATGTAGCATGACACAACAAGCAACATTTCAGTGAAACCGAAATACTTACTTCTCCAAACTTCTCATTCTATCTGTCTGAATCACTGCATTTGCATATTTTACATTCACTTGAAGGAAATAAATACTTCTGCATTTCTTTTATCAAAATGACATTGCTTTCACTTTGCTGAAGCAGAAATCATTAAAATTCTACACAGAAGCTCATGGATGTTGTTTGTTTTTAGTTATTTATTAGTTGGAAGAAAGACTAGAACCACTTTAAAGTCCAAACAGTATGCTTTTATTTATCTTAAATTGCCATGTTTGCATGTGGTTTTAAATCATGCGTTCACTTCTGTTTAAAATTGCTTTCAGACTTGGAGCTTATAGTATCAAAAGCCAAGTAGAAATCTTGCTGATTATGTTTTTTGTCCAGTTTCCAAAACCCTTCAATCACCACTGGCATTCAAAGTGCATGAGGAATAAGACATAGGACATGAGGTGCTGCAGTGTCAAGATATTAGAAATTACTGCAAGATTTTCTCATTTGAGCCCACACCGCCATACCAGCTTCAAGACCTTTTGATATTTATAAATAATAAAGAGGAAAATTACTAGTTTTGCTCTCAAATACTCAGCAAATTACTAAGCACTGCTTTCACTCATGTAAAATTAATTCACAGGCTTGGTACCTGGCATTACTTTGCTATAAGAAATTGCATTGTATCTCACATGCATTGAATATAGGACTTAAGGAAAAAAAATCAATAAAAGAAATTAAATATAGCCAGCCTCCCTCAAACAATAAAAATCAATGCTGTGTTATCAGGTACCTAAGAAGCAGGTTTATTTTCAACATTAATCTGGATAGTAGTTTCATGGTAATTGATTTTTTTATACTTAAGCTGTCAAAAACTATAATAAGCAATGATTACTTGTTATTTTCCAAATTCCTAAAAGAATTGATTCTATGGCAATTGTGGATTGTTTTTTTTTCTTTCCCTGTCTTTCTCTGGAACTTAGTTTTGTCACTGAAACAATTACTAACGTTCCTTAAAGTGATGAAAAAATTGAAAAATAAATGGCCTTAAATACAACTGATTTACAGCTGTTGGAAACTCCTGTTTGTCAGAAAAAAATAAGGTAATCATATTTACATTGTTTTGATTTGTAAACACTCTTGCAATTGTTGTCTATGACTGAAATAAATGTTACATTAAACATTAAATATTACGTTTTCATTAAACAGAAAATTACTTTATCTTTAATGAAAAGAAAAGCTAAAAACTCACCTATTTTGACCAAACATTATTTGTCTTGCACTAAAACAGAGCACATCTACTACCTGTGCTGTAGCAAAATAAGAGGGTGAGAGAGAGGTATTTTCATTAAATTTTTCTATGGGAATTCTAAAATTTTGGGAAACTTAAAAAAAAAAGAAATGTTAATTTTGATTTTTTTATTTTTCCTTTTTAATATATTTACGGATGAAGAATGGAAGACTGGACCATTCTGTAAATAATATCATTGCATGCACTCTAGAAATATAGGAGGTAAATATAAATTTGGATGCAAATTAGCAGCAGGTTATATCAGATTGAAGACATACCATCCTGTTTCAGGTATTAACTTCAGATTTCAGATCAGTGGAGGGAAAAAAAAAAAAAGGAAAAATAATGATTTCTTTACAGAATCTAAGAGTCCTTTGTAAATTTTTGTGGTTATTTCATACCAGCATTATCCTATAGTACCATGTGCTTAAGGAAAGAAGAATATTATCTAGAGAGTAATGAACAAATAAAACAATCTTTACACTGTTTTGATTTATTCTGACAAGCCACACGTAAAGTTCCTTCTAGTTCCCCAGGACAAATCAGAGCAGTAACAGTCGTACTTATCCCAGGCAATTTGTAACAACGCGAGAGGTTCATTAACACAAATTTGCTTTCCAGAAATAGCAGTGGCAGCTGGAGCAGCAGCCAAGTTTGAGCTGGCAAAATTAACCTAGCAGAGAGGCATCCACCTCCCCCTTTCATAGATAACATCAGCATCAGCATTGGTAACCCCGTGCACAGCATCTGATCACATTTATTGTGAGACTGACATTGATGAAGACAACCTAGAAGGTGCTATGGCATAATACTGATATGGAGTTCTGCCCCAGAGAAAAAAAAGAGGAAGACACATAAATTCCTCTGTAAGCATTGTATTTTGCTTGTTATGATCTTTGGGATGAAGTACTACAGACTATTTTTTATTATTGAAGAGATAAAGCAATAAGATGCAGAAGACGAACAAGAGGTTTTTAACTCCATCTCTCTACTCAACTGTGAAAGCGCTCTTCAGTGTGTTTAAATCATCTATTGTCCATTCTTGCTTTAAATGTCTCAAGCTTTGAAATTTTCAAGACCTGCCATGCAAAAATATTCCATATTTCAATACCAAACTCTACTAAAATTTTATTCACTCCTACTTTTTCTTCAGACATGAAGCTTAAATCTTTCATTTTCTTAAATTTCAAAATTATTCATAATTTTCCTTTTGTACTGATTACAGACTTATGCTAATAAGTTTTTCCCTGTTTCAGCTAGCACAGAAGAATTTCTATGAGGATCTCTCATTTAGCTTTGTGATTCAATTTATATTTTTTAATACATTTTTGATGCCATCTATTTTAAACATTGTTACATTATCACCTTCCTCTTCAATGTTGCTAAGGTATAGTATTTCTTTAACTGTCACTGCATTTTAAACTTTTCTATTCACTGATTGTTTCTGACCTCTGTTTTTTTTTTGGTTGGTTGGTTGGTTGGTATTTTCCTTTTATTTTATTTTATTTTATTTTTTGAAATTTTTTTGTTTGTTTATTTTTTTTGTTTTGTTTTGTTTTGTTTTTTGAATGGTCAAAAAAATTCATCACTACCTTTCTGGAAAAAAGATGCCAAAAGACTCAATCAACTCTGCAAGCCAAAGATATGATGTAGGTTATAAATCTTTGTAAATAATAAAGCCAAATAAACAATGCATGTTACCACTGACATATTCTAGTATTTAAATATTCTCTTTATTAAAAGATCATGGAATAGTCATTAAATGCAAAGTTTTTCATGTTTTGTTTTTCTATTTATTTGATCCTCTCTGATGTGCAGGAAATTATATTTTGATAGCACAAGTTAGAAGTCATGGGATTTCTCTTTGAATTGAACACACTTTTTCAGTTGAGATGAAAATGTTTTGCTTTTGACATTATGTCCTCTTGCTGTGCATTCTTCATGTTAGACATTGCTGCCATTATTGCACTATAAGTCAGATGTTTGCCCTGTAGAAAGAGCAGCAAGAAATTTTTCTGATGATGACTCACTATATGATATAATAAAATGCACTAGCAGTGCAGGAGGTTATTGATTTCAATGGTTTTCAAATAAAAAGGAAGAAAGAAATCAGAAAATGGGGAATCACTCCTTAGATGAAAGGCATAGATTGTCAAGGGCAGATGTGCAGACTTTGCCAGGAACCACAGAAAATCTAAAAGGCCTTGCAGAATATTCTCCATTTATTAGTCAACACTCTTCAGCGTTCTAAAACTCAGACTCTCAAAAGAGAGGCCTATGGCCTATATGAGTAAAAAAAAAGCAAACAAAAAAAAGCCCAAAACAAAACAAAACAAAACAACCCCCCAAAACTTCAGTGCATTCTTCTATATTTTTCATATTTTCACACAGTTATTTGTCACCATGGTGTCTTAGGACCCCAACCATCAGCAGAGATCCTCTGTGACAGGCCCTTTATACCTGCACACAACAGTAAGAGCCAGGTCTAGCTCAGAATAACACTCAAAATAAGATGTGTAAGACCTTCTAACATTATTGCACCAACCATGGATAACATAAGCTGTAATGTTCAGTTCAAGCAAAGGGTTAGAACATGAAAGTGTTTCATTGCTTAAGAGCAGAGAAACCTCTGTAAAAATCAGCATCACCTCATTTGGCTTGACCTCAGTGCTTAAAAAAGTAGAAACTTAGTATGAACAGGTAGTACTTTCACAATACAGGGGAATCACTTATCAGATATACTGAGCATTTTCTTTAAATACAGGCAAGTCTGAAAGGTTAAGTGACAAGGTTAAGTGTCTAGTTTTGCACTCTTTTTGTTCCTAGTATGCTCCGAGGTTTTCCTTAATGATAGGATTAAATATGGTTTCCAGCTACAAACACTTGCTTGTCGTTCCCTGTAGGTTAGTCTCTATATTTTGTGCTTATCACAAACAAAGACGAAATAACTTCCTCAGCCTTTGAGAGTCTCTTAAAATGCACACACTTTGGGGAAATCATATTTTCGTGAAGGAAATGAAGCATGACCAATCACACAAAACGTGAGAAAATCCCTTGATAGGTGACCTTTGCCACGTGTAAAAGAAGCTGTTCAGTGGTTGAGGTTTCATGGATTTCATGCATGAAAATCAGATTTTCTGGCCACCAGTGCTGTTCAGTAAATAAATAATCCATCATTGTGTCAAACAGTAGAAACACGAAGATACTGGCTTTGCTAACTGAATAGGGGTTTTTAGTCAGCAACTTATGCAAACCCTACATTTTGTCTTCAGGAGCTGTACATGTCTTTCTTGCAGTGTTCAGTTTTCATTACTTGAACTTAGGTTATTCATGTTTAGGATAAGTGTGAAGGAACTCTGTGGTGGGAACTAGATCCCAGTTTAACTGTATATAACCAGATGCACATATATAAAATAGGAGTAACAAATAATCATACAGTACACTCTGAAAATGTTTTTTGGAGCCTTTCACAGGGGAAGAAATTCATCTGCATTGCACTGTTTTATAAAAATGATAGAGTCTTGTCTGAGGTATGCTAGAGCACAGACAACATCCTCAACACAAAGTCTAGGTTTCACATCAGTGCGTGAAGTCAATTTGCATGAAATAGTAAAATATAATTTTCTCATACCTATTTCATAATTCCTCACCAAAATTTTATTTGGTGTTCACAATTTTTCTCCTTTATATGTAGAAGATATTCTTCAATGCTGGATCTAGCAAAAGTTGCATTTTTTCTTATTATTTTTCCCTTTTCTTTACTTTTTTTTTTTTTTAATTTTAATATTATTTTTCACAACAAAACTGTAAGAAAACAGGTATTTAGCATGAAATGACTGCACAACTGAACTTTAGGAATCAATAATAACTCATTGCATAGTTCTTCTTATTCCTTAGACAGGAAATTATCTATATTAGCTTTAATTTTGTTTATTTAAAGAATATTTAATCTCTTGAAAGATTTGGTCTAATATCTAGGATTCTAATTCCTTACTTTATTTAGCACAGTTTTAATTGCCACTCTTATAAAACCAAGAAACTTTAATATATGGCAAAATTCTTAACTTCTTAGAGGTCATTAGTGAAATTAACAGCACGCTTTTCCCACCCACCTTGTGGTTTCTCTGGACAAAGGGTTGCCATGATTTCTTCAATCCACCACATAACTGCTCCTGACTGCTGATATTAAATAAATAAATAAAGTATATATAAATTATAAATGAAATTTTTAATTTTTCTCATGACATAATGCTTTTCATTTCCTACTTGCATGCTTTAGGTCTGAGGAACAAGACTTATTTATCCAGTTTGCAGTTCCTTTTTGTCTATCAAACACTACTGCAGGTGGCTTACTGTGCTCACTTATTTTAATATGCTGAGGTTACTGTACTGATTTTAATATGCTACAGCATGGACTCAGTATGGCTTATCAGGAATAACAGATGTGATCAAAAGTCCCATTAAAATGTATTACTAGTACAAATCCATTAAAATGCATTACTAATATAAATCCATGTAATTAGATGTAAAAAAATAAGCTAAAATAGTACTTATGTGTATTTTTGTTGTACTCGTCCTAGAGCAAATTGATTTTTTTTTCAGAGTTGCAAAATTTCCTGCATCTTCTTTAAAATTCACACTACTTTAGCACTCCAATATGTAAAGATTTATTAGGCTTCTCCTTAGTACACATCAGACTTACTAAAAATTCACTGTTGTCTTCTATCTCTGGATCAAGTTAAATTATTTTGACAGAAGAAATATTGGTTAATTTGTTTTCATATCGAAATTTTAAAATGTCCTAACCATTTGAATATTTATTGCCACAGTTTTTCTTTTTTATTGCTTACTTATACCAAGAGATTGCATCAAGACAAATATTAGAATCAATTTGTGCATTTGTGCATGTACACACAAAAACACTGAAAGTTTTATCGAGATTAGTCCATCCTGTTGTGAAGATCAAGACAGAAGATTTTCTGATACTGTTGGTATATATGTTTGCAGAGAGGACAACAACTTAGATCTCTCCCTGCCTACTTTTTCCCTCTTCTGTCCTCTGGTAGTTCTGGTAGACTTCTACAAAGTGCAGGAGTGAGTGACAGATCTCATAGAGATTACTCAGCATTCCCTAGGCATTTCTTCAGTTTTAAAGGAAACAACTCATATGCTTTTTTCTCCCCTTTGTAATAATATTCTGAAAAGTATTTCATTATTATTTGATGGGTTGTTGAGGAAGCTGCTTGATTTTTATTGTGACTGAAAGTAGCAGTGGGCGTACGTTGTATGAATGTAAACAGCATGACTTGTGTAATAGGAAAAAAGAACGCAAGCAACTAAAATGAAACAAACAACGAGAACTTGCTCAATGGTAGAATCTATACTTCAAAAGTTGTCACTGCCATAGTGTCATGCTAATAGAATATAATAAGGCAACACTTGAGAACTATTTTTCTGATATTTTCATCTATTAGTTAGATTTCTAAGACTTTCTCCTTTGACATGTGGATCAACTCTTTTATTTATCAGGCAGCACAATGAAACCCCAGCCTGCTGTTTATTACAGAAGATGAAATGTGTAATCATTTCTTACAAAGCAGCCATAGTTCCCCAAACTTCTGTCTGTATATGAACATATTTATTTATTTAATTATTTAATTATTTGTGACATAAAAAGATTCGTGAGAGATTCTCTAAGTGTAAACTGGCTGTGGGATTAATTTGACTTAAGTTTAGACTTAATTAAAGTCTAGTTAAGTTTAATTAAGGTCTAATTAAAGTTTAGACTTTGGAGTTTTGACTCCAAAGTTTAGATGTCTAAAAGTCTGGTTAATGATAGGTCAGTCATGCTAGACAATCCTTATAAAACTAGTGGAGAAAAAGAGACCTAAAATAAAAATGATATTTCTTTTATTTTAGAATAAAATAAAATAAAATTTTAGCATTATCACGAGAATAACTCTAAAATTGCTAAATGCTCCTGGTTATGCCATTTCTGTTTATTGGAAAGAAAACCCAAGTTGGCTGCTTTAGAGTCAGATGCTTAACTTCAGATATATAGATTGTCTGAGATTAATCCAATCAAAACTTTAAAGGCCTGAATGACTTTAAATGTCCATTCAACGTGTACATACAACTGAGCTGACATTGCAATTTGAACCTTAGTTTTATCTTCCTGATTAAGGGCACCTGTCTTCAGAGTACAGTCATCCTACATTGCTTTAATAACCTAGAGAAATACATATCTCCCTAAAGGAGTAAATAATATGTATTTTTGTGTGGACCAACCTTTTCTTTGGAGACATCTTTCTCATTAGCAGCCCTAAAAGAATTAAACTTAATTTAATTTAGAATGTACACTGAAGTTGAGAGAAATGAATACACAGGACCTGGGCTTTAGCCAAGCATGAGGGTGAAGAGAAACCAGCTGTTTACATCCACTCCAGAGTCCCTTCTTTAGCTAGCAGTGTCAGCAAAGTTCCTTTTGCCATTTCACTGGCAACAGTGAGGCACCTACCCTGCCCGGCACTTACTGCTCCTCTCATCAAATGCACTGGGCCCTCACTGCACTCTGTAGATTCACTGCAACTCCATGTGAGCTCTTGGTGTCGGTGCCTGCCATTCTTTTGCACACCCTCCAAAGGCCGGGAAGCTTTTGGAGATGCAAAATCATTGTTGCACATCCTCTGTCTCCTGTCAAGTCTTCACTCAGCGGCAGTGAGGAAGGCTGTGGTAGATGGGCCAGAGGAGATGGGTGTTGAGAGGCTGCTGCTGACAGAAGCACAGCTTGCTCTGAGCACTGCTGCTCTTCCTTCCTCTTTCCTTCATCTCCTCCACATCAGGGTGGCTAGTATCTCCCCATTTCTAGCAGAAAGATTCAATACCACGCTTCCCACCTACTTCCTCCACAGGCCTAAATGCAGCCAACTGTTGTTGCTGTCAATTGATGGTGTTTATTTTGTTTTACAAAAAAAAAAGTTCCTAATCTGATTTTAAAATGTTAATATATATTTTTATTAAGCCACCAATATATATTTTTATTAAGCTTATTTTGTGAACAAAATAAGACATCACTTTTCATATGCTTTCATTTCTAATAGAATATGTTCATTTTTTGTTGTTAAAAATTTAAAAAATCCTTTTTTTTTCTCTATCCAATGACTGTGCTGAAAATTATTCATATGGGAAACATGACATAAGACAGGTAAAAGGAGAGGAATTTCATTGCTTACTTTTATTACATGTACTTCAATCAATTAACTTGAGTTTTCCTGTCAAATTTCTTCCTTTCTCCATCTTCCACAAAAATATCTCCACACTACTACTATAGAAGTACTTACAAATGGAAAAGAAAATTCACTAATATTAGTTGCTGAGTGGATAAATTGTTAAAAGAAAAGAAACCTCCTCTTATAAGCATTGAGCAACCATCCTTCATAAGGAACTGTTTATATCTTTCTCCATTTTTGATAGTTTCAGCTTTGAATCCAGCTATGACTATAGTACTAATTTTGGGATTCACATTCGAGCTTTTAAAAAATTCTAATTTAAATTAGAAAAGCATACACTTCCTTCTAGCAATGGTAGGATATAGCTCATTCAAATTATACTTTTTTTTGCTATTCTGGTCAAATTTTGTTTACAGATAAACTAGTGACATTTTATTTCTGTGGGTTGACTTGATAGAAACACTTGAGAGCAAGGCTTCTGTAATAAAACCTCGTAAGATATCTTGCCTTAATCAAATATAACCAGATGTTGATGTGGAGAGCAGAAGTAAAGCATTGATAGACTTTTAATATAATTTTCAATGAAGATTATGAATTTCAAGATTCAAATTCCGATAATGTTTTTATGCAGAAATCCAATTTGGTTATCTCTGTAATAGATAAAGCAGTCAGTAAAACTAAACTGTCTGAAAAAAATCATGAATTATGCTAGCTGGGATGGATCCACCAGGATCATTGAGTCCAACTCCCGTCCCTGCAGAGCACCATCCCCAAAAGTCATACCAGGTACCTATGATTGCTGTCTAAAAAGCTCCTGAACTTGGGCAGGCTTGGTATTGTGATCATTTCCCTTGGGAGCCTCTTCCAGTGCTCAGCCACCATCTAAGTAAAAAATCTTTTCCTGATGTCCAACCTAAACCTCCTCTGACTCAGCTTCAGGCTACTTCCTCAGCTTCTGTCATTGGTCTTGAGAGTGAAAAGATGAGTGTCTACCCCTCCCCTTCCCCTTGTGAGGATGTTAAAAATCACCATGAGATCTCCCTCAGTCTCCTCCAGGCTGAACAGACCAAGTGACCTCAGCTACTCCTTAAAAAGCTTCCCCTCAAGTCTCTTCAGCAACTTTGTTGTCCTCCTTTGGATGCTCTCTAACACCTTGATGTCTTTTTTATGTTGTCACACCCAAAACTGCCCCCAGCACTGGAGGTGAGGCTGCCCCAGCACAGAGCAGAGCAGGACAATCCCCTCCCTTGCCCAGCTGGCCATGCTGTGCCTGATGCACCCCAGACAAGGTTGGCCCTCCTGGCTTCTTTGCAACAACACCAACAAGATCTTTGAGGATTTTTGGATGACTCTCACCAGGCTCCATAGATTCATAAGGATCCATCTGGAGCCACAGGTCCCACAGAAGATCAGGGATGACTGGAAGCTGATCAATCTCACAGTCATGGTTCTCCATCTCAGGGCACTGAGACCCCCTTGGTCTGTCATCTGTGTTGAAGACAGAGGCAAAGAATGTGTTAAACATTTGTCACCGTGTCAGGTGACCATCCTCATCCTGTAGTGGGTGGATACTATTTTTGCACTGTCTTTTCCTATTAAAATATTCAAAAAACTGTTTATTGTCCCCCACATTTCTGGCCAACTTAATCTACAATTGTTCTTTGGTTATATTTCTGGAATTTTCTCCCTGTAGAATCATTATGCTAAGCAATTGTGCAACATAAAATATTCTCTTATTTAAAAATATTTTGTGTGGATCCAACTTTGGACCAATGAAGGTTCATTTGCAGGACATTGTAACATTAATTTAAGAAAGAAAGAATAAAATAGTTAATTGAGATATTCTTATATATTTTGTCAGAGTCCAGCAGTATAGCTGGAATGTTGCCAAGACATGCAAGCATTTTGCAAGCATTTGTACCAGAACTGAAATATAATACAAGTAAATAAACATTTGCCTCCCAGGAATATTAGGAGATGAACAATTAGTCACATAACTGCAGTTAGACCCACGGGTGCAATTCGGAGAGTCTGCATAGCCATACTCCACTAAAAACCCCTCATCTAAACGAGAACTTCAGGAATTTCCTGTAGTTTCACTGCATGGGACTTATGAGAAAAGCTTTGATGAAGTCTGTGTGGGGAGGAGATCCTCTTCATAAATGACTGGGTAAAAGATCCTGAGATATCCTAAAGATTTTTAGAGGATCTAAATTCAAAATTAAGCTCAATCATGCAGCCTCAATATGTCTAGATATATCCTGAGAACAGGTCTGCCCTTCTTCAATTCTCCTTTTTAGATCTAGGAAGATGTGTCAATCTTGCATTTCCATTCATTTACACTGTCTGATATCAGCATTTGTTTATTTTAACTTTTCTAATTCCTCTAGCCAGACAGCTGAGAAAGCAGATTCTATGTTGTTCCTCCTCCCAAAAGCCAAGGAATTACTTTGAAATTTTAATAAACAGCTGAAACCTTATAGTTCAAGAAAAAACAAAGATCTTTCAGTAAATAGAGACATGTTTTCTTGAAGAGTCCTTGTCACTGATATCAATATTAACAAAACAAATCTTGCTTACTCCTGTCAGCCTTCAGCAGTGGAGCACTGAATTCACTCTATTCCAATGGAAGACATGGAAGTAGCAAATCTGGAGCAGTTCTGTTCTTTTGAGACAAGCAGGCAATCCTCTTCTCCGAGTAAAAAACTATCTGAATGGGCAGGCCCAAAGAGTGGTGGTGAATGGAGCTAAATCAGTGACACTGAACATTTTTATACACAGGTGTTATATGACCCATTCCTGGAGGTGAAAATAACTGAGGTTCTTTCCATCAGTCTGGACAACAGTGAAAAAACACTGAATGACCAATGTTTACACACACACATATTTGTACATATACATATGGATGGCTTATTTTAGAAAAATCTAGTTGCAGTGAAAAGGAGGCTTGTAATCATTTTGGCTATTATCTATAGAAACATAACAATATAAAGATATTGCTTCAGAAAATATATAGAGAAAAAAAGAAAGGGTAGGAGTAGATAGTGGAAAGATATGACTACCCAGAGACCCAGCAACAAGACTTGATTGTTGCAATTTACCTGTCCATTGGTCATTGAAGACCTGACCTGTTTGGGGTTGGGAATGGGTTAATATATATTCAGGTTCAGGTGGGAGCATCCAACTTTCCCTTGGGGGAAGTTTCACACTGTATGTTGCAACACTGTGGATCATCTAGTGGAAGGCCCCAGAAATATGCCTGAGGGCACTTTAGGTGTCTTTGACAGTTTGTCATCTTCTGAGACATGACAGCTTCTCATATAGCTGAGCCAGTTATGCCCCATCAGAAGGGATGAATACCTTCAAGCCTATGTGTGAATGTCCTGATACCCTCCCTGGAGGGGACTTTTACACTTAACCCAGTTGTGTAACAGAGTACATTGTCATGATGAAAAACATTAACCTACCTCTTCAGGAGCTGTTTCTTTATCAGTCTTCTTCCCCACCTGGCTCAAAACACAGCTTGCTGCTAAACAAAAGTCAATATGTCTGTGGTTATCCTCCCATGGTAGAGTCCCACTCCCTCTGCACCTGGGCTGTTCCTGTGCAGATCAGAGGTTTTGCTACTGCACACCAAAAACTCTCCTCCCTCTCCTCTGTTTCAGGGTGCAAATCTGGCTTAGCAAAACACCCTGCCTCTTTTGCAAATAGACAATTTTTTGAGTCATTAACCCTTAACACTTCTGTCTCTCTCCATAGGCTTACTTTAAACTGTAATTTTATTGTGTAAACAGTCACAGCCAAAGAATCTTCACTTTCACTGTTTCAATTCTGGACATTGCTGGGTTTTTTTGAGAATGGAGAATTTCAATGTATTTTGATTGACTTATTTTAAAGAAAAGATGAGTAGTTTCAATTTAAGTGTTCAGCCAGCTCAGGATTCACCATAAACACTAAACATTAAAACTGAAATGATAGTAGGGCACAGAAGAAAATATTTGAAGTTAGAAAATATAAAACATGGGTAAGAACATTTTTATGCATCATTTCACAATTATAACATATAATATCAAAGTGATTTCTGAGACCATCGTAGATGTCCAGCTTCCAAAATTTAATTTCTGTGTCTTCTAATATATAGGTCTTAGTGCAGATTCACAAAAATGTACTAATGGGTTTTCAAGCCAACATTTGTTTTAGTATAGAAAATCTCTGAATGCCCAGAAAGCACACAATACCCTTATATTCTTGGACTGAGGTAGTTCTGAAGAAAAAAAATTGCTATTGTGAGATGAAAGTTTCCTTTGGTCCAGCGATCACCAGCTATTTTTAAAGTACTGAGGAAGTTGTAACATTACATCAGGATGTGATGACAGGTGATGATAGTCTGTTTGTCCTGTGCTGTATGCTGCTCTTATGTTCTGGAGAGTGCACATAAGTGCACAAAGTTATGCACGTAATAGGTGCAGAACTGATATTTGTATAAGTAGAGCTTTCAGCTGTTCTTATTCCAAAAGTTGCTTTAAATCTAACTGACAGAAGTAGCAACACATTCTTCTATGACGGCCATCAAGTCACAAGGTAGTCTTTAAAAAGTGGTGACTCAAATCCAACATCCATAACAGATAAGAGAGCAGTCACTCCATAATGTAGGAGGGATGTCAGTGAAGAGGTTAGGGTTTTTGTTACCTTTATGTTTTCCAAAGCTTTTGTGAGATTTAATAGTGTCCCAAACCAAGAAAACAATTCTGCAATCAAAAAAGCTACAAAACACACAACTCTGGTGTCCTGAGATTAAGGGACAGTGGAGGGATAGGAAGGGAGAAAATGTTTTGAAATTAATCCAATATCATGTAATTGAAAACTGTGAGTGAAAAAATATTAGAATTTCATTTTTCATTTTTTTATGACTGCAGTGATTTACAGAGCTTCAAATGCCCACACATCCAGCCAGACCATTTAAAGAATCTAGGCTTGCATGGTTTTAAGCTCTCTGACTTTGAATATAAGCTTTGAAGTCATGCCAAAAGCCAACTGCAGCAGAGCTCCTTTAGAACTGAATTCCTGACACTGAAATTAGTGTTGGGTGTGTGGCATGCCTAATGATAATCTTGACCACATTTGCTGTATACAGCCATCACACATGGTGCCTCTGAGTCAATAATTCTCCTAAGATAAGATTTGGAACTTTTTTAGTTTTTACAGATTGGTGATTTGGACACTGTCCATTCTGCAAAGCCAGCTTGCCTAATAACATGACATTTTTCCATAGGACAGGAAGATTTCTTAAACATTCCTTTAGTTAATTCCTGTTGAAAAGTTATTGTGGAAGCGTAAGAAAAAAAATTAAAACTAAAATGCCTCACATATAGGTTATAACCACAATTAATTGTATTCTCAAAATTCTTCCACTTATAAATATATTAGAGATTCAGTGGTTTTTTTATATAAAAGCTTAATATTTATGTCAATAAAAACTGTTCACTTCATAAAAAAAAATAAACTATCATACCACTTCATCTATGTAGAAGCACACAGTCAACATGCCATAATTTTTTTTATTCTATGTGCTACAGTGAAGAGCATATGCCTCTGCTCCTGAAAGCTTTGGGAATAACATAGTATGCCCAGAGGTAAAGAGGAAACCACACACAAGTTTGTGATTCAGCTTTTTTCTTTAAAGCGTGTTTACATGTGTCTTTCTAACAGAAGTCTCCTACCCTGAACACAGAAAGGTAAAAAGCATTTCCACTGAAATTAATGGAGCAGAATCAAGCTGTTCTAGTTCTCCAGGAAAAAAAAAAATACTTCTTTCACTCAAACATTAGTCACTATGAAAGAACAGATAATTTACTTGAAATATGGAACTCTGAAAATGCATTCTTCATCCTGGCTAGATGATTTCATTTAACTTTTATGACATGATTAGTCATCCTATCGTGATGCAGCACAATGTAACTAAGCACATCAGGCATTTTAGATAAGAGTTGCCTTGCAGATAGAGATGTTGGCAATGGTTTCAAAGCACACTCTGTCTTGAATATGGGCATAGATTACACAAAGACAAATATCAAAAAATGGTATATGTATTCTAGGAATTTTGAACCCTATATGTAAATTTTCCCACACCTCAAATGATATTACAGCCCTACATTTAGAAAATATAGAGACAGAAAAATCCACAATTTAAATATTGAATCACCAAAACTAATTTTTTTAAAAAAATTGGCCATTATATTTCTACATTTCCTCATTTCTATGAAAATTCTTTATTGGACTTTATTTAATACTGATATATACATTGTGATATAATTGAAATACTACTGCATACGTGAAGATTGGAAAATACAGTATGTGCAATAAAAAAAAAAAATGTAAAAAAAAATATTAATCACATAGAATTCTATGCCCTGGCCACAAAAAAATCCCACAAAATCTAAAACATAAGTTTCAATTTAGGAGAAGAAAGTTAGACATCTAAATAAAAAATTACTTGATACTCAGAAGCCATGTTATATCCTGTTCCTTCCACATAACCATAACAACCCACTGTCTAAATTTGACTCTGAATTTCTGAAGCAAATGCAGAAGTGCTGTGTTACTACATCTTAGAATATGTGATGGGTAAAACAATATGTTGAGAATTATAAGATTCTCCTTAAATAATAAATGCCACATTTTTAAAAAAATTAATTAACATTTGTGAAATTTATTTTTATATTATATTTTTATAGCTACCCTCTCTAAAGTATGTTGGAGGGTTTTTTTGTTTTGATGTTCTAAAATTTGCTGATAGAATTACACTATTAAATTGAAACATTTAATTTTTTGCTACTCACACTTTCCTGAATTAACTATCATAGGGAATGTTAGACTTGTTACAAAAATTACCCCCAAAAACCTAAAAATATACAAAGCTAAATATTTTTATGTATGATACACAACATATTAAATATTACCTCCATTTTGCTAAATCAGTGCCATTTGTGTCATGGATTACATTAGTATTTTCATGTGTGCCTATGTTTCCAAGAGTAAAACAGTGTGAAACCAGAAAAAAAAAAAGCATGCTTTCAATAATTTACTGATAAAAACCCAGAACCTATGGAAAAATAATGGCTATAGACTGCATATACATTTTCTGTTTATAAAAGATGCCAAAAATTTAAATTAGTTAGCTATACTATTTGTTCCGGGTTTATTCCATTTCATGGTCTTTATGGTATATTGCAGCAATATTTACATGTCTTAATTAAGAATTATTCTGTTTTCATCATAAGGAAGAAAAGAAGCAGCATTATATTTATAGAACCATAGAACATCTTGGATTGGTAGGGAACTTTAAGATCAACTGTTGCTTCAACCATCCTGCCATAGGCAGGAACACCTTCCACTAGACCAGGCTGTTCATAAGTCACATCCAGACTGTCCTTGAACTCCTCCAGGGATGGGGCATCCACAGCTTCTCTGGGAAACTTGTTCCAGTGTCTCACCACACTCATAGTAAAGAATTTCTGCCCAACATCTAACCTAAACCTGCCCTCTTTCAGTTTGAAGCCATTCCCTGCTGTCCTATTACTGCATACCCTTGTGAAGAGTCTCTCTTCATCCTCCTTGTAAGGCTCCCTTCAGGTACTGAAAAGTTGCAATTTGATCCCCTTGAAGCCTCCTCTTCTTCAGGCTGAACAATCCCAGTTGTCTCAGCCTTTTTTCATAGGAGGAACCCTAATAATCTTGGTGTCCCTCCTCTGGACTCACTCCAACATGTTGATACCCCAGTGCTGGGAGCTGGACACAGCACTGCAGGTGGTGGCACACAGAAGTAGCATAGAGGGACAGAATCCCTTCCCTCTCCCTGCTGGCCATGCTGTTTATGATGCAGACCAAGATATAATTGACTTTCTGGGCTGGGCTAGCACATTGCCAGGTCACAGCCAGCCTCTCACCTACCAGCACCCCCAAATCCTTGTTACCAGGGGTGCTCTCACTCTGTTCATCCCCCAGCCTGTCATAAAGCCATGGGTTGCCCTGACCCAGGTGCAACAGCTTGCACTTGGTCTTGTTAAACCTCATGAGATTCACATGGGCCCACTCCCTGAGCTTTTTTAAGTCCCTCTGGATGGTATTCTGTACTTGAGGTGTTTCAACTGCACCACTCGGCTTGGTGTCATCTGTATTTATACAGAGGATTTTTTTCTATAATTATAAATCTTACCCTTTATGTCTTTATTGTAACAGGCATTCTAAAGATGTTCTTGGTCTAGTTTTAAATTGTTCTGTGTTCTTCCTTGACATGGCTTTATACCTGCATGAGCAAATTAATATTTTCAAACAATATATTGTTTCATGGAGCCATATTAATGTTTTAATTATTATGATAGGTGAAGGATACAGGTTGAAGAAATGAAAGAGACTATTTATGTGTTAAGGTATGTTTTGAATTGATGTGTCACTGATGGAGTAATGAGAAGTAAATATAATTCTAAAAAAACATGAATTGTATGTAACTGAGTAGGTAAGTAGTTTCTTAAGCAAATAAAGACTTCCCTTTCACTCTCATTCAGTTGTAGTTTTTCTTTAGCTATTAGATTGCAGTAGAGAGAGTTTAAACCCTAGGGGGAAAAAAGTATATAAAGAAAACAACTCTCATGGGATTTTGGTAATATAAAAATTGAAAAAAAATAAGATTTTTTCTTTTAGTAATGCTAATCCTTTGGAAGTGTAACAACATTAGTCTCAAAACATTACTTGTGTGCAGAAAATCCTGTCTCTGCTGAAGTCATAACTTCCACTAACTTCACAGAGATCAAGAGATCACAGCAGATCTATACCAGTGCGAGATGAAAATCAGGCTTCAAGATATTGTCTGAAATTTGACAAAGCAAAATCAAACAGCTTCACTCAGGCCTACCTACAAACAGATATGTTCATTCTTCTGAGTCTTACATGGAAATGCCAAATGTCAGCTGCTTTGTACACTGCCATTTGGACAGGCTAGCACACAGGGTGTCAGAACTTCAGAGTGGAACAAGTGCATTGAGAAAGCAACCTGCTTCTTTCTTCATGAGGAAAATACAATGAATTCATGTAATCTTCCTACATGAACCTTAGACAAAACAACAGTGAAATTAAAAGTTACCATAGATAAGAAATGAGCATGCACTCACTCTGCTTGTGTTAAATGACTCTGTAAAACTCAACCTCTTCCTTTAGCTGGGGATTTAACACCATGAAATAGGAAGAAAACCTTTTGCATTGGCTGCAGAGAAAGAGAAATGCTTTATTTGTTCTTAAATTTCCTTGACATGACAAATTTTACATCAAAACAGAATCATTTTTCAGAAAAACGTGGAACTGAAATTTTTACTAAATATTAGTGTGTATGTTAAATTATGACTAAGCATATATGTATATGCATGCATATATGTATACACTGTGAAAAATGCAAGGAAAGTTTGTTGAGAGAGCAAATATTTGAAGGGAAGCTATTTCTTTAAACTTGTTTAGTTTATTTTTTAAAATCTTGGGACAGATTATTTTTCTTCCATACATTATTTCAATTTCAGTTTGTATGGTGGCATTTGTTTTTCTTTCATTCTTATTCTGTAGTGGCTATTATTTCAGCTTTCTAGCTTTAAAGCTTGAAATATTTGCCTTGCTGGGGCCACAGTTTTGCATTTCTCAAAAATCCACTCAAACTCAAACAAAACCCCAATTCTACAACTTAGTTTTGTCAGATTAGTACTTGGGAGAAATTATCTTTATGTTCATGGTAGGATGGTGCTCTGCTTTCTATACACTGCAGCAACATGAATAAAACTCAGTGATTTATCCTAGAAGATAACTTCAAGCATTTTTGAAAGGGTATAAGTAAATGTACAGTATATAAGACCTCTTTTTTTTTGTCTGAGGGGGTTATATATTTTTCCAATGAACTACAGCATTCTTTGGAGTGGAAATTATTGTAAAAATGCTAAATATATATGTCAATATCAATAGTTAAAGGTATTGTGTCAGAAAGAAGATGTGTGTATCTATAAAAGCATGGATCTTAAAGTAGATGTTCAGCAACAAAATAAACACTCACAAAAAGTCCTCCAAATTACTTTCATGATTTTGAGGACTGTTTTTATTTCTTTTAATGTTAACACAGCAATAGAAGCAAACTGGAGAATAAGCTCTATGTTTTCCCCCTTTGAACTTTAAGCTAGATGTGTTGAATCTCTTTCTCCATAATACTTTCTACAGGTTTTGAAATGGCTGAAAGTAAATCAGACAGCAAGAGCTACCATTTACCTTCCTAGAGATATATTCTTATGAGAAGTTTTGTTTGGGACTCAAGAGCTAAGCATACTAGAAATTACTTCCATTCTTGCATTATTAGTAGAAGCTATAGATGTGCAGACACACAAAAGATGTCTATCAAAGCCAACAAAAAGTAGCTAATCTGCTTTCAAGTTTTGAGCTAAATCCCCTTGAGATGTTGTAGCTCTAGAAAAGATTGTTGTTTTTCAGGTTTTTTTATGTTTAAAACTAGAAAAAAAATTGTATATATGTATAATAGACCGCAAAATTTGGGGCACTTGTCAGT
Source organism: Cyanistes caeruleus (assembly GCF_971803275.1). Taxonomy (NCBI): domain Eukaryota; kingdom Metazoa; phylum Chordata; class Aves; order Passeriformes; family Paridae; genus Cyanistes; species Cyanistes caeruleus. Next base: position 38,546,078 of record NC_141702.1, read on the forward strand.
TGTCTTTGAAAATGCTTGTTTAATTAATTTTTGTTGCTGTTGCACATGGAGATTTCTGTCTCAAAAACAGCTGCTGTGTTTTTTGTAGAGTCTGGTAAGCATCAACGCTCCAAATGAGCCTGAGTCTCAGGATGAGGAAGCAGGGAATCAGAAGGAGCATTGTGCCTCTTTTGTCATTATTCTGTTAGCAGCCTTGAGTTAATGAATGCCTGCTTCTCAGGCAAACAAAATGCCCAACAACTTCTTCTTCTTTGAAATGATATAATACCACTGGCTTAATTTTGTAAAATCAGTCTGCTCAGCTGTGAAAACAGGCATGGTTTTTCTCTTGTTTGATGTATGCAATGAGTTATCATCATACGCCCAGTACTTGGATGATGGGATTTTAAATGTCAGGAAATAAATGAAAATATCAACAGTTTGGCAATAGGAAGATTTCTGTTTAATGTGAACCTGACTTTCTGAGACTCTTTTTGTGAGTTTCTCCCTGAAACCTAGTCAGTGAAGATTAATTTTAAATTGAAAAATGACAGTAGATGTGAGTTTGCCTGTGTGTGATGCATTTCCTTGAGGAAAAGCCAGAAAATTGTGAGTATCGTGTTATAGGGTCTTGTATATGAGAGGGATTCTTGAGGCAAGATTAAATCTGTTTTGAACTTTAATTTTTAATGGTAATAGATAATATGAAATTTCAGAATATTTTAATTTTTTCAGATATTTACTAACATTTAAGAATATATTTAATAAAATATTTTCCTGTTTTCCCTCGCTAACATTCACACACACATACACTTTGTTTCATTCATTCTTAACATAAACAGTTTTATTTTTAAGATCTTATTTCAAGAACAGAGACTACCTGGTTCTTCTTTTTTGTTATTAAGTTGATCTCATCCCAGAGTTTCTGCTGAAATTCAATTCCTCCTCATTTGCAGTAGCATCTCCTGATGCGCTAAGACAGCACGTCTGTGAAAAACGTTTTTTAACATAAAAATATACATGTAGATAATACTCGAGTTTTCCATATGAAATCTGAGAAAAGTTAGGATTATCATGAGAGGTTTCTGAGTTTTATGATGTCATGTGTAGGGAAAGGAGCAAAGAAAAGGCATTTAGGACATGTTGCAGTGAGTATGTAAGAAAGATTTTAGAGAAAATAAAGGTAGGTGTAGTTTGAGTGAGCTATAGATATGAAGTGAGGTGAATGGCAATGCAAGATGTTGCATATGGAAAGAAATTCCCCTTTAGACAGAACTGCTTCTGCTTCTGTTTCCACCACAGCCAATACAAAAATTTAAAAGCATCTGTCAACTTCATTTGAAATAGTGAAAGAGCTACACCTTTCCTTTCACAAGAAACGAAAAAAAATGACACTGCTGACTTCCATTCACCTAGCAAGTTAGTTATTTGCCTCAGTGGTTTTTGTGGGTATAGCAATCTGAACCCTCATTTTACGTGTATGTGCACATGTACATGTATACCTGTGAATAAATGCATTCAAATATACCCGTACCAGGTAGGAGTACAAGCCAGCAGTGCTGAAAACGTTTGCAACCCAGATGTTTCTATGTTAATTATTTATTCTGAATTTGAAGCAAATCTGTTGCAATATTCCCCTCAGCTATCAGCAGTCTCACTCCATTGTAATATGGAGCAGTGAAGGTCAGTGTTGATAGATTCTTAGTGTGTTTTGAAAAAGATTAATGCTTAGCAATGAACTCCGTATGAAAGGTTTCTTTTCAAACAACATCTTAGGATCACTGATTCAGCATAAAAGATGAGCTTGTATCATAAAGGTCACAGTTAACACTGTATTTGGCTGCCAGGTCTCTGGTTTAATATAAGCTGAATTGGTTCTCATTTTTTTTCCCCATAACACAAATTTAAGACTAACCACCATTGAAGTAAGAACGTTTTTCATCTATTACTTAGAACATTGACAAGCATTAAATTCCTGGAGAGGTCCTTTGCATTGACCACTCAACTGATAAGGAATTGCTTTATTTTTTTCAGTCAAATATTTTAAAAAGTGTGATGTGGCTAGAATTCAACAAGGACAAAGCATTTGACTCTAGGGTAATGGGGGGCACCTCTCTCATATGGTAGAAAGAGAACTAATCTTTCTCTTGGAGTTAGGCTCTGCAGGCAGTTAAAGCTGGAGAAGGAGTGGCTCTTCTCAAACAAAGCTTTCGTTGAAGAACTTTCTTCTATTTTACAAAGGACTGAATCCCTCTGCTGACAAGCTAGGGTTGAGTCCCAGTGTGAGATTTTCATTGCCTAATTAGATATTTGAAAGTAAGACATTCAAATCTGGACTAATCTATCTAGTTTCCCTTTGTAGTTAGTGGTAAGAGGATGGGGCTTCTACTGATTATCCCAGACAGCTATTCTGGGAGGTATCTCTAGAAGTGTTTATTTCACTATGGATTATATAGTCAGCCTAGAGTGAGTACTTTAATAAATGAAGTTTTTATTTGTTAGAGGTAGGACACACGAATCCTTCTCCAAGTCTCTAATCATAAAATATCCTAATACAGTTGGCCTTGGTTAAACCTGTATCACTTTGATGTTAAAAAAAACAAAACCAACATATCTGGGGAAAAACAACAGCAATAACAAATAAAAGGCAGAGGAAAGATTTGCTTAACAATTAAGTCATAGAAAGCTGGAGTGTCAGCTCAGTACATATATATAACAGCCCAGCATGCTGTAGGTTGCAGGTGCTCACACATCAAATTTCAGAAAGAATGGTGGTGGTTTAACATTTATAATTAATTGGTAGTAGCCAATTTTCTCTCACTGTGCACAGATAGGTCCTAGAGGTGTGCATGATAACAAAAAACTGAAATTTTTGTCCAGCTCTGATGATGTTGTGATTTGAGTCAGACATAGCCTGTCACTGCATTGTTAAGAACATTCTGTCAATGTTCAATTGACAATTAAAAGCAATTAAAGGGTTTTATCCTTGAGAAATTTATGCTGCTAGGAGAATCAGGAGTTACAAATATTATGTCGTGCTTTTGAAAATCCAGCAGTGAAGGGGGAGTATGTGATAAAACATGATTACACCAAGAGCTTCAAGGACCACCTTGACTTGTGGCACTTTAGCAAGAATATTGCACAGAAACTGCAGTCATAAGTTTAGCTCAATGATAACAACTTGAATAATAACTTTTTTCCTTATTCTTTCATGTTCAGTAACTTTCCCAAAGGGTGAAAATGTTGTACCATTTCTTAACACAAACCTAAAGAAGGATTTCTTACAGTCACTAAACAAACATTTTGTTCTTCTCTAGCTCTTGCACTGCAGTCAGTGCTGTGAAGTCTATGGATCCACGAACACCAAGGACCTAGTCACAGCTTTTCAAACGGACATGCTTGAGCACTGGTGGAGAGAAGGGCTCCTGCAGAGAGTGATTCATCTACTTCATCTCCAGACAGGTGTCTAAGTTAGTTGGATAAATCAGCCTCTGGAGAATCTTATTTCTTTTCATTAAATCACAGAAGCAGTTCAGAGGATGAGCTGAGCTTACATGCCTAGGCCTTCTTGTGGCCTAAGTATACATGAGATGAATCCCACCCAGCCTGTTCAGCATTCTTGCAGTCTCTCTGCAAAGACAGGTCTTCATGCTGACTATTTTTTCTTGATGTTGCTTGGGAAGATGTTTTGGATATTGTTATGAGGAAGATGAGGGTTTACAGTAGTTTCTTGGTTTGTGTTTAGGGGTTTTTCTCATAGAAAATGTAAGTACTGCTGTGATAACTTTTTGTTCCTCCATTCACTATGTTTTATGCACAAGAATAACTTTAATTTATTGACAGTAAATAAATGCTCAACTTTATCTTCTACCAGCAGACCTGGCTAACTGAAGAAGTTCTGGCTAACTGAAAATAGCATTCCTCTCCAAGAAGGGTTGGAAGGATGATCCAGGCAATTACAGACTGGTCAGCCTATCTTCTGTTCTGTGAAATATTATGGAAGAGGTCATCCTGAGTGCCGAGGCACAGCACACACAGAATAACCAGGCTATCAACCTCAGCCAATGAATTTACAAGAAGCAGCTTCTGCTTGTTCAACCAGATCTCCTCTCTGTCCTTCTCCTTCTCCTTCTCCTTCTCCTTCTCCTTCTCCTTCTCCTTCTCCTTCTCCTTCTCCTTCTCCTTCTCCTTCTCCTTCTCCTTCTCCTTCTCCTTCTCCTTCTCCTTCTCCTTCTCCTTCTCTGTCTCCTCCTTCTATGACAAAGTGATGCATTTAACAGATGAGGGAAAGACCACAGATGCTGTGTAACTAGACTTCAGTAAAGTATTTTGCACCATGTCCCACAGCAGCTTCTTAGAAAAACTGGCTGCTCTCAGCTCGGCTGGGTGGACTCCTTGACAATAACCTGGGTGGGAATTTTGGTCTGCTCAAGGGGAGAAAGGCTCTCCAGTGGGAAGTGGACAAACTCAAGCAATGGGTCAAGGACAACTACATGAGGTTCAATCAGATGAAATGCCAGGTAGTGCACTTGGGTCACAACAACCCCATGCAGCACTTCAGGCTGGGGGAGGAGTGACTTGAGAGCTCTTTGGAAGAAAGGGACTTGGGGGTGCTGGTTGACAGCCAGCCCAATATGAGCCAGCAGCTTGTCCAGGTAGCCAAGAAGGCCAATTCCATCTTGCCAACGGCACCAGTACAAAGAATAGTGGAGCCTACAGAGAAGGGATCATCCCGCTGCAGTCAGCCTTGGTGAGGCTGCACTTCAAGCACTATGTTCTATTCTGGTCCCTCACTTTAAAAAGGACATTAAAGTGCTGGAGAGTGTCCAGAGAAGGGCAAAAAGGCTCATTAAAGGACTAGAGAATGTGTCAACTGAAGGAGATGGGTTTGTTTAGCCTTGAGAAGAGGAGGCTCAGGGGACTTCATCACTCTCTACAACCCCATAAAGGGTAGTTCTATGGGGCCAGTCTCTTCTACTGTGCCTGCAGTGACAAGACTAGAGGAAATGGCCTTAAACTGAGACAGGAGAGATTCAGATTAGGTAATAGAATTTTCTTTTTTTTCTTTTAGGGAATTCAGGCACTGGAATGAGTTACTATGGGAGGCAGTGGAGTCATCATCCTTGGAGGTGTTTTAGAGGCATCTGGATCTGGAACTGGGTGATGTGGTTTAGCGATTTAAGGGTTACAGTGGTAGTGCCAGGTGGACAGTTGGATTGGATAATCTTGAGGGTCTCTTCCAATGTGGATGACTCTAGGTTTCTGTGATTCTAGTGTTAAATATGGTAATTTTCTCATATTTCACCATGTATTTCCTCAGCTTCAGATGGGCTGTGTCTAGACTACAGAGAGCTTGACTGTTTCCAAATTTCCATTAAGCTGAAAAGCAGGTAACGTCCTGAAACGATCACCATCCTAGGGAATCCATTAAAAATCCAAGAAGCAAATACCATGTTAACAAATTCATAATAAAAATGGGTCCACAGACTTTGAGTATATATGTTCACAATAATGGAATCTGGACAAAAACAAAATTCTGAATCTATGTTTAAATGGCTTTTCCACTTACTGTTACAGAAAACCCAAATTATACACTTTGTATCCATCTGTAATGTCAGTTACAGCAGCTGCTCCCAATTTACCATATAGTGCTATTGTACATATTATTTGCTTTGGAAATTGCTTTCCGTTTCTAGAACTACATCATGATGGTTTAATTTTTTTTTTAAATTCATAACAACAATTTACAAAGCTATAACTAGTTAGTAGGAATGACTCTATACCAACAGTGGTTTTGTAGCAGTTATTTAATTTTTGCTATCTTCTGGAAATGTTTATTTGATATGTTAAGTACATGAGAGTGATGTTTGAGTATGTATATGTGTGCCAATTTACATGCTATCACAGGCTGACACAGTTGCTTTCCAGATATTTGTGGAAACTGGTTGATAATCATTGCAGTTTTTCTAACTTCACATCATTTAGATATCTTCTTATGATAATTTCCTAACTTTGGTTAAGACAACACATAAAAGAATAAAAATACTGAAGAGAGCAGATGTAAACCTGCTTAGAGCACTTCAGGAAAAGTTGAAGAAGAAGGAAGAGATAGTTAAATTGTAAGAAAAAAGTTTCAGTGATTTAAATTGTGAACTTCCTCAAAGTTCAACTGTGGCAGCAGCCTCAAGGGAGACAGAGTTACATTGTCCCACCCCAAACCCCTTGAGAAGGGCGGCCCAGGTGCTCTGATTGGGTTTGAGTCCCTGGGGGGTTCTCCCTTGGTGTGCTTCTACTGGTCCCTGACCCTGAACTCCACCCTCAAAGGTGGAAACCCTTGAGAGTTCTGTCCCTCAAAAACCCCTGCTGTGTCTCTGTTCAGGGCTCTCTGTTCTGGACCTGACTTTGTTCCCATGCTGAATAAATGGTTTCATGAACGGGAGCCCGTCTCGGTTGGTGTTTCATGCTGGTCCCCAGAATCCTGCTGCTTCCCTGGACGAGATCCTGAGGTTGCTGACTGCAGCATTCAACAGCACAGAATTTTTAGGTTTCTTTTAGGTATCAGTCATGTTCTCACCTAGTTCTTCATGAGGACTTCATGCTCCAGACTAGTATGTAGAAGTATCTTCTACTCTGGTTCCTGGCTGTCACAAGCAAGGAAAACAAGCTTGTATTAAGGAAAAGGCTTCAGACAGTTTTTACTGGTTTCAGACAGTTTTTACTGGTTTCGGACAGTTACATTACTCATAGCTAGTGATGGATAATCTTGACTTGGAAATTTAATCAATTGACTCCATTCTTGATCAAGGACTATAGCATTACACTCTTGTCTGACATAAAAGTAATTGATGGACTGGATAAGTGCTCAGTTGTTTTCCTGGAACATATCAAGAATGTTCAACAGAAACATATTCTGTATAATGTCAGCCTTATACCTTTGTGGCTCTGTGCATTGTAGCTGCTCCAGGCTATTAAATATCAACCTTCACATTCTTTCATTTTGCAGTCAGCAAGAAATGTTTTGCAAAAAGGTGTTGTAATAGATGAGAGAGCTTCAAAAGGTCTCATTCGCTAAACTTTTAGAAAGTTCATGGTTTAAATCATCGGAACGTATTATTTAGTTTAATAATATCTTCTTTTCCATGTACTTTCATTAGGCAAATTCTTTAAATTTGATAATCTACTTTCATACACAGTGTTCTCCTTCTGCTTCATTTTTCAGTCTTTCATTCCTGCTCTTTTTTCCTTTATTTTCTTTGTTTACTATCAGGTTTGTTTGTTTCTTTGTTTTTCCTTTCATATTTCAAAATTACATTTTACATTCTAATGGTGGGTGGATTGGGTGCTTGGGTAGAGTTACAAAGGATTACTTGGAAGTTATTTATCATCTAAGTAATACAACTGCACATAAATTATCTCCCAGAATTTTATAGAAAATAAGAACCTGTTGCACCAATACTTGAAATCACCATTCTCAGAAGTCTGTGAGAGTGCTGTTTGCTTATTTTTTTATTTCCTTTCAGATTCATCAAAGCTTACTGAGTGAAAGGACAAAGATCCACTGACTTTCAGTTCTGTTGTGAAGTTGGTCTGGCTGTTTTGGAATTGTTCTTTTTTGTTCCCAAGGTTTCCAAGAAGATACATTTCACAAAGGATAGAAGTGTTGCAGAAATAATTAACCAAAGTTGAAATGAGTGCTAAATATTGATCTTAAAACAAAATAGAAAAATAACAAAAGCAATTTGGGGACAAAATAGCACAAAAATTATGAACAAACAAAATATTAATATTGAAGTTATTAATTTCAGGACTAATCTATTAGTCCTGAAGGTAGCTGGCATTTGGACTTTCTTTTGCCATTCTCAGAATTTAGTAATCTGAACTACTGTTTTTCCAGGAGAAACCAAGTTGTTTCTGTCCATTCTGTATGGAGGGAGGAAATATTTATTTTTCTGGAATTTTTGTAAATAATTTATATGTTGAATAATACTATTTCTTTATTTTGATGTGATAAAATGCAAGTACATTATAAAAGTGACAAAACCTGAGACATAAAATTTCTTTTCTACTGGTATTAAAAATGTAAGAAAAAACTAAAATACCAGAAATATTGACATTCAAGTATTACCAGAGGAAAATAAAATAAGGTTAAATTAAATTTGAAATTCCTTTTTATAATTATGAATAGAATAATTATATGCCTCACAATAAACATATACCTGAAAGTATCTGGGACAACGTTGAGACCCACACTAGTGCTTGCTATTCCTCCTCTATCCAAGCCTCTCCATGACCTTCAAAGAGCCCTTCATGCTCCCTATCAGCAAAACAGACACAATGATATTTAGAGAAGAAATCTGCAGCTACAGCACTTTAGCTGTCGATCTCATCCTAAGAAGGATTCCAGCCTGCAGATGATTATAACTGTGGGAACGCATTTCTAGTAAAGACACCACTATGGTGAGACATTAAGCTCGTCTCCTGCCTTGAAAGTTCTGGTGCATGTCCCTTTTTGTGAGATGTGTTAACAGCTGAGCCCTAGCCATGTTCTGTCTCTGTTTAATGCCCTCCCAAATCCACTTGCAGCTGGATAAAGACTTTATTTCCTATGACCCCTGTGGGGTGGGGGCAGAGTGTGATACTGAGCTGTCATCATGTTCCTTTCACAGGAGTGTGGCATATGGATGGGGTCTTGGCAGCCCTCCTGTGTGTGTGTGCACATGTAGGCATGCACATCTGCAACCTGATTCCTTGATTCTTTACAGCTTATGCAGTCACTTATTCTTCTATAAAGCAAAAGCAGAGTGGGCTTTTTTTTTTTTTTTATATTGCTGTAGCAATACATTTTCTATAGATGGAAACAGCCATACGCAGGGCAAGGCAATGGCAAAGGCAAAGCCAGGATAGATTCTAGGAAGTGTTTAATGGAGCCAGCCACTGCATGTGCATAGCAGTCTTCACCTAAGCAATGTGGTTTTCCTTTTGTAACACATTTTTTGAGCCTACACTTTGCTACAAACCTACCGGCTGCAAAACACAGCTGCCATTTTGTGTTCTGGAGAAATAAAGGCTCAGGATATCTGCAAGAGTCTCCACTGTTCTTTGTAGGTCTTGTTAAAGCTAATCTAAAGCAAAAAATTAGAAGCTCCAGGATCTTTTATATCACACTTTGAAGTAAAGTGTCTCCTAAAAATGCTGCAAAGACTCGAGGGACAAGTAAAACAAATGAGATACATATATAGTTTTTAAAATTAATTGTGAGGAAAATGCCAGTATTCTTGACTGAGCTAATTAACAAGGGAGGAAAAAAAAATGATAAAAAGATGGGAAAAGCTATGTCAGAGATGCAGTGTAAGTACATTGCTTAGCTAAGCAAAACTGTTCTTCAATGGAACAGTAAACATTAGCATGCCTTCAAAGAACAATAATAAAAATTTTTGAAGCACAAGATTGTTCTCAGTAATTAGAAGCAGAGATGTCATTTGCTTCAGTCTTCTAATACTCTGTTCAAAGAATAATTTTTGCAGGTAAAAATGCATTAAGAATTTTGATAGAGCACAAGAGGATTGTTGCCACACAGGTTCACCGTGGATATTCGATGGCTTCATTGAACTCAGCTTGAACAGGGAACTTCTAGCAGAGAATGATTAAGTGTTCAGATACTCTGAATATACACTAAATATATAAATATATACTAAATATATATATACTAAATATATTCAACTTTCATTTAAATCCTGTGTAGGCACCACCCCCACCCAAAAAAAAAAAAAAAAAAAGTACTTCAGCGTTTCTACCCTGCATCTCAATATTTATTCTGGAATAGGCATCAATCTTTATCATCCATTTCAGTTTCCATTTACCCACTAGTCTCATTTTTAAAACCTATTCTCTGCTGCCTAGACTGTAAGACCCTGCATACACAAGGTGCTGGAGCTGAACCCTGCCAGAAGCTAATTAGTTACTTGAAACTCTTGTTCAAGTTAAAATTTCTGAGAGTTTCAGACTGTGCCAGGAGAAAAGCTTTTTTACTACAATCTCATGATCCTTTAGCTTCAGAGCATGCTGAGAAGAAAAGCCCCTACCAAGCCACAAACAACCTGACAGATTACATAGCAGTACAGACCTGGGCATATACAGCATGGGAGTGGTCACCAGACAGTGTAGCGTATTTGTCTCTTTCTCTCAATAATTAAAACATATTTGTATTTTATGTAGCAGCTCCAAATGAGATCAGAAAGTCAGATTTGTACCAGAGTAACAAACAGATCATGGTGAGACAGAAAAATATAAAATATTCAGGATCAAAAAATTCACCTTTTTTTTTACTCAGGGCAGTCTTGTAATAGAGATGCTCTTGAAGTTCTCTGCATCCACATAGGGATTTAAGTTTCCTATAGCACTGGTGAGTAACCTGCCAAGCTACTAAGTATTCCCTCTCTCTTCCTTCAGATTTTTCTTTATTTTGTACTTTTGCCTTTTCTCAAAGGAGAGGGAGTAAAAAAAATATCTTGGCTTAACAGGGAACCTTGAACAGGAGCTTAATTCCAGATTATGATTCATAGTTCAAAAACACAAAAGAAAGAAGGTACATATAATTTGAGAGATGCTTACTCATATCTGCCTCCTTTTACCAGGTAATTCCCAGTATTTGCTCTGCATATCTCTGATAATTAACTCGAGTAGTTCCTTACTGAGATAGTTTCTAAAAATTCTTTCTTCAGATATATAAATCTTATCAACTAATCTAGAGTTAACTGAAGGTTAGGCATGAATTATTGATGTAACTAAATATGTTTGATGATCTGCCTCATAAATCACAAACTCTAAAACCCTCCACAAAGATTCTCACCTAAGCCCTCGAAAGTAAAGGACACCCTAGAGACTTGCTTAAGAAGAATTCACTGTGCCATGAACACCTCTTGGTGTTTTATTTCTCTAGTGCTCAGGGAAATTCATCTTTACTCCAAATTCTGCAGCTGTGTTAATGAGCTTGGGCACATCAACTGTTTGCTTGGCCCTGTTTCTAACAGCACTGTAGTTGGAAGTATTTACAGTCTAAGGGAATCTTCAGTAAATGCTCATAAAAAAAATTTATCCCTTACAAATATGTAATGGTAGGACATGATAACATTCTTCTTTTTTTTTTTTTTTGTTCAGAAAGAAAGCATTCACACTAGAAAGATATGTGGTACAGTCTGATAGATAAGTACATCACCCTGTTTAAATAGTTTATTTTTCCTTTGTTGCAAAAGGCTCAAAAGGGTGTATACCTAGCCCCTATAATAACAACACTGTAGTTTAGAGGCTCCTTGCAAGGAATGTAGAGTCCCAATTTCATTGCACTGCATGAGTCCAATGTTCAGTGAGAAAAAAATTAAACCAATTTTTATTTTGAAAATACAACCTGTTTACTACATGACAAAACAAGATAAATATTTTCAAAGGTGTTCTGCATATGTTTTAGGGTAAGAAAATATATTTTAAGACAGGAAAAAGTCAGCTTGCTTTTCAAAGCATAAATCAAATATGTAATAAAGAACAAAAATAAAACAGAAATTTTAAAGTTTTAGAACACAAGTTATTCTAAAATATCTATAACGTGAATAGAACATTTGCACTTTTTCAGTGCAATGTGCAGGAGAGATTTGATAGGAGATGAAAGGAAGTGTTCTACATGATGCTGAAATTAACTTTTCCCCTTAATGGTTGGGTTTCATAGAAATGTACTAGCTGCTGAGGCTGGCAGACTTTTAAAACTCCATGCCTGCAGTTCAGAAATAATTTTTTGGAGGGAATAATTGAGAGTATGACAGTTTGTCTACAAATATGTCACTATGTGTTTACTTCACTGTGTGTCAATTGGATTAGTTCCTTATTCAGGGAGAAGAAGCTGAATCAGCCATTGCAGATTGCCTGCTGCCTCTTCTGCCTCTGCAGTCCAGAAAGGACCCATCCTGTTACCAAGGAAAGCAGAAAGTAAAAATCCAAATACCGTGCCCTTGACTTGGTTATGGAAAAAACAGGTTAGTAATAAATTAAATGGACTTCTGTGGAGACAGCTGTTAGCTGTATGCCTCAATTTACCCATTTTATGCACAATAGTTTGTGTAGGTGTCAGAGGAATCTCAATAGTTCACCAATTACTGGAAAACTCTTTGAGTTAAATGTTTGGCTGAATGATGGCTGGATTTTTTTAATTCTGCTTTTCCCTTTGCAAACAGCTGATGCCTGCATTAAGCTAAGATCAAATGAAAAATGTATTCAGCATTTCAGAGATACCCAGAAGCAAAATAGCAATATGGGGAGCTAAGCTTTCTTACGCTTCCTTTGTATATGTCAACTTATATTATCCTGGGCTATGTATCTTCCTTCCCAGTGTACTTAATATTATAATGAAAGTGGATTATTAATGTGGAAAGTCATGAGACTATTTCTTTCATATGCAAAATAAATCACATGCAGCCACACCTCTGATGTGAACTTTTGAACGTGGAAGCTGGAAAAATTGCTTTTTACACAGTCCTGAGAGTTTTTATATGGCCTACTACTTTTTCTTTTTTCCCCCAACAGATGAAAAATATTCCTGTTCATGGTCAGAAATTACCACATTAACCTGTGATAGCTAAATTACGAAAGGTATGTATAACCCCTTTCTAAAATGTTTGTTCTGATTTCTTTTAATATGAAGATGCAGCAAAGAAGAGGAAAACTCAACAGAAATATTCCCTAATACCTTAAGAGGGATAAATATTACTGTGAAAATCAATTGTATATCTCCCTTACTGTTTCTTTGTTTTTAGCGGTCTCTAAGGTACAAATTCTTTTATTTCTCTAGCTGTGACTTCTTTTTTTCCCATTTTTTATTGATATCTCCATGCCATTAAGAGGTTTTTTTTTCCTTTTTTTGTCTGTTGGTTTGTTTTCTTTGTACTTATTTAGTTTATGCATATTTAATAAAACTAGAATGGAAAAAAATACCAAGCAAAACCTGCAGACTGTAGTTCCTGCTACAGGCTCCAAGAGGCTAGTTTTTCTTTCTTAAAAGCCAGTCAGTGTTATTAGAGATGCCTGTGTCAACAGAGTAGTATTTTGATTTTTTACTATGATTTTAGATCGGGGGTTTTGTTTTGTTTGGGTTTTTGTATGTGGTTTTGTTTATTTGTCCATTGTCATTTAAATTCTATATACAGTACTCAGAGTATACTCACAGGAAGAGCAGTTCTGTTCCTTATACCAGTTATTTTGCCTGAACTACATCAAGCAGCCAGGATAAGGTTGTCTTCCTCTCAGCCATTTTGTGACAGTCTTTTTAGGAAAATATTTCACCCTACTACAGACTACAAACATTTTAATTAGAAATTCAATCCAGTTTTGAAATCTGCTCCATATAACAACATAGATTAAAGTTAACATGCTAGGATGTGGCAACAAAAATCTTTTTGAGAAGTAGATAAAAAGGATCAAAGAATGGGGAGAAAAAAAGAAGGAGACTCGAGGCGACTCGAGGAGAGGAGAGGAGACTCGAGGAGACTCGAGGAGACTCGAGGAGACTCGAGGAGACTCGACTCGAGGAGAGGAGAGGAGAGGAGAGAAAAAGAAGAGAAAAAGAAGAGAAAAAGAAGAGAAAAAGAAGAGAAAAAGAAGAGAAAAGAAGTAAAAGGAAAAGTATTCCAGAAAGATCCACAAATCACGTCTCCATATCTCTCAAAAGAACCACCCTGTGTAGAAGTCACCACTCACCAAGCAGATGAAGGCTTCTGTTTTCAGTAGAGGCTCTCAATTTACTGCCACTTACCCAGAAATTGAACAGAGCCTGTAATGTCAGACCTCTGTATTAATGAACCTGTTTTTTCTACAGCTATGGCAAGATTTGGCTTTTCTGAATATGAAGCTCCCCTTCTAAGAGAAAAAAGGAGATACACAGCCCAAAAGAAATAGAGAGCACCATGTCTAAGGCTGAATTGAAATGAATATCCTACCAAACTCAGCAAAGTATCATGTATTGGTGATGGGTTTAGCAGGTTTCAAATGTATACTTGAAAAAGAGGGTCCTTTCTGAATGCCTTAATATTTCCAGCATATCCCATAATAAGCCTAATGGTTTACCACGTAATTGCATCATTAGTAAAACGGTGTTCTTGTTCAGTTACAACTTTCTATTGGCTCAGAGAAAGGATTTCAAATTTGCATTTAAATGAAATTGAGCAAAGAGTGATAAAGGCTTCAATTAAAAGGCCACCTGTTTTTGTTAATTCATTTTTAATAGGAACAGTAAATATTTTCAGTTGATGCACTTTCTGCTGCAAGATTAGTACATTCTTCTCTTCTTTATCTCCAGTGTCAGACACCCTTCATTAGAAGAGTCTGTCATTTTCCCTGACTAAAGGAACCTGTCTCAAGCTCTATGAATCTGTTGGTACAAGACAAATAATAATGTAAACTAAAGAGCTATTTAGAAAACGCAAACAAAAACACCCCAACGTATGATCAAAGTAAATTCCGTAAATAAATTATTTCAAAAAATCAATTAGTTCGAAGGCTGGGGGGAAGCTGGTTCTTCAAACAAAGCACTCAAATCCTTTCTTCTTTACACTCTTCTTGGAGGTTACTGATCTCACTTGGGCACACTGGTATGAAACTAAAGTAATCTTCCATGTCATAATTATGTAATGCAATTAAAACTTAAGGATTACAAATCTGTAAAACACAAATCATGACAAGAAGCTTTGGTGGAGTATAAACCCAACTGGTTTTCACGGAGTATGAGCTTCAACTGGCATCTGGAAACAATTAATCTTTCTATAAAATGTCTTCCTTTGATGATAATATTTTCACTTTTTGATCTCTTATAGGTTTACAGGTCTAGTTTTGATCAGTTGCCATTAGAAACATAGCAGCTCATCTTTTATTTTTGAAATAATTTGTTGCCATAATTGCTTCTGTTTTCCATTTACTGTAACCATAACTACTAATTTGCTAACAACTGTTACACATCTGTTACAACCAAAGCTTAAAAATCCAAAATATCCACAAGAACAACTTGCAGTGGACACCCTTCATTTTGGGGATGCAGCATAAGCATTTAAATAAAGAATTGAAGCATTTAATTAGTTTGTGCTTGTTTCCTGTTAGCAGGACATCCTAGTAGTAAATAAATGGATTAAGTTTCTTGGAACACAAGCCGGGAGAGATCTTCACAGTTGCTTTTCACTCTCAGATGCCTATTTAAGGGAAACACAGGGGTCCAATCCCACTTTTAAAACTTTATCTTTGATTTAAATTATGACTGTTTTTTAATGCTATGTGGTTTTCCACAATGAAATTAACAGGGGATTATGTTTTCCATTTCTGGTTGAAAGAAGAAAGAAATTAACAGAAATGTAGATAGAAGATATTCACGTGAAAATGCAGGTTAAGGGATTTACCCCCAGTTTGTTAAAATTTAAACATTTACAGAAGAAAATAAATACTGCAAAGCTCTTTCTCTTTTCCTGTTTCCCTCTCTCGTTTCCCTTCCCCTGTATGTATTTCTGACCGATATACTCATATAATTTGTTTGTTTTCATATTTGCTGGATGAAGGAATATATCAGTAGTTTTAAATAATTGATTTCTATTTGACTCAGGTTCTACTTCTTAACTGGTAGTTGTTGCAGTTGTTTGCTTTTAATGCTTGCAAAGCTGAATTCAAAATATCTCTTGAAGTCAAGTTCAGCATGACTACATGGTGCAAATGGTTTGGACCTAATGTTCTGCCACTAAGTAAATATTTTACTACTTTTCTTTAAAGTTAAGTTTATCGGGTTTGTGTGGCAAGGCTTTAGTAGTTGGAGGGGCTACAGGGGAGGCTTTTGGGGGAAGATCCTAGAACCTTTTTCCATGTCCAACAGAGCAAATGCTCCAGCCATAAAAAAATGACCTGAACAACTTCAGAAAAAAACGGGGAGTGAGAGTATGTGAGAGAAACTCTCCCGACAGCAGGGGCAGTGCAGGAGGAGGGAGGGGCAGGAGGTGCTTCAGCTGAGGTTGCCCTGCAGCCCCTGTGCAGACCGTGGTGAGGCAGCTGTGCCCCTGCAGCCCACTGACATCCACCTGCACCTCTGCCCCGGGGACCCTGCCCACAGCAGCCCGGAGGGGACTGCCACCCTGCGGGATGCCCATGCTGGAACAAGCTCCTGGCAGGACTTGCGACCTCACAGAGGAATCTGGAGTGGCTCCTGATAAACTGCAGTCTCTGGGAAGGACTCATGCAGGACAAGTTCATGGAGAACTGTCTCCTACGGGACTGACCCCACACGGGGAAAGGAAGGAGTGGGAGGATTCTGCCCCCCTGAGGAGGGAGTGGCAGAGACAACTTGTGATCACAAGCGTTCCACGTCCCCCTGTAAGAGTTTAGAGAAGAAGGTAGAGAATTCAGGGGTGAAGCTGAGCCCAGGAGGAAAGGAGGGATGAGGTGGTTTTAAGATTTGTGTTTATTTCTCATTAATCCATTCTGATTT
Organism: Cyanistes caeruleus; assembly: GCF_971803275.1. Taxonomy (NCBI): domain Eukaryota; kingdom Metazoa; phylum Chordata; class Aves; order Passeriformes; family Paridae; genus Cyanistes; species Cyanistes caeruleus. The sequence continues at coordinate 38,562,555 of NC_141702.1, forward strand.
GCTTGGTAATGAATTAAATTAACTTTCCCCAAGTCGAGTCTGTTTTGCCTGTGATGGTAATTGGTGAGTGATCTCTCCCTGTTCTCATCTTGACCCACCAGCCTTTTGTTGTGTTTTCTGTCCCCTGTCCAGCTGTGGGGGGGAGAAATAGAGCAGCTTTTGTCAGCAACTGGTGTCCAGCCAGGGACCAGCTGCCACAGAATACTAGAGAAACTGGAAAAAAAACATATAAATGACTGATTTCAGTTCAGCTCTAAGGGTCAAAAGACTATAAATAATTACTATGCCTATAGAGAAGACTGTTTTATGCTCTCCAACCCAGTTCAGAGGACTCAGTGCTCTTTCTCTCATTCCCCTGGTAAAGCAGTATATGAGTTAATTATTGCTGTAGCTGTTACAGTTTAAATCGAATGGGGAAAAGAGACAGCATGAAAGTCAAGCTGAAGTAGTGGGAAATAGAAGCCTTTTACTCAATGGCCATCTGCAGCCCTACAATATTGACCTGATCACTGAAAAGGTCAAAACATGCTCTGTGACTGAAATGGCGAGTGCAGAAGAGTATATACTCATCTAACTCCTGTAGAATTAAATATCTATGTATATGCTCCAATTTTAGAAGTGCAAATTACTTTTATTTAAAGGTATTAAAGGGTGGACCTAAATTAATTTTTTTTCAGTAAAGAACTGGAGTCAATGAGCAGCTAGGTTTTCTGTAGTATTTACCACCTACCTAAAGGGAAAAGAATCTGTCCTATAAAAGCATAATTAGGGATATCACCAAGTGGGAAACTTGGAAACCCAAACACAATGAAGTCACATTAAAGAAACAATATTTCTATTTTAATTTGCATAAATATTTAATTTATTTTTTAAATTGCTTCTACAAATAGATTTTGGCATTTTTAACTTTTAATAGAAGTACACAGGTTTTATTGACAAGCATTTTTTTCCTCCAAAGAATGCTTTATAAACCTGTTCTGAGACACAACCCTATTATCTCAAATCCTAAATTGCTAATTTTTACCAATAGAAAAAAGTATTTTTCAGATTAAACCTCTTTTCTAAGGGAAGAAAAAAATTTATGGCTATCACATTAAATATTTAGATACTTGGATAATTGCACATTATTCATAGTGAGAATAATGAACCATTTCTCAGGAAAAAATAACTGGCAATGAACAGAATTCGTATACTTCTAATTGTGACACATATTGGCCAACAGAGGAAAACACTTAAACATCTCATTTTGCTGATTTCTGAAAGTAAATCTGAAGGATAACCTATAACTGATCATTTTAAAACCTGGAAACTTCTCTTTCAAAGAAGACTAAAGTAAGTTCAGAGCCCCATGCCTTGATTTTTGGTTAGGGGTCTTTTTGTGGTTGGTTGGTTGGTTTGTTTCTTTGCTCAGTTCTTGCATATTTTTATTTGTCTGTTTAGTTGGTTCACAACCAAGGAGTCTTGCCAGAGGATTTGAGGTTGGGCTGAGAGCACTTTTGTCGTTGATGTCCCCTAATATTAGAGCAGTGAATTTGTAATCCTCACCTGAATAACACAATGGGCTAGGAATTTATCCTGGTAGGCAGTTAGCAGGGAGCAGTGACATGACAGATAAATCTACCACTATGCAGCTCTGCCAACTGCTGCTCAGCCCATTCCATGGACAAGTTAAATGCAAATGTAGTAAGCATGGCACTGTCATTGGGTTGAGTTGTATCATTCCTTTCAGCTTCTCTGCCCTGCTCTAAATCAGTAAGGAAGCCAGAGATCACACATTACATTTAAACCACCCTTTGGGCATCTGTCCATCTCAGGAGTGATGCTAGTTAGAATTGGAAATTTAACCATACTTTTTTCTAGTTCTGATGACTTTTTGACACATCCTTGTCATGTAGAAGGTTTAAAACATCTAAAGGTTAGTTTAACATATTCTTAAATATAGTAGAATGCAGGGGGTAGGACAGGAATTTAAATATTTTGTCAAGTAGAGGTTAATGATATTATGTTCTGCTAACTATTTTTCCCTGGAAACCTTATTTTGCCCTGTCATGCTGTTCCTGTTTTAGCTCAGCTCATTGCATAAGTACCACTGAAAATCTTCAAATTGATCCAAAACATGGGTGACCCCACACTCTTCTTTGTTCATGTAGTGGGAATAACACACCAGAAGAGTTATAGTTCAGCCTGGTATTGAATTCATCAGAAAACTTTGCAAAGAAATCTCTTGCTCAGCATTAATTAGGATTAACCAGTCAGAGGTCATAGTCTCTTCTGGTTAATACCACATCTATTACCAGAAATATAAATGGATTATAAGATTAAGAATAGTTTCTGAATATGTCAAAAACATATTATATCTGAAGATGATATTTTAGTTTAAAAAAAAATGAGAAAAATGCTTTGCACACTGTTGTGTTTTTATTTTTTTAATAGAGTTTAGCTCCACTTTTTTTAATAATAGTTTAAGAAGATTTTATCTCATCATATCCCTGATCATATGTGCAGGATACCTCATACATCTAGTTTGAGATTCATCAAAGAATCTCATTATCACTTCCAAATTGTGTTGCTTTTTCAAAAAAAACCCCAAAACAACACAAAACAAAAAACTAACATTTTTCCTTCAATAATATGGGAAGTAGGTAACACAATGTCATTAAGGTCTGATAAATCTTCAGAAGCCATTAATATAATAAAGAAGAATGGATGTCAGTTACACAAGCAGTTTAACATTGATGGCTATTGTAAGACACCGTTCACTTGTACAAAAACACACTGAACCTACATTTGAAAAATTACAGGATGGAAATAAAATAAGTAAATTTTAAGCATAAAGCTATATGCAAGAAAAATACTGAACTATCTAAGCAAAGACAAAGGAAGGGAAGGTGAGCAAGAGTATGGATGGTTTAGTATGTGCACAAAAGACAGAATGTATATATAGACACAAACAATTACCTGTTTATATATATACATTCCATATAGGCAAAAAAATATGTGACTGTCATATTTTATGCTGTCATAATTCCATCATAGTTGCATACATTTTTCTTGCAGGACTAGAAAAAGTCTCAGGGCTTCAAGTTCAAAAACTCTTATAGGTAGTGTAGGACTTATTCATTACATATAGGTTGTTGCTGTTGGACATGAAATGATTCACACAGACACAGCTCAATGTGTGGTAGGAAAAAGAGCGCAATTTATTTCATGTTTCCCACATTTATAGATTCTCAACAATGACCAGGGATTGGATAAATATCCAATATATAACTATCCAAAGGTTACTACTTTCTCAACCACACTGGTTGTGAGAAATGTCTATCAAAAGACATTTCTTCAATGGAATGTATAAACATCTATGTTTATAGTTACTTTCCTGGGAGAGTGGTTAAAACTATGAAAACAAGATCAGAAGGCTTAATTCTCAGGGTGACAATAGGTGATCATAATTACACAAGGAAATTATTAAAAGTCATGATTAAAAGTACCTTTGGAAATAAAATTTGCTTCCGAGCTCAAAGAGAACTCAAAGAGAATGGAAAGATTTTCATGGAGACCTTGCCATAGTGAGCATCATTTAATATATTGTAAACAAGTCCTCTTTTCCTGTCAACTTTCAGGATGGAATATGCACAGCATTAGTCAGCTTCTGTATTGAACTATTTATTTTTCTGCACTTTTAATCAAATCCCCTTCTCCTCGACATCCTTTTTGAAGTGGAGAGGTTTCACTTTTAGCAGCCCTGACATTAGAAGAGTTGGTCTTTGCCTAATATGAAGGTCATTTGAAACTAATACATTATCTACTCTCCTGCAGCATTTGTAATATTTTTCCCATGTTGAATAATTTAAATTATTTTTAATGTGACCAAATACTTCATTATTAACACACACACACATGCGTTTAATGTATTTTTTATCTAACTTTTAATGCTAGAGAAACCTCCCTTTCCCTATTACACAAATAATTTTTTGGATAAAGAAGGTGGTTAAGCTTTCTCTCTACATAAGATTCAATCTAAAACTACTTGATACAGGTCAATATTTATACCAGTTTAGGACCACACCCAATACAGATCTAAGTCCAAAATGAAAGGAGAGGTGGATGGAAATTATGTGATCCTCGATTTATTATCCAGTGTGGAAGTGCCTATTGTGTTGGATATTGTTAATGGAATGCCAAACTGAATTTATAAAAATAAAAGGTGTGTGTGTGTATATATATATATATACATATATATATGTATATATGTATATGCATGTATATGTATGTGTGTATATATATATATATATGTGTGTGTGTGTGTATTATCTTCAGAGCCATTAATATCAGTCTATAATAGCAGGAGTTACTAAAATATTGTACTTTTCCCTGGAAATTTACAGTGAATTTTAAGTGCAAAATTCTGATGGTAACTATTAAGATATAATACTGAATTTCACTGAAAGAATAAGAGGTCTTTGTTTTTGGTATCTGGTAAAATACTCCTGCCCACTGAAGTTAATTTCCTTTCTTATCTTTATGATTTACTATCATATAACCTGTATAACTTTCTATTAAGACTTTTCTAGAAGTTGATAATTTTGTATCGATAGTTCACAATGAAGTAGAACTTATTTTGAACTTATTTCCTCATAAATTTTAATTTAAGCTAAAATAGAATTTTGCCTTACTAACACTAGTTTCCCTCAATATTTTTCAGAAAGTTTAATTTAAAATATCATTTTAAAATAACTGTAGAAAAATGATATTTAAAAATTATATACACGTGAAACTGAAAGCTTAGAGAACTGCATAACCTCTCTGAAACAGGTAGGTCTAGCTCCACCAGCTTCCCTATGTCAAAGAAAATACAGGGAAAATGGTTTTCTTTTCAGGGTTAAGAAATATTTTTATCATATTATGTACATTGTTGTGCACCTACTTATTAATGTTATTATTGCTCTTACATTAATCTTTTTGCTACCATATACTACATATTTATTGTTTTATAAGGTATTTTTCAGTTTTAATATATTCCAACATTTTTTTAAAAATCAGTTCATGCCCACAGGGCATTAATTTGAAATTTGGTCTTTAACAGACTCATTGCTAAGACGATACTTGTCAAAATTATTCAAATTATGGGATATTTAGAGTCTGCTGAACTGGGCAATGGAGAGATTTTCACCATACTTAAAAAACTTCAAAATACACCGTCTGACTGTACAAAACTAACTTAGTATAGAAAGCAAAGAATACTTTTGGTCATGATGATGACTTTGTAAATGTGCCTCAATGTTTCAGCATATTGAATGTTGGTAAAGTGAAATAATTTTTATAATTCTGAAATTGCTTTGGTGGATGAACATAAAGTAATTGAAAACTTTTGTTACACAGCTTTTAAAGCCAAATAAAAATTTTTCAATAGTGTACTTTACTGCATTATGCAATATGTGAGGCAAGCAATTAACTTCAAGCAAATATTCATTTTCATTTCCCATTAACTCTGTAGTCATAGGGATGTTCTCCAAAATTAATCTCAGGGGTACTGGTTGCAAATGATGATATGTTGTCAAAGTTCAAACTAGTTGATTGTAGTATAATTTTTTCTTTCTTCAAATACTCCTAATTCAGTTTCATTGATGTTCTGAAATAATCAGGCAAACTGCGGTGTTACTCTCTTTACAAGTGTGCATCATGGAACAATGATCTCAAACTTCATTGTGTTTCTGCTAGATATGGGGCAAAATATACAGTTTTCAGCAAATTAACTGGAGTTTCTTCATACTAGAAAATGTTGATATATTGTTTTCAATGCACAAAGTTTTTGCTTTCTTTCATTCTGTGGATTAATCTTGGAAAATTACAGCATCTGACTTTTTAATCCTGAAATTAAAATTAGGAAATATTATTGGCAGATTCTGTTCCTTCTGCTCAGTTTTCTTATTTTTAATTATTACTAACAAAAAAATCTAAAATAATCTGTTCCTATAAGGTATAGTAGGATTATTGTTAATGTGGAACTGCTTGACCTATTTCCTTGCCTCATTACCTACATTACCAGGAATGCAAGATTCACTATTTGCAATAAAACATATGAGCAGCATAAACAGAAATAATTTTCTGTTTGCTGTAGCTCCTAATATACCTTTTTTTCTTGCACTTTTTTCTTTAATAGGGGTTTCATATGTCTGTGCTTTCATTCCAAATATGTAATTTTGGCACACTAAAAATGAGAGTGGTAGGGGTTTTTTTGCTTGTTATTTGCGCGGTATATAATTTTGTTACAGACTCAGTGTTTATATTAGAGACCACATTACACACAAGGCATGGATGGCCAGATGCAGAGCAAACCTGCCACAGAAGCACAGTCTTGTTCTAATCAGAGCAGGTTTTTCTTCAAGCACTGTGACAATGTGCTTCTGAGACCAACAGCAGAAAATGGGAGGATTTAGGCTGTGTCCCAGCCACCTCAAAGTGATGAAGTAATGCTCATGTGCACTGAGGACAGACAGGCCCCTTTGGCATAAATTAAAGTATAACTCGATTTTAAAGCTTTGGGTTCAACCCAAAACCTTTTTAACCATATGACCCGTCTAGGTCTTCTGAGGCTGTGCTTGTGGTAGCAGTTCTGTCTTGTCAAAATCTGAATTTTAACAGCATCTACAGTTTTTATTGTAGCTGTTGTTATCCTTGAAACTCTGCTCACTGTTGGTTTTAGATATTTTCATTTTCAAGAGGCTTTCCCATACAGATATTGTTAAGTGAGTAGATACACTCACTAGGCTAAAAAAAAACAAACAAAACTTTCATTTTTTTTTTTCTGAGGTCCTTTATAGTTGAATGGGAAAACCTGACAACAATGCAGGGTTAGATCCAGCTGCTGTCTGTGTAGAGAAGAGCAGTATATTGTCCCAATGATATCAGAGGGCCAAGAATATTTCTCAATGACACGAGCTATGGGGTAGGGTACGGTTCTCTCCCTTGTGCAGTGGCCATTGCTCTTTCCCCTGTTCCCACACAAACAACAGAAACACATTTTTCAGAAACACATTGCTGAGTATCCATTCAAATATAAAGCAAATAAAGAATTCACTGGATAAGGAAATGCAACTGTGGTGATTTTTCAGCTTAGGATTTGAAAATCATGTAGGATATTTGCATCTCTTCTATGTGTTCAGATGAGTCAATATACCACTAGAATCATTAGCAAGCTTGCATGTGTGAAACTATGATTTTTTTTTTTATATCAATATGAGGACAAGAAAGACCGAAATAGTGATCTGTGTCACAGGAACTAAATATCCATTAGGATATTTATGACCTTTTTTTTTTTTTAATACTCATTATCCTGTCCTACTTTTAATCTTTCTAAAATATATTCATTATGAATTATGAGATTTTTTTTGTCATTTTCCAAGAATCCTAGCACAAGATGTAGGCTCCAGCTTGGTCCCTTTTAGCTTCATGATACAAAGATTAAAGTTATGAAGCCCACAAAAGGGTATCTTTATCCAGGCAGGAATTTTATCCTATATTACCAAATGTACAAAATACTAAGAATGGAAAACCATCTTCCACTCTGAATTACCAACAGCAATATTTAGAATTACAGTCATGTTCTGCAAATATAAGTGTTTCTATAACAATATATTTTAAGTAATCTTTAGGGGTTTTTGAATGTGTGCTTTCTCTTTCCCTAAACTTAGATTTTGAGAATTTTATCTAAAGGAAGTAAATTATATCAGTAACTCAGTACAATATGTTTTTTCACTTTGCCATTTATTTTGTAATTCTATTGTTCTGAGTTACACATCTAAGATGTCCTCTATCCTCTAATAATTTATAATTTATCAAATGTATCAATTATCTATTTATTATTCATTACTTATTTATAACAATTAAGAGATTTATTAAAGTCAGCAGTGTGTGCTTGTGGCCAGGAAGGCCAGAAGTGTCCTGGGGTACATCAAGAAGAACATTGCCAGCAGGTTGAGGGAGGTAATCCTGCCCCTTTGCTCAGCCCTGGTGAGGCACATCTGGAGTGCTGTGTCCAGCCCTGGGCTCCTGGAGAGATGTGGAGCTCCTGGAACAGGCCCAGCAGAGGGTCCAGACTGAGGGAGGGATGCCAAGCAATAGGACAAGAGGCACTGAGCAGAAGGTAATGCACAGAAATATTCACAAGAATATGAGACAGACCTTAATTGTGTGGGTGTCTGAGCACTGGAACAGATTGCCCAGAGATATTACAGAGTATCCCTCATTGAAGATATTCAAGAATCACAATCCTGTGCTCTAAAATGACTTGCCTTCAGCAGGAAGGTTGGATCAGATGTCCCACTTTGATCCCTTCCAACCAGACCATGTGATTCTGTGATTCTTTAAATAACAGTTGCCTGTAGCCTGGAAAGATCTTCCTAAAATCTGTGAAAAAAAAATCCCAGAACTTTAGGGCCCTGATTTTTAGCACAAAGTACACAGCATTCCTAGCTTTTCTGGGAGGTTTCCAAGAAACTGAAATATTCAGAGCTTTTCAAAATCACCATATTGTTGATTTACTCTTGAATTCTTTTGATCAAATTGACAGTGATGGAGTAGAAGCTTTGTTGTTGATAACATATTGAGATATGTGTTTTAAATTTAATTAGGGCAGCTTGCTGAAAACTACAGATAGTGGGTTATATGAATTTCATGAAAAAAATATAAGTAAGAAATAAGGAATAAAAAAAAAACCCCTGTGACGTTCTCATTCCTTTGTCATGAAAAATCATCACAAAAAATTTGGAGGTTAAATGAAAAACAGATTAAAGATAAAACCTTGCTACCGAAAAAAAGCCCAACCAACCTCCCCCCCCAAAAAAACCCAAAAATCTAAGGAAGGGAATGAAATATCAATCAAATAAGTGATCACATGCATTAAGACCGTAGTGCTTAGTTACGAAATACTGAGGAACCCTCCTAGAGCATATCAGATAATGTAATGAGGTTGATAATGAGGAGAAAATAAAATATATATTTCAAAAGTACAGAACTATGTTTCTTCCATAAAAATAATTAAAATATGCAAGTAAACATTTTTAAAAGCCTAAAAGTCAGCATTTACAATACTGACCAATATTTTACTATTAAGGAAGGACTTGTGTTTTGAAACTTTGAAATCAGAAGTAATTTAGAGTTTCAGTATATGAAATAATGAAATTGTTCTCTAAATTATTTTTCCCTGTGTAGTTTAAATATACATTTAGAAAGGCACTTAATCCCTTCAAAATTAATGATAGGAGTACAACTGGAATGGTGTTTCATACAAGAAGCAGCAACCTGTGTTAAGATTCCCCAGTGGTGCTGGAGTGGGGAAAAATCAATTATCTCATGAAAGAAGTCCCTTAAATCATCAGGTTGAGCGAGGTACAGCTTAGATGGACTAGAATGGGTGTGTGGACCTGTCTGAAATTCTATGGAGAGGTGTTTCTTGGAAGACTTGTCAGTGCTTGTCACTCAACCTCTTATTGACAACTCTGTGTCCTTCTTTAAATGTGCTCTTTAACCTATTTGTTAGGGTTGGAAGTGTAGGTTTTAAGTAATTAGTGAAAGGAGTAATTTCAGTACAGATTTTCTCTCCATGGATATTCCAAGTGTAGGAATATTGCACCAGGAAATTAAAATTTTGCTGTTGTTGCTTTTTAAATGGATACTGCCCTAAGAGCTCTGTTTTGACAATTCAAGGAATAAGTTAAAGGATGGTGAACTCAGAAATTAAGTGGGGAATGAGTACTTTCAGAATGTCAGTCAAGGCTGGGCATAAAATAGGACCCAAATTGTCATGGAGAGTAACTATGAAAAGCACTAACTCTTCTCCAGACTAAAGCAGCACAATTATCCACACAAAAATGTTCCTGAGCATACAGAGAAACTTGTGGTATTCATACTGAAACCTGAATAGCAGTAGAATCAGAATTTTATTTTTTTTAATTAAGCAGTAGTTTAGCATAGTTTTTAAGATAATCATTAAACACAGTGAAATGTTTTAGAGATATGAATCCTTTGGGAAAATTTTCTCCTTTTCTGAATAGTTTTGCCCATCATCCTACTGAGCCAGCCAGATCAGTGAATAGTTCTCAATATCACTGGTAACATTTCTAGAATTCCCTCATGTTGTCTTATCAAAGCATTTTAGAGGTAAATCACATGTATTATGGGTGTAAAAAAAATACTTAAGTGCTGCAATTTTCCATGGCTTGATTTCTTCTGAAATTCTTCTTGTATTTGCTGTACCATGTTCTGCATACTCCTTCTTTTTCCATATGGACAACAATTCACAGAATCACAGAATAAACTGGCTTGAAAAGGACCCACAAGGATCATCGAGTCCAGTTCCTGGCTCTGCACAGTTCCATCCTCAAGAGCCATACTATGAGCCTGAGCATATCATCCAAACACTCCTTAAACTCTGCCAGGCTGGTGCTGTGACCACTTCCCTGGGGACCTGTTCCAGTACCCAACCACCCTCTGGGTGAAAAACCTTTTTCTAATGGCCAGCCTAAATCTCCCCTGACAGAACTTCAGTCCATTTCCTTGGGTCCTGTCACTGTCACCACAGAGCAGAGATCAGTGCCTGCCCCTCCTCTTCCCCTCACGAGGAAGCTCTAACTGCATTGAGGTCTCCCCTCAGCCTCCTTTTCTCCAGGCTGAGCAGACCAAGTGACATCAGCCACTCCTTAAAAAGCTTCTCCTCAAGTCCCTTCACCATTTTTGTTGCCCTTCTTTGGGTGGTCTCCTATAGCTGAATGTCATTTCTATGTTGTGATAGCCAAAACTGCCCCCAGCACTGGAGGTGAGGCTGCCCTAGCTCAGAGCAGAGCAGGACAATCCCCTCCTTTGCCCGGCTGGCCATGCTGTGCCTGATGCACCCCAGGACAGGGTTGTCCCTCCTGGCTGCCAGGACACACTAATTCATCTGGGACTGCTCCTGATTCCTTTATATACACATTCTTCCTTTCCTTTCTATTTTTGTTGTCTTTTTATGGGTTTGTGTCTCTTTTTTCTTTTCCATATTTATCACTTCTCCTTCATCCAGACAATTCTTGTGATATTTGTACTAGAGTTGACACTAAATGATATACAACAGTCAAACTTCACTTGAAATTCAACACTGAATACTTCTGAGATGTGCTCTGCTCATACTAACTCAGTGCTATTGATCAATGACAGCAAAGAACTGTAGAACAAAGGGAGATGAGGGGGTGACAGAAATCCTACAGAACCCCAGAAGAAAGCTTCCTACAGACACATGAGACATTCAGTGCCAGTGAGCCCAGGTCACTATAATGTGTATTTCTAAAACTGACTTTCATATATATAGGCACAGAGCTACAGGTCTTACTGAGTAGAAGTCTTAGCAAACAAGCAGAGAGTTACATGGTGGTTATTACAATCATCCATAAGCAGAAAAAAAGGGTCAGCAGTATTTGTCAGAATATTCTACTGTATATTCTACTATATTTCATTTCAAAAATGATATTGATTCTCTAGGGATAAAAATATATTATTAGAGTTTAAATATTTCTCTGTGTTCCTTCATATATTACCACTTCTGCTAAGTTTATAGGTATTTTTTGAAACTATTTTAAATGAACCATATTCTTTGAGTGCCTACTAAACAGTGTGTAATATTTTCACATGAAAAATTAGATCCCCATACTGAGATTATTCTGTCTCAGCTCATGGTATGTATTGAATTTATAACTGCTTTTTTTTTCTGTCAAGCTTTTTCCCAATAATGAGTATTAAAATGATTATATGAAAATAAATTGCATTACACAGTATTGTAATGTTTTCAAAGTTGACATTACATTAGTCTAACACAGGTCAATTTTCTTTGGCCCTCTAATAGCATGGATAATACCTTGCTTTGTGGGTGTTTTTGCTCTTGTTATTTCTGATTTTCTCTTTTTTCCTGGAAGAAATGTGCAACATTTCCCGGCACACATAAATAAGATCTGTTTTTAGATTGTACTGCGGGCACCATGTCTAGGTTTACTTCAGCCGCTAAATCTAATAAACATCTACTGGGATAGTAATTTTTAAGTTCAAGTTCAATATCAAACATGTCAGCAGTGCACTTAGCAAGAAGCAGGGCAGCAGTTTGAAGAAAATGCAGATCCAGTCACCAGTAATTTTTATCAAATTATAAACCCTTGTTAGAGTGCTGGGATTTCATCAGCTAACATTACCAAAATAAAAGCAATCCTTCTGCAGGAGGTGATTGCTTTTCTTAGGCATAGGTAGATTAAACATCAATTCATTTACATACTTTTGACACACGCTCTGCCACTCACATCTTCATTATCTGCATTTGTAAAATGAATGCTACCTTTTGCCTGGTATTATCAGAAAGTTTCACGCTGATCAGAAATGGACTGGCATTAATATTTATTTTCTTATATCTACTGATGTCATTTTTCATTCAAGTTTTTTTGTTGTTTTTTTCTGTAAAATAATTGCTGATGACTTGAAAAAATATTAATTATATTTAGAGGTGTGTAATACTGTCGTTTAGAGGGATTTGTTCTGCAGTAAGATACCAAATGTCTGTGTATATTTGGCAGGTAGATTAAAGATAGTGAACTCATTTTTCAAACAACACAAATTATTTCTGGGCTATTATTAGAGAAAGAAGTAAAGGATGTCCTGTTTTAGTAAGTCAAATACAAAATTTAAGGCATTAAAATTTTGGTGTGTTGATGAATCCTGAAGTTACCCTGTTGCACTACAAATCTATCAAGTTCTGAGTTAGGTAAAAGTTTTGATGTCTAAATTCAAAACAACTCCTAATCTAGTTTTCTACCCAACCTGGACTAGATTCAGAAAGTGTTTTCAGCAGTCACATTATGACCTGTCTGGAGTCTTCTGGCTTGAAGAACCTTTCAAATGAGGAGGGACTGAGAGAGCTAGAACAGATCATCCTGTAAAAGAGAAGGTTTAGGGTGATTTTAAACTGTATTAATACTTGATGGGAGGGAACAAAGGATCCAGGTTCTTCTCAGCAATGCCCAATGCCAGAACAAGGGGAAGAGGGCAAAGATTAAAATCCAGGAAATTCTACCCAAACACAAGAAATGACATTTTACTTTGAGGGTAGTAAAACACTTTGTTTTCCCAGAGAGGTTGTGGAGTCTCCATCCTTGGAGATTTTCAAAACTCAATGGAACATTGTCCAAGGCTTCTAATTAACAAGAATAATGGGACTGGGCTGCTTGATTTTGAGATGTTCTCTCCCACCTCAGCTATGCTGTGAGTCTGTAATATACCCATACCCTCACACACCCCAGGAGACAGTATTTCCAATAGCCTATATCTAACTAAAATATGGAAGACTTCTGTGTGAAGTACTCACATCTGATTTGCCTGGAGTTCTGGACATGCATGACCCAGGTGTGATACTTGCTCCTGAGAAATATACTAAAATTGTGTTTATAACATATTCCAAATTGGATTTTCCAGTTTGTTTATTTGTTTATCCTTCCCCCTGAAGCTCTTCCCTGTGTTTCAGTGGCTATAGTCTGCGTATCTAAAGCAATGAAAGAATAATTAGTTACCTACGCATTTTAGATGTGAGCTCAAAGAAGAAAAATACTTAATAGACTGCAGAAGGTAATCTTAAATTCTGTATATCTTCTCAGAATTTCCTCTTAAGTAGCTTAATTTTTCACTAATGATACCAATATATAATAATGCACCAAACATCTGCAATATTGCTTAAAAATTGTTTGCTATCTACAGTGGGTGCATCTACATCACCACCACTTTTATATTTTCATGTTCAGCTTGCAAAAGAGTCAAGATATGGCTCAGTACTGAGGCTTTGAACTGCTTGTGAAAGATATTTGCTTTCACTAGGCCATTACATTAATATGACTTAGCTGTTGGGGATCAATTACTTAATTAAAAAAGATTTGAGACATCTTGTCCTGTAATCATGACACCTCCCTTTAGTCTCTTTTCTTCCAGTCTTGACAGGGCTAGAGACTATGACATAGGTTATCATTTTCTTAGGTGATGTGAATAATATTTCTGCCTAGCTCTTTTTATTTCTTGTCATTTCCTTCAAATACCTGGCTAAACTAAGCAATCTTCTCCCATAAACAGAATTTGGGTATGCTTATGCTTCCCAGAAAATCGACTGGAAAAAAAAAATCACTAAAAAAAATATGGCAGAAGCTCAGAATGACTGAAGTATGAAGTAGGAAAGGACCTCTGGAACTAACCTAACTGCAAGATCCCATGCTGAAGACAAATAAAACTAGTGCTGGTTGCCCAAGATCTTGTCCAATTCATTTTGACTATCTCCAAGGACTTTGTCTTCTCCAGGCAAACTGTTCCAGTGCATGATTGTGCTAAAAATGCTGTTTTCCTTATCCAGTGTTCCTCAAAGAACAGTTTGGGTTGGGTTTCTTTTTGTTTTTTGGGTTTTTTTAACATCTTTGTATTTCCAAATCTATTTGCACTTACAGAAATATGCAGCTATGTTTCCCCACAACTTTGAAATAAAATTTCATCACTAACCAATGCTGTTATTCTTCAACCTGTCTTAAACTAAGTGGAGGAACAAATTTTTTTTTGTGCTCAGAGTCCTGAACCCAAATCCAGCTTCTTACAAAATGAATTATATTTTCTGTTGCAAATCAAATTTAATAAAGCTATTAGGAAGGGTATCTTTTGTGCTGCCCTTAAAACTTGCAGGTAACTTTCAGATGTGTCCTCCCTCCTGATGCAAATCTGTGTAACTTCTGATGAGTTAATATGATTTTTTCATATCTTTTTCTTTATTCTCAGGAGTGCCTAAGGCTGAGCCATGGGTAAACGGCACTGATTACAGCTTCAGTAACCTGTCTTGGTCCACCCCTGTCAGCTTGATAAGTCAAAGTCATTTCACTCCTTTGCTTTTCCTTTGGTTGAAGTTACAAGTCTCTTATTTTAAAGTCTTTAGAGGAAAAAAAAAAAAAAAAAAAAGAGATAAAAATAA
Source organism: Cyanistes caeruleus (assembly GCF_971803275.1). Lineage (NCBI taxonomy): Eukaryota > Metazoa > Chordata > Aves > Passeriformes > Paridae > Cyanistes > Cyanistes caeruleus. The sequence goes on from NC_141702.1 coordinate 38,577,559, forward strand.
AAGGTAATGTTTTTTATCCTATGAAAGAGAGATTTTTCACAGGGATTTGTGTTTTAACTTTCTTCACGCTTTCTTGAAACTAATTTTTCTATGACTGATGCTTCCGAATTGTCTCTCTACTAGTTCATATAGAAGGTTTCTCTTCTGCTGCTCTGCCATGGAGAAGAGTTTAAACTTTCTCAAAACTTCAATAAGAATAATCTCCCCTAGCTGTAGAAGTCTACATCAAGAGTAAGTAAACTGTTCTCTAAGTGTACTCCATTCATAACAAACCTGGCATTAGCAATATTAAACCCATACTATTTATGACATAACATTGGCATAAGAGTGAACAAGGTTATTCCATAGATTTCTTCAACAGATTTCTGTTTCAGGAAGATACAATGGGCTCATGTAGATCTTACACAAAAGTCTCAGCATAAATAAATATCTTTAAGAATTTTAAATTGGTATGGTAAGTCCTAATGCCTGAGACAACAACATTTTTGTGGTGTCCTGAAATTTATGCTATGGAACTAAAAGTACAATAGTGCCGACTTGCCAAAATAGAAATGTGAAATTCAAACAAGAGAAGAATACCATTTTTATTACAAGTTATTTATTTTATTTATATATGCAATATATTATTCTATAATTATATATAATATTATAATATATAATTAAAGTTATTTATTTATTTATGAATTTTCTTCCTCTCATATACTACTAAATATATAATATCAAACAGAGCAAAATAATTTATTGCATATTTTATTTTTCTTTATCAAACTTAGAAAGTAAGAAGCTTCACAGAAGTCCCAGCCATCATGGAAAATGAGTATAAGTATAAAAATAAACCTAAATTTCTGGGGTTTATATCAGATAGATTATTAGTAGAATGGTGAAGACCATCTAGAATAGAAATTATAAGTTACCTTTATATAATTCCATGAACTAATTTGGGAATAAATTGATCCTAGTCTGCCAGGATTTATTTCTGGAAAGGGAAGCAGCAGGAAGATTTTAGTGGTTTTGTCAAAATAAAATATTCTCTTATCTTTCCTAGCCCAGAAATTTTCTTCACACAGCCCCTGTGAGACCCAGATGTAAATATGAACATAGATAGAAACCATCTGTAGAAAGAAAATATCTCAGTGTTTCAAATAGATTTAAAAGGACTTTAGTGTTTATAGGTAAATGTATGCCTCTGTGCTGAGCTGGACTAGGTAAGGAAGGAAATCCTTATAAAATCCATGATAAAACATAAAAGAGCTTTTTCAGCATTGCCTACTGAAAAATATATTGCATGAAACTTTTCCAGCTCTTCAGAAAGTTGCAGAAAGTGTGCTTTAATTCTGTTGCTTTTCATTAAATGAGCTTATATATAAAGACATCCATTAGTACTCCTGGACACCCTGAGAGATTTTGCAATGGAAGTCAGAAAGGGGATAACAAACATCAAACAATATAGCACAAATGATATGGAAGAGACAAAAAAATATTTATAAACAAAAATGTTTTTAAACAATTATGTCCTTGCTTAGTAAAATAACCAAATGACTGACTGTGCAGTCAGTGCATTTTGGATGTCAGCAGGCCTATGCTGTTTCAAATCAAATAGGCTACCCATTTGCAAAGCTGAGGGACTTACTTTGAAAGCACTTTAAGTAATACAATTCTTTTGTATTTTTTACCACATTTTTTACTACACTTATATAAAAATATATTCAGACAAAGAAGGTTGTCCTATGTAATTTGAAACTTCAAAGATAAAATTATGCTCCAATAATGTCTATATCTATAAAGAATTAATTTCCATTGCTTCCAGATATTTTGGGAAAACTTCTAAGCCTAATATCACTGTATTTATATAGAAAGAAACAGGCAACTTCAGAGGCATTGAACTCAACATTGTAATATTGTAGGCAGGGCTTCATTTATAACCTCAAGCTTTAAACTAAAGTTTCTCTACTGGATATGTTTTGCAGACAATGGAGAGGGAGCATCTGACCTCCAGAGGGTGATTAATCTTTAACAAACTACAAATTGCCCTTAGATACTGCCTTTTTTATTCCATAGAATGTGAAGCAGTTATGTTGTCCGCTATTGAACTCTTTGCCTATATAACAAAAAACAGTAATATAACTTTCAGGTAATAGAACCATGGATGACTTAATTGATCAAAGAGAAGCATCAGAGATTGTTGAATGAAAATTTCAAAAAGTTTTCTCACTCTATTGAAGAAAGCTTATTTGAGTGTGAAATCATTCTTACAGAATATTTCCTGCTGTTATACATTAAAACACAGCTATTATACTGCCTGCTTAGAAGACCATACATTGTTTAATTTAAAAAAAAATCCTTTAATAAATAAAACACAGTTGAAGGAAGAGATCTATTGGTTTAATAACTTTTTTTCATTCTTTTAAGAGAACTTCAAATTAACAGTTTCAGATCTTACAATTCTACATTAGGTATCTGGACATCATAAGGGAGGGGAAAGAAAGAAAAAAAGACAAAAGATACCTCTAGAAACAAAGAGAAAATAGACAAACCAAAGAGGAAGAAACATTGCTATCCAAAGATTTCAATCTTTCAACCTTTAAATGAAAGCCTGTCCCATATAGAACAAAACCATGGGCTGAGCTTTTACGTCTGTGAGGCTAGAAGGCTTGCTGAGTTTTGTGAGTTATAGGACTACAAGGATAAGTTCTGAAAAGAAACCTGAAACATCCTAGACTTCTCTTTTTGATTAAAAATCTGTGATTTCAGTCTAGTGTATGTTTGTTTCCTGTAACATATATGGGATAAGTAGGACTGAAAATAAGCCTAAATTTCAGAGCTCTCAATCAAGGATCCAGAAATTCAATTCATATCAAGGAATTAGCACTTCTCACCCCTCGTTGATTTAAAATAAGAAAAATGAATGTAAACATTGAATTAAGGAAAAGGCATTCTTAATAAACTTCAATATATTGAAGCTTGTGAATTAAATATAATCATTGATTAAAACTATAAAATAGGTCAGGAAAAATAATTAACCAGAGATAATAAATTGATGCCTAATATTTTTCCTTCATGAGATGAGGTTTTCTTTTAATAAAAAATATTTACTTGAATAGGATTTCAAAACAACAATAAGTTTTTTTGGTTTTTTTTAAATAACACACATCTGAGAATATTATCATATATGGAATGATACCTCAAATTATGTTGTGGGCTTCTTTAAAATTATATTGCAATTCAGCATATTTGGATCCTGAAATAAGAGTTTGTTGTTGTGTTTGTAATATGTTAAATCCTTAAATTTAAATCAGTTCAGTCTGTGGTGGGCTACGAATTAGAAATAAAAATGTTTATTCCCATCTCAAATTATTCAGTGGACCCGTTTTGCTAGTCATCAGCCTTATCCTGCAAATCCTGTGAGAGCATTGCTCTCCACAAAGCCCTTGGAACTTATCAAGTTGTAGTGTTAATAATGGGAAGAATCAGTTCTCATCAGTTCTCCAGGCCCCTCAGTTCTCCAGCTGGTGTGCAGCTGAACCTCTTACTTAATCTCTTATGAAAACCCAGATGGGATTTGGACTGTGCAACGTCTGCCACCATGTGCCTTTATAGATGGTGGCTCATGACATGCAAGTATCCATATCCAAAGAAGATTATAGAAGAGAATAAAGAAACTGTAACATCTTTTTGCAACTCCATATCCCAATGATCATGAAACTTGAGGTGTTATGCTATAAGGTGGCAAAAGTCAGCAGAAAGTGGTTTCTCTATGTCTGTGATAAGGCTGGAAAAAGGACAAATCTGAAAACATAGTTCTAGGAATTAGTGAAACTTACTGCCATCAAAATCATGACCTTTTTCCTGAATTTTTTATCCAAGACTACTCTTGAAATCTATATTTTTAGTAATATATTTTGAATATTAAAATCATAATCTTAATCTCATAACTGAATCTCATCTCAAATATTTGCATTAAGGTGAACTTAATTGCCATCAAGTGCCTAAAACAAGATCTACCTTAAAAATTAAAGAAGCCTAGACAAATAAGACTCATATACCAAGTGTATATTAAACTTTTGTTAGAGTTACTTTTACATAAATATTAAAATTATTATCCTGAGTATGTAAATATTTTCTCTGTTCATAACTTTCCCAGTATAGTCCTGTACGATTATTCTGTAAACTCAGCAAGCTAAACAGTTCATGCATGAAAGCAGAAATTAGAAGAAAACAAAAGTCTTAGTTCAGTTAAGGTATTTTGCATAGCCTTTATTAAGATGACATCCTAATGTAATAGATTTAGGGGCTTGGTCATTAAATGGCTTTTGAAATTCTATTCTTTTGCTTGAATCAAAGTCTCTCAACAAATGCACAAGTAGTTGCAATGGTTACTTTATCAACCATAAACAGCTTTACCCTGTTTTTATCTTGTTGCACTTTTGTTAAAAAGACCAGTATTCAACACAGGAAGGATGGGTTTCAGTCAGAGAGTGAAATACCTAGGTTTGCATGTCTATTGATGTGCATGTAGGATTTAGTTGCTTAAGCAGAGGCATCTAATGATGTTTGAAACATCCTCATGTAACCCACCTGCTTTCTAGTTCTTGTTCCAGAAGCTATGGATCTCCTTCACTTATTGTGATATAACTGCCAGCCCTGATTATTTGCTCAAAATATATATATACATGATATTCACAAGTTATTAAAATGGTACTAGATGCATAAGCTTTAGCAACTGAACATCATTCTAGCTGTCAGTATTTGAAAAAACTGAGAACATCAGCAGAGTAATTCAGCTCAGCTGAATGTAAACATCTAAGATGTGATTCAGTTATTTATCCATAAACCTTTACTGTCTTTTAAGATAAACCTGCAGAAGATAGATGTCCTTTAAGAGGGACAGCTAGAGGCCAACCACAGTATCCTAAGACATCTGAAACTATCCAACTGGTGTTAGGTAATTGGATTTCCTATTATAGGATTATCTATGAAGACTTTCAAAATCCTGGAACAATAACTGCCAAAATATCAGCCAATATGGCAATGATGTCACAAGAAGGACCTCACATTAGAGTCTTCCTGAATTTTGCTCCACTCTGCTACAATGAACAAAATTAATTATGTTTCCACTACTAGAGCAACATTAGCCTTTATATGTTTAGGTTTTTTTGGTCCAAGTATATCATCGCTAGTGAACAGAAGTTTGATTTACAGTCCAACACAAAAAAAACCCATGAAATAATATGGTCCTACTCCTACTCTCAAAACAAAGAACAATGATCTGTGTTGCAAAACACATTGCTTAATACTGTTCTGCAAATTATATGGATTCTTGGAAGATGCATACTAATAAAGTACCATTCCTGTACTGCAAAGATTTTTAGCCTGCATTCATGTTTTATTTTGAACATTTAAACATTACTCAAGTTTAACGTCTGCTTTTCAATTGATTCTAGTAAGCTTCATGACAAAGCAAATAAATCTTTAAGAGTTTGCTTACTGGAATGACTCAGTTGTAATTTTAATGGGATTGTGCAAATGGACAGCCTTTCCCACAAGCAATATGCCTCTGGAGTGTGGTCCATCTTTGACATAACACCACAAACACCACGATGAGCTGAAGGGTGATTCTACTGAAGAAGGAGGACACAAAACACACTGGTATGCACCACCGTGTGCTTCAGCCAGTGTAAATCAGTGAAGCCAATTTAAGTTAGTGAATCCTTACCAATCTACATTAGCTAAAACCCTGCCCCTGCATTTTCTTCTCAACAGTCCTGAACATCAACATTGGTTTTAGTTTCTTATGAAACTCTATATTATAATAAAGTACTTACGTATGTTTAGCCAATCAATTTGCTGGGTAAATGGAATAGGCTTAATGCTGTAATTGTGCAATTAGAGTTATTTGGTCTGTGTAGAGCTAGCCATTCTTAGATTAGCAGATTGATAAGGATACAAAGAGAAGGCCAAAGCATTTTTTTAAACTGAAACTTTATTTCATTATCATGTAATTGGATTAGGTTTTATTTTATTATTCCATATTTCAGTGGGTATGATAAATTTGAGGTACCCTGACAATGATGCTCATACTAGGATTTGCCTTGTCTAAGGTTTATCTGGGGTAATGTTTCTGTCCCAAGATTTGGTTTTGGAGCACAGCATTTGGAACAGCCCAAATATAACATTTACTGTGGAATCAAATATATTGTGCTTTACTGGTATAACTTTAGCACTTAAGCTTTTGTGTAAAAGTTCTGATGCACTGTAATTTCTAACTTCAGAAGAAAATGCAAACGGATGCAAAGATTACTGTTAAAGATCTTGCTTTCCTTTCTGTTGCTTTGCTATTCTTAACAGAATTAAACATGCTTATGCTAAACATGAGAAAGCATGGGAAAGAAATATTTAGAAAATATAAAAAGTATTCAGCAATTATCTTTTATTTCTATCAATAATTCTTTCCTGTGTAGGAGGACTATGCCACAAAATATAAATAATCTCTTTTACATTAATGAATAATGGGATTCTTGTTATGTTTATCACTGCTGTCTTTTTAGTGGTGTATGAGCAGTAAAAGAAGTTAATCTAATTATAGGTATTTATTAATACCTATAGGAGGATATTAAACAACTCCTGGATAATGGTATGCAATTATCCCTGACATTAAATTGTTTGAACAATACAAGTGATACCTTTGGCCTGAGCCAACTGCAACAAAATTCCTGGACGTTGTTTGCAATTTAACATTAACCAGGAATATTTCTGAGTATACAGTTTGGATATGGCCACTCTCTTTTAAGGCTAGGTTATGCTGGTTGGCACAAAACATCTGAAAATGGTCCCAGGGACAGTTTAATTTATTAGGCTAGATATAAACTTTATGTCTTCCCTAAATTGTTAATATATTTCTTTTTTTCTGTTTCAGAGTGTTTTTGGTTTTTTTGTTATAACAAAGATCTACTTATGCCAGTAGGTTATTTCTGACAGTGGTAGTATCAATGCTGAAGGAGAGAGGGAAAGAGGTTGTTTCCTGGTAAAAGTTCTCAGCTTTTTAAAACCTGAGATATGACCTTTGAAGAAAGAGATTACACCCATACAGTTCCTGAGGCTGTACAGTTCTTTCTTGAACCCATGCTGCAGTGTCCTGTCACAGTGCACTCTGCAATACGTGTGCACTCTATGCCTAATTTGTTCCAGTGGTCCATTACAGTTTCATCATGTCCAACTTCCTCTTTTGTGCCAAACAGTGATGGCTCTATCCCTGTATGGTGGGCTGACCCTGTCTGGATGCCAGGTGTCCAACAAAACCAAACTATCACATCCCTCCTCTGGAAAAATGGGGAAAAATACAACAAAGGCGTTGAGATAAGGACAGGGAGAGATCACTCGCAGCTATCATGGCTAAAACAGACTCAGCTTGGGGAAACTAGTTTAATATATTAGTAAATAATACATTACCTACTATATAACTCAAATCAGAGTAGGATAATAAGAAATAAAAAAAAAAAGCTTAAACACTCCATTCCTTCCTGGGCTCAGCTTCACTCCTGAATTCTCTACCTCCTCCACCTCATCAGCTCAGGGTAGGGGGAATGTGAGTTATGATTCCATTCATCACACATTCTCTCTGCTTCCTCCTTACACTCCTCCCCTGCCCCAAAATGGGGTCCCAGTCTGTTCACTACCTTCTCACATGAAAGAGTACCATAAAACTGTTTGTTCTATTCTGTTTTCAGTTCTGTACCCATGGATATGCTTTCAGACACATACTCACAAATTAATCACAGCTCAACAGACTGTTGAGCTACATATGCAGAAATGTTTCCTTCCATAGAGAAAAACAGAGCACCAGCTGCAACAGAAAGGACTGTTTTAATTTATAGCCTATATTTTAATTTATATCCTATATTTTAATTTCTATCTCTTTAGAAGAGAAAACAATGAGAGAAAATAGATTCCATGTCTTTAGGTGATCAGAGAAAGATTAAAGAAACTAACACTAGCTACTTTAATGGACAGTGTTTCAAGCATGAGAAATCCAGTACTTTGATTTTCTTTGATAATACTAATTCTATCATGAGATTTAAGAAAGTGCTGCACACCATGGATTAAAGTGAGTCTAATCAAGCTTAGAACATGCAAAAAACCAACAATTTCTGTCTTTATGCTACTTAATATCTGCTTATTAACAGGGGTTTATATCAAATTTCAATTACACATGTTGAGTGATTTCTACCAACCATTAATTCCAAAAAACAATGACCCTAACTTGATATGTTTCTAATATCATTCTCTCTCTCTTCTCTTAAGCGTGGATTCAGTTCCAAAAGTAAACTTTTTTTTGTTTCTTCTGTGTGTAAGCTTGTTATGCTTTTACTTTGGGTACTTGCTGTTTACCTTCAGGTACATAAGGGATGCTGTGCCACTTTCCTGCTCCTACAAAAGCCCAGAAAGCACTCTTAGTGTAGAAATAATCTGCTTCCTGATTTGATAAAGTGATTTAATGTAATTATCAGGTTTAATAATTTCAGGGACGCTAATTTGACTTCAAGCATATCAAGCATTTAAATTTTCTTCATTAAAGAGAGCTGTTTTTGTAGAAGGAGGCTTAGCAGAGCATCCACTTGGTAGGAAAATGCAGAAGTGGAGCAAATCATTTGTTTAGCATAAGACTTAATGACAATAATGGTTCTAGTGTAGAAGTGATTTTGTTACTATTAAGAGAACATATCCTCATAGGATTCTGTCACACTAATGATCTTTTAAGGAATTACAACTTCCTTCTAAAGGCAAAACCACCACTTTAGCTCAGATCAAAGTCTGTGATTCTACAACAGCTTCTTGAAACCTGGGAATTTAGTAAATCCTAGCATTCAAAAGTGTAAATCACAGACAAATACTCTAAACAAAAATATTAAAAAATAATGTATCATACTGAATAAAATAAGGCTACCTTTTTTAAAACTATTTTTCTCTTTACCTTTTAAAAAATAAAGACAATATAAAGCACAAAATATAGGAGGGGAAACATGGAATATTTATTCAATGCCCAGTATTCCCACTAAAATTAAGATTCCTTTGTGCTTAAGAAAAACTGAGAAGTTAGGGGTGTTTTTTCCATATAAATTTTTTTTTTAACAATTTAGTATATGCATCAACCCCATTATGATCTCTTTATTTTACAGTGAATAATCTGCTGCATCAAATTCATGATAGGGCTTTGGTAGGACATCATTGCAGTAAGAGGGTGAAGCTGACTGCTCTTTGTAATTCTGACAGCACAGGAGACAGTGGAATGAAAGGTCCAGGAGAAAGAGTAAGCAACTGAGCAGGAAGGGGTAAATGCATGAATCTCTAACACTGCTTTTGACTAGTGACAAAAAGGAACTTTTTTGTCTCTCTGATATGGCTAACTAAGCAGGGAAAGATGCCCATGATCTTCATATAACATTCTTAGCCTCAAGCAACTTGAAAGTGTGAATCATAATGGTAATGGTAAATGGTAAGCAAAGGAAGAAAATTCTCCAAAATATGATTTTAATTCTGCCAACATCAGTAGTCTGAGCTAATACTGACTAAACATTAGTAAATAGTAATAATAATAATAATAATAATCATCATCATCATCATAGTAATAATAATAATAATAATAGTAGTAGTACTAGTAGTAGTGAGATATATATCTGCAAACAACAGGATGAAGTGCAGAGAAATAACAATATAAGGAACTCCTCTGGCTTTATCTGAAAGGAGAACATAGGAACAATTGTCTTCAGCTTATCCTAAAATAAAGTCTGGAGACCTTATAGGCCACTATCACATTTAGTGAAAACAATCATATAGTTGGAATTCCAGTGTATATGGACAAAGACTGGTAGAAACTAGAAGAACTGAACTCAGTTACAGTGAATGAATACAACTCAAACTTCTTCTGTCAAGGGAGCATTTGGCCTGAATTTTTTCTTTCTTTTGTAGTATTAAATTTGAAATAATTGTTTATATTTCCACATGCTTACTCTGCATCTCCTGGGTACACTATGGCATGGAAAACATTGGCTGTATCAGATTTTTCAAAGATCAATAACTCCCAGTGTTTTCTGTCCTTGAGATGTCTGTGATGATTCTGATACTGAAAATGCTCATTGTATTGTCTTGCTAAAACTAAGAGGTCAATTGGTTTATTTCTTTGTCTTTAGAATGTCATATTCTGAGGAGAAATTATCAGGCTTACAAAAGAAATCTATTTAGGTTCTCTATTTTAATCCAAATTATTACAGTTCTCTTTCCTGCCGTTACTGCTAAGACCATTATATTTCCATATTAGTTAAAGAAATATTTCCATTATAGAAGTAACTCAGTTATTAATATGTGCTCGTGTGTCATCTGTAAACAAAATAATATTTTTGTTTTCAAAATAAATAACTAAATTATAAAAATTATATAAATTATATAATTTATAATAATAATATAGGATATAGAATTTTCTATAATATATAACATATCATATATCACATATCACATATCACATATAATGTAGATGATATATGATATATGATATATGATATATATTATAAATATATATATATTTACATATATTAAAACATTACATTCAATATATAATGATAATCTTATTATTGAGGATCTCCACAGTTTCTAACACTGATATGGTTAATCCTAAATCCCCCATAGAGTTAATTAATACAAATATGCATATTTACTAAACTGGAGCACTGTGCTAATAAAAACACTGAGTCTGACTGTATCTGCCAGTCCCAGAATGCAGAAGTTGTTAATATTTAGGCAACACAACCCAGTTTCAAAAAGGACACAGGAGTTGTCACTCCACCTATCCATCATAGACATACTAGACTATAACCTCGTTACCCAGTTTATCATTCAAAGTTTGAAATTGAGGGGATTTGTCATTCTTCATTTCTCTATTCTCTTCCTTATACTACAGGTCTTTCCACACAATTTTCTTAATTTCTCCTAACAAACAACCTTCTAACTATTTCCAGATTTTTCTCCTTGAACATAATCTAAATGAAAAATAGTATATATAACTAAAGCTCCATGCTTCTCAGGGAACAGCAGCAGGTCAGTTAAAACATATCTCCTTTAGAACTGGGATACACATTGGGTTATTATATGTTTGATTGACTGAAAATTAAGACTTCTGTCTGTGAAAATATGACATGAAAGTCAGTGAAATGCTTGAAAAACTTCTTTGTAGGCTTTTTAGAGCAGTGCATTTAGTCTCTAAAACTAGAAAATAAGAAAATAAGCTTTCCTTATTTCTTTAAGTTAAAATACATTCAGTTCCTTGAATGCTGATGGCAAATAATTGATTGGTGAATGGAAAAAGAAAACCAGCTCTATTTTTATAAAATATTGTGATGTGATGATAAAGTAAATAATTACTTAGTACAAAGAAAAAGAAGAACTTTACTTGTGTCAAATCTAAAAACACAGTTTCTCATGGGATTTTATCTATCTCTGAGTATTACAACAACGATAATAATAATGGTCAAGATAGATTATTTGCTGCAGTTCATATGGAAAAATAATGTGGAATACAAATTCCAATTCTCGAAGTAGTTCATGCTTTGAGAAGCTCAAGTTTTGGTTTGGAGATAAGTTATTTATGTGTAACTATCTAAAGGCAATTAAAAGTGGGATAATATTCAAAACTAGCCACATATTAAATGGAAAAGAAGGCACAGAATTATTTTTATTGGAAGAATTTCCAATCTGTATTTCTATTATATTTACAAAGAATCATATTATTTTCTTTGACTTTAATTATGGTTAAGTGAAAAAGAGAATTTAAAAAATAGGGTGTTAAGAGGAAGGAACTTAAAACCAAGTGTGTAGCATAAGAAAAATGGAGCTAAATAATTTTATCCAAGAAAAACCATCTTTCAAAATTCATTAGTACCATTAAAAGACAAGCAAAGAAGAAAGCATCAAATGATTGAAGTTATGTCTGCCTAAGCAGGCTGTGTAGTTCATAGAGAAGACCTGTAGAGCAACTCCATAGAGAAAAAACACTGAGGACCCAATGTGCATTCTGTACATATTTCAGGGCGGGGAGAGGGTGGTGGAAGAAGGGAGTATTTAGGATTAGCTCTAGTCTGAATGCCCATTAATGGCTGTAGGATTCTGCATGTGCTCCTGGCGTGTGTCTTTTCACTTAGTTTCATCAGGAAGGCATCCAGCTCATGCACTCCAGTACCTCTCTACAATGACAGCACAAGTACTGAAAAAAAATAGAACAACTGAAAGATTTGTTTCTCAGATTAACTCCTAAACCCAGCTAAGGCATTAATATAAACAACCCATGCAATAAATAGAGGTCAGCTCCTCCATAAAGAGAATACTGTTGGAGCTCAGATTTGGCTCATTTTATCTTTAAAACATCCAAAATTATCTGACTGCTTAAATCTGGTGAAACCAGACAAGGACTTCATGGCAGGGCTCACACTCCCTCACTCAGAGCAAAAGAAAGCATCAGAGCTTTTCATATTCAGTGAATGAGGGAAAGGCTTATTGAATAACAAAGGTCTGTGTTGCTGCAGGAAATAAGAATAACATTTTTTTCTGCAATTGCAGAAGAAACAATTCTTTGACATTGGTGGTGTTGCTCTACATACAATTTTTTAGGCATAGTTAAAAAACAGATTCTATTTCTGGAAACAAATTAAATTGAAATGATCATTACTTAAGTTATAGAAGAAAAATCAAGAAATCCTCAGTCTCTCTGTTCACAAAATTTTTAAAACCTAATACAAATAAATCTTATTTTAGTAACTGAACTTTTTTCACAAGACCACTGAAGTGCAATGTTTGAATGGTACTGATACCACAGGAATTCATATAAAGTTTTAGTTTTTATATATGTAACACCACAAAGTTCTCTCATCAGAAAAAATTGCTTTAATACTCACTAGTTTATATATAAACCAAAGGCTGGAAGCTCTGGGTTTTAAATCCCTGCAACTGAATAATTCAGAAATTTGAAATTGATACTGGGATTCTTCCTTGGCCCTACTCTTCATGCGTCCATTCTGAACCAATCCTTACTGGCAGAAGAATCAGCATGTACTGGGGTCATTACAAGACCAGACAATACCTTTTTAGTCATTTAAGTAGCAAATTGCACTTGATATGAGAGATTGAAGGGATTAATCTCACCTCCTTCAAATTGGAAGATGTTGCAGTCTGAGGTAGTCCTCAAATGTTCCTTCTGTAGTTGGCAGAGATAAAGAAGTGGAGTGTCTAAGGTTATTAATGTGAACTTACTACTGGAAGTGATATTTTTTGCTGTTTACTGTAAAGGAATCATAGAGAAACCAGCTTTGGCTCACACATGCAAACAAAAACAAAAACAAGAAGCCCTGAGAAGCATTCCTCAGACCTGTGTGTAGCTCTCTGCTTAATGGCTGTTAGGCTGAATTGATACACCAGCTCCAAGTTGTACCTGAACTTCATAGAAGCCCATTTTTGATTACTAGGTCTATCACCGGGCCATAAATAACCTTTTGGGTTCATTCTCCCCTCAAACAACTCTGCTTTCAGTAGTGAAGTACATAATTCTGTCTCTACCTGCTGTTCTCTTCATTTGCTCATGTTCTTTCTGCTTTTACTGGGGGGAATTGGAGGGTGTGGGATAAGAAAATCACATTCTAAATTTATGCTTTGTTTATTTGAGCTATTGTTTGTATATGACTAGTTTAATCATGCACAACATTCACCCTTCATTACACTGAACATTGTTAGAAGTAGATGCCTCTGAGCACAATAATGCCTAATTTGCATTAATCTTGCTTTGCTCAATTCTTTTATAGTGATGCAAACATGTGCCACAAATTGCTCTCCATTTTTTAAACCACAATAAATGCATAAACTACACTCCCATATTAAGTAGCACTTAATTTGTGACCTCCTCTAAAGTAACTAAAAATGTTACAATGTTCTCAATTCGTTAGGAAAGTACAAAAATGTCTCAAAGCAGGCAACAAAACAGTGTCTGCATAATGATGCAAACAGGTAATCAATGATAAGATTTCACAAACCACAAAAATATATATATATATACACTTAAATCCTTAAATCCTTAAATTCCCTTTCCCTCTTCTCTACTTTCCTGAAGGTACAGGCAAGCCAGTATCATTTACTTTTTTAAGGTGGCTAGAAAAATGCTTATAACACTGAAATTACTATTAATTCTGTTTTCCATTTAACTTCTCCAATGTATACTACCTTGTTGCCACCCATTACAATTGTTAAAATTGTACAAGAAGGTCTCTTGTGGATTTTTTTCAAAGAAGTCTGCATTCCTCCAATGTATTTAAGAGATGATGATGTATGATTTGTATGTACTGGAACCACAGAGGTTGTGGAGAAAAGCAAAGATCCACCCAAAGGGGGACTATCAGACACTGAGCTGGTTATTCAGCAGAAGCAAACAGGGTACTTTCCATCTCCCAGGTGTCTTGGATTCTCTTCTATCCAGCGATAATGGTATTCACTTCCTCTGGTGGTTTAAATAAAATATTCAAACAGGCCTGGGAAAAAAAGAGCAGTACAAAAGTATTATGGCTATTAGGTCTGATGGCTATATTTTCTCTTATTATTATCCCTATTTTGATCCACCTGATGTAGAATTTCATCTTAAGCAGTGGCCCATTTTTTTTTTTAAAGAGTCTAAGAGTATATCCAGATATATCTAAGACATACAAAGTATTTTAAATCCTCATGACAATGCTCCTTCTTAAAACAGATATGTTTTAGCTCAGTGTCAGGCAAGTTACATCTGCATATTCCTAATCAACAATCAAAATGGGGCTGTCAATTTTTTTTGTTCTTTTCAGTAACATTTCCTGATAAGACATTGTTTCTTGTTTGGTTCTGGTTATAAAAAAAACAAATGTATACGAATCTCCTGAGGAAGACCTGCTGCTGAAGGTTCCAAGCAAGATCACTTTTCTGTCTCTAGCCTCTTTTAAGTCTAATTGAGGTTAACTCTGTGTTCTACTCCTAGCTCTGGAGAACAGTGCACATGTTTAGTTGCCCACCTGTGCTGTGCAATTACCTCTGAACTCGTGCCACACTCCATCCCTCCAGACTTGAATGTAATACAGTTGTTTCAAAGATGGCACTGGAGCCCCAGTCATGAGCTATATCTTGCCATCACAGGGACACCTTAGCAAGACAAAAACCTTATTTGGGATGGGTACCCAGACCCTTACCTGTATCCCACACATTCTGCATCAACAGCTGTATAAATGAGTTTAATGTTCACATACTCAGAGATTTTGTGGTTTGAATGTGCAAACCACAGCAGAATTTTCCGCAAGGGCCTTTGCTGAAAGGTGAAGGGCATTATTCTACACACTGTCCTCTCCTCCCTGTCCTATATTGATTCTCAAGGAGAATTTTATCCATGAAAACTGTCAGAATTCCAAACTGGAACAGCTTTCAGAGGAGATTAACCTTCTCCATGGCACAGCAATTTTCCCTCCTGAGGAAAGCCATATTATTTCAGTCTGAAGAAGGTGTCTATTACTTTAGAATTTAAGAACCCACAGGTTTCTTCTCAGAGAGAGAAGCAATTACTTTAACTGCTGTGCTCAGCATGAAAATGTTTGGGAAAAAAATTCCTCTCTTCATCATATTTTGACATCTATAATTTGAATGGGGCTAAGTATATGAAAAACTAAAATATAAGTTTAAATTGTGTACCTATAATAACTGTAATGAAACTGTAAAGTACAATGTATAACTTATTAATATTTTGCTGCATGGAAGTACATTTTAATGTAGTATTCTACATTGAACTTTTGAGAGTCTTTTCTCATTAAAAAACAGCTTCAGTGTAGGATATTCTCATACTCAAACCATACTTTGTCCATCTGAGTAACTATGGGCCTTGATTTATTATTCATTAACTGTTCTTTGTTAACAATTGAACAACTTTTGCAGTGAAACTCCTCAGTGTTTTTCTACATCTGGCAAAGAGGATTCACCCTGTAATCTTAACATACAACTTTGAATAAAGGGCTAGATTACTAGAATACATGTTGTCCTATCAGGAAATATATTTAATTTTGTAAGTTCTTTTATTTCTTCTACCAGTTAAAGTACATGGAGCCACTGACAAAAGTACTTTGTCCTCCATTTTCCCTCCAGCAAAGGAAAGGATATCCTAACAGTATAGCTGCAAAAAAACATCTCAAAGGATTTGCCTCTGTTTTGGACCATAGAGGTAAAAACTGGTTGGGGTATAGCAGGTGTAATGGGGCAAGACTCATACCCACCTGTGTGCCAGCCTGGTCCCCATCCCTCCTGAAAATCTCATTGCATTTTCAGGGGCTGGTAGAGTGCCAGACAAATACAATCTCCCAAGGTAGAGGGGGCTGTCTGCTTTAAATTATTGGCTACCTTTCCCAGTTACAACAATGCTGAGAGGAAAGCCTGTGTGGGAGAGTTGTTTAATATATCACAGTAGATCTTGATGTTGTGTCACCTATCAGTGTGAGCCCTTCCTGAGCTTCCTAGAAATCTCCTGCTCAATCAGTTAATTTACCTTTCTTTTTCCCTTTCTTCTCTCTCCCTTATCCCTTCACTTCCATGGAGGAAATCGATAGACACTAGGAGGTACAGAACAGTCCGGGCCCATGTGTAAGTAAATTTTGGTAGCAGGACTGTAACATGTATCACCCTCTTCCCTGGCTCCCTTCACAGCCTCATCCCATTGGAGTTTTCCTTTTCAGAGGGCTCCCACTGTGAATGCTTTCCACAATCACAACTGCTGCAAAAACACTGGATAACCTCAATCTGTACTATCTTTTGAGAGGAATCACTTAATTAAATAGGATGGAAAAGGGGACAGGGGATTGCTAATGACTTGAATATTTTGTTCTACACTACAGCTTGCTGGAGCCTGTGAGTGAATTAGTGTAATTCAGCCTCTAAGTGATTAGCTCAGGAATTTTCATGAGCAGTAAATTCACTGCAAAAATTAGGCCAAAAGGTAAAAAATATATTAATAGAAAGTTTATGGCCAAATAAACATTATAAAAAGGATCGTTGAAAAACACATTAATTTGAGGGCACCTTCCCCCTTCCTTGTTCTATTTCAAAAGAGTAACAGGAAGATTAAAGCAGTAGGAGAGATATAAATGTCATACTGGCAATTTATTTTAGTGCTATTGAAAAAAAAAGTCCTCTAAAAACAAACAATCTGCAGAGACAAGAAAAGGATTGATCTGAATCAGTGTTGACGAAGCAGGACAGCCATCTACATAAGAATTTGCAAAGCACAGTTTTTGAAGACCCCATTGAAAATAATTTTACTGGTTTTCCTAAGGACTCTTTGAAGCTCAGTTCTGCCCTCCCTAAAATGTTTCCTTATGCTAAATAAAAGCCTGTATGAAATCCAGGTAATTCAACTGCCAGCTGTGCAGAGTGTTGCCATCCCTTTCTATGTCTTATTTGGTATCAGCTCAAAAATGGTAATGTGTAAACTATGAATAAAAAGACTAATCAATAGCTTTAAAAAAAAAATCTGAATAGTGCATCTCTCCAAAACTTGAGGTAATTTAAAACAGAGTAAACCTGCTTTCTGCCTTAATGACTGTTGACATATTAGTGACTTGAATTAATTATCACCTTTGGTGACCCAGATCTTCCAGATATTTAATTTAATAGAACTAAATTTGCTGTTGTGTTTGTAACTCACATCATAAATTACACTTCTGCAAAGACAAGCTGGTTCTGTGTTTTGCATAAAATAAATGAAAGCACATTTTTATATATAATATTGCTGCATTTTATTGGAAATGTTCCATGAGAGAGTTTAAGATGTTGAACAGTCTGAATACTACATAAAGTGATTCTATGGAATTATACCCCACTACTGAAATTAGATGTAGAATGGGACTTTTGTGTGTCTGACTATATTAGGCAGAAGACATAGGCATATAAAAATAGCTTTGACATTGGTTTTGTGCTTAAAACCCTTCTCTGGGTTTAGGAACAGTAGTGTAGGTTTCGTAAGCAAATATGAAAGCAGAGACTTCTAGTTGGCCAAGTAAGTCCATGCTTACTAGGCTTCAGTCTTGGCTCCTAATCCTGCTTTTGCCTCCACCATTGTTTCTGACTTAAGCAGCTTGTCTGATCTTTGTGTCTATACAAGAGCATACAGATCTACTGCAAAGAGAATTGTTGGGCATCTGTATTAACATCATCATGCTGCTCTGAAAATATGGTGAGCCATAAAACTGCAAAATAGTTTTATTGTCATTGTGTTCCCAGAAGTGGCTAATCACCCATAAACAATGATCATAGGTGTTATATGACTCAGAGAGGTGCCATCAGTAATGTCTCTTATGAAGCCAGGTTGCCAGTTTAATTGTACCTATATTTTGACCTGTTTCTTGGCTGCAGATTGAAAATATCAAGATTTAGGCTATCTATCAAACATAACATTTTTATTCAAAGACTTCTAATAATAATAATTAAAATAAAAAAAAAATAAAATAATGCAAAAATAAAAAATATATATTATTTTTGAATCTATTAACAATAAAAACCCCTGAATTAGAGTATTTAATTCAGAGAAATTTGGAGTATAGAATGGTAGCACAGGATCAGCTACAATATTAATGAAACAAACCCAGATTTCAAATCCCTCTGTCTAGCAGTTACTTCATTAAAAAATCAGTTGTTGCCTGAGTTCAGAAGTGATCCTT
This sequence comes from Cyanistes caeruleus, assembly GCF_971803275.1. Lineage (NCBI taxonomy): Eukaryota > Metazoa > Chordata > Aves > Passeriformes > Paridae > Cyanistes > Cyanistes caeruleus. The sequence continues at coordinate 38,596,302 of NC_141702.1, forward strand.
ATCCTCCCAAGGCTCTCACCCTGCAGGTTAACAAGGCTGCAAGCCTCAAGTCCTGGTTCAGCAAAGCACTTCAGAAGTCTGTAGGGGAGTGAGGTGATAGATCACATATGGTTCAAGCATCCCCTAACCCCACTTGCTCAGTGTATATTGATAATAACTTCAGTCTTACAAATTAGACATGGAAAAAAGGTATTGAATCATGCTTCCTATCTCCCTGGCAATTTGTGGCTTATCACACTGGGATATTTGTAGTGGGCTATTAATTTTTAGTTTGAGTGTTCAAGACTTGGAATTGTTCATCTGAATCCCATTTGACACAGAAATGTATTGAACTCCTAGGAAAGCTGGGGATTTTCCTTCAGTTGTTTAACCTAACTTGGTTTTTATCATTTTTATACTGCTCCTATAAATCTACATGATGAAGCAATCCAAATTGGTCTTTCCAAATATTTTAAACACTTACTTAGGAGCCATAATATATATAATTTTTTTTTTTTTTAAACACTCAAGAAATTAATAAGGATCTGACATAAAGTAAAACATGGCAACACGTAACATGAAAAGTAATTACACAAAAAATAATTTCATGCATAATATAAACCAAATTAATCACCTAAATTAATAATTTCTGAACATACCTAAATTAAATTGTAGGAAAGGGCATCTTTTTATAACAATATTTTTATGGCTTTCTTGTCTGAATATAAAAAATCTGAATCAAAACAATGATATCTAAATTGTTCTTTTTATTGTACCTTCTTATTCTCTATCTTAAATACTTGAGAATTTTGTATATGTATGTTTTCATGTATTTATACCGTGCTTAAGTGCAAAGTTATACAAATTCATAAAACCAATATGAATAAATTCTTTAGTTCAAGAAAAATTACCATAGAGACATAATTAGACATCCAGTCACTTTGAAATTTTTGCATCTTTTCTTTGAGAACTCTCCTGTCTGTGTCTTAATATCTTCTTTGTAATGTCTTGCTTAGAATTGTACGTAATTTTCTAAAGACTGTCACACTTCTATCATATACCACAGTGCTTTAATTTTCTGCTGCAAGACTTAATGCCTTTGCAAGCATGCCTTAAAAATGAGTTTATTTTTTCACATCACAGTCTATGGAAAACATGTGTAAATGACTCTCTTACACATACAGTTGTTTTCTGTAGAATGTCTGTGATATTTTTGTGTCTTTCAGAATCAAGGAATGGTAGAATCACTTAGTTTGGTAAAGACTTCTAAGATTATTGATTCCAACAATTAACCCAGCAAATCTACCACTAACGCACATCTGCACATGTTTTAAGCACCTCCAGCAATGGTGACTCCTCTGGGCAGCTTATTCGAGTGTTTGAAAACACTCTTTGTGGCATTTTTTCCCCAATATCCTATCTTAACCTACCCTGAAGAAACATGAGTCCATTTCCAGTTTTTCACTTGCTTGTTACCTGGGAGAAGTGACTGAACCCCACCTGGCTACAACCTCCTTTCATGTAACTGTAGAAAGTGTGAAAATGATTAGTGTCCCTTCAACCTCCTTTTCTCCAGACTGAACAAATGCAGCTCCCTCAGGCACCGGTGCTCCAGACTCCATTGCCCTTCTCTGGACATGCTTCACCACCACGAAAGAAAGACCAAATGTCTTTCTTGAAATGAGGGGCCACAAACAGGACACAGGCCTGGAGATGTGGCCTCATCAGGCCGGGTACAAGAGGAAGATCTCCTCCCTGGTCCTGCTGGCTAAACTACTCCTGATACAGGCCAGGATGCCTTTGGCCTTCTTGGCCACCAGGGCACTTTGAGCCAGGGATTGACCTGCTGGTTCTTTCTCTTTCTTCCCACATCATTCACTGCAATTAGAAGGATAGAGGAGGGTATTTGTTCCTCTGATCCCTTAACCAGTTATCCCTGAAAACCCTGAAATCCCTGGAATCCCTCTTGATTACCCTTGGACTTGCAACTTCATTTCTCTCCACTTGAAAAATCAGTAAGGGATGGCAAACAGAGGGTTCCACTAGAATAGGAAGATTTCTCATCACAACTTTAACCTAGGCCCCAGGGACGTAGCCGTCTTATACTTTATAAAAAGTCTGGATATCAGGCCTTCTCTTCACATTAGAAAAAAGTCTCCTATGACAGTGACCAACCTTTTTTTTTCTATGGAAGCAGTTTTGACACAGGATGTGGACTAACTTAACCTCAATGTCACCTCCATGCTAGATTAATCATCATCCTCATTATTGCTCAGTTTCATTTGCACAACCATTATGATTGGGCACCTGAGAAAGGGGGGAGCAATCACAAAAGAGATATGCCTGCTGTGTCTGTGAAGTAAATTTTCAATATTGTCCCTTATTCTTATATTTAAACATAACAAAAAATATATGTTTTACCCTCATTAATTTCTATAACAATTCACATTTCAATTAAATTAATTTTTTTATTATATTATTTCTGAGGGGCTGCAGCCAAGATCAGTGACCTGCTGTGTCAGGGATTACGTGAGCATACAGGTATTTTCTGATGCTGGTCTAAGATAATTAAGTCGCTTTGTATTAGTTCCCTGTCCTCAAAGCATCTCTTTAGTATTATCTGTGAATGTAATTAATGCTATTTACTTCTCTCCTGGGTTAGAGAAGATATTAATCCCTTACTTAATACAGATCCCTGCAGCACCATGCTGCACACCTCTTCCCATCTGGATATATTGCTGACGTTATCCTTTGTTTATGCTCTTTCATCCTCTTTCAATCTTTCAATGAGACAGTGTTTCTATTGAAGTCAATTTTAATTAATGTTGACAAAGATTTTAACATGTATTGCAAACCAAATATATTGCAGCTATTGTTTTTCATGTCCTTATTTTTCTTTGCAGTTCCAGTTAAAAATAAATCAGATTTATCTTCTCCCTCTTTGTTCTTTCTGCATCTATTCTGCATCTTCCTGCTAGGTGCATTAGCCTATAGAAATTCATGGTCTTTTCTCTTGCTATGAGCTTTACTATTTGAGGAAGAACAAGGACAAAGCAAAGCAAGACAGTGAGCAGGATGGCTCCAGTCCAGCAAAGCAATGAAACACATGGCCATCTTTAAACCCAGACATAATCTTGCTGGAGTCAATAGAAATACTTGCATGCTTGAAAATAGTATCTGCCAGCTCAAGGCTGCCGTGCTGAATATATAAAAGGATCATGTGCTAATCGTCTCATATTTCCTTTTGTATTTAAAAATAGTTCCACTAACCTTTCAAAGACCTCTTCATTCTTTCTGATATTTGAAGGAGTAGTGCAATACATATTTGTGGTAATATGTGTTAACACAGTAGGACGCAAAATATTTGGATTTTCTGAATTATATACATTCACTTCCCTCCATTATTCCCTAACCCACTTCTCCTCAGAGCTGAAAATATTTCAACATGATATTCATATCACCTGTTTATACAGTTAGCTTATTAGTACTATTTATTTACTAAAAGAAATTTCAGTATTTCAGTCACTTTTGAAATATCATTAATTTCACCCTTCCTCAGGACATATTTAATATCTTCAGCAACAAATGCAATTTTGCTTTGCACCCAGCAGCATAATGGCTCTTGTTGACAAATGTTAATTATTTGTGTGGGTTTTCTGTTCCCTACATTTTTGGCTCTGAACTTATAATCAAAGCAGAAAATAGGGGGAGGAGAGGGGAGGGAACTTTTCCCCAAATAGCAGAACAGCTTTATTTGTGAATGTCATGGGAAGCTAGAAGGAGAAAAGAAAGCAAGTAAGTAAATGCGTTAGCCTGAGGGAAAGGATTTCTAAGGATGTGCTCTTACATCCAGCTGGGACTGGTCTCTTCTTTAGCTGAATGTATAGGGAAAAAAAAAAAAAAAAAAAAGAATTAAAAAAAAAGGGAAAACAACCCCATGGCCCCACACCCCCAGAAGATACAATGGGATTTCAACACTCAGAGGTAATCTCCTCACCACAATTGAAACACAGCTTAACTAGCTTTAAATCAGACTATCTAATCAACTGAAATCCAATGAAAAATAGCTTCTGTTATGCCTTAGAAGCAGAGTGTGGATGAGGAGATTAGCTGGGGTGAGATTAATCACTTTAGAAAGAGAACTTTAACTACTTTTTAATAACACACAGTTCAATGTGGTTGAGAATATGGAAGCTCAGATAAAGCCTTTTAGAAAGTAAGAGCCATCAAAGCAGTTTGGAAATGTCTAGCTGCTCAGATACAGTAGTGGGCAGAACTCATTTTCATCTATGCTTGTCTGAGGTGATTCCTTATTATCATTCTATAAGTTTCACGCTAGGCAGAAAGAGAAAGAAAGACTCAATAGTTTTTTTGTTATTAATGGTTGTCATTTTGATTAAAAAAAAAAAAAAGAAATACTATAGCTTAATGGGTAAATGCAAATGACCTCAACACTGCGGTTTTGTACTTCAAAGAGGAGTAAATTTGTTTTGAAGTTTATTTGGTACATGAATTGCTGTCAGAGATAAGCAAAAAGTTTAGAACTCCCAAGGGCTCTGATAATGTTTCAGAAAGGAAAAAAATCAAGAATTACCACACTTGTGATCAAACATAATAAAAATTAAGACTAATAAACAATTTTTCTAATGTCAGTCTAAAAGGTGAGCCAAAGAGGCTTGGGGAACATATCATCAGTTCAAAATTCACAAGGCTTTTTATCTTTGATTTTTTTCATAATTTTTTTTCAATGAATATTGCTTCCATCCCTAAATTAAAAATATTCTTCTTGCACAATATCACATCCAGATTTAGCTTTTACAATCAAACTGTATGTAGGCAAAATTAACAGCTATGGTAGAAAGCTTTCTTCCCCACAGTTCCCTTGATAGGCAGAAGCAGGGTAGCAGCTCTGAAAAGATAATTTAAATAACAATTGGACCATTGTACATGAATGGCATTTTATATAGACTCTTTGATTATCATATTCTGTGCTCCTAAGAGCTATAGGGCAAAAACAGAAGACAAGATTACCCTTTCTATGCTATAATTTTTTTTCTCCAAAATGTCTCTGATTAAAGACATATAAAAGGCATGATTTTACTTTTGAACCACAGAGACATCTCTTCGGTATTAAACACAGATACATGTACATTTTTAAACATTGCAATGCATTGATGTTTTTGAATGTCATAATGTAATTGGAAGATACTGCTGTCTAAGGAAAATTTATGCTGATTTGTATCTCTTGTGAATCTCTCCTGGCAGCAAAGTTGTAGGTGTTTATATCCTCCTCCCTCGCTGATACATACTGTCCTGCAAAACTTTCCAACAAGGCTGACTTGTCAGTACTCACTAGCAGCTCAGCAGTCGATGCCCATTCAAAGGGTATACTTTGTCTGACTTTGCTTTTTAACATCAGACATATACAACAAGACACAGTTCATTGTGTGTTTGCTTCAGAAAAAGCACCATGCTGTCAACATGACAAAATCAAGTACAAGACAAGCCAGGACACTGTAAAAATCATTTATTCTTGACTGCATGTAAAGATAGCATAAAGCAAGGAATACAAGTTTTGACAAGGCATTTAAATACTCACAACTTTCTGATATCAACCAAGTCAAAAATATTTCATTTTAAGCTCTAAGACAAACAGGGATAACTTGGACAGAGCCTGGCTGTCTCTGCAATGTTTCTTATGCTGACAGAGACACACAAAAGAACAGATATGAGACTCTGTGGGCAGCTCATTGCTGTCCTCTGCCTCAGCCTTCATCTATGGACCACAGCAAGGCCAAGAGAACCTTGGCTGTAGCTTGGGAGAAACAAGAGAAGCCGTTCCAGAGCATCTCAAAATGCTTCTGATGTTCTAACCAACATCTGAATAGGGTCATCACTTGATAAAAAAAAATTTTTGAGACTTTTAAGTCTGGTACAGGAATTTTATCTACCCTCTGTGACCTAGGTGACAGCTCAACAGCTATGAATGTCACCCCAGGCAGAAACATCAGGGGAGGCAGACAACTGCATTTTATTGTCAGTTTTCTGTCACACATCAAATCTACATGTGAACTCAAAAGGTGCCATACAGACTTCTACTATCTCATTTTTATCCACATTTTGCAAACACAAGTTGTCTTGAGATATTCACCTTGCTTCACTTGAAGCATTCAAGGTATCTCTGCATGATTTTGTAGGTTTCACTGATTGTTGGTGGTGATAAATCTACAGAGGTGATGGAGTAAAGTAGGCATTTCATTTTTGTCATAATTCAGACGTAGTTTTGGCTGAACCACATTTTGGAAAACCTTCCTTCTCTCTCTCTTTCCATTAAGTGAAAAATAAACCTTGAGGGTTTTTTTGAGCCTTGATTTTTACAGTTTTTGCAACTGACCTAGGCATCTAAACTTGGACCAGATGAAGCTAGACCACAGCCTTTGTATATGGGGTACATACTCTAACTTCAAGAGCTTTTAATTAGATAAATCAATACTTCCAAGTCATGAATGTGTTAGGAAGTAAAAAAAAAAAGCTTGGTTTATTTCCATTTGCCCTTCAGAATATGTTTGGAACTGAAGCTAGTAGTCTTTTACATAGATATGCTCTATCTTTCAGTTTATAGTAAACCTGTACTGTATGCATCGTTTTTCAGATAAACCTTTGTTATTGATATCACATTTCAAGAGCTCAGAGGAGAGGTGGCTTTCTGTTGCTGTCAACAAATTTGTAGATTTATTAATGAATTGAGGTTCATACATGACTGACAGTTAGTGTTTTCAAATGTTTAAATTCACATCCATGAAGTATTTTCTGTGTGCAAAATTAAACTGGTTTTGGTTTTGGTTTTGGTTTGGTTTGGTTTGGTTTGTTTTTGTTTTTTTTTGTGGGGGGGGGTTGTTTAATTTTTCTGGCTAGTTGGGTTTTTGTTTTGTTTTGGGGGTTTTTTATCTGTAAAATACTCAGCTGTAACTCCTCAAGTTTGCAGTTAGGGCACTTCAGCATTCTATCAACAGCCCATGTGGTCTTTCCCAAGATGAAAACTATGATCCTTAGCATTCAATGTAGGGTACATGCAACGAAATTAACATGGTGATAGAACATGGAAAAGTAATTACTGGATTATGAGTTACTTCTTTTATAAAGGGCTCACAAAAAAGTCTAAGAATCTAGGCCTGTTATTTTATCAGGCAAAACATTTCTAACACTCTTTCACTTCATTGTAAAGTCAGGTTGACTACTGTTGATTTCCTTGGAAGTTACTCTTGTTTCATCAGCAAAGGGAACTTATTAAACATTAGTTACTTCAAAACAAATTATGAATCACTAATCACAGAAAATATACTTTTGGAAGAAAGAGAAACAGTTATTCATATACACTTCTTCCCATGCTCTTCAGATCACCTTATGAATATCAGAACTTAAAAAGACTCTGGACATAAAGTTGGTTTGGCTTCTTTCCTCAAGAGGCTGGGGCAAGGCTAATCCTGTATACAAGATTTATTTCCTTTTCCTAAACCATTTATAAAGATCTCAGTGAAATGTAACAATAGAAATTTAATGTATACATTTATTTGTCAATGGGTTTTTTTTGATATTTGAAACCTTGTACTGCTTGTTGCAGTGAGGGCACAGAAAATTCCAGGTCTCAGCTCAGGTAACTACCCTCAACCTCAGGAAAAATTCCTCTTCATGTTTGTTAGAGTGAGATTTTATTATTTTCTTTGTCCTATTCTTTTGTATCTTGCTGTGCACAGTGGAACTGCTCCTTTGTCTCATTTTACACCTTACTGAGCTGTAGTAGGAAAGCCACTGCCACATTCTCCTTTTGTCAAGTGGTTCTTAGGCCATTTCTTGTTTATATCAAGTCAGCACTTACACACAGGTAATTTTTGCCACAGCTAACAGCACTTAGTATTTCTCCACAGGATACTGCCAAGTCTAAACATTTTCTGGGCTTACCACGGGGATTTCAAAATTGTCAGTATAAACCATACCTATTCGGTAGAAATACTGGTTACTCTGCAGTTTAGAAAGGAAAGTTTTGGGTTTGTCAATGCTTATAGAAATACAGACCTGGTTTCCATTGCTCTCTTCTTGAATTTTCCTAGACAGAGGATCAATAGCAAAAACACACTCCAGCTGAGAAAACTCTTTAAAAATGTGTCGAAAGGCAGTGCCTTCTAAACTGAGCTGCCCATTAGGCACCCAAGTGAGATGACAATTCACTGTCAGAAGCTGTTAATTGAATAAAGAAATAGCAACATACTTTCTAAAAAACATCTTCCCCTTATCAGTTGTTTGGTTTTTTTCACATTGACAGTCATGTGGATATTTTGTAACTCTTTTCTACTCACATTATCCACATTATCAGGACACTCTTGTACTTTCATAAGATGCTGAAATTTAATTTAATATTTTGCATTCACTGAAAAGTCATGCATTGTTTTATAAGGCATCTGTGAATTCACTAGTAGAAGCATTTCAGTCCCTACTGATGCCCTGTGACTATGTTTATATCAGTGAATTGGACGTGCTTAGGTTTGCTCCCTGAGAAAGAATATGTAAAGAATTCCTTTATTACTTTACCTCCTTTCCACCATTCTATGTGAAAAAAAAAAAAACTAAACATGGCAAGAATAACACAGATCCTGTCCCTTCTTCAGGCTATGGATTTCACATAGGCTATTGACATTTTGTTTGTAATTCAATGAATGATGCTGCATCCACTTGGCATGCAATCACTAGTGGTGTCCCCCAGGGCTCACTATTGGGGCCAGACCTGTTTAATGTCTTTATTGATCTGGATGAGGGGATGAAGTGTACTCTCAGGAACTACAACATAGTTGTGTGGGAGAGTTGATCTACTGGAGGAATCTGGACAGAATGGATCTACAGGCCAAGACCAACAGCATAAATTTCAACAAGACCAAGTGCCAGCATCACAATAACCCCATGAGGCACTGCAGACTGGAGAAAGAGTGGCTGCAAAGCTGCCCATTGGAAAGGGGCCTGGAGGTGCTGGTCAACAGCCGCCTTAACATGATCCAGCATGTGGCAAGGTAGCCAAGAAGGCCAGTGGCATCCTGGTTTCTAACGAGAATAGTGTGGTCAGGAGAAGCAGGGCAGTGATTGTCCCCCTGTACTCAGCACTGGTGCAGGCACACCTTGAGTGCTGTGTCCAGTTCTGTGCCCCTTAGAACAGGAAGGATATTGAGGTGCCAGAGCACGTCCAGGGAAGGACAATGGAGATGGTGAAGGGTCTGGAGAGTAAATCATGAGGAACAGATGAAGCAGCTGGAGTTGTTTAGCCCATAGAAAAGAAGGCTCAGGAAGAGCCTTACTTATTGCATGAAGGGAGAAGGTTACAAGGTGGAGGTTGGTCTCTTTTCTCAGGAAACCAGTGACAGGACAAGAATACATAAACCCATATTGCACCAGGGGTGGTTTAGATTGTACATGAGGAAGAATTTCTTCACTGAAAGGGTTGTTAAACATTGGAAGGGACTGCCCAGGGAGGTAGTGTAGCCATAGTATAGTCACCATCCCTTGAGGTGTTCAAGAAAACTCTGGGCATGTCACTTTGTGCTATGGTTTAGCTGACAAGGTGGTGATCAGTCAGAGGTTGGACCTGATAATCTTAGAGGTCTTTTCCAACCTAAATATTTCTCTGCTTCTGTGATTATCTGTATTATTAATGTATACCATATAATTCTGGATCTCTATCTGTTTCAGGATGTTAAGGTCTCTCTGGAGAGTAAAAATCAGCAGACTGCAGTAATTTTCTCTTTCTTGTTTTAAAAATAATTATTTTAAAAGACTGAGGAGAAAGGAGGAAGGATAGTCTCCTTCAAATTACTGTACAGCCCAATAGTCATGGTGCGCCTGGTGGTAGTAGACATAAATGTCTCCCCTAAAATAAGCAGAGTATGGAAAGGGGAGATAGACCACTTTTCTGTAGGTTAATGGGATATTAGATATAAACTCAGTACTGGTCCTTCATTAGATTTTCAGGATTGGCTGTCTCTTCTTCACTATGATCAAGCTTTATAGATTTCATGCTTTTCACTTTCATTCTAGCCTAGACTTCCAAGACTGACTCAACACAAGTCTTCAAAGTCTTCTTGATGTAACTGCCTCAGGTTCCTTAAACCGGGAGCCCAGATTATGGCAATATCCATATTTCTTTAAGGAATTTAGCATTAAAATTTTCAGTTGTTCCCTGTGCTTCCCTATTGATCCTGCACTGTAAAATTTAATTGAAAGCAAAATTCAATTAAAAGAAGATATTACTCCTGTAAAGTAATGAAAACCTACCTGCATGAATCTTTAAAAAACAGTTTTAAATACCTTCAGTATCATTAACATTTGTGTGCGATTTGTGGCATAAAGGTCACATCTTTAGAGGAATTCTGAAAGCTCTTCATAATATTGCATACTCATATTTCTTCATAGGAAAAGGAAACCTTTCCCTGCAAAGTTTACAATCAGCCAGTTAGCCTTTTGGACTTGCTGTTGGAAAAGTCAAATGAGCAATCTGCTTACAGCAGTCAATCAATCTCTCTGTAATGTGCAAACTTAAAATATAATTTAGTAATTTAATAATCTTCCTATCCTACAGCCAAGAGATTTCATATTCTTCTGTTATGTTTTTTTTTTCCCAGATACAATGTACCAGTCTACAACATTTAGTGCCATTTAGTGCTAAAAGTAATAGACTAATGGCTTTGCAGAAAATAATATTTTATTTCATTAAAGGTGTAACTTGAAAAATATGACTTTTTCCACTTTGACTCACACATCATCATCGAACCCTAAAGTTTTAGAGCTATCAAAAGGTAATGAAACTGTCTGAATGTCTTGCTAAAAAAGAAACATTGACTGCATTATAGACCGAGAAAGGAAGAAAACATATTTACTTGTAGAAACCCCCACCAAATCTAAATCTAGTTTAGACATTCAGGATTTATGTCTAAATTTTGGCATTTACTGACATATAAAACAAACATTGTCAACTGTACTCAAAACACTTTTAATTTGTTGATCATTTATAGCTTAGATTTAATTTACCATTTTTGCAATGATTTAATGACATTTTCAGTAATTTTTGCTTTTGACACTGAAACAGCATGGGGTTGATTTACTGTGTTTTCAGACTTCTGCTTTTATGTAAACACATTAGTATTTTCACAGCATGTTTGGAACAAATGGAGCAAATTCTGATCCTTCTACACCTATAAAAAACCTATTAACTTTATTGAGCAGCAGAGAGAAAATTTGACTGAATTGCTGGAGTAAGTCAAGAAGAATCAGGATAAAAGATGAAAAACTTTTGCCTATTCTGGAGGACAAGAGAAACCAATTTCATGTAGCAATGAAGAAAATGGAATAAACCAGCAGTCAAGACAGCTTCTGTGTCTGACAGCTTTTATCTGTTATAGCTTTTATTACAGCTAGGTGTACCAGCTTTCATAGTTATAGAAAATAGATTCACATGTCTAGATGGCTCAATACAATGCAAATGTGTTGTACATATAACATCTTTCAAGCAAAGTGATCCCTAAATGTTCTCATGGACATAGGCAAAATAATTACAAAATGAAATAATAAAAAAATAGAGGGAGGAAAAAAGAAGGTAAATATGATAAGGTAGAGGATTTTTTTTCAGAGGAGACTTGAGATTATAGCATCCCTGTGAATTATAGCTTTCACTGGTAACAAACACTCCTGCTGCTGCTGCAGGATTTTTTTCTATCTGTGTTGCTTGACTCCTTTATGCCACTGCAAAAGGCAATAGAAACATTGCATGGCTCTATTTCACCTTTTTAGCAAACAGGATAAGTCCTGAAAGGTAAAGGTATTGGGATGTGTTTAGTGAGAAGTGACAGGTTGGATCTAATTCTATGTTCTGTTAACTGCGAAATGCCATTAAAGTCACTGTTACACAGATGTAACTAGCAGGAGATTCTGCCTTTTACTTCTGAAAGTCTGCTAGCAGTGTCAGAGAGCAGAAACTGATCTGAAATCTGTTTAACTTATCTCATGTTCTGTTCTTTTAGCTTTCCTCAAAATGTGTCAAAAGATATTTTTTCTGGACCTTATCCAGCTTCAGTGAAGGACTCCTTTTTTTTTTTCTACAAGTGGTATGTGATCTGTAATGGAGTCTTGAGCACAAATAAACTGACCAACAGGAATATTTGCTTATATGTGGGGCATTTTTGCTAAACATTAAGACCTTATGCTCTAGGGTGCCAGTCTTGTAAATCTTATCCATTTCAATTGGATCAGCAGGACTACACTTAAAGACACGGAATGGTTCATTTTCAGTAATCTTCTTTTTCTAATTGTAAGTTCCCTGCTACTGCACTGTGGGTTCTAAATAACAAAATAATTGGCACACGAAATAGTCTGCAGTTATGTATGTAAGTTCAAATACAGATAAATATCCCTTGTCCAAAGAAAATTTGAGCATGCATTTGACCCAAAAAAATTTAAGAACTCTTTAAACATCTTCTAACATAACTGTACACAGAAGTTTTCTTGCATCATCAGGAAGATGCTGTATTTGGGTCTACCAACAGGTAAATGCTACCTACAGGCAATATTTCACTTCTAATTAAACCAATTTTTAGCCCTCTATAAACGAATAGGTGGCCATTTACAGGCAAATCTGTGACTTGTGTCTATAGTTATTGAAATTGTAGCTACAAATTGGGTTGAAATTAATAATTTAAAATTGTAAACATATGAATTTGGGAAAATCAGACCCCCATGCTTTAGAGTAAGACGTAAATCGTACAAAGTGTGGCTGAACCGACACCAAGTGAGGAATTTTAATTTGAGGATTTCCCCAGTTGTGTACTTAATGTTATGCTAATTTTTTTCCATTAATAGCTTAAAAGATCCATTGCTTCTGTTTTCAATGGGCTTGTTGCTAATGAAAAAGATCTTTTGTTCCATAGCAAAACTGTACAGTTCAGGCAGAATGATAGCATGCTGGCTCTTTACACTTTGGATGCTAAAAAGCCTCAGGCAAAATATTTTGCTGAAAAAGGCAAGCCTGGCTCCATTCATTTCTCAAGTACTGCCCTCTTACACTAGCTGTGACTTTGTCTCTTTATTTAATGATTCACTGAACCCAGATATTTGCATAACAGCATATATCTATATGAGCTATGTGTTAGCCTTCTTTTTAATATGACCAGTTCTGAACAGTAAAAATATATTCTTTTGTCCTGGGGCATCCTTCCAACAGCTGTTGTCAAGGTGATATAAATAAATCACAATACTATTGCAAAATGAAATTAGCAGAAACAAAATACTGTGTCTCCCTCTTTTTGAAAGGTGACTTTGAGCTTGAAATTTCTGTCGTTTTGAATGAGACCTCTGTTTATCCACCAAACCAAAAAGCATGGGAGGGAAACTCTTTGGGAACTACTATTGATTTTAAGTATCATTTAGACCAAAGAATAGATTTCAAGTGACCTTCTGCTGTGATAACAATACCTGTAAACTTAAAAAACAGCTTTGTCTAAAGGAAGTCAAAGCCTCAGCTTTGAAACAATATATATAACAATTTCAGTTTAGTTTAAACCCCTAACCAGTAATAACATACCAGTAGATACATCAAAAAAAGGCATCTAGTGAATCAAGAATTTTTATCTTATTTTAATGTTCTGCTAATTTTTTACTAATCACAAGCAGCCAACACAATCATTTAAAGTCTTTTGTTTGGCTTGGTTTCAAACAATTTTTACGGTCTGTTTTGTATTTTCCATTTTCTTTCATTTAAAATTTCTTTTACAATAAAAAGAAATTACAATGTATTTGTGTTTATTGTCAGCATATAAAATATGGAAACCCAAAGGATTTATAGTTAGTTCAGAAAGTTCATTCCTGACAATAAAAAAAGGTAGCAGCAAAGCTACAGTCTTATTTGGCGTGACTGTCAGTGCATCAAAACAGTCTTTAATCATTAACACACCTGCATTTGTTCATAAATACTTTATGAAGAGAATTGTCTCCTGAGTTTGCATGGCGTCTGTGAACAGCCCTTTTTACAATAGGTGATGACTTACTACCCCTAAGAATTTGAAATATTGTTAGGGAATTCAGTTGGAGAAGTACAGAAATAACTATTTCTGATCAAGAATTTAGGAAATTTATGAAAGTTAATTTTACCTGAGATCTGTGATATCATGGCAGCATAATTTAGCAAAAAGTATAGCTATACATAGAACTTACTGCATAGCTGAAATCTTTTCCCAAAAAGGGCCAGTGATTACCCATTTTACAGTGAAGAGTTATCAGTTAGCATATCTTAGTAGAGAGAGTAAATCCTGGTTTCTCACATCACCACATATTCACCATAAACTTGCAAACACACACTCTTCTTCTAGTTGACCTTGATACCATTTACATATTTTATTAAATAAGCTGAGCATTTATTCCTAGGTGAATACTCACTAACATCTTTACATATGAGGGAAAGGGGAAGAGAAACTGCCTTCTTTAGCTGTGACTTGAAAGAAAAGAGTGACCTCTGCTGAAGCATGTCACAGAGCTCACATGGCAGGTGACTGCTCCATGCTATGACTCAAAATTGCTGCAGCTGAGAAGCTGGCATTTTCAAGATGAATTGGAGGGAAAAGTTTTTGCACTGTGTATTTTGAGTGTCACCCTCCTGCAGTAAAATGCCTGCAAATTTCTTTCCAAGTCCTTCAAATCCCCTCAGGCCCTGTGTAAGGAGCACTGGACCAGATTCTTGCTTGTGGATTACCCCTGTGTAATGTAGCTGCTGAATTCTGTATTTTCTTCATGATTTTGCAGAAAATTTTGCAGCCTTTTCTTCTTGCCTGCTGCCTTTGTATGCATTTACAAATGTACATAGGTTCTTGTTTCAATTATTTATAGTTAAATTTGGTTCTGGAAAAACAAAAGCATACATTTAGAGCCAAAAATTTTAGAGCTTTTTTCACAGCTCTTTCAGCTGTTTTCCTTCATGTACAGAATCACACCCCTTCAAAATAAATGCATGTATTCCATTAATAGACACTGAGAAAAAATTAGATGGCCTCACCTGAATGGCAGTTGCAATGAAAAGGGATAAATAAAAGTAGTACACATACTATAACACATGCCAACAAAATATGGATGGAGACACACCTTTCATGAGAGGGTCTCCCTCCTCCTGAGCCAGTGAGAGGAAACCCTAGCCATTGACTAAAGAACTTAGTCACATTTTTCACAGCCAAAGCCTTTCTTGCACAATTTGAACATGTAGGTATGTGCCTAAAAATCCAGATGGTGAGCAAGGGAGACACTGTATTATCAAACATACAAATTTTTTCTCTGTCATTTTTCTTTATGACTTTCTTCTGAAATCTGTTATGGTTGTTGAGAAAGGAAGTGGCATTTGATCAGATCATGCATTCATGATCAGCTTAAAAAGTGGAGGTTTTAGCTTAGGTAGTTACAAAAGTATGTGCAGTTCCCATAAGTAGCGATGATATCCATTAATCTACTTATTTGCTCCATTTGTACTACCAAGTATTTTTTTAACTTCCATCCAATTTTTAACAGCTATCCAACAATAGATTCAGCTGAAAGGATCTGTAGATATGACCATCACATGGGTTAGAAATATTCCTTAAAACTGATCATCCAATAACTTGAACAGGTGCTATTTTAACACCCGTCTTGGAGACAACATATAACAGATTCACACTGTGTTTGCAAATAATAGTGTGATCTCAGAACATGAAAACTTTCTGCTGAATAACTTTTCATGACAGCAAAAATTCCACCTCCACTGTCAGCACTGCATTCACTGCAACTTCTGAAGTTGCAACTCCTCAAGCTGTAGGAGGAGTGAGTGATCCTCTCCCTTAGGAATTTCCTGAGAAAAAGGAGCCCTGTGATGTAAAAAGGGAATTAAGATTCATGGAAACCTTATTCTCTCATGTATGAAACATTTAACAGCTACCTATTTGTAAAATTAAAAATAGTAGATTGTTACTTAATTTTCATGAGTTATCTATCTTCTACTACTAAGTGGTTCTGGGTTACCAAGAATATTAAACAAAGCAAAGTCATTTTTTATTTATAAAGTATTTTTCAGAGTATGAGCTGGTAAAGCAGGAAGACTACCAGCACTACCTAAAGCTCTCTTCAATTTTTATCTTTTATATATAGTTGCCTCCAAATGTATTGACACTCAATGCTCTCAGGCTTCTGCTTTTTAGCATATTTCATGTTTTCCTTAAATAGCATTTCTGGCAGATTTTTTTTATTACTAAGAGCTACTGTTTTCCTTTATGGGAAAGCATAGTCTTAGTGTGATTATAAAAAAACTTTGAGAACAAAACTCTGTGTTGTCCAGTAGCAGCAGACATGGAGTAGACATACAACATTTATTGCATATTAAAACTCACAACTTTAAATGACTATCAAGGTCTTGACTTATGACTTAAAAATGCATGGCAGAATTTTGTTCCAAGTCCATCAATGATGAAATGGCTGAATCTTTTATTCATAACATTCCTGATTTTACATGAATTGCTTCACTTCATAGAAGACTATTGTAAGGAATGCAAACTTCTTGACACTAAGAGAGATTTAGCAGATTAGTAATTAATAAGCTTGTTGCTACATCTCATTGGCAAAATTCCTGTTACTTTCAATGAGACCATGATCAGGCTCAAAGTCATCTGAAATTTCTGTGAATGTAAAGGCTGCTTATTTCTTTCAGCTACTTTTGAACGCTAATAAGGTTGATTTTATTGGAACTTATTACATCCTTACTGGAAGCAGAATTTGACCTCAGCTGAAAAGATTGCCCCCTTCTTTCACTTTTTTTTGAAAAAGAGCTACATTTTCATAATAGTGTCCGGGTACGCGCACAAATCTCATTACCCAATAATAGGATTTGTCTACATACCTCCTGCTCAGTCTTTTGGAAATGTACTTGTCCCTCAGCATGGGTTATTTTTTCTTTTTCCTTGTTTCCATTTACATATGTCTATGAGTACAATAGCTTATATTCTATATAACAGTTTCAGTCAAGCAAAAGTAGCTAAGTATGTAATCAAGGAGGAGGCTGAGATATCCTTAAAGTACAAAATCGACCTTGGAAGCTAAACTCTCTCTTTTGTTACAATGATTGAGACATTTGAGAATAAAAATATGCCACAGAGGTGATGCAATATGTAATGGAGTAGATCAAATATAACAGCAAAATGGTAAAGCAGTGTTTAATTATAGTCTGCAATCCAGATAGCCTCGAATTGGATCTGAAAAAGAAAAGTTGTGTTAGGAAAACTTGAGATAGTAACATTTTAAATTGGGGATATCAATTACAACTTATTCAACTTAGTTTCATCTTTGTTTTTTTCTTTTTTTTTCTTTTTTCTTGTGAACTGGCTCTACTCCGCATTTCTTTCAAAGTAGTACAAAGTAGTAAAGGAAAAGAATTTAAAATCACTTTACTGCTTTACTTCCTACTATTAGTTCTTCAGCTGTTCTGATTAAACACATTATAGAAGCTGAGTTAAGATTTTGATTTAGAATGTATAACAGTAAGTTTTTGAAAATCCCACACATAAAGGTTTAGAAGAAAAAAAGCCAAAAATCCCGCAAATAACCCTTCTGCCCTCCTTCTCCCCAAACAATTAGAGGTAAACCATAAGAAGTAATATGGAATAGAAAAACAGATAAACTGAACTGATCATTCATATATATATATATATATATATATATATACTGTGAAATATCTCTTGCAATATGCATGTGGAACAGCTAGAAATCTGGTCTGTCAATAAAAGGTTGTCCTTTGCTTTATGTCTCCTATTTCTGTATGACACCACTCCTATTTCTGTATGACACCACCAATCTCTCTTCTTATGTTTCTTAATCTTTCTTCCTCCTTATTAAAATAGTTGCTTAATTTATATAAAGAAACATTTCTTTGTGACAAGACATACTTAATTTACCTTTGTTTAATTAACCTGCTGGAAAGTTCAGGTCCATCTATATTTTTTGTTGAAAAGTATGGATAAGATGTGAGATCACTGTTTTTATATGAGATTTTGCTCTGTGTGCCTGCATTACACACTTAATACAGAAGGCTAAATTTTCACTTTTTCCTGAATACAGGCAAGTGTCCCAAGTCTTGTTGCTATGCAGTTTAGCCATGGCAACAAACACAAAAGCCGCTGTGTTGTTACTTCCATTTTCCCTTCCAGATAGTTTGCCTAGTAAAGAAAACATGCTAGATCTAGCACTGTCAAAATAAGTGCAGCATTTTCTGTGAGGGATGTCAAACATTTCACCTTTCAAAAGATTATACTGTGCAAAAATGCTAAGCAAGAAGGTGGAGAGGTTATAGCCAAGATATCCACATTGTCTTGACACACAGGTAAGGATATAAAAAAGTAATTTCTGTACAAGGAGTACTCAGGTTTTCCATTATATATTTATCAAATATAAAAATTGATATGATAAATATTTTTATTTGCCAATATAATGGCAAAAAAATTTCAAATAACTGGATGAAAAAAAAGGGGCAAAAGCCTAGCCTTCAATATTTAAATTTATTACCTATGTGATACATCTTTGCACAACAGAAGTTGTTATCCCTTTTTTCTAGTCAATAATAGCTTGCAATTAACATCATTCTGAGCTAAAACAAACCTACACAGAGCTTGTGAGACAATACCCCATTCTATTGCAAAGATATATAAAGGTTTTTCTTGTAGCTGAGGTAAGGAGTGTGAGGGAAGACAAATAGTTTATTCAGCAGATTCTTTCACAACTTCCCCCATGATTTCCTGTAAATCATGCAGAGGTAATTTTTGTTGTGAAAGAGAAGTTTGGTTTTCTCATTTTAAATGGGACTTAGATTCCTGACTGTCATTTCCTTTATGGAAAATCTTAATAAATGCCTAGGCAATTTTTTTTTTTTCCACTTGTAAAATAAGGAAATTATAGGAAGAACTCAGATAGGTGCTGTAAATTTAAAATTCTGAATAGCCAGACATATCTTTTTAATTTTGAATTAGAAAGCTCAAGGTACTTACTATTATAGCATGTCTGATTTATTTAGCTCTGCTAATTTACCTAACAAAGAATTTGAGACATTTCCATCAAAATGACTAATTTAGGATATACTTATGAATACAAATTAATTTGTTTTAAAAAATCTGTATCTATTTCAAACATCTTAAGTGACACATTTATAATTTTTAAGACTATATCATTACAAACCAATTGGTGACATTTTTCTGTGCTGGACTTCATGCACTAAGTTTGCTTAGTGCTTACAACCACTTCACATAAATTAACCACAACCTAACAATTTTGTCTTTGTTGCTCCAGGGATGAAAATCCTCTGTTAACTCCAAGTATGTGGTATATCAACATGTAGAGAAGAGGGGAACAAATGGAGTCCCTAGTTCTCAGTGTTCTGTGTGCCTTCAACTTCAAATAACTTTAGTGGAGGTCCTCTTGCTGTTTCAAGAATTGAGGTCTTAATCCCAGTCTTTCCACCATTTCTTTGTTATAGCTGTGGGAGATGGTAACATTCTTCACAGAGAATGGAATTTAAAAACATTTCAATGAGACAAGAGGAAAACAGAAATAGCTTTTTGTTCATTTCGTAATGTCTCTTATTTGACCAAATTTTAGAGTCTACTTTTTAGTTATTATATTTTCTTATTTAATCCCATAATTTCAAAATATGATTGATTTCCAATTGCTGATATGGAAATCAGTGAGGGTGTTTTTTAAAAGAGCATAATTTATGGATATACGCAAATGACGTAAATGGATTTATTTGGACAGGAAAGAAAACTATATACTACTTCTTAAATAGAATTTGGCCAAAAATTCTAGATGTACTATAATCTTAATTTATGTAGACATATGTAATGAAATCTATGCCAATCTTTTTACCCCCAATAACTCCATCAAGAGAGAGTAAAACTTGCAAACTGAATAAGGGAAACTATTCAATCTACCTTCTGCTCTGCAAATATTAGGAACAACCCTAATTGCAAAACCTGTCCATAAACCTATCTTTCAAATCCACCTCGGTATGGTGTGGATAGGCTCCTCTTTTTTCTTCTACCCACTGCCTTGCAAGGGATATTCTTCCTCTTGCAAAACAGCGTGTTTGCAGGAAGACTTCAAAAATTCTGACCTTAATAAAATAAGTTGTGATTATAAAATTGCTGGTTACATTTATCTTGTTCATTTCTTCCTACAGTGTTGCTTATTTCCAAATAACAAGTCCATTCCAGTTTATTTAAGGGCATGAAGGACTTCAAATTTTTCTCTGCTTTTAAGTCAGCCCCTTTGATACCATAGAAAACCGATGCATTTTTTGATTGTTTCATCGATTTTAAGGCTTCATTCAGCATTAGATTTGAATCCAGTTTCAAAATGGGCTGAAGTAAAAAACTGTCTTTACAGAAGCAGAGTTTCTCTCCTTTCCATGAAGTTTCCATGTACCTTAGAAAGATTCAGTAGTGCTCTAAGAATCCTCTCACCTTACTTAAGGATCAAAAAATAAAGCCTTTCTTAATGAGTTACTCATCCAAAATTTGCTTTAAAATCAGAAAGGAGAAACAGGCATCTCCTTAGAACAATTTCATCCTAACACAGATACCCAGATAAATACCTGGGATCAGTCATATGGATTTTCTGTTTAGAACTGCTCATATTTCTCTGTTGACAATGTGGGGAAACTCAAGGTTTCAATAGAGCAAATGAAAATGAAATGTTCAAACTTATTAAAACTTATTAAATTATTTACATTTAGACCTGCACAGTTAGATAGGGTGAATTCTGCCATTTATTTCTCCTTTCTTGTGGTGGGGGTTCCCGTGAATAAGTGCTTACTTCACGTGGGGTTATGAGGAAGCACCAGAATTCCTGGAGCAGCAAACAGGAAAAAATCACCTTCTGAGTGATGCCCTCTTTGCTTATGAGGGACACATGGAATTTTAGGCAGGCTTTTGTTAACCTCAGATTGAGCATCCCAGCTGCATCCCAGCAGCAGCTCCTGATGGGATGGGGTAGTCTTCAGAAGACCTGGTCTTCATCTGTCTGGGAGCAAGCCAAACTCTCCGAAGCTTTTGAGTTGTTTCTCCATCTTGATGTTATTCCATCCTTTTTTGATGGTCTCTTCTGTTTTTCTAGTACTGAAAAAATCTCGGTTTAATTAGACATTCTCCATAATGGAAAATTACTGCAGTATCTAAGAAAAATCATTCATATCTTCTCTTGTGTCAGATTACCTGTTTTATTCATGAGGAAGAATGGGTTACAACATAGAGTCAAGAACAAATTTTCAACTCTGCAGCTGCCTGGATTCTAATTCATTGCATTAAAGTGTGGAAACTTTTCCCTCTCACATATGAATTGGATGGAAGTGGAAAATTGTCACAGGGTGCCTTCATACAGTCTAGCAAGGTTATAATCACTTTGTAGTGCTGCAGCAAAAGGAGGTGGAAATAGAACTAAAAATTTAACTTTGGTGTACTTTTAATGAAGTACACTTTAATGACTCTTCAATTTTCTTTTTCTTTTTCTTTTTCTTTTTCTTTTTCTTTTTCTTTTTCTTTTTCTTTTTCTTTTTCTTTTTCTTTTTCTTTTTCTTTTTCTTTTTCTTTTTCTTTTTCTTCTTCTTTTTCTTCTTCTTTTTCTTCTTCTTTTTCTTTTTCTTTTTCTTTTTCTTTTTCTTTTTCTTTTTCTTTTTCTTTTTCTTTTTCTTTTTCTTTTTCTTTTTCTTTTTCTTTTTCTTTTTCTTTTTCTTTTTCTTTTTCTTTTTCTTTTTCTTTTTCTTTTTCTTTTTCTTTCTCTTTCTCTTTCTCTTTCTCTTTTTCTTTCTCTTTTTCTTTTTCTTTCTCCCTTTTCCTTTTCCTTTTCCTTTTCCTTTTCCTTTTCCTTTTCCTTTTCCTTTTCCTTTTCCTTTTCCTTTTCCTTTTCCTTTTCCTTTTCCTTTTCCTTTTCCTTTTCCTTTTCCTTTTCCTTTTCCTTTTCCTTTTCCTTTTCCTTTTCCTTTTCCTTTTCCTTCCTTCCGCACTTCCTTCCTTTTTATTCTTTTTATATATTTCATCCAATTCTTTATCCATTTTCCACATTTTCTGTCTCTGTGCTGTTTGTGCCATTTCCTCAATTCCCCCAATTTAAGCAGTTCCTTCTTCACATGACTCTTTTCTTCTACTTTCCGTCTTTACCGTTACTTGAGTTTCTCACACTGACTCTATATTTCATACATTTCCCATTCCCTAATAACTCATGTGGGTCTTCTTCCTCTATATTTGAGTGGTGTTTTCTTTACAAATCAAAATATCTTTACTCCAGTTTCCATTTTATTTCTCTTCCACCTATTGGTAGTATTTAAGGCACACTCAATTAAAATACAGGAACTGCAGCAATAAAACAAATTCCCCAAGGTTTTTGCCTACACCTATTTCTGTGAAATCTAAATTTCTTACAAAATCAAATTAATCATTTGACAGCTTACTTATATATACAGAAAGCAAAATAGAGTGAAGGTGGGAAAAGCACAAAAGATTATATAGCTGACCATTAAATATTCTATTAAACCCCCTCCTACTTGCATCTAGAAATGCTCCAATACAGATAACTATTTCTTATATAAAGATAATAACTTTCCATGATGTGAAAGAAGTCATAAACAAAAGCATGTATATAAGAGGAAAGAAATGACTTGCCAGATAGTTCAAACAGAAAAGTCTCATGTGAGTCAGCTGGATGTTATGACTTAGAGTGACTTTGACCTGTGGTCCCAGACCACAGTATGGTATTGAATTAGAATGTTACTTCATATTTATAAAAATTTATGTTTTATATTTAAAAAAGAAAAAAAGAAAAAAGTACAAAAACCACCAAAAAACCCAAAATCCTCAAACAAAAACAACAAAACAAAACAAAACAAAAAAATCTCAAAAAAGCCAAACTGCACCAAACAAGTTTAGCAGCCTCTGATCATGTAAAAAACATTCAGCCTTACTAAAACCTGTAGTTCTTATGTGGTATCTTTGGAATCTGGTGCCTTCCAGAAAGATTTTCCTGTAAAATAAATTGATATTAAAACTGAGGTAGAAGTAACACTATGCAGTATAAATACTAATAGTTAAAAAACTCAATAAAGACAAATTAATTTCAGTATTGAAATAAAAAATTGAAATCTACAATTCCAGTGATAGAAAACACAAATTTTCTTTTTTCTTGGTAATTCCTGATTTGTACCATAAAATCCCTCAACAATCTTTGCCATTCTCTTAGTTTAAATTTTTGTTTTTTTGGTAAGAAAACTCTGCTTGCACAGTAGGACCCAGTTTTGTAAAGGTAGGTAGAAATATGGCCAATCTTATTCCATGATACTTGTAAACTCTTTGTCACTGAGACAAGATGCTGGTAAATTCCTTTTTACCACTTTTAACAGTGATCATGCTTAGTCAGCTCCTTTATTACCTTGTTTTTTTCATCAACACTCACTTATGTCTAATGCTATAAATTCATGATAATTCCTCAAAGCAGCCTTTGATCTAATCTTCATAGATTAAGTAAGATAAGACAAATACAAATCATACATTGGCTAAAAACAACCCCAAAACCAAAAATAATATAAAAAGAACTATTATTTCCTTTTCCTGGCTATTTCCCTCACCTAACATTTGCTTTTTAAATTGAAATTGAAAGGTCCTAAGGAAATTAAGGTATCAAATCTAGTTATCCATAAACTTATCATTGACTTCAGATA
This sequence comes from Cyanistes caeruleus, assembly GCF_971803275.1. Classification (NCBI taxonomy): domain Eukaryota; kingdom Metazoa; phylum Chordata; class Aves; order Passeriformes; family Paridae; genus Cyanistes; species Cyanistes caeruleus. The sequence goes on from NC_141702.1 coordinate 38,620,069, forward strand.
GATAATGTCACATAATACTGTCCTGAATTCCATTAAATAGCAGTAGTCAAGCTCAGGAGGATAGGAAGAGATCCTGTCAGCATTGATAACTTTTAAGCATTTTGCATATGAGACCATATGTTGGTTTGCACAGTTGTCAAACCATAAAGATGAATATAAGACACGGTGAACAGTGTTCCTTGCTGCAGTGTGCAGGCGCTTTCTTTAGCATCTGCTTGGACATGGTTTTGACACTATCTAAAACCAAAAAAACTCCTTCCTTTGCCTTTGCAAGGATTGTGTTTCGTACAAATAGCCTTTTGAAAGGTTTTCAGAAGCTTCTACATGACACAAAACCTGGAGGCTATCTGTCAAAACAGAAGAAAACAAAGAGAGGGAGTTGGAGGGAAGAAAAAAATAAAACATTTTTGCCAAACAGACGGGATTGGCAGTTGTCCTAAAAGAAAGATGTATTATGTCTCTGTCCAGTACTACAGATTCAAAAATAATTGCCTCAACCATGGATATTTTTGCCTGTTTGGTTTGTTTGGGGTTTTTTTTTGTCCCCTTAAAGATACAAAATAAGTTGTAAAAATAAGGCAGAAAGGAAGGATTAAAAATCCCAGTTAAAAAATGCTTTTAAAATATTTTTCAATATCTTCCTATGACAGATTCTTCTTTTGCAATAGTTACAACAGAAGAGTTAAATTCTGAAGAAGTCTATGAAGAAAGAATTCCTGTATCTTCACTGAGGTACATATCTTAAAAAGTTTTCCTTTGAAGAATCATCAGTTTAGCTCCAAAACAAGACTTTTATACTTAAAATGGAGTTGCTGTACTGAGGTTGATGACTGCAATCCCTACTTAGCTCGTAACCATCCTGAGTCAGTGCATGCTTAACTCTCCAATGAAAAAAGTCAGTAGGTGCCTGACATTCTGCTTTTGGGCATATCTAAAACTGCTACCACCTTGACAACACAAGCTGTCTCTGCAATTACCTCCTCACTTAGATACTCTTATTTTTAGCCCTGAGAGCACAATTTTTATAGATGTATTTATATGATGGATCAATAGATGTGTGACAGATAGATAAAAACACGTAAAAAGAAGCTTAAATTTACTATACTACCTGATCCAGACCAACATAATTTCTTTTCTGTCAGTGAAACCTGGAAGGAGATCTGTGTACTGATCCTTGCACAAAAGGTAGTAATAAATGCCAAATAAAGCCACTGTTGGTTAAATGTGTAAACATATTTTTCCCCCTCTTGGATCCCTTCTCTTATCTCCATAAAATACAGACTATTGTTGGAGCAGATCCTCCACCTTGTGCAAGCCAGGGAATAATGCTTACTACCCACCCAAATGAAAAGTCTGTTTAAAATTCAGTGTCTTCTGAAATTTGATTTTTCTCCCAAATGTAATCCTAGTAATATAAAATATATACAGACCCATTTACTTGTGTCACCACACCCTGCCACCATGCCCCCACTTCAAGGAGTCCTTTTTATTTGATTATTTATTTATTTGCCTTTGGCAATGGTTTTCTTAAAAGGAGGGAAATTTATGTTGGAACTACATAGAAACTGAGCTATGGAGGATGGCAACTTCCAGTTTTCAAGTTCTGAAAAACATTTTAACCACTGGATTTGTATATAGAACAAGATACTGCTGTCTGCTCTTACAAATTTTTATAAAGGAGTAAATTCCACTCTAGGATAGTTCCAGACTATGCAAGTTAATAGGGATGTATTCCTACAGACCAGAGACAGTGACATTATCTTCTCAGAACACTGGGATTTTAAACCAAAACTAAATTTCAATGCTTCAGATTGTTAAATGACTCAGCCTTTCACAAGAACAACACTTGTTCTGGACATTCTGTGTTTAAATGCTACATGTCACATATAAAGTACGTGTAAAGCTAGCAATTCTTTACAGAACTGCTTTGTAAATAAATATGGTTTAATATGAAACACACCTACTTTAAAACTGATATAAAATAATTTGTATTCCATGGGACAGTAATTATATTCATTTAAAGAATTAATTAGACATGTATATGCACATCTAAGCAGCAGAGATTTTGTTTCCCTCCATGTGTTTTATGCTTCTGACATATATTTAGAGGACTTTTCTGGAACCTTTTAAGAAGAAATTTTTGGCAACCTTTATATGTGATAAAATACAGTTGTAGAATAATGCTATCACAACTCACTAAGTGTTTAAATATTTCAGGTATTGCAGAAGTTATGTTAAGACAATAAAAAAGTCATTTGTACATATTAATAATTACCTCTGGTGATAGTTTGATCAAAATTCTCATCTCAGTTCTTTCTGACCTTTCTAGTATTTCCAGGCACTTTATAAACTGAAATGGCGTCCATTCAAATGAGAAATATTTTTGTAAACATCAGTTTTACTTAGGTTCAAATCAAAAGCTTGTAAAAGTAAATAATCAAGTTTCCATTGACTTTCTTGGGCTTTGACTCAAGCTTCCCATGAATAGATATTTATTCTAAATGAGAATTTCAGCTATATTCCCCTCTGCCCCTTGAAGATCACTCTGTGTGCCACTTTTTAATTTGCTAGCCAGGAACTCATTGGTCACCAACCGTGTCCTACTTACTCTCCAAATGAAGAGGGTACAGTACCTACTGCAGTTGGCAGCTGCTGCTGTTGCTTCAGCTCCTAATTTCCTAACAGCCCTTGCTGAAAATGGCAAAGAGACAGGAGGAGGAGGGAAATGGCTTTATAGAAGAGATTAAATCTCAGCCATATGCCAGTGTTTCCGCAGTGACTGTAAGATACTGGCCAGAATGATTCCTGCTGGTTTTGCTTTCCCTCCAGGAATTTCAAAATCTCCCCGACTTTGCAGTATGGACTGGAATGTTTGGAAATAGCAAAGAAGTAGCATTTACTGTAACAGTGTTCAGAGATGTAGTCAAAGGAACTATGATTCCAGGAAAACCCAGGAAAAGACCTTTAGGGCATCTGAGGTTGATTTGAATGTATACAACAACATAAATTTCCATTAACATGTGACACAAGAAGACAGCCATCTTTTTCAGGGTGCTGTTTCTTTTTTATGTGGTTACATTTGTCATGTGAAAAGAAAAATACCACTTTGGTGGCAACTCTTATGCACATTTGAGTGCTAAGAAAAAAAAAAATCTTGACTGAGGTCAGATAAGACGAGTGTTTTCAGAGCAAATTAAATTTAAGTATCCTAGCTCTTCGCCTTGTTGCCATTCAGACAAATTAAAAATAATTGTGTCAAAAAAATGAGGCAGATGTGGAGGAAGAAATGACTTGATGAACTCCTCAAGAAGTTCTATATGCTGAGTACAGTGAGCATAGACTGCTGTTCTAGGAATGCGCTCTCAATCTTAGTGCAGAAAGACAATTTTGCAGATAAATATATGAAAGATTGTAATTATTAACAAAAGTAGAAAACTTACATATTTTACTCAGATCATACCATATATCTGTATTATTCTTTCTGGTTATTTATTTTACTTAGTGAAATGCCTCTAATGAACAGTGCAGTTCATTTTGTCTTCTTCCATCTTCATTTCTTATCCATTTCATATCTGATGGTGAATTATAAGAATGTGATGGACAGAACAGTCTTTGCCTCTAGCACAATCTTTCTACCTCTCCACAACTAATATGAATGCAGATAGGCACATAAACACATATGAAACCAAAAAAGGCAGGTGTACCTACGTGTATGCACAGAAAACCTATCATCAACCTATCTATATGAAACATACACAAAATAGGAACATCTATCAAAAAAATTGCAGAACAGCAAAGTGGAAATAGATTTAAAGACACTTTTTTAAATAGCTGTCGCATGCAGGGCATGCTTCATAAACTGCAGATAGGCTTCCTGAATAAAATATGAGGCTGCGTAGCTCCATGACTGTCTCAGTTAGTGTAAAAAAAAAAAAAAGAAATCTGAAGAAAATTTATAAATAGGCCATACACTATCTCCAAAGGGATAAACAAAATAGCCAGCAGTGACAGTATTTGCTTTTCATGTGTGAAAATACAAGGCCTAACAAATGTCATCTCCTCATTTGCAAATTAAGATATAAAGGAAATGTCTCTGACAGTACATGCAACAGTTCATATTTGAAGTTTGGCACAGTGAACTGACAGCCACAGAGGAACTGCAGTCGCCTAATCCTTTCATTCTGCCTTCCAGCTACTGGCAAGGAGGGTGGAATTTAATAAATATGTGATGAGAAAAGGCTGTGAAAGGCTGGCGTATCTTCTCCTCTGCAAGAACTCATCTTCAGAGATAATTAACTAGATGACAATATACAACGTGCCATTAACAAGAGCATTCAAATCATTTCTGGACTTAAGTACACTTTTAAGCTGCTTATCAGATTTTCATTTATGAATCCATTCAGCTGTCAGGCTTACATCCTGGCCCTTTATTGAAGCTCACATGGGAATCCAAACCTTCTAATTTTCTATACGGATTCATTTCAGAATCAATTAGAGCTGGTGGCAGCCTTGTGCCTGTGTGCTAAGGGGATTAGCTGGACACTTGCTCTGCTGAAGCTACCTTTGAATGTACATTCAACCCTCCTTTGAGAAAGAGTTGTTTTCCAGAGGATTCTGAAGCAATTGAAGTACTGAAATCAACAGATGGCAGATAATCACTGGAAAGTCTACAGTTTTGTTAGGAAAGGAAAAACACCATTTCAAACTGCATCCTTGGCACTGCACAAGGAAGAGATAAAGTGAGAAAGAGAAAGAAAAAAAGGAGAAAAGAGAAGAAGAATTGGAAAATAATAAAAAATTAGAAAAAATAAAGGAGGAGAAGGAGAAGGAGAAGGAGAAGGAGAAGGAGAAGGAGAAGGAGAAGGAGAAGGAGAAGGAGAAGGAGAAGGAGAAGGAGAAGGAGAAGGAGAAGGAGAAGGAGAAGGAGAAGGAGAAGGAGAAGGAGAAGGAGAAGGAGAAGGAGAAGGAGAAGGAGAAGGAGAAGGAGAAGGAGAAAAAGAATAAAAGGAAGAAAAAGAAAAAGAAAAAGAAAAAGAAAAAGAAAAAGAAAAAGAAAAAGAAAAAGAAAAAGAAAAAGAAAAAGAAAAAGAAAAAGAAAAAGAAAAAGAAAAAGAAAAAGAAAAAGAAAAAGAAAAAGAAAAAGAAAAAGAAAAAGAAAAAGAAAAAGAAAAAGAAAAGGAAAAGGAAAAGGAAAAGGAAAAGGAAAAAGGAAAAGGAAAAGGAAAAGGAAAAGGAAAAGGAAAAAGAAAAAGAAAAAGAAAAAGAAAAAGAAAAAGAAAAAGAAAAAGAAAAAGAAAAAGAAAAAGAAAAAGAAAAAGAAAAAGAAAAAGAAAAAGAAAAAGAAAAAGAAAAAGAAAAAGAAAAAGAAAAAGAAAAAGAAAAAGAAAAAGAAAAAGAAAAAGAAAAAGAAAAAGAAAAAGAAAAAGAAAAAGGAAGAAAAAAAGAGAGCAGGGGATTCTTTTGACTGTCCCCCAGTGGTGCAGAGCAAACACTCTACAACCAGAAGAGCTCCCAAAGGCTGTTCTTTTATATTTTTTGTTCTTTTATATTTTTTGCTTCTGTAAGTATTTCACATCTCAGTTTTTGCATCTGACCTTTGGCCATTTTCCATCCATGTGTTAACTTCTCTACTACTTGTCTTAGCAATTTCAGTTTGCCATCCCAAAACACATTGCTTTTGACCTCTAGTAAACACTTCAGAACACAAATCCATGTGGAACAGTTATCCACTCTTTTCTTTTTCCAGCCAGTCTAGGTTTTATTCAGTTGTTCAGGTATTTTGGTTTGTGTATTGGGAGTTTTCTCCCTAAATAAACATTTTTCAAAATTAGAAATTTCCATTCAATCCATTCTCACATTTTAATTCTAGAAGGCTCTTGCTTAAGAGAAGGTGGCTTATGCTAAGCAATTTAAAAAATATTAGCCACTGGAATTTGAAATTGAGTTTCTGAGAGTACTTGCAAAAACTGACAACTTCACAAACAGATAAGCAGCCAAAAAACAATGTAAGGAATAGGAATCACAGTATCACAGAATAGTTTGAGCTGGAAGGAGCCAAGGATCATCAAGTCCATTTTAAGTGAATGGCCTATATGGAGATCAAACCTGCATCCTTGACATTGTTAGCACCATGCTACAGCCAGCTGGGCTTGTATTCGATTGCACCAGCTTTTACTTAAACACAGAAAATTGGTTTGTGCAAGCATAACACTCTAAAGATAATTTATTTCAATGTAATTAGTTTCACAGTGATGGTTATAACAAGGACAATGACCTTCCATGTTCTAGGAGCTGTATCTATGAGTCACAAGTCTGGGAATGCTGAGGATCATGACCCCTAAAGAAGGCTAAAAAGTAGGAGATGGCCAACTGGGGTCATGTCAGGTATGGCCCCCGACACTGGCTATAATGGCCTTGGCAGGTTTATCTGTTGTTTTCTGCATCCACGAGAAATACCTACCTACAAGGAGTTCCCAGCCTCTCTAAGAGGCTCTCAGAGAGCTTTGTGCAGAAGCCCTGCTCTAGTTTTGTCACAGTACTGCATTTGAGCTGCCTGGAGAGCCCTCTGTGGGGGTTAAGAGTCCAGGTCACTGATTTCCACCTGAGACATTCAGGGCAGAGCTTCAGCATATTGTAATCACTGGAGACATAAATGCTCCCAATAGTTGGATTTAAGCCCCATCATGCTGAAAGTGGAGGAAGTATTTAGGTTCTTCATTAATTTGTATGTTATATTGTTAATCTGGTAATATGTGTGATGTGTTCACATTTCAAAAAATCTTGTTCATTCTGCAAGGTACTTTTGAGCTTTAAGACACAGATAGGCTGTATGACATAAGAGCAGATCTGAATGTTCCTGCCCTCAGAAGGAACAGAAAAATTTTATAGAAAATGTACCTCCTTCAAGATGGGTTCAGAAAATTATAGGTGTTTCACTATAGTGAAATATTTTCCATTTAAATATTACTATAGTTCCACTAATAAATGTCTAAATCCCAACTTTTTTTACTCTCCTGGCAATCTTCTTAGGGTCTCTCTTATCTCCCATAAACAGTAGTGTGATCACTACATTCTTGTAAGATTTTTTTTCCTAAATCAGGAAAGAAATTCTCTGTAGAATCCATTAATGTATTGTATAATGAAATGTGGTTTTAAACATAAAACAACTTAGATGCTATAATTCTGTGTTTTTCTAACTTCTGAAGAAATAATGGCCCTAATAAACATGCTTATTTAGTAATGTTGCTCAAAATCTGCCTTCACTTCTAGCTGGTATCCATGGGCTTCACATGTTTTCATAGCTGTCATATTTCTGAACTAATAATATGCAATGTACTTAGTCCAAATGAGAATGAACCTGGAGGTGTGACTTTTTGATGTCATTTTCTGAATGGAAAAGCACAAAGAAAACAAAGTTCATGCATTATTCATACAATAAAAGACGAAAATTATTAATGCAGTAAAAGTATATCACTTGCACACACAAGCAGTGGCATGTCTGTAGATCAAGGGTCAGATAGTGCTGAAATTACTGTATTCCCAATGTAACAATTTTGAATAATTCTGATATTCAGAGATTTAGACATACAGCTTTTGCAGTGCTTTACATGTAATAATAATTTTGGATACCACTTCCCAGTGGAGAAAAAGAATGCTTTATTCTTACCATATGCTTGCATGACGCTCATTTAAAAGTAAGATGACAGTATGTTAAATTTAATACTGCAGAGAGCATCATCTCCAGAATTCTGTTACACAGAAATGTGAAACAAAATGCACTTATACAGAAGTGTAAGTAAGATTCAGCTTGTATAAACAGTCATGAGTCTCTTAATTTTAGTAAAATCATTTTATGTTTGCAAAGGAACATATCTATTATGTTCATTAAAGGTGACAGAGTAACAGCCCTTGAGAGCGAAGATATCTATTATCAAGAACATCTAGCCAAGTAGAGCAATCCACAGAAAGCTAGCTCAGCAAACCAATAAAGTAATGAATTCTGCCTCTGTGAGGATCTGTAGGTGCATATTTTGTGAAAGAAAATACTGGTAAATATTCTTTTTTCAATACAGTGTAATGAATAATCCTTCTCTTAAAATCTACATATGTTAAAAACAAAACAAAAAAAAGTCCTGCTTAGTATCTTTATCAGTCCTGTCTAATATCTTTCTGGATGACCTGGATGAAAGCATGAAGGGCACCCCCGATATGTTCACAGATGACACTAAGTTGGGTGGGAGTGTTGCTCTGCTGGAAGGTAAGAAAGCTCTGCAGAGGGATCTGGACAGGCTGGATTGATGGACTGTGGCTAGTGGTATAAAGTTTAACAAGGCCAAGAGCCAGATCCTACATTCCACCCACAAAAACTCCATGCAGAGCTACAGGTCAGGGAAAGAGTGTCTGGAAAGCTGACCAGCAGAAGAGGCAAGGAGGTCAATGGCATCTTGGTCTTTATCAAGAAGCGTGTGGCCAGCAGGACCAGGGCAGTGATTGTCCCCCCATACCTGGCACTTGTGAGGCCACAACTTGAGTGCTGTGTCCAGATCAGGGCACCTCTGCCTCAGACAAGGCAGACTTTGAGTCTTGCAAAGTTCAGAGAAGAGCAACAGACCATCTGAAAGGTCTAAAGAGTGACTGATAGGAGGAGAGACTGAAGGAGCTGGGGGTGTTTAGCTTGTAGAAAAGGAGGCTCAGGGGAGACCTTAATGCTCTCTACAACAGCCTGAAAGGAGGCTGTAGCCAGGTGGAGGCTGGTCTCTTCTCCCAGGCTACCAGTGACAGGACAAGAGGAAATTTCCTCAAGCTGTACCATGAGAGGTTCAGGTCAGATATCAGGAAGAATTTTTTCAATGAAAGGGTTGTTAAGTATTGGAACGGAGTGCCCATGGAGTCACCACCCCTGTTCAAGAAATGACTGGACATGGCATGCTATGGTTAACAAGATGGTGATTGATCAAAGGTTGACTCTATAACCTAAAAATCTTTTCCAACCAAAATGGTTCTCTGATTCTGTGAAAAAAAAAACTCCTGCAAAGAGTTGTCTTTATTTAGTAATAAAGTATGTAGTGATGATCTTTCTCTTGCTGAAGTCAGTAGCCATTTTGAACCAAGATTTCAACTCAAGCACTTGAATAAGGAAAGTTCTTTATTTTACATCTTTCACAAACTTTTGTATTTACAATTGCTTTAAAAAAATAGTACATTGAAACCTGACTGAAGAATACATTTGAAATACTATTTTTAAATTTCCACATATCAACTTGAGAATTAAACTGAAGATCCAGTAATCAAATATGTATTTTTTTATTAGTATTTAACAGGAAGGAAAGGGAATTTCTAAGAAAACTTTCCAGTGATAGATTTAGAAAAGTGGCAAGCACCAATGAGGACTCAGAAACTGGCAGTATGGGCAGAAAAATCAGATATTCAACTTTAAAATATGCAATCTCAAGAATCTATTCAGAGATAAATCAATTGCTACAAAGATGGAAAGGAAGGCAACAACCTGGAAAGCATTAATCCTAGGAATACTATACAGCACATTAGATATCAGTACAAAAATGTGAAGTATTGTTGCAATAAAATAGAAAAGATAGAAGACATATTGGACTGTGTATGTATTACCTTAAAAAGCAAAGGTCTAATAGAAGTTCTCTTTCTAAGGCCCTGGTGTGGTTTCCCCTACAGCAGTGCAGTCAGCTCTGGGCAACAAATTTCCATAAATATACTGACAAATTGGTAGGCCCTCAGTGAGCTGTGCAAATAAATAAACAAATAATCGGTGGGCTAAAGTAATTGTTTATGCCATTGTTTATGCCACATCCCTGGAAGCGTTCAAAGCCAGATTAGATGGAATTTTGAGCAATCTGTTCCAGTGGAAAGTGTTCCTGCCCATGGCAGGGGAGCCTGGAACTAGATGGATTTTAAGGAAACCAACCCAAATCGTTCTATGATTCAAGGAGTTAAATAGAAGCCAGACCACCTAAAGTGGCATTCTTATTGACATAAAAAATCAAAAAGCACCACTTAGTGGCATTTTACTTCCATGAAAATGTAGTCTTTTCCTCAAAAACTTCTTTTTACCATAGTCAGTTCCATATATATAAAAGCTTATTAAAGCAGCAACTAAGGATGACAGCAGTTATAGTAAAGAAATGTTAAAGTATATACAACAGGGGATCCACTAATGTTAACTTAATACATTAATTCAATGAAAGTAAAAAATTAGACTTAGTAAATTGTGTGAAAGAAAATCTGTTTGAGGGAAACTGTGCTTTTATAAGTGGCTTTTGGAGACAGCTGATCAAAAAGTCACATAAATTATATCTAGTAAGAGTCCTGGGAAGAATAGTTCCAGATAATCACCATGTTTCTCTAGGATTCTGGAGTAGGTGAGAAAAATGACATGTAATATATTTTATAATTTACCAGTGCTGGCAAAAAAAATCCTCTCATCAGCTTTAATCATTTTCTTATTAAGGAGTACCAACTTCCAATATTAAATATGTACAAGTAGATAGAAAAATATTAACATAAGTATAGATATAGAAAACCCATATCTACAGATATAGAAAATTACATAAATATACAGATTTAGGACAAATACAACAGGCCCTAATTTTTTTCATCCCACTATAGCCAGATTTTTTTTTGTTTTTTCAGCATGTGTTTATCTGTTGGAAGGTAGGAGGGCTCTGCAGAGAGACCTGGAACAGTTGGATGGATGGACAGAGTCAAATGAGATGAAGTTTAATAGGTCCAAGTGCCAGGTCCTGCACTTTGGCTGCAATAACCCCCTGCAGTGTTATAGGCTGGGGACGGTGGGGCTGGACTGGGCCCAGGCAGAAAGGGACTGGGGGTATTGGTGACAGCAGCTGAACATGAGCCAGCAGTGTGCCCTGGGGGCCAAGAAGCCAGTGCCCTCTGGCCTGGATCAGGAATGGTATGGCCAGCAGGAGCAGGGAGGTCATTCTGCCCCTGCACTCAGCACTGGTGAGGCCACACCTGGAGTGCTGTGTCCAGTTCTGGCCCCTCAGTTTGGGAAGGACATTGAGATGCTTGAATGTGTCCAGAGGAGGCAAAGAGGCTGGTGAGGGGCTTGGAACACAAACCCTGTGGGGAATGGCTGAGGGAGCTGGGGTTGTTTAGCCTGGAGAAAAGGAGACTCAGAGGTGACCTTATCACTCTACAATTCCCTGAAAGGTGGCTGTAGTCAGGCGGGCGTCGGTCTCTTTCTCCAGGCAGCAACTGACAGAACCAGAGGACACAGGGTTAAGCTGTGCCAAGGGAAATATAGGCTGGATATTAGGAAAAAGCTTTTTACAGAAAGGCTGATAAAGTACTGGAATGGTTTGCTGAGGGTGGTGGTGGAGTCATCATCTCTGGATGTGTTTAAAAAGATTAATGTGGCACTCGGTGCCATGGTTTAGTTGAGGTGTTGGGACTGGGTTGGACTCGATGATCTTGAAGGTCTCTCCCAACCTGGTAATTCTGTGATTCCATGGTTTGTTTTTTTTTAAAAATTTATTTAGTAGTACAGTCAAAGACACTATCTTTGGATAATTTTATTGTGAATGCTGATTGAGACCTTCTAAAACTATGATATGACACCAGCTCTCGATCACTTACAGAAACCCTGATTTGATTTACCTGCATTTTGCACCATTTCACATATTTCATGCCATTCATCACATTTCAGATTTCATCAATTTTTTCAGAAGATCTGAGATTTAGTACAGGCAGTTCTAGCATTTAATTCCAAATTTCCAACCTTAAGATAAGCTTTTCTCCTCTAGGCTTTCATAATGCAGTCATTTCTCTTCAATCTCTCTCCCAATCTGTTACTGAAAGGGGCAGTTCTTGCTTTTCTCAGAGTACTAGGAAAGAAGCAGTAAATACATATGTAAGATGGATAGTTTTCTGTTCTTTCTTGTACTGCATACTGTGGTAGTATAAGAAAAAGTAATTGCAAATCCTGTGCAGAGCTTACATATCCTGAAATATATTCTTAGCGAAGAAGAAATCTTCAGGGCTTTTAGATATTAAATAAATGTTAACACTGCTTTATCTAGCATGCCTGAAGTGAGCTTTTTCTCACATCTGACTTCCTTATGCTTGACTATTTTAAGAGGTAATCCAATTACACACCTGTGAACAAGATCTTGTAATTGAAACCATAGACCTAATTTAACCATGTGAGATATTAATAGCTTGCTTTCACATCGTCTTTAGATATATATTCTGTATTTGTGAATAGTGAGTTCATCTGTGTCCAATATAGTCACATTTGGTAGTTAGTCATTTACCCAATTTTAATTTTGTTTTTTATTCTCTCACAGTGGATAGCTGCCTTCCACTGTCATTAGAAGATATTTTCCTTGATTTTTACTTCAACATATTTTTTGCAAGATATTTAGCTTCCCTAAATTTGTTTTCAAGAAGATTAACTTTCATTAGGATTTATCGATATATATCATTAAGTGTCCAACAATTCAATCATCTCCATTTTCATGATGAACATTGAATCTTTGTTTTTAACTCACCATAACATTGTTGCATATCTGAGGAAGGGCAATTAACATTTTTATATTATTCATTCAAGTGTATTCTTACTTTTTCTAAATGACTTAGAATTGACACCAACTCTTGTTCTTTGTGTCACATAAGGGTCTTTCAGAAGAATGGTATGAACAGCCATTATTCAAACTATTTGAACTCCTCCATGTTCCCTATAATATCTATTTCTTTGCACCTGAACTTTAAAATAAAATGATAGGACTCCATTTAAAAGTGTTTTTAGAAATATCAGTTTTTACATTTACATTGTATTATTGCAAATAAAGAAATACTACTTTCTTATTTATTTCACTACAAAAATGGATGAAAGTAATTTCACTAATCTCTTCAAGATGTATTTTCACTGATCTCTGCAAGATGTTTTCAGAATTTTAAAATTATTTTGTATTTATGCATTTAATATAATCTTTTTAGATGTCTTTAGCTAAATCTTTAACTAGAAATGCTCATTGTAATAATAACATTCTATGACCTTACTAAAATTATAGTTTTTCTTATTTAAGGTGCATTGTATAGAAAACAGTGTTATTTCTTTATTTACGATCTCTGCTGAGAATTTTTTATTAATGAAACAACATTTTCGCATAAATATAGTATCAAAAGTTTATAATCAAATATTTTGATTCTTAGATTGTGAGGGAAAAATTTAGCACTGTATCCATTTATCTCCATTGTGAAATAGATCATAGATTTCATCCCATGAGTCATATTTCTGCCATTTTTATGTCTGTAAAATATTTGTATAACACCTAGTTTTGATACAAGCACTCCAAACAAGTCATCCAATGACACTGCTTAATGATTTGCCCCAGATGATAATTATGATATTTCAAAAATATATATTTTATTTACTACTTGATTTTTTAAAGGCTCAAATCCTTTCTGTTTGGAAATGTGCAAGTACATTGAAATAGTTAATTCTAATTTTTTTTTCTTATTTATTTATTTAAATGGTTTATGGTAAAGAAAATAAAGCATTAGAGAGCTGTTTCCATACTGCCAGTTAAGGACTTGTTCAGAAGATTTCTGCTTTAATTTTATTCCTGCAGTTCCCTTTGGTGCCAGTAATGCAACAGCATGTACCTACCTAGTAGGCAGTTGGATACACTAACAGATTTTTTTTTCTAGTTTATCTGGGCACCTTGTATTCTGTCCCTCTGCATTTTTCCACTGTAACAGTAATAATGATTTTTTCCGCAAGGCCTTTTCCAGTTAAAAATCCAAAAATTACATCAAATCTTCAGCGTGAGATTTATCTGCCACTTCCAAAACCACGATTTTCTAATCATGGCCTGAATCTCTATCAACAGCAAATTAATTTCACTGGCTACTACAGACCAGCTAACAGACCAGAACATGAAATCTATCAAAAAACAATTGACAAAATTATATCTCACTTACACCACATTTGTTAAATTTTAAACTTTGAAACAGAAATATTTTAATAAATATTCTCTTATTGGACCCTGAGAGCTTTCTTTTGTAATTCTTCTTTTGGGATTTATTTCTCTATTATGTCATTGCTAACAATTGCATTTATACTAGGACTACAAAATGAGTACTTGCTGTCAGTTTGCAATTCTGAATTTATACGGTGATACAGTGCCTTGAATATGGCATTTTTATACCATAATTCAGATTTTCCTGTCAGATTAGTGTGTGATGTGGAAATTATCTAGTTAATATTCATGTAAACTACAGTGACTGGTCAAATTAGATGTGGTGTTGTTTATTATTATTATTAAAAAATGAGTAAAATTTTGTGATATGCGTTTTCACCTGCATATTATTAAAGTTATTTTGGGATAGAATCATACAATAATTTCTTCTGTTGGGAGAATATAATTTTGACTTGTTTTTCTTCCTACTATCAATTGCAAGTAGAAAAGCAAGGTATTTTTTTCTATTCTACAATATTACTGTATTATAGAAAAACTAGAAAGTAATAGTATCTAAGAATAGATCTGTAAATATTCTGCTTTGTGGTAATATAAAAATGATTATTCTGTGAACATCTCAGTTATTTGTTGTTTTATTTTATTTTATAAGTAAAGGATTGTTGTGGCTTAATCCTGGTAGGCAGCTAAGCACCACAAGATCACTTGCTCAGTGTCCCCTCCCTCTCAGCTGGATGCAGACGAACTGGAAGTGCAAAACTAGATTGAGATATAAATATTGTTTTTAGGAAAATCACAAAACCAAAACAAATCCAAAACAAACCTACAACCACCATGCCCAAAACTAAACCCAAGAAATTAAAAACACTGGAGTCCAAATAGTCCCTAAGCACCAGGTAGCCATGGAAAGTTTACCTCCCCAGCATTACTTGCTGAACTGCAGTGTTCAGCAATAACTAAAATGTAGATGACTTATCAACTCTGTTCAGTCACAAGTCTAAAACACAGCACAAATACAATGCTAAAAAAACAAATGCATTTCACTTCAGCAAAAGCAGAGCAGGTTTTTTTGACTGTAATGTTTTCCTCTTAATTCTAGGAACTTTCCAGTTTTCTACCATGGTATATGACCTATTTCAATATCATATTTTTCCTCAGTATACTCATAATCAAAGATTGCAGAGGAAAACATAGAGAAGTCTGATATTTTGGAAACTTTAAATTATCACACATAAAACTCGCATTCAGAAATCTTTCCAGTTTTCTCATCTCTGTGTTGGTTCTCTCAGATAAATAAATAAATTTAATGCAGACATAAATTTTCTAGCAGATGTCTGCAGTACAAATGCATGAAAGACTACCAGGGAGTTCTAGTTATCCTAAAGTAACAGAACTCCAAACCAGGAGTTTGAAAAGTTAAAATTTCAAATATCATATTCATGCCAGGATCATAAGTCCCCAGTATTTTTTTCACACTCTGTATTTACACATAATGAATAACTTGCCTTTTATGAGGAGAAAAGTTACTTACTGTTTTCTACATGAAGGTCTGAGTCAGGGACTAAGTACTAATTAAAGTTAAGAAAAAAAACTGCTTTGCTATCTCATTATTAGCTGGAAGAAGAAATGTTGATTGGTGATTTACTTTAGAGTATTAAGTCATCTTCTCTAGAGCAGAGATCTCCCTTATTTGTTCTGTACCTGTTGGACAGTGGTGATAAGGCTCAAAACTTCTTAAGGACAACATAGTTTTCTCTGGATATATGAGCTTGTTTCTTTTACTTAGAGTACCCAGGTATATTTGATATGAATTAATAAATACAGACTGAAGTATTCCTGTAATTTTAGGTGATTTTAAGGATCGTTTCAATCTTGACAGTATTGCAAAAAAGCCTGACATATCATTCTTTATGTTGAAGTGTTACTTCATTGATACTCTTAGTTTGTACTTAAAGTCAGGTCCCAGGACTTCTTCCCAAGGACAAAAATTCCAATGTGAAAAGATAACAACTTTGTACAGTTGTTTTTGACTATAGCGTCACATTTCAGAACATTTATAATAGTTGTTGAATAACATCATTGTTACTTAAATAAAAATGCTACCCACTGTTTATCAGAATCACTTTTCTGTTGAAATTTACAATTGAACCACTTATCACAGCAAGAAATCCATTTTACTAAAAATAATAGAAAGGGGCACGCTGTATGGCAACTTTGTATTGCAGTTCATTTGAAACAAGTGTATTCAAAATGTCTGTAAAGGAGTCTTGTACTAATTACAATTTCTGTTTTTCTGTAATTCATATTCTAGAGGTTGAAAAATATATCTAAGACTTGAATGACATTTCTGACAATTTCCAGCTGTTTTCTCAGACTATTTTTAATGAATAAAATTAATGGATTCAATATTTCAACGCAATTCTTAAAAAATATATTTAAATATAGATTCATTTGGTGTGTACATTTTTTAATCTTAAAGGTCATTTACATTTTTCTACAGTCAGAGTATCTATTTCCAAAAAAATATTTCAACAAATCATATCCCCGAGCCAGAATACTGCGTTAATACAAGTTTTGGGTGTGTCACTTCAAAACTAATTTCTTTCAACAAGGTTCTACTATTTTCTTAACAAGCTAGTTTAATGATAAATCTCATAAAATTTTGAATACTTTAAATTATATCTAAAGTATAATAGATGGTATATTTAATGCATTTCTTTAGAACCCTTGAGCCCAGTTTTTCCTTAACTGATTCATAAAAATTGAATGAATACTGGGAAAAAACCCTCAGATTTCAACTAGTGATTTCTTTGCAAGGATTCACTATCTAAAAATACTTGGTAAAATCTCTTTTTCCTTTTTTATTTAATTTTTTTATTCAAAATGCTGTTCTTCATATAAGTTAACATTATAAAATCTATTTAAGTACGAGCAAATATGTACAGGAACAGGAGCTGGATTATGGTCAAGAGTGGCATGACTGCTGGATTTGTAAAAGGCCTGTCAGATTGCTCATCTATGGATTGAAGGGTTAAGTTCTTTAAATAAGGTAGGGTACACTTTAGTAGGGTACATGTCTGCCTTGTCAAGTCACAAAAGAGACAACAAAACCCCATGCATCATTACTGTGCTTCATTATGCTATGTATTTATTTTCTACTATGTTATGGCTTAGAAGTTTACAATAATTCATTCAAATTGCAAAAAACACTATATAAATTAAGCAAGCTTTCCCACAGCATGAATAATACAGAATCCAACTCCCCAGGGTAACATTCAGCAACATGAATAACATGGCCATCCTCCAACTTTCTGCCTAGACTCTCTCTCTGTTTGCCAACCTCTGCATCAAATTGAGGTGAAGAACCTAAATTTTGAAGACAAATTCAATACAGAAGTACATTTTATTTTTAACATCGTGATTGAATGAGAAGCATGTTTCAGAAAAAAGGAAGAAATTAATGACATCAGATCCTGAAGGACATTATAATAACAGGTGCAAACATACAGGATGTCATAAATATGACATCATACACAACTGGAGCTAAAACTTTCCCTAGCCTCTTAGGGAACCCAAACAAGACAAAACACAATAAAAAATATATATATAAAAAAAAAAAAAAAAAAAAAAAAAAAAATTAAAATAAAATAAAATAAAATAAAATAAAATAAAATAAAATAAAATAAGACAACATTAAATGAAATCTAATTAAAAGCTCCTTATATGTTTCTCTGTTCTCATAGTCTGACCCATACAGCCCTGTGACCACTGGTGCAATTGCTTTAACAATGCCTCCTATTGCTTAATTGCTTTTTGTAACATTTTGTCATACTCCAAACAAAATATTCATAAAACAAGACATAGACATCACTGAGATGAAACACTCTATTCTTTTTAAGTATAGCATTCCAATTCTAGGGTTTCAGGCTCAAATATATCGCATAACCTCAGGCACATGGTTGCTGTAACCCAGTCAGGAGCTAGGGTTTCATCTATTCTCAAGGAAGCAAATTATCTAAATAAGGTGGAAACTCTGCCTCGAAGTGTCCGCATGCCTCCAGTATAAATACACAGAGAAATAACCTAAGGTGGTTACTTTTCTAACACAGACATAGGAATAACATAGGCTAAGTGGGATGACTTCAGAGACTGCCTTCTGTACAAGCCCATTCAGAATTCAGGAAACAGAAGTTCTACAACCTCTACCTCCTAATGCCTCTGCTCAGGTTAGTAAGTGTTATAGAGACCCAACAAAATGTAGAGCAAATACTTGTTTGAAGGATAAATGAGCAAAGATGCCTTTTTAATGCCTGCAGGTAGTCGGAGGAAAAAAAACCCAACAAAATACTTTAGTTATGGGGCTGTCCTATTCTTGTCCTGTCTTATTCTTCTGGCCTACTTTGGCACACATGATACCTGACATCCTGGAGGACCTAACTCTTGGGCAGTTGATATTCCTTACCAAGCATGCCTCCATCTACAACCAAGGAGTCACCTCCATCCTTTAATTTAACATGGACATGTCCATGATAAGGGACAGCTGAAAAGGATTGTATTGTTTCATTACCTTCCAGTTAGGGTACGCTACCACTGTGGAAATTTGCTTTATAGATTATTTTTGAAGAATGCTTTACTAGACTATTTTCCAATAATGTGAATTTTGTATTGTTTTACTTCATTGTTTTGTATGAAATATTCAGATGCATACTGCCCTAAAAATGAACTCCTTGGCTACTTTGAATTTTTATGCTGTTATTTAATGGTCAATTAATTCCACTTAAGGTCACAGTTATGCTTTTTTATTACTTGTGATGATGTTTTTGTTTGACATTCATGTTTACTTTGTTATATCTCATAAAAATGATGAATGAATAACTCCTAATTGTAGAATACAAGCTTTTATTCTTGTCACTCCCGCTACATAAAGATTTCTAAATCTTTGAGAGCCCATTACAAGCTAAATGGAGTATTCCATTCTGAGGTGCAAAATGCTTGGGTAAAAATATAGATTCTGTAGGCAATAGTGGACCAGGGTGCTCTCCCAGTCCTTGAAATACTCCTTAAGTAAAGGAGATTTCTCTCACTAGCATTGAGCATATCACTAAAGCATGTGAATACATTCACACTAACATTTAATATATTAACATGTTATTCAAAGTCTACATTAAAGATTAATCTAAAACTTACCAATTTGGGTCTTGTACTATTTAAAATCTCAAACAAAATCTATGCAAATATACTTACTGAGGTCCACAGCTACACTCATGTAATCAGATTTATTAGCATGTTTATTTTCTAAGTTAGTTACTTTAAAGATGTCCTTTGCATACCCTTTTCCTTTTATATATATATGCATGCTTAGCTTTTCAAGCCAGGTTTCTCACATAATTTTTTTTGTTGCTACCCTCTCAAAATATAACTACATTAACTGAAGGCAAAGTAGGTGAGAGGAAAAAAATTGCATCTGGGATCCCTTCGTTAAAGGCAGGAATAACATTGTTGACATGTCACAGGCCAAAGATATTACAGATATCAAAGAAAAGAAAAAGCCTGCAATCTGCAGGACAATCAGTCAGAAAACTACATTAAGTTTGGCCCACATTTAAAGGTTTCCCTGACTTGGCTATGTGGCTTAGAAATTTTACCAGGCCAAAGAGCACTTCTGGACTAGCCTACTTTATTTAGAATTTGTGCAGTTTTGTAGTCTTAAACTTTATTCCCTGATGGATGACTTTTAGTACAGTACAAAAAGCAGATTCTTTTAAGTGTTGATATGCTTTGAGATATTCGGTGCAAGAACAACTCTGTATGACTGTGGCATAGCTGAAATGTGAAAAACTGGGTACTCTGTGCTTGATTACTTGGGAGACTTGAAGAGCTCTGTCATCTGGCTACTCCACATTTAGTTATTTTGAGGAACTTAAATTAGGGAAAAGATTGAGTATATCTAAGAAATGTCTGCCCATCCTGTACACCTGCAATCAAAGAGAATACAGCATTTTATTAAGCTTTGTCACTCTTAGTCATATGGATTTTCTCCCTCTGAAAATTCAGAGGGGCATTATGACAATCAACATTCACTGTCTGTGAAAATTTATTAGCAGCAAAATGGAGGTCACAACAAAGAAGTTCCAATTTAAAGGAATAACTAAAAAAAAAAAATCCCAAACAGAGATTTAGTATAAGTATTATTTACATAAAACTAAACTGGTAGGTATTAGTCTTGTATAGGTATCAAATATTTATACTGTCCTTGTGCAGCCTGCATAAGAATCACTCAAGAATGAAGAAAGCTTAAAGAGAAGCAGTGAATGTTTAAAATTAGTGTTCATTTTCATCAAGTAAGAGCTTCAACGAATATTGAAAGTTGAAAAAAAGGCAGAAAGGGTGAAGGACATAATAGAGTAGATACATCCCACATCTGCTCTGGAGTCAGATAGGCATGCAGCAAATCTAGTGCTGTAATACCTTCCCAGAGCTTCAGAGCTCCTTTCACGTCCATGCCTACCAAGAATCTTCTACTGCCTTTCTCAGGTAATACACATGCATACTTAAGTACAAAAATGACATGATTTTTCCATAAAAGTGACATCTAGAGGTGGCATTTTCAATCAAAATTGTAACGAGCAATATGAGCTTTCATATAGTTTCATTTGTTTTTTAATTGCATTTGTTTTCTCTTACAATATACCTCTTACAACCACCTTCTCTTACAAAACACCTCTTGCAATCAAACAGTTGAAAAGTCCTGTGGAAAAAAATGTTGAAGTACCTCTTGGCTCCTTTGTTCTTCCAGCTTTCACTGTCCATTATAACAAGATTTATTGGTAATGAATTCTATTATGTGGATGCTAAATTTTGAAAAAATCTCTCCTCATCGAGTCAGGAAATTGTGATACATCTTAGAAGAAATTTACTTGCTGAATGATTTCCAGTGTTGGAGGAGAGTACAACACATTCAAAACATGGCATATCACTATCTTGTCTGAACACATTTTACTTTTATTGAAATATCAACTCTTCATTCCTTCCACAAATTTGTGAGAAAAAAGCCTTCTTGGATTAACCTTTCTAGAAAACAAACACTCCTGACTGCATCACCATTATTATATTTGAAGGGAAACAAGTTGCTTACTTCTTCCCACTCCTCCAGAAAGTGCAAAACTCACCCTATTCTTCCACTGCTGTAACCTTTGTAGGGGTGTGAGCAGCAGGAATAGTCAGGCAATAGGTGTGTTTCATATTGCATCTCTGGAAGAAAATTCTCAACTGGAATTGTGCATAAAAAGCCTGTATGCCCTGACTTCTCTTGATATTATACTCTGTCACATTGAGCAAGAGAGATATAGTAAATCAGGCTGACATTTTCTGAAAGAAAAGAAACAAATTAAAAACCCTTCCAACAATGAAATGCTCTCTGGGAATGGTGACATTGATGAGGCTTTATACATCAGCCTCTCTTTCCAGTTTAGAACAGAAATAGCAGTAGAAATATGACATAAAACATACAAGAGTACTTTTGTTGTGCTCTTCACTGTGGATAAATAGAAGCCTGTGTATACCTGCAATAAGACCCAACAGACATTATCCTGTATGAACACCACTGCAACCAGTGAGTGCCCTCAGGACAGGCACTGTCTTCAGGCCTTCTGCATCTTAGATAAGACTGGGAAGTTCAAGGATTACTTACCCTAATAACACCTTGGGCAGATTAGACAAAGAATACAGGGCTTTGGCCTTTGTCTTCCATTCCCCAGGTTGTTAACTCTACTTCATGTCGTAATTGATTATATAGGTAATTATTAATTGTACAGCACATTTCATTGTGGAGGTGACTGAACATAAGAACAAGTTTCCCAGACAGGCTGGGGAGTCTAAAAAAAATTTTACACCTTGAGTAGTCAAAACCCAAGTAGACATAGCCCTAGGCAAGGTGCTCTACCTGACCCTCCTTTAAGTGATGGCTTGGACTAGACAATCTCCACAGTTTTTTTTTTCCCCTGTATGATTCCATGGCTGCTTGAGGTAAATCAATTTAGACAATTTCCCAGTTCCACATGATTCAGCCAGTATACATGTTAGAATAACCATTTTCCATGAGAGAACTAAACCCAGTAACAATCATGACAATCTACTAACAATCATGAAAATCTACTGTCTTAAGACTAAAAGAAAAAGGTTCTTAATATATTCTAATTTAAATTTTGATTATTCTTTTTCTTCACAACTTTCCCCCAAACTTCCTAACATAATTCCCCAAGTTTGATTGGTTAAACTACACACTAGTGGGAATTAAGCATAAAGTCTTGAAGATCCTTCCATAATACACCAGCTATAATTCTTTATCCAGATTTTCCATTAGAGAACTAGACTCTAAAATTATTCCTCTTCCAGAGAAATAAAAATATTCCTCTGAAGCAGTTTTAGCTACTGAAAAATGCCACCATGGTCACTGAAGAAATCCATTCTAGCTCAGAACTCCTAAACAGACAGGCTTTTCCAGGTTAATTTGACATGCCAAAAATTTTAGATAACTTTATAGTTAAAGACAGCTAAGTTTTCACTGGGAATCATAATTGTAGAAAAACACTATGCTTTTTAATCCTGGTGAAGTTTGAATGGGTCTGTTCCAAAAACTAATGACTCTTTCAAGGTATGAGTAGAAACTAAGAAAATATAAAAATAAACGCTGACTACTGCTTAAAAGAGGTGAATACATCAAAAAGTTTAAAAGTTTCTCTCTGCTCTGCAGCTCATTGCATCTGCCTTTCTACACAGCTATGCATTTGCACATATGCTCTGTGCCAGCCTCAGCCTAAAAGCAGTGGTCCCACCTGTGCCCATTCATTTGTCACTTAAATTCTTTCTAAAGTCCCATATTTCCCATATCATCAGAACCATCTGTCTTCTCTAACTGAAAATCAAAAAGAGAATACCAAAGAGTATATAAAAGTCCAATGTGAACAATGTGTCTCTGTGATTTGTCATCTCAATTAGTGTCTTCTTCTCTAAAGCCTTGAGACATAGACTAGCCACTATTTATGAAAAAGAAGAAAAATTCTGAATGGGTGCTTTGGATGATAAACCTTTCAGGCCAGGAATTTTCCTTACTTCACTAGTTTCAGGGGCTGCAGAAGACTGTTTGTCTGAAAAGTGCCGTAATAACAAGTCCTAGTACTTTTCATCGAAAAACTGGAATTTGCCTTGTGAACTTGGAATGAAGGTAATCTGCTATAGAAATGATCAACAGTTCTCAAGTGGGGAAAAAAACCCAACATTTAGAGCCAAGACTAGATATTATACAGCTATCAAAAATTTTGACAATTCTCTCTGTAGAGTTCTGCAAAAATCTTGTTTTAGCTTCAGTGCGATTTGTTTCACTATCCAACATACACAACAATGCTGCTATGACTACAGGTGACAGTAAATAGTGATTAAAAATATATTTACTAAATTCCAGTTTGTTTTGCATTTGTTTTGTTTTGTTTGTTTTTAATTTGAAACCGTTTCAGTCATACCTACAAATTTTGGCAACAGCACAAATGACCCAAGGTCTCAAGGTCTGTGTATGAAAACACAAACATTTCCCAAAAGATTACAGACCATAATACTTCCTGAAATAGCCAGTGAGAACTGGAGATATTCAGTGATGTTTGAAGCATTCAGTTCCTGTGTGCAGAAAAATCTTAGGTAATTAAAATTTTGGCATTTTTTGTCCTCTATTAGTTCTATTGTAAAATTCAGTGTACATCTTACTTATTTTTTTACTGTAATTTGAATCTAAAACATGGAAAGATTGAATTTGATGTCTTCAAATCATCTTAAATCTGCAGCAAAAGAACTCATAACAGTAAGTTAAATGCTTGAATTTTAATTCTATTATTCAAATATATTTTAGTTTCAAAGGAAAATAAAGAAGAGCCCTTTTACACTAAAAAATCTGTAGAAAACATTAGAAGCTGAAGAAGTAAAAGTCTGAAATGTAATTTTTTTTTTCCCTATCCTTTGTCTGAAGCTTGATATTGTTGTCATAAACACTATTTTTTAACCTAGTTTTGCTGAAAAACATTGAAACTGCACAATGAATGTGCACCACCTGAATATGAGAAAGAACTATACTGTGTAGGTGACTGAACACTGGAATAGGTTGCTCAGAGAAGTTGTGGAGTCTCCCTCACTGAAGATGTTCAAGAACCATCTGGACACAATCCTGTGCCATATGCTCTAGGATGACCCTGCTTGAGCAGGGAGGTTGGACCAGATGACCCATAGATATAGATTAGATATAGATATAGATATATATAGATGGTAGATAGATAGATAGATAGATAGATAGATAGATAGATGATAGATAGATAGATAGATAGATAGATAGATAGATAGATAGATAGATACTCTCTTTATTCTTTTTTATCTGTCACTTTTTTTAACTTCTATGTTTTTTCTGAAGCTCCATGGGATTAGAAATTTTCTGCTGTTTTACGCATTTAAACTTCAATATTTTCTCTGGAATTTAAAAACAGCTTCTAGATATTAAGCTGTAAGAGAATGTCATCTACTTTTATCTCTCTTCCCATTATGATTAAGAGCAGATTAATTTAATGATTTCAGATCTTTGTACAGAACAGAGAGTTATTGAAATCAAGGGAAGTGCACATACACTGTATCAGAGTTCAGGGATAAAAACAGCCAAGCAAACAAATAAACAAAAAGATAAAATAAAGCTAAAACAAAAAGATAAAACTCCCCAATCCCATCTCTACACAAGATGTAAAATCCAATTATTAAAAAATCATCCTGAAATACATATTTTTATATAACACTGTATATTCAATTAAACATAGTATTTGTACAACAAAAAACCCCCAGAAGATCATATTTTCTTTATTTCTGAAGACTTCAAAGGAAAACATGGATAACTGTTAGGACTCAGTCTCTTATCAATGAATGCTTATATAAACATAGGTGGGATGTTTGTGATGCTGTGTTGCTCCAGACTGAAGAACAGTCTTGCTTACAGAAATCTGGGAGTTGGACATCAAGTCAGCACAGGAAACAGTGCCACATTTCTGCAGGACTGCCTGATGGCTTGAGTAGTTCTTAAGATCAGAACTAGAGGATATTCAAGCATCAGTGATTATTCAAATGCAAAGGAATAATATGACAACTTATGTCATATAACACTTCATCAGATCTGATCTGACTCTTTTTTAGTGGCGCTGAGACAAAAGTGCATCTGCAGCACCCTACTTCAGAGGTGGAATACCTCTTAATACAGTCTCTTATTCTGCTGATTTCTGAATCAAGAACAAAATAGGAGCTAAAGAACCAAATTATAGAAAAGTTATATTAATCTAGGTATCCATACAATAATATTCAACAGGCTGAAGAGAATTCAAAATAACAAATAATTACTTTATAACATATTTTAATATTTTTAAATTTTTACATGTATGCATATATATAATTCACCTTTAGATTTGTAGTTCAGAATTTAAAAATGCCCACATCACTGGCTTTTCATTAAGATCAACATGTCTTAACCTGTAAACCACAGGCCAAGGGTATTGGTAGAAAGGTTTCCATAAACTTTCAGGTTTTTTGATTAACAACAGTCAAACAGACACCCAGCAGAGAATTCTGGAAAAAACAAGTAATGTCTCCCTTTGTCCCCCCCACCAAAAATAAAAATGACAAATAAACCCTAGGACTCAAGTGTTTGAAAAACTCCTTGACAAATCCTGTGAAAATTGTGGCCTTTTCCTCTCATAATCTCAAGCCATAGTCCTTATTTTACTAATACGAAGGGGTTTTTAACCTAAATGCTAAGGATTTATTTCTCTTATTCTTTTCTCTGGCCAGCAAGGCTGCGTAGATGCACTTCTCTGAATCAGGGCTCACAGCATTCCCATCAATAGCAGGAAGACACCAATTAGTTTACTAGAGTCCATGAATGAGACTGTTACTTCTGAAATTTTATATAACTCCTAAAATCCACCAGAATACAGTTGGCTGTCCCAAATCTGGAACTTTTTAAACAGAATTAACTTATTAGCAGATGACTGTGGAACAGATTTATTGATATATAAAAAACAGGTCAAAGTGATTAGAATGTGGGTTTTTAAGGACATTAATTAATGACATTATGCTTCTTATGTGGAATATACACTTTAGATTAAAATCCAGTTATTTCCTACTTCAAAAAATATAAGAAATTATATATATAAGTTTAGAAAAGAAATGTATTAATCCTAATTTTGAGAACTAACATGTTCATATAATTACTTGTTTTACTAATGTATTCCAGGAGTAACCATTTTTTTTTGGCTTGTGAACAAATTAAAATAGTCCTTATCTTATTAATGTGAAAATCCCTTCTGTGCTCTGTCTATCTGGTACATTGGTAATTAAGAATTTAGAGACCCTTTGCCTGAATCTCCTCAGTGAAGCAGGTAAAATCAGAGTATGTGACTACCTTTATAAATCCTCTAGATTATAGATATCAATGCCCAGTGTTTATTAATTTTGAAAGTTCTGGAAACATAAGCATAGATAAATTCAAATGAAGTGCCATTTCACAGTCCCCATTCATTGATAAAATAAAACCAAAAAGGAACTTGTTCTTTGATAATACTAGGAGTATGAGCAGAGTTAAACTAAAGATCTGATATACTTTTCCCTGTACACCTTTGAGAAGCTGTCAAGTGAGGTTGTGTTGTCTTTTTTTACACAACTTGATAACAGTCTGGATATGAACAAAAATTAGACACAAGGAGCCCTTGAATGACTAACTTTTAAGTGTCCAGAAGAATAAGTTGTCCAGCTTTTCCTACATAATGCATTAAGGTAAGGCACTTAGCAAAATTATCTGCAAAAAACTAACATAATGAATAGGAAACTCTGAAAACACAGCCACCTAAAAGCTTCCATCGATAAATGCAGCAGCTGAGACAAATGCTGAAAGTCAAAACAAGAAGGCTGAATTCAGCTGGCACTTGAGGTTCTGGGCTCCCTATAGGTCTTGGTGTTTCAAAATTGATTTAGAGCTGATCAACATACAATAAAATACGTTGTGAGACTTTCTAACTCTAACTTGCTGCTGTAATTACTGAAGAATATTTTTGGATGGTAGGGGCAGTTATTTTTTAAATTCAGCATGTCTATTTCTTACTACTGTTCTCTTTCCTGCTTATGCAGGATGCAGCTTGATTATTATTATAAAACATGGATTGTTCATAGGTAGAAGGTCAATTATGTTCATACAGAATTTGAACATCCAAGAAGTTTCACAAAGTATTCAAGTATTTTTCCTTTCATTACCACTTGATCTTTCATAGCCATTATATTTCTCGATGAAGAGTAGTCATCAAGACCAGAAGAATAGTTCAAAATACTCTTGTTTAATCAGCTGAACTGGTCTCTTTAGGCAGAATGAGTCTCTTTGCATTGTTACAGTGGCATGGAAGTATATGTTTGGAAACATCTTTTCACTCATTGTCTATTTTCCTTTTCTTCTTGCACTTACTTGACTTGATTATGACCACATTTCTTCCCTGATCCTGATTACTGCCTGGCTATTTGATTAGTGTTGCTTAGCATTTTAATGAGCTCTGTGACTTCATCTAAGGTCAATGTACTCATGGAATCAAGAAAAAATGGCATAGTTTGGGAAAGTGGGATACTTAAAACATGGCTGATATTAATTACATTATTTAGGATCTAAATTTTCAAAGTGCTGATAACTTTGTGAAGAACTGTAACTGCCATTAAGCTTTTGTGAAGCCTTAAATACCACAAAGCAGTGAAAAATAATCAGAGTTTAACCTGAATCAAGATGTTATTTTCCTAAAAGCACATCTGAACTAAGAATGACCTAATATTTTTTTGGTCTATTCATGCTTTGCAGATTTATATCATAATCAGCTGATTGCTGCTATTTATTACTTGTATATCCAAAAAGAAAAACTGTATGATGTATAAAAAGAGATGGGTAGAACTTCTGCATTATGTTAATTGCCTTTTCATACTTTTGCATTTTAAAAAAGAAACCCATAGGCTTTTTCTGGAGTTTTATGAGAAGCTGATTTGAGGACAAGAGATCTTAGATTGTTCTGATTCTGCTCTGACATAGATCAATCTTCTTGCTGCAGACAATTATCCTAATTATCTTATTCCTGAGAGAGCACCGTATATATAAATAGATTATAAAATGTTCATAAATATCATAGGCATGTTGTGCTTAAATACCATGTATTACAGATAATTATAAGCATATAAGTAGTAGGTTTTACAGTTAACCTATTGATCCATTGAACTCTATAGCAATTTACAGTAACCAGCTGACCACTCAAGAAGTCATATATAATCTTTTATACTCCTTTATCTGTGGCCATCAATAACATTTATTTTAAAATAAAACATTATTCAAATGCATATTTAATGTTGCTTCTCATAAATGGGGAGGTTTAATTAGTGACTATTGTTAGTGTTTTTATGAGCTCTGATTTATGAGCTTAAATAGCTTTGGGGATTCATGATCCTTGCTTTCTACTTTATTCTTCTGATGGAAAATTCTTCTTTTGATAAAGGAAAAGTTTATGGATTTGGTCTTGCTTTTTTGTTACTTTGCTTTTTTCTTCTTTTTTTAACATGTGAATAGCTATTTGAGAAGCATTGGTGCAACTTGTGTATAACACAAAAAAATATACCAGCATACTACTACTGAATTTGGTTTTCACAATAGGCTCTTACTAAATATACTCAAAAGATGATGTACAAGTCAGAAGAACCATCAGAAGAGTTGGGCAGAAGATCAGAAAGTACAATTGTTCATCTGAAATGTCTGAATAGACATTTCTATTCATTTATTAATTTTTTTTTCTTTTATTCCTCTATATAATTCCTAATCACTATCAGGAACTTCATTCATTTATTAACTGAAGATCAGAAAATAAATGTAGCATAAAGATTGTTCAATCAATACAATTTTTTCTGGTAAGAACAAAGGGAAGTTTGCAAACTGTGTTCTGTTTCTTTAAGTGACCAACACAATTGACCTCACCCACCCACAAAATTATTTAATTTTGGAAAATGATAAATTTGTGAACATGCTTCTGCTTTGTATAATTGCACAGCAACACTGTGTGTGAAAACAAGTTTATAGACCCTAACAGAACTGTAAGTGCTTAACCATAATGTCTTATGATTTCTGTTGGACTTTACTCCAGGGATAATATATCTGTTTAAAAATTAATCTTACAGATGCAAGGGGTTTTTTGGTCTAAAGAAATTTCAGATCCGCATTCGTTATGCATATTTGACCTCTGCCCCTCATTCTGAGTCAGAAAGGCTGTGAGGCTGTAGTCTTTCTCTGTCAAAGTGACTAAAACTGACAGCTGCCCCATTAATGAGAAATTCAGCTATTGATCTGATCTTTTCTCCACTGCCATTCTTTGTTTTGTCATTTGGACCTAAAACTGTCAATAAGTTATTGACTGAAGGATAGAAAGTCAATCATTTGTATTCTCCTTAGAGCTTGTGAAAATGGAATTTATATGCATTGGTGTTTTACTATGAAACTCTGAGACTCTAATAAAGCTGTTTCCAGTCATTCTGGGTTTGAGAAGTTTACTATTATGAAAGATAATTTTCAACACAATTAATTTACAGATTAATTATTTCAAAATGGAAATGGCGAGCAACTCAGAATTAAACATCTGTAAGTCGTCTTACACAGTATATATTTTAACAATAGCTTACAACAATAGCTCCTCTGGTAATATAACATTTTACATCCATGCAACAATGCCCAAATTGCTATTAGGTTTTGTTTTGGGTCCTTTTTAATTCAAGGAAAGAGTAAACAAAATACAGGATATAGAAGTCACTGGAAAATCTATCAACTACAGATTTCAGTGTGGTACAGAAGAGAGGGTTTGAAGCAGAAAGGATGATTTGAGAATTTTTTTTTCATTAGACTTACAAAAAAACAATTTCTAGATTCAATTTTCTCTTTAAATCACTAGTTACATGTGCACTTTGAGGAATACTGAATTCTCTGCTGGATGACCTCAGATTTAGAGGTGCAACTAGGTCATTAGCTTTTTAAATAGCACTTTTTTACATCTCTGTGAGTAATGTTTTATGATATATTTTACTTGATACTTCTATACATGGTGTTTCAATTGAGCCCTCTGGGTAAACTAATGAAAAGAAGCAAAAGCCAAAAAGCCACAGTCAGCTGTAAAAGCCCTATTGGAAAAGAACTCTGAGTATTTTTTCATTTGACCAGATCTCCCATGTCAAATAGGAATGATATTGCAGGATAGCCTGCTAAAGGCACGTGGCAGGGAACAGGCTCAAGCATTTGAGGGAGCTGCTCACTTTGAGGCACTTAGAGGCACAAAGAAGACAACAAAAATGAATACCAATATATATTGTTCTTCTCAAAGAATGTGTCAAGACCAATGGCACAGATAAAATTTACTGGTGATTATAGTAGGCTTGAAATGGGAATCAAAATGTTAGTGAAATGACCAGAAGCAAATAATGGACAGATTTTGTTGGATGTAATTCTATACACAAACAACTCCCAAACATTTTACTTTTTGACCTTTGCTACTTTACCTTACATCCATCTCTATATTTTTAGAGAAGTGCTGTCGTGGTGCTCCTGACCACAAACAGCAACAGAAATTTATCTGAATCAGGATAAAGCTTTAAAATCCAAGGAAATTCCATGATAACTTGAATGAGGAAACTCTCAGCAGGACTCTTTCCTTACTTATATATTTATTTATGCTCATGATGATGTATAGCTGCATATTGAAAGCATGGGAACTGTATATTGTAAAGGGCAAAAACTCTGCAGGTAAGTTAAGAGGAAAAAGATAGATGATGTCGTTGAAAGTGAGCAACAAATACAATTATTTAAGGTCCATGGAAGTTATAGGTGCCACTTCTGTCTACAAGAATGAATTGTAAACAGCAATTTGGACAAATGAAGAAATAGTTTCCATGCTAGTAGATAAACATGATCTATTACAGAGCTTTATAGAGTTTAAGTACATTGTGTTCTTGTATTTTGGGATCCAAATACTAAGAATAAAAGAGCTATTGGTTTTTTTGCAGTTCATTTCTGGGGTTTTTTTGCCTGAAAGACCTTGTTAAACACTGAAATATGTGATCCCAAGTTAAGTCTGCAGTTATTGCTTCTCAGGAACTCACAGCCAGAGATGTTTAATGACCCATATTAGCCTGCTCAATAGGAATGGCTCTGCTCTCCTAAAACAGATGGGATATCCTTTAGAAATACGTATTTTTACATTCTTTTTAATATTAGAATATTCAATTTGTATGTAAGTCTACTAGAACAGATTTTAGAGATATTTGACCTATATGGAAAAAATAAAAGGGAAAAAATAAAAAAGAAGTCTATAAAATGCTTGCCCATCACAGGGAAAGGTTATTTATGCTTAATGAAATCAGTTTGTTCACCATGAAAATTTTAGGCACATAATCCATAGATATTTTTATTTATCAAGACAGTTTTAGCAATATATTGCAATTAAAACAATTCTATTTTTTTTTTTTTCAAAGACCTACTTTCTCTGTATTTCACCACTCCTCTTTAGTCTCCTAAAAGTAAGACCAGAAAAAATAAAGGCTATGATTATATCACTAAGAGAAAGATACAAAACCTGTGTATTGAATAATCAGTTTTTCACTGGAGGTCTTCCTTTATTTGCATTCCAAAGAATATTTTATGCAAATCCAGGATTCAAGAATTGTGGTGATCAAGTAGTGAAAATTGGTTACAGACTTTTATTTGTGCTTAAACATCTTTGCTACCAAAAAAAAAAAAAATTTAAAAATATCTATTTTCCTGTCTCATTTAAATAATAAAGATCAAATTCAAGATTGGCACAAGAAAAGCACTTATTTAAAGTGAATTCCCCTAATAAATTTTCACAGAGCACCAAGAAATACTGAATAGGAAGCTTTTAACATAGAAAAGACTAATTTTTAAAAGCAGTTCTGGATTAGGTTTTGGCACTGATCTCAACCTTGAGCAAGAGTGTATTCTTGTGACAAGGGTAATCTGGTTGAAATTAAGAAATTTCCAAAGTTAGCAATTTATTTTTGTCCATATCAGAGATCCCAGAACATCAAAGAGTGCAGGAAATATTGCGCAGTATTTTTCACTTGCTTCCAACTCTGTTACTTTTGTCATCTAAAAAAAGATAATATTAAATTCATCTAGAGAAGCTGAATCATAAAACTCTTTTGTCAAATATAAAGATTTAGTACATTTAAAACTATAAGTGACATTTAATCAGTTTCATTGTTTAAATATTATGCACAACTGTCAAAACATCATCAGGAAAAGCTACAAGATTTTTGTCAGTCACTGCACAAACAGATTTACACAGAACCCTGTGTAAAATGATTTTATGTTATATAATATAAACATATAAAGAGCAAAAACATATACCTTCATTCACTGAACAGTGAAGAGATCACCAAGCTTTTAATACTTCTGTTTCCTAAATTAAAAAAAAAAAAAGTTATCAGTGCAATAATTTTCTCCAAAACTGAGGGAATTATAACTCTTTAAAGGTGTGGGCTAAAAGTTGGGGTGGTTATCATACATTTTAGTTCTACTGAATTAGATTAACATGAATGAAAAGCAGGGGTGGGAAGCTGAAATGTGAGCAACCTGAATTCTGAAGTTGCAATTACAACGCATCCTTTTAGCCTGGGTCTGGGAATCATCAAGTATGGTCCCAAGAGAAAGGGATCTGCTCTACTTCTATTATGAAACACGATACATGCTTTCAAACTGCTTGCAAACGCTTCCCAAAATGGAATAAAGTACTCAAAACACTTCTTTCTGAGTTTTTATGTCTTTTTAGATAGATCTTACTTCCTGGTCAATATGCACCCATTTGTTGACATACACATGTGCCCTGTTAAAGATATGGATATTTTCCTCTTATCATCCCTGCCTGATTTGCAGCATGATGCGTGGAACAGATAAAGCGGGATGAGATCACCCTGTGTTTGCTGTTGTAACTTCATGAAATTGTATTTCAGTTAAATAGATTTGGCACCATTTCTTAGGAAAGCTATTAATCATTTTGTGCCAGGAAAAAAGATTTCAGGGAGAAATTTCCCTTAAGGGAAGTTGGTGGGAGTTGCTGTTATCAAAGATTTGTCAGCAATCTTCCAACAATCACGATTTTACGTGGCAATTCTTATAGAAAATAATGCCCTACTTAAAACTAGTCTGCCACTTGAATTAAAATAATATGTTGTTATCAATTAGCTGAACTTTTAAATTTAATTAATTAAATTTAATTTTTAATTTTTAAATTTACATTTAATTAATAAGTCATATTACATGTACATTTCCTTTAAAAATGAAAGTCATAAAAAAATTCATGCTGATTGTTTTATCTATTCTTCTTCCTGCAATAATTGTTGCTCTATAGTATCATTATTTCTGTTATTCTTCAGGGCTCTGTAGACTATGTTTTCTTTGATCATTTCTATAATTCCCATTACTACTGCTTGCTAATGACAGGTATTTGTTGATTTGTTGGGTTTTTTTAAAACTCTTATTGAAAAATTGACAGCTTTTATGATCTTGTAGGTAACATGCCTTTACTTTTTTCTTTACATGCTAAATGGCTCCAGGACTCAGGGCAGGCAGTGGGGAGGTAATATGCGATGCTGAACGTGGAGGCTGAGCCCTGTAAGTGTCTTTATTTGTTTCATATACACTGATTTTGCTAGAGGTTTCCCATCATTAGGACAGCTGGTCCTTGAAAAACCTCTTACTGATCCTAAGAAGACTTTTCATTTCAGGTATCACATCACTTCAAATCATATTCTCATTTGTAGTTCAATAATTTACCTGGAGGTTTTCAGTTGCCTTTCATCCTTCCTAGCAGTTTTCTACATCTCACTTCTATGTGCATTATAAGGCTCAGAAATTCTTTGTTGCAAAATGCAACAAAAATTTCTGCTTCAATTACAATACTTAATTTCATTTACTAAATCATTGTTAATACCAATTATCTGAGAAACTGGGGTTTCCCAGTTTGCTGTAGGTATTGTTGTAACTAACAAAATTACATTGTCAAAGAACTTGTCAGAAAGCAAACAAGTTTCAGTTTTATCTTTACTGACCTTAAGCACTACTGTCCTTTTCACTTTCTTCAGGTTTCAATCATTTTTGTATCATATTTATCTTCTCTGAAGAAATAGACAAAATATCCTGCTCAGGAATGTGGTTGGGCAGACAGCACATTTGCTTCATTTCAGACTATGCAACAGTTTTTCCAAATGTCAGAGTATTACTGTTTTTTTTAAAAACACCAATGAGCAGTTTTCCTCTACTATAGAAAATTTTCACGTAAAACCAAAACTGCCATTTCCTTATGCGTCAGTTTTCCTTTATTTTATAATCATCTTGGTAAATTGCTGCCAATACAAAAAAGACAGACATAACATTTTCACAAAATATGTTATTTTTATTCCAAAGCACTGACGCTGTACCAGTGGGGGTTTTTGTTAGAATGCTGATGTGTTCTATCTTTTATACACAATTTAAACCTCAGCCCCAGAAACAACTCCCAAATATCTGGAAGTTTCAAATCAGCACCTCTAAGTTCTGATACATATTTCACATAAATGCATACAGTTCAAAATTCAGAAGTTTCATTATTTTTGTTGTAGCATATGAAGACTTTGACATGATTAATGAAAAATTTAAAAATTATTTTGTTTTTTCTTAGCAAAATGGCATTCAAATCAAGACCAATTTTTTGAAGAGCCATTTTCAATGGGCAGGTCATATAGATTCACATCATTTCTGTATACTCAGTAGCAACATGAAATGTTTTAAAATAAATTTAAGAAGTCTCCAAAATCAGTTTTTGGTTTTATTCACAGAGACAAAGAGGCTTGGTGTTGCATATAAGGAGCACACTAATTTTTAGATGTTATGCAAATACTGTTATGGTGTATCCTAGAGACTCATCCAACCTCAGAAAGAGGAGCCTGATATCAGAAAGGTAATTTTCACACTGGAAATAGCAATTTTGTACTGACTGACTAATCTACTATCAAGGAGTTGCTTGAAACAGTGTTTTTCATTTGAAATGGTGTGACAGTCAAGGGGTAGCATACTGAAATCATATGACTGATGGACATGGAGAATTGACTTGGGAAGATGTTGCACAACACCTTTTTTAAAGAAAGATTCTACTTTAAAAAGTACATGCTCAATCCTGGCATAAACAGGGAGACCAGATGCTCTCAGATCTAATCTAAGCAGATGCAGGTAAAATCCAGGAGCAGCATCCACTTTTACAGCCAACACATGAGAATATTGAACGATTAGAACTAGTTAGTAACATTTATAATTTTTATCTCCTCTTAAAAAAAAAACAAAAAACAAAAAAAGAACCCAAAAGCTAATATGTAATTAAATACAACACCTGCTCCCAAAATGGCATCATTTGTCAAAGCAAAGGTTTTTCTAAGTAGTGGATAACAATGGATGAAGCTGTGTAAATTTCTCATCCAAGTTATATAGTACTCAGCCTGATTAGGAGCTCGAGGTGAGTTACCTGCTGTCTCTGAGGCTTGAAGTAAAAAATGAGCCAAAACTCCTATGGAGCTGAGAGAAAAGAGCACAGCACAAATCAGTGTCACACGGCTGAATTCTTATCTGGTCCCAGTAACAGTCACCTCACACCTGTTGCCCAGAGAGAGATGCCTCTGTCCTGTCCAAGAGAGTGCCAAGTTACCAATCAGCTTGAAGCAAAACCGTGCCAGAGTCATGATTAATATTACACTCAAAGGAGGGAAGTGACCTTACCCAGGTGCTTTGGCTTTATACCAGTGTGGTTAACATATGTATGTTAGTTTTATTTGTGGCTGATATTGATGAAGCCAGAAGTGACAAAGAAGACAACAAAACTGCTGCTTTCTAATGAACCCATGCAAGTCTTAGCAATATCACCTTTAGTACAATTGTATTCCTACAGCACTAGCTCTCACTTACACTACTCCTCCCAATTATTTTATTTTTTTTTTATTTTTTCATTTTGAGCAGGTTTCACCAGCTTCTTGCTGGTTTACTGGAGAAAATAGAAGAGTTGGAAGGAAGAGAGGCAGTGGTGAGTTCATTAAGAGATGTCAGCCTGTGAGGAGCAGAGTTCTGCTCTGCTATTTAAACCTTCCAAGACAGGTTGCAGTAATGCAATCTCTTTTCTACATTTAGACTCTCCTACTGTCTTGCAGGTCTCATTTTTATTGTGCGAGGCATTTAATCTCTTCCATCTTTTTTCCATCCATTCATAACCTGGTATCCAATTACAGTAACTATTCTTCCTTCCTCATGTCTGCTATATCTTTTCAATATTTATTATTTTCAAATAGTATCTCTTACTGCAGACTTTCTTCATATTTTCAGTCTTAAAAAGCCAATTAAAATTCACAGGAGCTGATAAGTCTAACTTTTTCACTGATTTTATCGATTTTCATCACAGTAAGTTTTTACATGCAAATATATTCTTCAGCTTGATATTTCAGAGTTAGGTGAAAAACCATGGCCATTAGCACTTTATGATTCCTACTGAAATTTGCCCCAGGTGAAATGTTTGATTCACTGTAGCTGATCAGAATGATTAAGATATCAAGTTTAAATAACTATTTTTTCTGCTCCATTTGACAAAACCTGCATGTGCATCTGTTTTCAGGAGAGCTGGCAATTCTGATAGAGGTAACTGCCTCAAGACAGTACCTTGCAGTGTATTTTAAATAGGTACTAATTGCCACCTTCAAGTTAGATGAGCTTGCACAAACCTGTAATAACTCTAATTTAATCTGTGTGCAATGATTACTTAAAACAAATATAATTTATACCATTTAAAAGTGGTGTTCTGGCCTGTAGGTGTTCATAGGGTAAGTACATTAAATCCATTTCAGTATCTTCTGTATCTCCCTATACTGCTGCCTTTTCAAGAAACTTTGGAATTTCAATAAATGGAGAGATTGATGTATTCTTATGTGCAAAAGTGATAGCAATCATGATATTTTTTCCAGCCCTATTTTAAGAAACATACAAGAAAGTTCCCAACTGTTTTCATTCTCAAGGGTGAGGAAAAGAAAGCATTTTACTGTTCTTTTAAATAATAATGAGAATATAAACAAGCCTAGAGACTGCAGCTAAGTGTCTTTGATTGCACACTAGTCACTGACATACCTATTTCCAGTTAGATTTAATGCTCAGTAACATAATGTACAAAAATAAAAATACATCTGAGAAAACATCTAAAAAAGGTTATTTTAAACAACCAGCTGTAGTATTTTCTAATTTATCCAGTAAGACATGTGTTTTAACAGGAAAAATAATCAAAATGCAAAAGAATAAAAATACTCTAATATTACTTAGTCCACAGATGGAGATTTTGACAAGAAATAGAGAGACAGTGCTCACATACAAGGAGAAAAACAGGCTTTTTATACATATGAAATATAAGATGATCATGTTTTGTAGGACTTTCAGTTTATACACAAAATTCCTGCTGCTGGCAGCAAACAGACAGAATATACTATAACAAGAAGAAAACAACCAACAATATATTTTAAAGTCACATATTTTATATTTTTTATTTGCATTAAAATTTGTTTTAGAAATGGTGACTTGGCAAAACAACACAAAATAAAATGTATTTAAATTCCTTATTTGGGATAAAAAAGGGAAAATATTTCTTGGATTCGGTGACTATGGAAGAAAAACATAAGTCTTTCAATTCAAGGTTTCTGAATGTCTCTGAGGAATGAACTGTACAGCTAATTTTTTTCCTTATATATAGGCAATAAAGACTTCAATTGTCCCTTCAGTAAGTTATTCTCTATCTTATCTCAGTTTTTAAAAATAAACCTGGAAGAAAATAATCAAGACAAATTCTTTCATTTTAATTTCACTTGATGTGCCATTAAAATACATTTCATCCCATAAAAAGGGTTTTTTTTTACTCCAGTTTTGCTTTCAAACTTCAGAAAGGGTTTTGTTTTTTTTATTTTTCAGAAATCTGCAAATGAAGAAGCTGATGGTTTAGACATTTGCCTGTGGATTAAAACTCTTTGTTGTGAAGCTGTCACATGATATTGTGCTCAGCCCCACATGCCAGGAAAGCAATCTAACTACCCATGCAGTGTTTAGTACAGAGGTCTTCCTCCATTGACAGCGTTCCTGTCAATACTGTGCCGTTCCCTGAACTGACAATAAAAAAATGTCTATTTTTCCCAGTGATTCTTTTAACAGTGCAGAGAAATGTTGTTCACATTCCTTACCTCTTGCAGATAAAAACATATCTGTGATGGAGAATAGCAGGAGTAGAGAGCTTTACTTTTGTCATAAACTTCTCATTAACACCTCATGTACTGACGGGCTGCAGTGCCAGGAGCAAACATGTCCAGAGAGCCACTCTCAACACCCCTTGGGCATCACTCACCCTCACTGAGGTCTCCAATATCTCAGCTCCTGCAAGAAGGGAATGGCACAAATGGAGGTAAATGTAGTCTCACAAATTGTAAATTTATTTCTCCCCCAATTTGCTGCTCCAACATTTTTCAGGAAACCCAAAACTTTGTTCCAGTGTAATTTCACATGTTGAACAGAGACTTTTCAAAGATGTAGCCTTGAGGAATATTGTTTAGTGCTACTTGGACCTTTCCAGCAAGACACAGAAGGCCTTTTCTACGAAAATGTCAATATTTTCCACAATTCCTATTTATTTTTCCATACTGAATTAACTCTTACATTATTTTTTTTCTTAAAAGCTTCCTTTCTTTGCCACTCTGTGGTTTCCACGTTATAAATTTTAATTACTAATAAAACAATACGCTTAGAAGGAACTCCAAGTCTGTTATCAGTAGTTTCACTGCAGTATATTACAGCTCATAATACCATTTCACTTACAGAGAGTTTGGGAAAGATGCACTTTGTATCAGACAAAATCAAAAAGTCATTATTTTGAAATCTGAGAAATTTTAAAAAGCAGTGTTTGTTACTAGAAATCCTCTCACAGGGGTAACTTTGATATTAGAGGTGTGGAAAATAAGTTTCTATATCCATTCCTGAGTCTGAAGCATCTTTTTGAGAGTTTGCCCAGGGCTATAGTTGATGAGATACGAGCTCAGAATTGTGGTTGTTCTAGGATCAGAATATTAAAATAAAATTCACATACACATTTGACCTTTCTGTCATCAATATCTGACTTTTGTCTAACTACTAACATTCAAAAAAAAATACTAGCAAGTGTATATTTATTTTCATCTTTCCTTTAAAAATGCTCTTTACATGAAAACAGGTAAAAAAAGTATTTCCTGTGTCCTCTCCTAAATTTTTCCCGTTAATAAAATGTGTATCCACACATGCTAACATTCCAGCTGTGTGATTTATCCCACCATGTTGCAGTAATTCCTTTGTTTTCACACTTTTCCTCCAGCATTCTTCATTCAAATTAATTCTATTTAACATTCATGCCATTGGATAATAGGAAGCTATAGGTAAGGAAAATGTGCTGCTGCAAAAGGATTTACAGCCTCCCAATGGACTTACTGCAGCCTTTGCTGTATCTTCTAGAATTTAAGTTTTGGTAAAAAAACAGAAAGTTCACAGAACATCAAATATTAAGGAAAGTCTTCACTGTGTAAATCATGTTCAGAAATGTTCAGAAGAAAACTATTTTTTTTTGACAGAAAGATTCCTGTTCATTTTACTGCATTGTTATATATGTAACAGTATAATTACCCATGTTGTTAACAAAAAAGCTGCTAATTGTCACAGCAGAACCAATAAGCTATGGCACCTATCCACTGTGATTAACTGTATCTGCCACTTCTGAATCCCCATTCAGGTGAAAATGTTTCTTCAACATAATAGAAATTGTTGCTACTCAAGTTTACAACATTTTACTTTTAAAAGTTTGCTTTTTCTTGAAGGAAAAATAACAAGAGAAGAATTTCAACTTTAGTCAGCTGAAAGCAGATAGAATCTTGAAAATGTAGTTCAGCAGCAAAGGTTTTTTTCAGATTAACATAGAATGGTTTGATTTGGGAAGGACCTTAAAGACCACTTAGTTCTAACCTGTCTGTCTTGGTCAGGGACACCTTCCAATAAGGTTTCTCAAGGGCCCATCCAACCTGGCCTTGAACACTTCCATGGATGGAAGCTTCCATCTACAGCTTCTCTGGCCAATCTCCTCCTGGTCTCACCACCCTCACAGTGATGAATTTCTTTCTAATATCTAATCCAAGCCTGTAATTTTTCAGTTTAGTGCCATTCCCCTTGTTCTGTCTCTATGTGTAAAAAATGCAATGTGCCTGCAGCTTTGTTGTAGGTTCCCTTTAGGTAATGGAAGGCAGCTGCAAGGTCCCCTAGAGCCTTCTCTTTTCCAGGCTGAAAAATCCCAAATCTCTCAGCTTGTCTTCGCTTCACAGGAGAGGTGTTCCAGCCCTCTGATCATCTTTGTGGCTCTGTTCTGAGCTCACTCCAACAAGATCACATTTTACTTTTGGGGCTTAGCATATTTTGACTTTCTAGCTTCTATCTTAATATAGTCTTATCCCATCATCATAGAATAAGAGTCAGGAAAAAATATATATGAAATTCCCACAGAATTTCTGAAATGTTGAAGAAAAAGATTTACTTATTTTCCCGAAAGGGGCTTATTCACCTGACATTTGCAAAGAGCTACTAAGGGAATTTCTCCATCAATTATCTCATATGTTTTACAAACTCTACACCTTTTCTGGCATTTAAAATTGCTTATGT
Organism: Cyanistes caeruleus; assembly: GCF_971803275.1. NCBI lineage: Eukaryota > Metazoa > Chordata > Aves > Passeriformes > Paridae > Cyanistes > Cyanistes caeruleus. The sequence goes on from NC_141702.1 coordinate 38,660,899, forward strand.
TACCACAAATATTCTTGTATGCTAGGATCCATGAGAACATAGGAAGAAAATAAGTTCCAAATATTTCCACACACACCATGTTTGGGTTTCACTTGCAGTTTGAACTGTAATCAGAGTTTGAAAGTTCAGTCTTAATGACATTTATGGGGGGAAAGTATAGGGATGAAAAGAAGTCAATGTGAAAACAAGAAGGATTTAAAGTATTTTTAAACAAGGAGGGAGATCAATTGGGTTTTTTCCTTCTTTCCCTCTGAACTGTGTCAGAGAGTTCATAACAATATATTTGCTATTATTGCTATATTTTTGAAACATATCATACCAGAAATACAGCTACAACCTCTTGAAGTAGTGTATCATAGCAGAAGAGTTGCACAGACAATAACAAAAATACATAAATGTGAACTGTTTGAAGAGTGGTTGTTCACACTGATATATTCTCTCTGGTCATAAAGTATATATAAAAGTTTTAGAAGAAAATATGAAAACCACAAAAGCATTTGCACAGTGGGGCACCAAGACCCATCTCAGGGCTCTGCAGTAACAGATATGAATAAAAATTATGCTATTAAGATAGTCAGAAATACAAATTTTGCTTACAGAGCTAGAACTGAAGTGTGAAACTCCTGGAGAGGGAAACATGCTTCAGGGTGGTTAGTTCTGCCACTGAGACCATGCATTAGCATTTAAACAACCGTGGATATAAGTGAAAAAGCAGGATCAGTAACTTTACTTCCTTTCGGACAGTAAAAATACCTCAGCAGAGAAAAATGAGACAGTTTCACGTTCTTTCGAGGCTCACAGCAAGCAATGAATTAAGCTTTCTGTTCAAGAAAATTGGGTGAAGAAAGAGGGCAAGAGTGGTGACCAGCAGGGAAAGATGGACACAACCAATTCCCAGTTCCCAGACTGTGCCTCACTTTACCCTGACCATCTAAAGTGATAAAAGCTTTGTCAGCCACACTCACTTTTCCCAAGAAAGATATTTCATAGCTGTCTACAATAGCTGGTAGGATTCAACTACTAGAGGTGACCAGCTCTTTTTTATGTCAGTAGAGGAATCCTAGGCAGATAGTTTAGTCTTTCACACAGCTAAATATAGGTCAGATTTGATCCATTTCAGTATCTGCCCATATTAGTCAGTTGAATGTGACTAGTGTGTTCTCTGACACTGATATCTACTTGTATCTTGTGACTTCTTGAATAAATACTACAATTTTTTTTGCTTTCCAAAATGAAGTAGTAGCATTCAAATTGCTTGTGGGGAGTCGTCCCTGGCCAGTGTGTGTGTGCTGTGCTCAGGAGTTTTACATGTAGTCCTGCTTGGTATAAATCAAAACTATGTCAAGGTACCATGCTCAAAATTTAGTGTGGCAAGTGAAGTAACACAGCATAGGAATCCTGGAACTGCCCAATTTTACAGTATAAAGCAGCCCATATGTCTCTCTCCTTAATCTGTTTAGGCCACTTTAGAGTCTTGTGCTTTTTAATGGATGAACACACAACTAAAAGTTTTTGCCTACAAGGTGTACATCAATCACTTTTACGTTAATTGCTGCTAGACAACGGAAGTCTGTATTCAGCCAAGTGGCAAGAGACAAGCCTTCTGCTGAAACTTTCAAACAGCCCAAGTCTACTTTTATCTAGTTAAGTATCTAACAAGCCACAGAACACTTCTAGTTAAATTGGTGCAATAAAATCATCAGGGGTAAATGGTAAAGTTTCAAATTCAGGTCACCAATATAAAATTATCTCCACGGTCTTTACATCATCTCATTACAAATTAATAAACAAGAAACTAATTTATATTAAAATATGTTTGCAGCATTAGAATTTCATCTCTGGTGGAAGTTTTTCATGCCAGTTTCAGGCTTACAAAAGTTTTATTTTAAACGAAGTTGAAATGAAAATAATGGAAAAATCTTTTCCAACAAAACACTGTTACTCCATTTGAAGTGCCTCTGTTGCTAAATCTTCCATTGCATTTTTAGTTTGCATGACTATATAGTGACAACAGCCATAAAACCTAATGTAACTCCTTGAAATTTGTCACCTGTAAAGAGTTATATCCATGAACACTGTATTACAGCAACTATAACACATGCATTCAATCTTGAAAAGAGTTTTTCTTGAAGAATACAAATATTCATGTTGACGTTTGGTAAAAATCAAATAAGAGTTCTTAAAGTGGCACTTGTAATTGATGGCAAGCGTAAGGAGTGGTGAGAGTAACTCTGCAGGAAGGCTGGAAATTATTTTGTTTCTGTTTTTCTTGCAAAACTGCAAGAAATCAACAGGAGTTATATTTTTACCGAGAACCAAAAGGAGTTACATTTCTTGTTGCTTTCATGCACCTGTTATCATTAACAACATTATCATGTTTGGGTGATGCAAGCAGACACCAAGAAAAGGAACAGGTGGTAGCCCCAGTATTTTTCCATGCCATTGATATATTATAATACAAACTGAGATGGGTCTTGGAATGTGTTACACAGTTTCTGTGCCTGCCTCACTTTTTTTTTTGCCAACACAAAAACAAAGCAGTGATAGAACCTAAAAATGCCAGCCATTAACTGTGTGAAGTACAGATGCATATACCTTGTATTTGTTTCTGGTAGGTTTATTTTGACGTGATAAAAAAAAATAAAAATATTTATTTGTGTATTTTCCCTGTAATTACTATAAAGTTTATTCCTATTGGCAAATGTTCATATTTTTTTTTCTTTTGTACCCTTTTTTGCAGGCTTCATCATATATGCTGTCAAAGTATTTATTCCTTTAAAAAATGAAAAAGGTACTTAAATAATTATCCATACCTCTTTACTGCTTTAGTCTATACTCTACCACATGGTTTTAATGAATCTAAAAGAAAATAATAAACCAGAAAAACCCCACAAAATCAAAATTAATTGCCTACGGCAGCCCAAATAACATATTGCATTACTGTTTATAAGCACAACAGTATAGCAAAATCAATAAATCCTGCTCTCACAGATCTATTTTATGTCAGTACATGGGGTTTTTAATATTATTTAATTATTTTTCAAGAACCTTTCCATGTTAGGAAGAAATGTGTAAAACTATTTAATCAATATTATGTTTCCCTTTGATGTTATCATAACTCCTTTGTTTTTATCAGGCCATGAAATGTTTATGGTTAAACAAAGCTTGCTGAATGTTTATGTGATTTATCAGCTTTAGGCAGGAGGTTTCTTTTTAGAAAGTAAACCGAAGACTTGGGCTCTGATCCAGGCCATCTCATAAACACGTGTATAATTATAAGCACAGAAACAATGTTCTTAAAGCTATGCACAAAAAAAATTAAACATTTTATTTCCTCTGTCTGCATCAAAACAAATTAGTAGGAGATGCCAGTCCTTTTCTATATCTTTTGGCTTTTTTCCTTCCCTTGTTACTTGGAAAACCAAAATATTCCTAATTGTGATGTACTGTTAAATTCTATGGAGGAATAGAAAAGTTTTGCCAGTTCATACTCAGAACTGGGTAGACACCTGGATACTTTATTTTTAGGTCTCCACACATCAGCTTGTCACCATTTTTCAATACCTAGTTTACACTATAATGACACAGTAAGTGGGAGCCTCAGTCACTGTCTCCCTGCTGATGAAGCAATCAAAATACACCTGTTTTCTACTGGGAAAAATTCAGCAGTAGTTGTGGTGGCTTTTTAACCTGCAAGACGGTGATAAACTAGCATGCTGTAAACATTTGAATTGGACAAACTTTCTCTTACTGTTTGCAAATTGAACATGAGCAGCAGGACACTGGCTCATGCATTCCTCTGTGTGATGACACTGCACACAGTCACAGGTAAAAAATTATAGTCATGCCCAGCAAGGAAATTCCAAGAATTTGACCTATGGGAAATACTTTCTTGATTATAACTTCAGCACTGATGATGGAAGGATCATGCCCTGTCTGAAAAGAGGTTTTGCTGTCTACAGAAAAATGTCTAACATCTTATATCTAGTTGTGACCAATCTCTGATACTTTGTGCTGTTTCATCATCCCATCCTACAAAGGGAATAAAAGCAGGATAAAATATTCTTGGACCCAGTAGCTGTCTAACCAAAGTCAGAAGCTTTAGATTAATACTTTGTCACACTTATCACATCTAACACAACCAGGAGATAGAGATGACTCTGTTGACCTCTCTTGGGTGGGGGACACCCACAGATTCATATGCTTTAGTCTCTGACATAATCGTGATCCCTTACACATCCTACAGTTGTTTATATAAGCTTATGTTCTCCATTACAAAAAAAAAAAAAAAAAGCAACCAAAAAAACTCCAAAACAAAACAAGAACTCAAAACAAAACAAAACCCACCAGAACACTGGTTCTCTTTGCTTGCAATCACATAGACTAAACATGAAGTCTTTTTTCCTATATGCTTGGCACCTCCCTATTACTAAAATATCTGAGTTGAGAAGTGATCAGCTTGAGATCTTAAAAGGCTGTTTCTCTGAAAGGAAAAATAACACAAATTTACTACTTTTAGAGTATTTTATGTTTTGGTTTATGCACATTTCTTAAAGGAGTGGGAGAGGAATAGCTAATTTCCCTGAGCTTTACTGAAAACCCTCACACTTTCAATTTGACTTGCTGTGAATTTCATGACCCATTGTGATGTCATAGGAATCCTGAAAATTTCTGCTTTTTTACTTTTTTTTTTTCCTGAGGAAAGGGTTTGCTTTTGTTTTCCCTTGTTTCCCTAATGACTTTAATGAATTCAAAGATGATTCCAGTTTTTGTTGCTTTAAACATTATGTCCTAGACACTCCCTTAGCAGGTCAGATGCTGAGGCCCTGCCAACGCGACTGGGGATCTGGACATGTCCCAGTAACACTAAACTAACATTCAATTGCTCCCTCCCTTAGTCTAAATATGGACTACATCCAGTCACACTTGAAAACAATAATATTATGTAGAATAATGCTATGTGCAAAAGAATTCTTAGCATATTCTTAAAGCTATAAGGTCAAATACCAGAAATATTAGGAGATACCAGACATTAATTCACTAGTGTTTTTCTTTGTCCTAATATCTGACACCATTTTTTCATGGTCCACTGACTCTTGCAGCAAACTGAGAAATAAACTAACTCAAGTATTATTTCTCCCCCCAACTCATAATGTGGCCCTCTGGCTAATACAACTCATATAATTAAAAAAAAAAAAAAAATATTAAATATCTCTAACTTTTCTATGGCAGTGATCACTACAGTGTCTGCATCTTCCATAAATATTAATGGAACTCTGCATAGCATTTTAGTAAGAGGAAGGGGTGGCAATCTTGTTAAATCAAACTGAGAGGAATTACAAAGGAGCACAATTTGAAATCAAACTTATTAACACAGTAAATATTAATGTGTTTTCTATTTCCAGAGCAGTTCTTACAGACAGCAACTGCAGCTGCGAGCTCTCAGTAGTTCTGAAGATAACCTTCCCCAAGTTAAGCCTGCAAAAAATGATGGAGACATAATTAACATGCAGTCTTTTAAAACTTCAGCTTTCTATAGCTTAAAATACTGCCACAGATGTGTTTTAGTAGAGGTAGGAACAGTGTTCATTCATTAGGACACTATTTATTACTCTTAACCATCCTCTGCCTACTTATGCAGTAAAGCATTTCTGGTTTTGCAGGGGAAAAAAAATTTCACTTTCATTCCCTAGCACTGATTGACACTGAGAGTTTGTCATCATCTTGTTGCAATGAGTTATCACAGCACATGTATTTGTATAAAAACTTGGTTCTGAACTTCCATTCTGTCTTACACTTTTGGCTAATTATCCCAGCCTCATTTTCCTGACACAGAAAATTCTGATTTTGTTCTTCACCTCAGACTCGTGATTTCTGAATAAAGCCAGTCCATGCTAATAGCATAGTGTGGCAGTCTCCAATTCCATGGTTTTTTAAGAGTTTCTCCCTTTTGTATCTTATGTCTCTCTGTTTTAGGCTAAAACATGTTCTTCTTCCTTGCTGTGAGGGTGGGATCTGAGCAGAAGAGAAAGGTTGGCATCCACAAGCATGGAGAGGCAGAGAAAATCCTCTGCCTCAGGCTGACATCAGTACAGCACTGTCATGGTATCTTAGTCACTGAAATCTTAGAAGTCTTAGTTCTCATAGGAAACTTGTGTCTTTTTCTAAAGCTTCTTTACCTCACAAAATTGAGATGAGCTTTATCAGATACAGAAAGTACAGTTCTGATACAAATTCCACCTTCCTTACAGAACCAAGCTACCAGATTGAAAGATTTTCAGAATTTATGCTGTGAAATTTAATCTGTTCTCCATATTTATGGAGGAACACTTTTTATGTTTTTGTTATTAGAAGACAAAATATAAAACAAAAATACATCTTAACAGCCACAGAGGGCTGTCACAAATTCTGTTTAATAAGGCTTAGAATAACAAGCTTAAAAATGACCAGAAGCAAAGTCAGACAGCTTTATTGGGAGCATCCCTACTAACTTCAATCATAATATTTTTAAAGAGATTAATTTCAATTTTTTTCCACCAGTACAGATGTTGCTAGCCCCATGTTATACATTTATATGATCTAGAAGAAAGAACTGAAGCAAAGATCATCAGGGAAGATTGCTAGGCACAAAGCACAACTATTTTGTTGTACGTGACTGACATTTAAAATTAAAAGTCAAATTCTAAAGCAACTCTGACATCCAGTATTTTTGTTACTTAATTGTGTTACAGCAACAGGCCACCTAACCTGGCCAAGCTGGTTAAAGCTCACTCTCATACACACAAGGTGCTTGCTATTTCCCAGACCTTTTTCAGCCTGCTCCTGCAAGGCCAAGGCATGCACAGCTTTTTCTAGGAACTGCAATTTGTACAAAAAACATTGCTTCTCACTTATTGTTTAGTGAGGTTCAGGAAATAGATCTGCACCTCCAGCAGAACTAGCAACCGATCACCTATCACAATGGGAAAGGAGATATCACAGGCAAGAAAGGAACAGGCAATTTTTAAGATCTAGTAGTATGTTTTCTACTGAGTAACACTGTTGAATCAATGAACAGCATGGTGGATTTTGCTGTTTTGCAGAGACACATAATTGTTTCTGTGCTTTATGCTATTGTCAGTCCTGCAGTACTTAGGTCTTCTTGTAAATGTAGTTTTTAGACCCTGCTGTGCACATTGCCCTACAGGCTTTTTGTTCTTTTGTCATCTAGACAGGCATCACCTGATTCTTTAGATGATGTTGCAGCAGATATCACATTGGCAAGTGATTTAAAGATATTCCTAAAAATGTATATAAACTCTGACTAGTTTTAATACATTGCAATAATTTCTATTTTCCTGATAACATCCCTGAAACTAATATAGTAGTATTCTCAAAATATCAAAGTCTCTTTTTTTCAGAAAATGTTAATACATCATCTATAAGTTTAAAAGGTACCCTCCTAACACTCATTTATTTAGGCAAACAGACCTTTAATTATTTCTGATTTAATATTTAAAAAAAAAAAAAATCTGGAGGTATTATTACCATTACCAAATTATACTAGCTCTGTTTTTTTGGTTTCTAAAATTAAAAAGAACATAGGCTTTAATAAAAGACGCATGCAAAGTGTGGGAGAAGAGAATGGATAAATCAAAGACAGCATATTATATATCTTCCTAGCATTTTCTTAAATTTAATGAAAAATTAACATTCCTATTAATTATTTACCTCAGAAGCTATTTGTGTTAAGGATAATTTTCCAAAGCATATATTTATAGGAAACTGGCATTTCATGCTGTAGTTATCAAATGCAGCCATATGTGCTGCTTTTTGTAAATTATCATCTATCTTAGGAAACATTTGTTAAAATGTAAAATAAATACAATTTAATGGAATTCAATGGAGTACAAATTTAATATTCTCTTTTAATTCTTTGGCATTCAAGCTTTTATGCCAGCTTCATCACTATTAGACTATGTGAATGCCTGCCTATTCTGGATTTTCAGCTGTGTATTAATGTTTTGGATTCATCCCAATCAACTTAAACCAACTAAAACTTAGGTATTTGGCTAAAAGGGTCATCTGACCATGCAGTCACACGTAGTCACCATTTAGTCATTTAAGCTCCCCCAGAGGATGATTCATCCCACCCTCAGATTGCTAAAATAGAAAGGGTGAATTGTTCTATGTAAGTTCCTACTGGTGGTAAGTTAAAACACTTGCAAACAATAACTTATTTTGTTTTGTTATTCCTCCTTCACTTCCCTCACGATTCAGCACTGTGGATGCCAGAAGTGACTGGGAAAAGCACACACAAACGGTATTCTCCTCTCCTTCACAGTGCAGAACCATATAGGTCTGATTATCCATGTCAGTTGCTGAGAGCTTCTGAATACCATGGTACCTCACTGGCTAGTGCCATATTTTTCTCAAGCTCTATTTTTTTTTTTCTTCCTAATATTTTGTTATTTTAAAACATTTCATATCAGTTTTAATGTGGACATAGATAAGAGATGAAGGTGAGCTGTTGATAATAGAAGATAATGAGCCATCTCAATGTGTGATGAGAACTGGAATCAGAGGACATATTTATGGTATTTGATTCCACAGTAGTTAGAATTAAAGCTCATATGCTTTAAAGTGTGCCAATACTGACAGAGTAAGAGTCATGTGTCTGGATAGCCTGTATCTATTTTGGAAGTTTTGATATGGAATTTAAATATAATGCAGCTAGGGACTTTATCTTACTTTCACCTGTTTTGTGGCTGAAAGTAAAACCAGGTTGCAGAAGTGCAAGTATGTCAAACATGTAGAGAAATACAGAGATATTTAGATAACACGAAACTCGCCACCCTTCAGCACCTCAAACTGTGTCTGATTTTGAGAATTTGAAAATCAGAGCTTTTTAATATACATGTGAGAATAGTTAATATATTAATATTTTAACTGACTGATGAAGGACTGATTATCTGCATGAACTTAGATGACACTCATGGAAGAATAATGGTGCCAAGACTTCTTTGTTATCATGGCTGAAATCTTTCATTAGGAACAGCTGATACTACAAGTACAAAAACTGCAAGCTGAATAGACATAGTAATTAAATAATTGAAAATTTTCTTTTTCATTATGTATTAAAGATGTCTGATGATCAATTAAAGCATTGATGTAGATAATTTATCTGAGATGTTTATCTAGCTAACTGTGTTCAGAACTGTTTGTGGCCACAACGCACAGAACGGTGCATTTTGGTGCTTTTGATAGATTAAGGTATTCAAACTAAAAAGACTTTATAAACTTCAGTGTCTCTTTCTGACCTAGACTTTCAAATAAGTTTCTAACTTCACTCTTTTCCTTAAGTTTACTTAAACTTTTTTCTACATATTTATAAGCCAAAAGATCCTCAATTTCTTCATGGTCTTCCCACTGTTCTGTCTATTTCTTTGCAAAAATTTCTACTAATCTTCAGTAAAAAGAATTGTCTTGAGAAAGACAATTCTCTGTCCAACTCTGAATTGAATTTTCTCAGCTTACAAACCTCTTTTCCATTTAATGTCCTTTTGTAGTAGCTATTGAGTTAAATTTTTTATTCTCTGGATCGCTCATTTGCTTTGCTTTGATTTCATTAAAGAACCTAACCTGAGTGGAAGAAGAGCTGAGGCTCATCACAATGTGTCAGGGCTATTGTTCTTAGCTGAAAAAAGAAGAAAACAGAAAATAAAACAGGCCATGGAAGTCACTTTAAGGAAGGGGATTGGAGACCAAGTAAAATCTTACACAGAAGCATTCTCTGAGGGATTAATATACAGCACAAGAAAATCAACTATGATAATTCTGAACTTGAAAAGGTAAAGGGGATAGTAAAGAGGATGACAAAGGAATTGTGAAGATTTGTTCTTTCCCACCTTTAAAGCTTTGTCTTAGCTTGAGAGGGACGTGAGAAAAAAGCAGAAGTGCTTCATCTTAAGTGTTGGAGTTATATCCCAGAATTTATACTCTGTACTTAAAAGTCTAGCTTATTTCAGCAATAAACCTAATATAGGACCTTAATTCCTAAAATTGATATTGAAGAAAAGGAACAAACAAACAAAATTAAATATCCACATTATGTCTTTCTTGGATGTTTTGTTCGGTGTTTGGTTTTTTGGAGGGTTTTTTTGTGCTTTTTTTTTTTTAAATACAGTGAAGCAAGCTAAAAAAACAGTAAGAGAAAACATTTGTATTTTTCTAGAATACAAGGGAATAAAAATATAAAAAATAGCATTCTCATTTGTCTGTTACAGTTAATAATATCACCATATATGACTTTGCGAATTTATGCATTGGACTCAGAAATTACTGGTGACTTGTTAAAAAAATTAAAGAATTATTTTGAAACTGAATGAATTACATAACATACCAGGTGAAATTCATCTCTACCTATAGTAATAAAGTTTTAACAATGAAGTCTTTGCTTAATGAGAGTCCATTAGATTTTCTACTAAAAACATTATCATTTAAACGGTACCCAGCAGATCACATCTGCAATGTGCTCAAAGGAGATTAGTTCATTTTACCACTAATTTTATGCCTAAATCCATTTGTTGTCACCTGAGGAGAATTACAGTTTTTCTTGTTTACAACCCAGATATCTTAAGGAAAAAGGTATCCAAATCAAGGAAAGAATAATTTCTGAATTTCTCTATTTCATAACTACCTGGCTGAGAGATATCTGCAGTGGTTTAAATCAAAAACAGAAGAAAGAAGAATTCACTAGAATTTTTCTCTTCAGTTTTTCAGAAATTCTAGTGTAAGTTTCCTGAAAATTACTTCATTAAAACAGATAAAATTCTTTTTTTTTTTTTTTGATCTGAGCACAGTCTGCAGAAAGAAATCAAGAAGCCTGGGTAAGATAATATTACAATTTCTGGAAAGAGTTAACCTCCTCAGAATAGGATCAAGAACAAGCAGAACCAAAGTAGATCTGCCTGCAATAATATTTTTAAGACGCTAGAGGATGACTTTGTAGGTTAGCATTTGAAACAAAACATGGAAGGAGTGTAGTCCCTGCTTCCAGAATATTGACATATTTTAAATAATATTTGTGAAACATCATTAAAGGAATGAGTTCTTTCTCCACTCATCTGCTGCAGAAAAGGTGAAGAACAAGACACATTAAATGGCTATTCTAATTAAAAGAAATTCAAAACCCGTGTTTTGAGAAAAATCTCACTTTTGACAGTATGTGGTAGTTGATTTCAGGACAAAGTGTTAGATAAAGCCCTTTTCTGGTTACATGCTCCAAAAGGAGTCCCGCTCAGCATTCTGAATACTGAATTATATTTGGCCAGGAATGAAAAAAAAAATAAAATCTGAATGGCTTTGTTACAAAGCTTCTTCTGTAAAGGTCCATGTTTTTTTTTCTGGGAGCTCATATCACTACCGTGATACCGCTGTCTGAACAACACAGAGCTGAACACAGCACCTTGACAAGCTACGTCTATTCATTAACATACTGAAGTCTCAATTTCTCTGTACATACACTAACTTCTCCTCTATTAAGAGCTCATTTTTAACTTAATAGCTGCACAGCAGGGTTTGTATTATTCTGCAGGAGCCCTGTACAAGTAACAAGGACAAGTCTCATGCTTGTATTTCTGATTCTGTCTTCTAACATTTAGTGAGACAAGATGATAAATTTCTGTATCAAAAATTAGATTACCTGTCTGGTTTATTTTTTATTTATTTCTGTTAAGTTCACCAAGCCAGTCTATAAATCCCCAAAATTCTTCATGTTTCAAGTGACAAATAAAGTCTTTATGCTATATAGAAAGGACCAGAAAGTCTCATTCAAACCATAAAATAAAGGTTTAGTTCCTGGATACCTGGACAATCAAATGTTACTTAATTAGGTTTATAATTACTAGTGACTCTCTCATTATAAAAAGCTGTTGGTATTGATGTGCCACTTGAACTTATCCCTATATCATGAGTAAGTGGGAGTAAACATCAGCTGTACAAACTGCAAATCAATCCCACTGTTAGCTTGAAAAGGAATTTAAAAAATATAATTTTTTAACAATATATATAAGATACAAGATATGAACAAAACAAAATTTTTCTTATTCTAGGCAATAACATTCTGGATTTTTATTTTAGCAATCTTGGATTGATGTATTGGTTTGAAAAGACAGGCATCTGCTAAGAAAGGCAGAAACTTTCCTTGAAATGGAAAAATGTAAACCACCCCCTACCTCTGAATTATTATAATCTTGAAACCAAGGGGCTCTCAGGCAAATATATGGGAACAGGAATAACATTTTTTACTAGGAAAACTAAAATAAAAATGTATAAAAAAATAAAAACAAAACAACCCACTGACAAGAGTCAGAATACAACCTGACACCCTGTTGGTCAGGGTGTTGGTAGCAGAATGATTAAATGATGGCTGCAATCCTCCTGCAGTGACAGATGTGGTTCTGTTGAAGCAATGATCCCATAGAAGGCTGTAGTTTTCCTCTGAAAGTCAAGTGCTGGTGTAGATGGGTCTGGTCTTCCTCTGGGAATCCAGTGGAAAAAGGCTGACTGTGAAGTTCCAAGTCTCAGATTATATCCAGGTAGGAATGTTTGGCTCCTCCCCCTGGGTGGAGCATCTGACAAAGCCATGATGTAATTTTATCAGTCATGCACTGAGATTCAATGGCCCATTAACAGAAGAGGTCCCCCTGGAGGGAGGATGGGTTATGGAAGAGATAAAGAATACTGCCACACCTGGTTTCAACAGCTGGCCCATTAGAAGATATCCCCCTGGAGTTATGAGGGATGGGTCATGGAAGAGATAAAGAACACTGCCTGGTTTTAACAGATGGTAATAGAGTACATACTTTTTGGATTGCAACCCAAGACATTATCCACCCTTTATTCTGTTACTATCTGCACCATACCCAAATAAATATTCTCTTTAAATCCTACATTATACACAATTAAACCTTACACACAGTTCCTGCTTAAGGTTAGGTTTCCCTGTGGTACACGGTGGGTTTCTCCATCTTTCTGCATTACCCACCAAGTGTAACCAGGTCCTTGAGCAAAAACAATCCCATGGATTCATTTGCCTTTGCCTGAGGTGGGACTAAGCCAGTCTTTCCTAACATACCTTTCATGTGTACCACAGGGACTTTATCTCCATCCACTGTGTGTAAGGGTTCAGACTGGGCAGAACCAGCTCCATTGATGGACCCTCGGCTGTTGACCGTCCAGGTGGCCTTTGCTAAGTTTATTTCCCAATTTTTGAAGGTCACCCTGCCAAGTGCCTTCAGGGTAGTAGTCTTAAGTAGTCTGTTGCACCATTCAACTTTCCTGGCAGCTGGTGCATGGTAAGGGATATGATATATCCATTCAATACCATGTTCCCTGGCCCAGGTGATTATGAGGCTGTTCTTGACATGGGTCCCTTTGTCTGTCTCCATTCTCTCAGGGGTACCAGGTCTCCACAAGAATTGCTATTCCAGGCCTAAGATGGTGTTCTGAGCAGTAGCATGAGGCACAGGATCCAACCATCCAGTGGTGGCTTCTACCTTGGTCAGCACATAGTGCTTGCCTTTGCAGGTTTGGGGAAGGGTGATGTAGCCAATCAGCCAGGCCTCCCCATTTTTGGACCATTGTCCACCATACTATAGGGACATACATCCTTTCTTTACTGTGAGCTGCCTAAACCTTCTTTTGATTTTGGCCAGCTCAAAGTCATAATTCTAAAACAGAAAATTATAAACAAATGTAAAAAATGTTTGTCAGGACTTCCATTTACACTCTTGAGCTTCAGACCATAATTTGGTATTTGATTTTTATTTCATATTTGTCTGTATTTTCTTAGGAGTCCACTGAGTGAGTCCCAAAGAACTGCTTAAAGCAGATGTTAGTGCATTTATCACAGTAAGGGGGCAATGATCTGACTTTCAACACATGCTGTACACTCTGTAAGCACATTACAATTATGTTCATGGGTAAAAAGCTACCTGGAATTGCATAGACTTCTTTAAGGTAGCCTGCTGTTCTTTAAGATAATCTTACTTGTAAGGTGCTAATTAAGAAAGCTAACAAAATTTGACAGAAAATGTAGTCTGATGCCTATCTTTTGGTAAAAACTTGTTTCCAAAACAGGAAAACCAAGGATTAGTAAACCAGACATTTTATAAGATGGATCATTTTGAAGCTCAGATTCTTCCAGATGCTTTATGTCCAATGACATGATGACATGCTTATAAGATGTGCACATGACGGTAGAACCATATAGGTGTTAGAATTTCAGATGTCAAAGATCCACCAAGTTTTAATTTATTTTATTTTTTATACACTAAGAGAAAAAATAATTCATATATATTAACTGAAAACAGCTGTTCTCATGTGGATTATCAGATTGGTGATTCATAAGAGGAAATCGTTGCAGAATCTGGCATATTTCTGGAAGACATGAAACACAACCTGACTGAATTCAGGAATTTCAGTTCAGTGATGGATAGCTGAATGAAGTAGGAATGATCTGTAAAAAACAGGATATAAAATTAGATTATATATTCATATTTTATGGTATTAAACATTTCCTCCACAGGGGTGATGTGACACCAGCTTTGTCATTTCTTCCATTTTGAATTACTAGTATTTCTAAGGTTCTTTTTGTAACTTGTACATATGAAACAGGAATGTCCTGATAAACAAAGTAATGAATTTAACAGATGACAATGACATTGGCTTACTCCAGGATCACTCTAAGACTGTGAGTAGAAGTGTTTTTAAAAAATGAATTGATATATTTTCTTTTTTTTCAAACTTTCAAACTCTTGAGGCTTTTTTGGAACTGGACATTTCCCCAAGGAAGCAGGTAGAAAAGAAATAACACTGTATTATTAATCTTTCTAATAAGCATAAAAAAATTGAAGACACTGCAAAACTTCATTTCAAAACAAGCATCAACCACTGAGAGTATCTGGTTTACTTTGAATGATAGCATCATTCTGCAAAATATTTCAAACCAAAGAAGATTTTAAAGAACAAAATAGCACCTAAAGGAAAACAAGACATTTGTTTTTAAAAGTCCATCATCCTGAGACTGTTTTTTCTGCATGAAAAGCTTTTGTAATCCATCACAAAAGTGAAAAAATAAAAGATGAAAAAAATCCTCCCATAGCTTGTAGATGCTGCCATATCTTAGGGGAAAATTATAATTTTTTATAATTTAAAATATTTTAACTCCTTTTATTTCTAGGATAGTGACAGCAGAAACTTTTTAGCCATTTTATGTACTTTAAAGTATTTTCCAATTCTTTCCCAGCATATTCCATTGAATACTCCTGCTGCCAACAATGCAGCTTGTGATTTTTTTGTGTGTGTGCATGGAAAGACAAAAGCTTCAGCTCGTCTAGCTGTAATCAAGGGAGTCCAAAATCTCTTAGCTTTCTCTACAAGGCTTTATTCATATAAATATATACATCTTTATGCTTAATTAAGCAAATATATTTGGAATAAAAAATATTTAGAATCTCCTTGGCTAAGGGTTCTTCTGGAAAAAAGGAAGGAAAATAAAGATGTGGAAACAAAGAATAAAATAAATTATTGAGAGGATGCCGTTTAAGAGCTTTCCATCTTTTCAGGAGTGAGAAGATTTATGAAGAAAGCAAAATGAAGAAATCTGGGGGCTCATTGGAGGCCTGCTTCACAAAATAAGGAAAAATAACAAATCTGATGAGGTCACTGGGGATCTAAAGTACTACTATTTTGATATTTATATGCGGCATTTATTTCACTATTTCACGAAACAAATCAAAAATATGATGTTTGCCACTTTCCTCTTGGAAAATGCATATGGCTTTTGGTTTAGCCAGTTCCTTGGCTTTTTCAAATTTATCTCTGGCTTCTCAGGGAGCAGTTGCTCAGTTTCCAGCCTTGGCGATGCTGTTCATGGCCAAGCAGGACAGCAATGAAACACTGTCTTCATTGAAGCTCTTGCCTTGTGATTTGATAAAGTATCTCTGCAATTAGGCCATCAGCCTTTGGAATGGGAAAAGTAGAGGCAATTGGCATTTGAGGAACTTTTGAGCATATGCCAGAAGTTTTCTGAAATCTTAAAAGTATATTTCAGGTTCACCTTGTTGAAGGAATTGACTCATCACAAGTTTCTGCCCCATTCTGCAAAGAGAGTACCTGCTATGTCAGGTAGAAAAAGGTATGATGGAAAGGATAGCAAACAATTCCCATCTGACATGTAACAAAAATAAAAACTGGATTTTAGTACTTCTCAATTGATGTATACATAAGTATCAAATTAAAAATGTGCTGATGTTTCCATCAGGTCCCAAAAACTGCTTTGATTTTCTTTATTCACATTTACTAAGTATCAGGAGAGAGCAGTATATTTCTCAAAATAAGGAAGATCTATTGAATTTGACTATAGCCTTAAAGAAACACCCCCACAGATGCCCTTTATAATGGCACTTTTAAAATAAAGGAATATGTTTTTTTTGCACTGGAACCAACTGGCTTCACCAAATAGTATATAATTTTAAATGATAAAGCCATTTTACTAGCTCTTGCTTTTTAGAGATGTAATTTGAATACCCAGGAAATCAATATCTGCTTTGTTACATGATTACAACCAAATAATTGAAACATCAGAAGGTCAGTGAGCCACAGAGCCTTTGTGCTGAACAAATAAGACATTATAATGATGATGCTTTGAGTATAAAGGCAGTTCTCAATTGAACTGTGTGCAACTTCTGAAAGTGCTTTTTTAGGACTCTACAATGGGTGTGTAAAGATGAACACCTGAAAACAGCAGTGGCACTTTCCAGCAGTCAGCAATGTCATCAGTTTTTAAACAGAACTTCCTGTTGCTCACCATAGCACTGCTGCAGACAAGCCACAGAAACTCCACTCAGGGAAGAACATGATGCAAAATTAAGCCAAAATGGCAAGATTGATTTTGGACAAGTCTGAGGGCTGGAAATGAGCTGCTACTTCTCGCAAGCTGTGAACAATGCTTTATAAACCTCAGCTCCTCTGAAAAACAGAATAAAAAGAAAGGATCTATGTAAGGGAAATAATTCATGTTTTCACTTGTGAAGAAAAAAGGATTCTCCCTTATGATATAAAATCAGGAGAATCCGTAGGTGAAGCACAAGTCAAGGTTAATATAAATTATGTATCTGCTACTTAGTTGCATGGCAGAGCAAAGGAAAAAAAAGGGCTTTCTTATCAAAGGACTGCAATATTATTTCAAAGATATTCACTATGATTGTAGGATAATAGTTTTAAAACTGGAGTAAGCATGAAGGTTGAGCAGCTTGCTTAATGAAGCGCTAGCCTTTCATCCTTAGCAGGATAATTTAAATCCATCTTTCAGTCCTAAGTAAAATGAGTGGCCTCATCTTTGTCCCTCATGGACAGTAATACATATTATATAACCACTGCATGTAATTTGACACAATTTAGTACAAACAACAGCCATTTTGTCAGTAGAACACCAAAGTTCAGCTGTCACAAAAGCTGAAATAACATTTTTTAATTTTTTTTTCCAATACAGCAACTTTCAAGAGTACTTACGTTTTTTTCTGAGGAGTCTGTAATAATCCCCACTTTCTTCCACTGCAACCCTCATTCCAGGTGTGATTCCTTATCTTCAGATTCCGTATCAGTTCCTCTAAGATCCAGATTTAAACAAGTTTGTGTTACATTTATTTTTTCCTTTCTCTAAGTATCCACAGGATTTCACTTTCAGGTCTAAAACTCCTGACAGCTTATGTATCAGTAATAAGATAATAACAGATACAATAATAAGTAATAAGTAATAACAGATACAGCATTAGTATCGGTTTTTGGGAATGTAAACAAGGTGAAAGCAGCATTAAGTGAAATTTTGCAGGTAGTCTTGTAGATGAATTTCATTTACCTAATCTGGAGAATTATATTAATTTCAATAATAGAAGACATTTTTGTGCATTCATAACTTACAAGAATGAATGTGAGACTACATTTAGATGTCAACCTAAAATTGTTTTTTCTATATACACAATAAATAGATGTGTCACATTTTGTGTGTGTCTTTTCAAATAAAGTGATCCAACAGTGATATTTAGAGAGCCCACAGGCAAATCTATGAGACTGGGAAGATTTTCACTGTGAAATCATTTAGTGACCTAGTGGGTGATAATAGTTACAAAGTGCCCATTGTCAGGATACAGGTGAGCTACCTTTGATGCTTCTCAATATTTTACGTGCCATGTAAATAACTTATAAAGTTAGGGGTTCTATTCTTTAAGAAACACTATTTGGTTCTTATTTTGTGCAGTGAACATAGAGCTTCAGTTCATGTCAAGAGGTTGTTTACTGTTTGTGCATTAGTGTAAAGTCAAAATTTTGGTCACATTCAGCCTCATTAACCTAGATTAGGATAAGTAATATATGCAATTCTCCTTTGAGAGCATCAAGAGGAAATGGCTTCAAGTTGCAGTGAGGAAGGTTTAGGTTGGATATCAAGAACGTCTTCACAAAAAGAGAAGTCAAGCATTGGAGCAGGCTGCCCAGGTAAGTGGTTGGATTTGATGATTTGAGGCTTTTTCTATGCTAACAATTCTACAGTTCCTAATTTCTTCACATTGTGTGCATGTGCAAATATGAATACTTACTCCACTACTCCTGTAATTTAATGGGAATTTTTCTATGAACTGATTATATCAGTGGTTCCTTCTTCATAGTGTGCAGTCTGTACCTATTTTTTGTTTTCTGAACTCTATCAGATGCTTTTGTTCTCTTCTGCATAGTGAAAAGTAAGGTTGTGAAGATTTTATTAAGAACAGCAGCCTCAATGAAATAAATCCTACCTCAGCAAAAGCAACTGCAAAAGAAGTTACACGAGCACAGCTTGACCCTGATTTGTACCAAAATTAGTTTAAACATATTTGTAAGAAAAATCATTTGTAGTAAACCATCCACAGGATAGCCAAATCTGACTAAGGTTTAAGAGGTACTGTATTGGTATATTCAATATAGAATATTCAAATTTTAAAAAATTTAAAAAAATAAAATTTGGGACATTATCTTCATTTGGATGCTGACATACAATAAAGACCCATCTAAATTCTGAAAGGGTGATATCTTTTTTGAGTTGAAGGTACAAGATAAACACATTTTAAAAGACTCATGGTAGATAATTTATTTAGTACTTAAAAAATGATAGTGCTTTTATTTACTGCTCATAGACTCTAAAGCACACTTTTGTGATATGTAATTAAACAACCCCACTAGCAGAAGTCATTATATCACAAATGATAAAAAAAAAAAATCCCTTCCTCTCTTAAGATTACAAATTATCCATGTCTGTTTACAGACCATACATCTTGTGTTAGCCAATAACATTTTAGGCCTTCTTTTGTCTAACTGCAATCCAATTTACTTGCAGCTATTTTCATGCAGACAATTAATTCAGAAAGGAGTGTGGGGAGAAAGCTGAAACATTATTGATTCTTCACAACATGATACTCCATTTTTGTAATGCATCAAGATACATTTTGTTTAAACAATAATAACATAAAAGTGTGTTTTGTGTGAGAGTGATGGTTTCCCATATCCTGCCTGGTTCTGATAATACAGAAGTAATGCTTAAAATTACCTGGAATTTGATCACTTCCCTGGATACAGGTGTGTGCATTCAGAATAATATTTTCATTCATTTCTGTCCATGAGAAACTTTCTTCTGAAAAAATAAGACAAAACCTCATTACTCAATATTACTTTAATAACAGCAAGCTGTGTTTTCTTGGGGCACATTTGAGGGACCTAAGGATAAAAAAGAGAGTCCATGAACTGGATTATGACTTGACATGGTACTTAAATCCACTCTTCTAATAAGCCTAAAATACCACATCAAGGAGAATTTCAAAGGCTACCTTTTTACAAAGTCTGTACAGAAGTCTCTTTTTCTCAGTCCCAAAAGCTTTCAAGGGCAAAAAGGCCAAGACATGAACATTGTCTTGTCTGCAGAATTCACATCAAACATAGCATTTAGGAGCAGTTTTCTATTCCATGTTTTATGAGAGACCTTTAAACAGTTATCGGTTTAGATTTCATTTAATTATTAAAGAAGACATCCAGTCTTGAGTATTTTTTATGAAATCCTTTTGACAGAAGGAAAGCCCTCTGAAATTCACTGATTATCAGTTTAATATTTGTGTGCTGTGAAAAATGACTTTGCTTTGTTGAATATTACAATGCAATTGAGATTTTTCAAAAACTCTTTGCTTGGTTAACCTTAAGGAGGGGGCTGCAAGGTTGACACCAGTTGTTACCTACAGGCCAAGAGTGCACTGACCTGTAAAGATATTAACAAAGAAAAATCTATATGATTCTATTAAATGAAAACCAACATCTACGTCATCATCATCATGAAAAGAAAACAGAAAAGACCACGGAAGCAAATATCGCATTATCAAGTGTGACAAAGATTTAATTAGGGTAATTTTTCAAGAATATTTGCTTACTGGGCTGTGGCTTTTATATGTCTCTGATTCTTTAAATATTTAAAGTCTGTGTTGCCTCTACAATAAATGAGCAATAAATTCAGCAATGTCCTCATACAATTTTTTTCCCTTTTTTCCTCACATAAAAGGGGGAATGCCCAGATTCACTGGAGCAGAAGTCGTTCTTTGTTCTGCTCAAGTAAAAGCTGTTGCAGGAATGGAGTTCAGAGCTGTAATCCAACCACATTTTAATGCTAATTTTCACTGAAAACAGGAAGCAGGTCTTGGAATTCAAGAAGATGATTTCCTTTTAAACTCAGTTCTTGTGGTTTATATCTATATGTTTGTAGATGCGAGGAAACGTGGACACGTATTCCAGCAAATGTACATGTCCATATCATGTCAAGAAGGCCTGAGTTCTTTAGTTACATTTATTAAAATAATCATTAAGTTAGTAGGGTTAAAGGTTATTTACTGCTTGCTGATATAAGAATTGCAATTTTATCAGATAGTTTTCTTTATAAATATTGCACACTTCTATAAACATAGTTACAGAGATCTATAATTATAAATTTAATGCATAATACTGACAAGTTTAGAGTTACAATTTTTGTTTTTATTACTATGCCCAAATTTCCTTAGTCCCTTCCCTTCCCTTCCCTTCCCTTCCCTTCCCTTCCCTTCCCTTCCCTTCCCTTCCCTTCCCTTCCCTTCCCTTCCCTTCCCTTCCCTTCCCTTCCCTTCCCTTCCCTTCCCTTCCCTTCCCTTCCCTTCCCTTCCCTTCCCTTCCCTTCCCTTCCCTTCCCTTCCCTTCCCTTCCCTTCCCTTCCCTTCCCTTCCCTTCCCTTCCCTTCCCTTCCCTTCCCTTCCCTTCCCTTCCCTTCCCTTCCCTTCCCTTCCCTTCCCTTCCCTTCCCTTCCCTTCCCTTCCCTTCCCTTCCCTTCCCTTCCCTTCCCTTCCCTTCCCTTCCCTTCCCTTCCCTTCCCTTCCCTTCCCTTCCCTTCCCTTCCCTTCCCTTCCCTTCCCTTCCCTTCCCTTCCCTTCCCCTTTTTAATAAAATGTCAAGACTAGTGTGTCATTTACTGGTATTAGATTTACAACCCTTTCTCTAGAAGAAAAGAGAAAGCAATTTTTTCATTGGTACCCTAAATTTGCTGTGTATTGCTTTTACATTTCTTTTAATTCTGATGTATACTCATCTTCTTGTTAATTTTCATCAAATAATGCCCCCAGACATACTGCAAGCTGAGCCTTTATGGCAGATCTCAGACCTACGTGCTTTGCTTTGTTTTGTTTTGTTTTATTCACTCACTTAATGACGGAGCACACCTTCAATTGTCTGTGAAGTGCAGGGTGAGTATTTCCATAAGGCACAGCTGATTTTGCTTTCACTATGCACAGCAGTTAAAACAGATTTCTGGGTGAGCTGGTGTGTCTTCAGGTGCTATTTCCATGACCGTAAAAAGAGTTAAAAATGTCACAAGGAAAAGTGCTAAGCAAATGCATTATTTAATGTGAATCCTCAATACGAGTCTCTGGAGTGAAAAGGTTACACACACACAAGGCCATTCTAAAGCCCCCAGGTGGACCAGCCAGAGGAATCCTTCTTGAATGGTCCCTTGAATGGGGAGCTCTGGGGATTAAGGCCTTTCTTTCACTTGGACAAGGGCTGGCAAAGGAGCTGACTCCAGTGGAGAATGTCAAACCTGTTGGAGGTTACTTTGTGTTGCAAAGCAGCAGCATAAAAAGAGAGTTAATTCTCAGCTCCCCAGAAGTCATCTAGACTTAGTTTCAAGAACATAAGCTTCATTTGGCCAAAGGCTAATGGTTTATATTAGTTAAGTTATAAAGTTAATACATTTCTCAGACAAAAAGTTAAGGGCATAAACTATCTGCCAATAAAACTGAAAAAGAGTTTAAAAAGCTGAGAAACTTAGAGAGGTTTTAGTACTTCTATGAAGTCTGTATAGATTTCTTTCAGAAACTTGCATCCAGAGAATTAAGTATTGCTTTGTCTCCCTTTGTCTCCATTACTTGATGTAAGAGAAATACACATGTTTTTTGTTGTTTTTTTTTTAAGCAAGCAAGTGAAAATGTTTGTCTTTTTTGGGTTTTTTTTAGTGTAATAATGTGCAAGAATCTGTTACAAATGAGAAAATGATCAATAGTAACAGCAGTGTCAAGTCTCATAGTTGTGTCTCAAAATGAAAATCAGTCTCCATGTAGAAGAAAGAGCTGTCAAGGCAATTCTCCTCTCTGGCTGTGGAATAAGTACATAAATAAGATAAAAGCATTGTGAAAAAATAAATTCAGTCCAACAACCATGCAATTTATTCTTAAAGTACTATAGTGAATGCAGAATTTTACTACCATAAGCTGCCATATAAATGACTTTAAATCATATGGCTATCTTCAAGATTACTAGAAAATGCTTCTTCATGGCCAGTTAAAATATATATTTGTGCATGTGTGTGCATATAAGTATGCTTATTATTTTTAAAGTGATAAACAGCTCAAACTCATAGGATGAGTTAATTAAGTTGATTCTCAAGAGCCCAAGGAAGGCAAGTGAATAAACTGCGAAATGTGAGGAATAGAGAAGATAACAGGCATGATAGAAAAAAAGGAGGCAAGAGATGTGCTATTTGTTTAATTTAGGAGAGTTTTCTTTATGTAACTTTCTCAGAAGCTGATGCAAACTAAATTAAATTACTCTGAAATAGCTTATGATATTGGATACTATTTCTTTATATTACTATATATCAATGAAGAGGTGTAAGAAGAAAGAGACACTGTTTCATAATCTGCAGGTCTGGACAATGTAGTATCTATGGTTACATAAAAAAAGAGTTGTGGCCTGCATATCATGTATATATTTTTTGTCAGGTTCCTCAGATGCAAGTCTGAACTACTTGTGAACAAATAGTGACAAGCTTCCTTTATAATTATGGAGAAAAATAGTTATTTTTGAAGGAAGGTAATTATTTAAATTATTCTGATCAGTTTAGCACTAATAAGGCCTCAGAAGGATGATTTTGCTAAGATCTACACACCAGAGTTGAAGCTGTATGAAATCTGGAACAAAATTAAGAGGAAAAATAAGTATTTGTGGTTTTGGAAGAGCAACCTGTGAAGAAAGGCTGAAAGCCCCACTTCATCTAGTCTAGAAGAGACCAAGAAAAGACACTAAAATAGTCTTCAAATATGTGAATGATTATTAGAAAGACATTTCATGATTTCCAGTTTGCCTGAGGACAGAACAAATCAAAACTGACTTAATTTTCAGAAAGGAAGACTTCAATTAGTTTAATAAAAAATATTTCTTAAACTGGAGAGATAGTTAAGCACTGCAACAACAAGTCCAGGGATTTAATGGAAATTCTGTTATTAGATATCTTTAATGAACATACTTTAAAAAATGTGTCTTCTACTTAAGAATGATTTCTGCATTCCTAAAAATGAGATTATTTTCTCTCTTGAAAAGCTATACCTACATGAATGCCTTAAAGTATTTTATCTGTGAATTTTTTCCCAGGGGAAATGAAATATTGTAAAGACACAATAATACTGAAATCAGAAAGCAGATCAGGAGACCACTGAGACAAAGCTTCTAACAGGGATTTGGAGAGCAGTTTCTGGAGTTTGGAGAATTCAATTGTTTTTTAAAAGGTTCTTGGCCACTACTGCAAGATTATTTTTAAAGAATAAAATGATAACTCTCTATTTGGAGTTTAATGGTTTTTATTATACCAAAGATGAACTTCAATGCCATTTTTTGGTAGCTTTTTGAGTGAGCATTTCAAATTTTTCTTTCTCACTAATATGACATGTAAGTTTTTCTTGTTGTGTTTTGTTTGTTTAATTGAGAAACTTGAGGTTTTGTTAAATTTATTAATTTTTTATTAATACTCAGTCAGAAATGCTAGTCAGTCTCCAAAAAATTCCAGGGGGATCTACTATTGTAAGTGAATTTGAAAAGCACAGCTCACATGCATGGTAATTTACTGGAGGAAAAAAAAAGCCAACTGTGTTTTGTATCAATTAAGCTTATCAGTCCAGATGTGATATGGAAGATAAACATACCTTTGTGTTATCTTGGCACAAAGCAATAATTCATTGATTGTGCTAATTATTGGCATGCTGAACAACATCTCTTTTGGCTAGATAACCAGCTATGCTATGCAAAATCTCAAGTATTCCAGGTCAGGTAATTTTTTGAAACTACTCTTGTGATAATATTTCATAGTTGTATACATGGTGAAAGCTTTGTGAGTTAAGTTTGAAAGCTCATATCAGCCTTCTAGGGAAGGTAATTCAGTTCCAGGGCACCACAGAGCTTGAGCTCAGTCTTGACTTCCTGATGATGCAAACTGAGAGAAGGAAGAACAGAGAGATTACTTTGGAAAGACAGAGCACCTGGAGTAGTAGGGCAGCTTTTTACACCCCAAACATAAGGCCTGTGAAAGAGTAAAGTTAAAACAAAAAATGTCCCAGCCCCACTTTTTCTTTCCTGTGTTCTTTGAAACAAAATGGGCAGAATGGATTGTCCCATTCTCTCCCTTGCACCCTGGACATTTTACAGCATTGTAGACAAATTTTGGTGAAAAATTCTCTGCTAAAAACATCAGTAGTTTGCACAAAGAAATTTGACATTTTCAACCCTTTTTGCTGCTGATAAAGATATTAAACTGTTGAAAAGGGTTTTGAAAAAAATATCTTCAATATTTTGAGTTTTTCTTTCCTTTTGTTCTATATTTCATTCTTTTCTGTGTGCCTTGTGTTGTTCTTTTATATCCCACTGCCTGTTTTGAAATGAACCATGTCAGTGATCAGGTACAAGAATGCAATATAGATTCAGCTTGCTCATATGGAAATTGCTAATTTCAGCACAACAACATTAATGGAAAATGTGCAAATCTGCTGTGTATACAGCAAATACTCATGTATAATCCATTCTTCTCAAGGATCTCAAATTCTTTCAGGGCAGAAACCTACACAAACAATAGCTTTTACACAGAGCAGAGGAAAAAAGGACTTAAAAAAGGAACAAAGAAGCAAGATGAAAAAATAATTGAAAAACAAGATGTTTTAAGGGACAGATTTAGCAAGTCTGGTTAGATCTGGACTTCTCTTTTTTTGAATGTTTTCTCCTTTTTTTATGAATCCTGTCCATTGACCACTGTTTATCTTGGTTGAAGAAAATCTTAGCTGTTTTTCTACAAAGGGATCTATTTCAAGAAGCTTGGAAGTTCTGGTTTTCTCTAAAGATGAGCTGGCTTAGTACAAATCTTGCCTCATACCCTCACTTATAACTTACAATGTTTCTACTGTGTAAATGTTGATTACACATTAAGATTCCTATTTGGATACATATTTTTTTTAAGAACCTGTTTTGCTAAATCACACTGTAAAGTAAGTTGTACAGAAAAAGGTCCCCTTAAAACAATGAAATTTGTTGGTCTTGAAATTGTTCAGCAAACTTAAAGGTAGCTAGAGTTATATGAATAAAAAAGATTTAGTTTATTTTAAAGGTATCATCAAAGAAAGTAAAAATATCTTTTCTCATAAACCTGATATGCTATAAACAGGGAAAAAATTGTAAAATACTTAATGAAATAAATGTCAAACTTTTTTTCCAAGCTGAAAGGAGGCATTACTGTTGCTATTTTAAAAAGAAGACTTGAAAACTTATCTATGTAATCTCAAAACCTAAACAAGATATTCGATAAAAACCTGTTCTTAGTAAATTTTCAAAACAATGATGGAATTTTTTTGACCCAACAGCATCTCTGTGAATGGAAGGGGTGCTAAAAGTCTCACTAAAGTGACTTAGAGAAAGCTGTGACTCTGTGCAGTTGACAATGAACCAATATTTTCATGTTGTCAACTTCAAAGGATTAAAAATTAATTCAAGGTAAAAAAATATATTCCTCTTAATTGTCAAATAATTCAAAATTATTTGAATAAAATATGAATAATTGAATTATAAAATAATAACAACAGATTTTAAAATTAAATTAGCAGGTCTTATTACTTCCTAACTGGATTTTTTTTCCCATTTTCTTTTTTTTCCCCACCAGTAAGATCCTGCTCTCAATCCAGAAAAAATTTATGAGAGTAAACTTGAGTTTCTAAACTTTTCTATGCTATGGAGTACCAAAAACCCATGTTGAGCTATATTATCATCTCAGAAATTTATATACGAGAGTCTCTTCATACAGCAGCTTCTCGCTTGAGAAGCATCTGAGAAAGAAGTAACATCTAAGAAAGAAATATAGTTCACATATCTCACTGGAGCAAAATGAGAATTCACTGCATCACACCTGATAACCTGATAAGCCCATGTACACTTCTTCAACAGAACAGCTTGAATAAGAAAGCAAAACCTAACTAGAAGGAACTGGTGGAGTGTCTTTGCATCAGTTTTCTACAGATGGTAATTTATTATTAAAAAAGAAGAAAAAGAAAATAAAAAGAAAGTTATTGGTGTTAGAGTGTATCTACATTTAGCTTTGTGTCTCATATTCAGAAGTGTCATTGACAAAATTAATGTCTAGAAGGGGTATTTTCCAAATGTTCAGATTAATCTGAGGTTTTAATGAATCTGTTTGAAAGTGTTATGCTTGTGTGGTCTTGTAATGGTAATTATACTTCTCTTCCAAGTTAGACAATGGAAAGAGAGAGAAAGAGAAGACAAAATAATTTCCAGGATAAAAGACTTCAGGTCTCCACACAAAGGAATCATCACTTACATTAGAACTATCTACAGTAATCGCAAAATACTGATGCTGCTAATATGCCCTAAATTTTCAGTCTGGAATTTTAAGCTTTTCTCAGAGATCTAAGAAATATCTTAGTGGAAGCAAATCCTTTTAGAGAGCGCTGAGGTAAAGATATGCTGTAAAAGCTGCTTATCTCACCAAATTTATCACTCAAGGGGAAAAAAAAATGCACCTCAGCTTTTGTCAAAGAACTTATGCATGCCTGTCAGGCCAAGGTGCATTCAGACACCACCCCCTCAGCTCTCCTGTGCCCTGGTCCCACTGGAACAAACACCAGCTCATGAGAAAATCCAAGCAAGATGAACTCAGAGGGAAACCAAATTACATCCACCAGATACCTTAGCTTGAATTAGTGATCCAATAAATATATCTACTTTTTTTTTTTTCTTTGAACAAAAAAAATTATTTTCCTTGACTGTTTTTCCTTTTGTCAGTTCCCAGGATCAGTGAAATCCAGAATTGATATCTAACACTGTTTCCTGGAAGGCTGAAAAAGAAATTTTCTATCAAATGTTAAATTATGTAAGAGCACAATAAAATAAGTGTAATGGAGAAGTAACTTTTGGCTGTGTGTCAAAATAATTTTATTAGGGTTCTGTATGCATCACAATGACAAGATTGACTTTAGACAACAGGGTTGTGAATAGAATAGCAGGTTAGAGATTGTTGGGTAATTTTGGCTGAAGAGTCAAAGATCAGTAGACTCATCAGTTCCTCTTGTGAGCAGAGGACTTGAGGGGCCAAGAACTTCCATCCATATGGAATGGAGTGGTAGAAGAAATGGATGGACAGCAAAGAAAATAAATGCAAGGAGAAATTAGGTCAAAAGGCAAAAAATAATGAGAGACAGGTCAAAGAATACCCAGAAGAAAAGCTATCGGTAGTTCACAGACAAAGAACATGCTCTAGACTGACTTCTACTAAGTTTCAGTGTAGAAAATCACTGGAAACACAGTAGAGGAAAGGCAAACCTGGTAGAAGGAGTATAAAAGGGAAAAAGGTCAGAAACCCAAGATGACCAGAGAGATGATAGCAAGGAAAGGAAACTTCTGGTCTTTTTTGCTCTGCTGTAAGGAATTAGCTTAGTATAAACAGACCAGAGGGCTTGAAAAAAGCAGAACATTATGGAATTAGCTCTGTTACAGAAGAAGTTTCCTCTGTTAAGGCAAAATAAAGGTTAGGGTGGCAGATATTCTTGACTCTGAATATTGGCAACATATCCCAAGACCATCAAGGCTGTGGAAGACAGAATATAAGTACAATGAAAACAGAATTGATTAAAATATAAGGCAAGTAGTAGTGAAAGCTTGCGGTATGCTGTAAATTTTTTTTCCAAGTTAGCCCATGAAACAAAATCTGTTCTTGCAATCAGACATGAACAGCAGGGACAACCCACAAAGTTAATGATAGACTCAATTTCATTTAGTCTATAATGAGAAACAATAATTATGATAAGCATCCTTGGACTTCACCTTTTTCTCCCACCTTGTCCATTTAAGCAAATACTTATGTGTATGTAAATAGCTGGGTGCCATGGAGACCTGCTTGCTGCCTTAGTTCAATCCACTTCTGCCTAGCATTTTATCAAACTCATCAGTTTAGAAAGGAAAGACATTTGGCTGAATCTCAGGGAGGAAAAAATTACTGTGACATTCACACTTCTCATCTTAAAATATGTAAGCTATCATACACTAAAAAAATACTATTTTTGCAAACTAAACTTATTATTTAAGTATGCCACACATTTGAGTGTTGCTTCTACAGAGCAAAACTATTATAATTAAATGTTCTACTGTAACTCACTATTTTCATAAACTATTCAGGTAGTCCAAGAATGAAAAATGAACAAATTTATGAAAATCACACTCCCTTCACAGGCAATTGGGAAACTGAAAATAAATGAAATTAAAAGATTCATCAAATAGATTGTTTGCAAGAGTCAAAGACAGCTCTATTCAGAGAAGATGATAATGTGTTCATTAAAGTCTCCTAAACCTCTTATTATTTTATCAAATTTTAAAATATAATGTTGAAAAGGCAGTTTGGTGTTTCTGATATTTTAATAACAATTTTTTACATTTTAACTTATAGAAACAATTAGAAAGCAAAAATCTTTCATTAGTGATAGAAAGCAAAGGATTAGATCTCACAAAATCCATGAAGTTAGCTTATAGTTACGCTATCCAAAATTGAATTGAAGGTAAAATATTTCTGTGGTTCATTCCTAAACCTTGTATCCTAGTTCTGGCCAGGATAGGGGTAATTTTTTGCGTTAGGCAGAAGTAGGATGGATATGACCCAGATGTTATTCTATATTACATAAAATAGGTAATTCAATTTCACGTAATTTTCCATGAATGGGGAAGGGCTCATTTCTGAGTTGGAGTAACATGGCTGCAGTCAGGCTCTGCAGTGGGCATTTTGCATGGGAATCCCTCGTCTTTGGTCAATGCTCCCAACATACCTGACATAGAGGTCCCAGACTCATTTTTGGATTAGCTGGCAAATCCTGCTCTAAAACACACAAAACCTCCTACTGTCAATTAACTCTTATGAAAATGGTGTTATTTAGAGGTTCAGTGAATGGCAATGGAAGTTAGAAAGCAAATTGTTGTTGTAGTTTGGAAAATATGTATTTCTCAGAACCCACTACAGTGCTCAAGATGCCTGGTAGTCACAGGTTCATCTGTGGTTTTTTATGAGGTTTTTTTTACTGCTTATTTCCCAGTAGATTCACACATGTTTTGACTGTGCAGTGGCTGTAATTATTCACCCATTACCATTTTGGAATAGATTTGAACATGCCTTCAGGGAAAACAATAGAATCAGAGTTATTTAAGACAGAATTGGGAACTACATTTGGGGTAAAGTGAGAAAATACATGTGTAAAGCAAAATGAGGTCTTCATGAAAGCTGTCAGGCTCAAAGTGACACACTGAATCTAAACAGTATCCATGAAATTTAAGTTCTACTAGTAGCAGCTTTTGGAAAACACGTTTTGCACATCATTTATTCAGCATATAGGATCTGTTTATGCTAGACTGATTGATGTCAAAAAGCAAAGAGACAATAAAGATGTCTAAAACACATATGTAGACTCAGATTTCAGACTAGCATTTTCATGAAGCATTCAACAGAAGAAAGATAAAGTTATGTAGTGGGCAATGCAATGTTACTCAGCCTAAAGTTAAAGAACTTTACGTATTTATAGCCTACTTTTCGAAGGTTTCCATGGGTAAGCTTTTACTCCAGGCACAACTAGGGTGTCAGTAATACAGAAGTGGAGAGCTTTTGAGGCAGAAAAGACAGATGATCTGGACTTGGACAGTAGAAATAAAAAGTACAAATAGTCCAAAGTGGAAATTAAATGTCCTGCAAGAAGCATTACCATAACTTGAGCTGCCTAAAGATGAGGAGACTGATCAAATTAGCCATTCAACCATCCTTCTCTTTTTCAGACAGTAGAGAGAAAGATGGAATTCATCCTTCTTTTTTGGAACAATCATTTGGAGCAGAATTATTAATTTTCCCATTCAACATAGAGGGACTACAGGCTGACCAATTTAGACTCAATATTGTAATTTTTACATACATATATATGTAATTAATGTCTTCACAGGAGTTAACGTCTCACTTATGCAGTAAAGCCAATCATCCAAATGACATCTCTGGTTTTAATAGTTCAGGGGCCATATTAAAAATAAAAATAGTTCAGGGGGCATATAAAAATTGATAATAAAATCATTCAGGAGGCAACAGAAAATCAAGTATATTTTCAATTAGAGAACTTCAATTAAATTGGGATGCCCTCCTAATAAATCTATTAATGAGGTGGAAATTTGTACAGGATTTGTTTGAACAGTTGGGTCAGTAATGCACTTGTGCTGAACTTTAAAGCTATATTCCTTAACTGATAATGGTGAATTCATACTTTGATAGAAATCGATATTATTTGTAGCTGTTGTAATGTCCAAAATAATACTGCTGCCTTTCTATTGCTTTTAATCTGGCCATTTTAGATACTTGAGTAACAAATTATTCAAATTCACCAAATTCCTGATCAAGTTCAAGATCAGAAAGCAATATTTTTTAAAAAAAAATCATACAGTACTACTACTTTTTTCCAGCAGCGAACAGTGGTATCAGTTACATTACATATCTGTGCTATGGAATTGTTTTGGACATGATTCTACAGAGAATAAAATTTTATACACTGTTCAGGTTCATTAATCTCTACTGTATATAAAATGTTGAGCCAAATTCTGATAAAATCAAATGTCTGGATCTTCATAGCTTAGAGTCTGTGGACTCTGGAATATTTCCCCTAATGGACATCACATAATTTTAATTTTCTGTGCATGTATTTGCAGAAATAACAAGTGTAATTTAGTTGCACCAAGTAGTTCAATTTCTGTCGCACTGTATTAGGAACAGCAATAGGGATGACACAGACTCTCAAACTTAGTTGCAAAGAGAGTTAGTTTTATTCTTCCAGATCCTCTTTTATAGACAGTTCCCAGAAGATCTGAAAAGATAAAACTTTCATTGGTCATTAAACCAACACATCACCATCACTGGACAGTCAGAAGCAACACCTCTCGACCGTTTCTTGCAAGTAAACAAGGTGACAATACTCCTCATAATTTCTTAGGCCACACTTTCTCAGGCCAGTGTGAGAAAGTTATGTGACTTAGTTTCACACAGACACTGTGCTACCTGCCAGCATCCACAGATCTCCTCTCAAAATTTCAGGGAGCAAAGAGAGACCGGAGCCGCAAAATCTCTTGCAGAAAACTGTTCATAGAGCAACTGCTGGGTAGCATAAGAGGTGTGTGGAGGTGCTCATGTGACCCACTTAGAGTAGCCCAGTGGCCCCACTGTCCCCAGAGGGTACAGCAAGAGTGTGAGTGTGCAGGAAGCACATGTGCACTGTGGGGCTGGGACCAGAAACAGAAATACGGGGGGATACAGCCTGGAAAGAGGCTTGAAGCCAGCAGGAACAGTTGTGACTCGGAGCAGACCTCGGAGGCAGATGGATAGCAGCAGCACCCAGCCTCTGCCAGTCACTGCCATGTGCTGGGTTTGTGACCCAGGGGTTGGGACCACAGCCTGGGAGCTGGGGCTGTGCTAGCAGTGCATCCTCCTGGGGATTACTTGCAGGGCTGGGAAAGGCATAGCTGTTTAACACTCTGTAACTGTCTACTATCGTGATTTATCACTTGTGTTGGTATTGATCTTTGTTAACGTGTTGTTCATAAATCAATGAACTGCTTCAATCCTAATGCAGTTTGAACCATGCAAACTGGTTTTCCCTTGTGACAGGATCCAACACAATTTACTTTTATTTTGCCCAAGGTCAGAAACATGGTTATTTTTACCTAATCTCTAGATCTAGGACACCTTTCCTTTCCCTCAGCATCATACTTTTAGGGAAAGGGACTGTAGGCAGAGCAAACAATCCAGAAATTGTTGCTCAAACAGAGACTGAAAAATATACTGAAAACATCAAAATTAATATTTCTTTCCAAATATCCTTTCCCCAGATAGCTTATTTTCCCAGTATTCTATTTCTCGGTCTTCAGTTTCTCACATCCCTTTTTGCTTTGCTTATCCATTTAGAAATTCCCTTCTTTTTTTCCTGGCAAAACAAGAAAGTAAATACCTCACTTCAGAGACAACTTTAGCAGGAGTGACTCTTAAGTTCTGTCTTTTCCCTTCTCTATTGAGCTGATCATCTTTGTACAGATCATAACCTCTTTTAACATGCAACAATGCTCTAATTTTAATTATTTTATGGTAGAATAATTGTCATTTAACTGAAACACAGATACTCCTGTACCAACAGGTGTGAAAATGTTCTTACAATAATAATTTACAAGACAACTTTGGTGAAGCTTTATCTTTTGAGATGGAGGACCCCAATATGAAAATCCCTAGTCTCACAATTACACCACATTTCTCATTTCAAAGGCAAATTTTTCTGCTACTAGACTAATATATAAAATATTATAATTCCTCTTTCTTGTTTTAAAAGAAAGAGTATTTAAATTTGCACAAACAAATCTCAATGGCTCAAGATTTCCCAGCTGTTCATCTCTTTTTATGTATTTATCTCTCTGAGATGAAGGCAAGCCATTAGTTAAGGTACTTGATTGTTGAAAATTGAAATTGAATGTGATATGAAAAAGATGAAAACAATATTATATTTTTTCTTCCCTGTTTTTCAAATATATGGATAATCAGGGAAAAGGATGGAGGAAGAAATACCCAGATTACATGCTCTCATAAAGGACATATTCAAGTTAAAATCAAGCAGATATTTAAGTGCTTTGCTTAATCAGAATCCAAATCTCTCAGAAGGAGGTAAGTATTTGGAGCAGGTAAGAGATTAGGATAGTAGACAAGTAAGACTGTTTAATTATCCTTTCACAGGCCACACAGCGCTTGCTTCAGGCTCTTTTCTCTGAAAAAATTATTCATTGGGAAGATTTATTAGCTATTTGCTGAGTTTAAATTTTAAAGTTCCCCTGTCACTTTCCTGGAAAGCTGCATATGCAGCAGTTGTTATAGGCTGCCTAGTTTTTTCAATGTGTCTATTTTAAAATTTTGCTGAAGGACTGATTCTTGTGCATCATCAGCATCTTCTGGTATATAAAATCTCCATGAAGAATTAGCCAACATGCGTAAACTTAGCATTTGTACAAGCAAAAGTAGCCTCCAAGCAACACACCAAGACTAAAACTTGAAGGACCACAAGCAGAGGCAAAACAATAAATTTATATATATATATAGGCATGTGCTATGTGCATCTAAAATATTTTTATAGCTATAATGATAATACTTTTTTTTTTTTCTTAAGGTCTTGATTTTTTTTTTTTCTTTTTCTTAGCATGCAGATGTTGGTCTGCTTTGCAGAGTTACTAACAGATGTTGGCACCATAGTTGGCTGGTCCAAGCCAGTGACTATTTATGAAGTCTATAGCAGTATGTTTTCAAGAATTCCTCTGATTTCAAGACAAGAGTAAAATAAATTCAAAGAAATAGTCTCATGAGTTATAAAAATCAAAGTAAATCTGGTTTTAGATTGTGGCATGGACAATGTATCTTTAGTCCAAAAATATATGCATCCATGTTCAACAAAAATAAGACCAAAACCAAAAGTTTCTGCATTGCCTTCTTCCCTCTGATGTAAAAGAATTTGACAATATACCTGGTTGCAGGAAGTCCAAAAGCCTCATTATTTAAGTTCACAAGACTTTGACAGTAGGGTCTACAAGCACATGAAATGATCTGATGTAAATAACTCATAAAGTGATTTCATGTGTCTTACAAGTACCTGGCAGAGATACAGACTAAAATCCATAGTTTTCCATTGACAGTTTACACAGGAGCACTAACTAAAATGCCTTCTAAGCATCACCATCCCTAGTGTTTCCATGGATGGTATGCTTTCTGTGTGGTTATGAGGAACATTTTTTCATTTCATTTGACATTTTGAGTGTCTTAAAATTACATATTCACCAAGTGTGCTCTTATTTTACCCTATATATTGAACAGCCGAATTTTCAGGAGTGGCTGGCATTTTAGTGTGAAGTTCCAAAAGATTTATAATTAGGAGAAGAACTTCCATTGGTCTAAGATTACAGGGTGGCCTGACAGAATGTCCTCACACAGAGAAATCTGAGGAGCGTGGAGCTAATGGATCTTCCACTACTTTGTCATTATTTCACTGGCTTAATTCAGATGAGCAAGTTTTAGTTAGGCTCAAAAATTCTTCTTTTGGCACTAGAGAGCAAAATCCTTTTATATATAAACCAAAGAAGTATTGATTTATTGTCTGTTTATAAGATGAGCATTACCTTAACTCTATTTTATAAGTGTTCCTACCATGGATAAAGCAGTTGTCTCAAAATCAGCTTCTACTCTGAAGAATCAGAATTTCACTGAATTCAGAGACCACACAGAAATCCCACACATAAATGTAGCTATCTAATCTTCTGAGAGTGGAATATATATGGGTAAAAATTATCCCTGCAAGATTGATCCAGATGGCATAAAACATTAATATAGTCAAAATCTTTTTTAAGAGCTAGTAAAATACTACCAAATTTTCCCAGAGATGAGCAACTGTATCAAGCCTCAGGTCTTCATTGGAAAGATTCAGTTAAAAATATACTCCTTTGATCTTGCATTTGGAAGTAGCTAAACTAAGGAACAACATGTTGTCGTATCCAATGTTGGAGAAAATGACAGAGAGATCTCTGCAGGTCTCATAGGTTCTCTTTATTAAAAAAAAAGACACTTTCTCTTTATATCAGACTTCATTTGATTTGATCTAAAGCTGTTTTTACTCGCACCATTTAACAAATTTACAGGTCAACAATTTGGTTCTTTTTTCACATGTAAAAGTCCAAAGTAAAAGTCATCTCCACTCACTTCCACATACATGAATATTGTATTTCAATTCCCTGCAACCTGCAGGAGAGTTACTGTTGGTTTTGGATGGTTGTGCAGAAAGCCACGTGGGCTCCTGATGTGCCACTGTTCAGTTTTCTGTCTCAGGTGTCACTGGCCAAGGTCTTTGGACATCCACTGTCGTTTGTCTCCGTGCATCTCTCATCTCCAGAATCTTCCTTCATTTGCAGGATCCTTCCTCCACCCACAATATTTGCCACCTTCTTTCCAGACCCCTTTACTCTTTTTGAGACCAGCTCCTTTCAAGGACTCTCTTTACAGCAGCCAAGGACTTTATTTTCCTAACTATATTAGACTGCATACAGAGGAATAACGTATGATCATCTTTCTTATCAGTGATTCTGTCTCTCATCTCTTTACTAATTGGGGGGTTCATTATGTACCATTGTTTTCAGTCCAGGTAATAAAGAAGTTTGCAGTCAGTTTACACAGGGTACAGCTAACAAGTAGGTTTCTACTTAAGAATTCAGAAGTCAAATTTTATACATCAGCACACACAGGTGCACACACATTTACTACTTGTCATTTTCCACACCATAATTTCATCATTTTCATTTTCATTTCAGTGCTAAGCATTTTATCTAACACTGGCTTTGTATCTTGCTTGCAAGATGATCTTGCACAAATACTGAAGGACTGATCAGAGGAAGGTGCTACAACATTTAAGCTTCTAAGCTACTCTGGAATGCCTGTTTTCATCATTGCAGATATAGCTGCTTGGTGGGAAAACACACCTTCTTGGAAAGCAAGAAAGAAAATGCAAGAACATGAATACATATATAATACATATGGAAAATTAAACCAATTAAATATCCAAACCCAAATCAGACCAAATCAACCAATCTACCAACCAAACAAACCAAACCAAACCAAACCAAACCAAACCAAACCAAACCAAACCAAACCAAACCAAACCAAACCAAACCAAACCAAACCAAACCAAACCTAAACATACAAAGAAACAGTCAGCCTACAAACAAAAAAACAAACTAAACTAAACAAACTAACACTGGAATCTTTTTCCAGCATGAGTTCTAATAGAAACAGTTTTACTTGCAGATTCAACTCTACAAAATCAATTTCTCTTGTGAAAACTAGGTGCAAATATTGGCTTTTGTGTGATGAGGGCTTATGTACTTCATTAAGATGCTGAACACTGTCCCTGAGTGCCAAATACCTCCTGTGAGTGATTTTGTGGTCAAAATCTCACAGGATTTAGCACTACAGAGTTTACATTAACATTTGTCTCAATACTATGGGTCTTAATCTGCTGAAATTAAAAAACTCAAGTTGACTTGACTGAGAAAATGACAGGGCTTGAACATAAAGAAACAGAAGACTAGAGGGGCATCGGTGGTTAATTGAACACAGTTGAACACAGTAATCTGAAACTTCAGGAAAGAGATGCTTGGATTTGTAGTCCAGAAAACAAACATAAAGTCTTTTTCCCCTGTCCTGCAAAATATAGGTCAGAAACCCCAGAACACTCTTAAAAGCTTAAAGTCCTGCATTAAAAGACCAAAAGAAATTATATTTTGCCACATCGAAAGAACTCTGGAGACTCAGGGGTTCATCTTACATTTTTGAAATAACACTAACTTGTCCAAAGAACCATGGTAAATAGATTGTGTACTGCTTTGATTGGGAAAGTTGTGAGGGAAGGGATAGAAACAGGAGAATAAAAAAGATAAAAAAAAACCTCCTAATACTAAAATAAAAGCTAAGCAGCAATGTTTTGAACAAAAGGGCAAAAACACTTATATAGTCACCTAAAGCATTTTTAATAACCTGGAAAAATATATCAAGATAAGGATCAGCAACCATTTTAGTGCTGATCATGTATAATTTTGCTTTGCAATCAGTATTACTGTAGAGAAAGGGAACTAAGAAGGCAAATCTGTGACATAGAGGGGAATAAATGAAATATGATCATAAAAGGGGTGTTCAACCTTCCTTACACTTCTCTAAAGATAAGATATTTAAAATTATATGTTAAAAAAAAAAAGTCAATAATTTCTTACTTTCAAATTAGTCTTTTAAATGTGAAATAATTTCCATTAACCTCTATGAGAGTACCCTGGTAGAATTGAAATCTTGGCAATTCTCTCCAAAAGAAATTATGGAGGAATGCAATTATGATTTTGAACTAAATCTCACAGAAAGAGTTATCAAGAAGAAACAAACAAAAAAAAAAGAATAGTAACTTTAAGATCTATATACCTTGTTATCTTTAAGGAAAAAAAAACCAGTACTAATATCAGTAGAGTACCACTGTATGTGTATTTGTATATAAGCCTAGAGAAAACACAGACAGAACATCTTTGCACGAAGTGACCAGTTTTAAAAAATAATACTTGTTCATATTAGAAACTATATAGATGTGTCAAATAATGTGCTGAATTTGGAGTTTTCACTTTTAGATGCTTGAAATCAGAGTTCGTCCTGTACCAAATGAAAAATCTGAAGATGAGCCATGAAGGTGTCCAGCAGTCATCATGGCAGAACTAATATTCGATTAGAAATTATACAGCCTAACATTATTTAATGTTGAACTGAACTGACTTAGTCAAGGCACTAAAAATTTAGAACTGAAAAGTCCCTCATCATTATCTTGTGGCAAAGTAGCAGTGGCATGATGCATAATGATTCCATAACACAGGGAGTCTTTCAATGTAATTAAAAGTCAGTAGAATGGAACACAATTATAAGAATTTAATTTTTTTTAAGGCAATGTGTGATCAGCCAAGGAAATTCACTGTCACAGAAAATCATTGAGACGTCATCTATGCCAAAACCTGGAGACTATGATAATTTTTAGATCAATTATAATATTTGTGGGTATCCACTGTAGAGAGAAAAGCTTCACTGGACATTATACTACTATGTGTACATTTATCTAATGTTTTTTAAATATTGCACATTGGCTAGACTCATGAATAAATTCAAAAGGTAGGCACTTGTGTTTCATAAATGACTTACCCATAGGCATAAGTGCTGTTTGGGAAGGAATTCACATACCAGAGTACTCGTTTCACAAGTATTTAAACATCTGTAAGCTGTATACATCAGGTAGTCAAAGCTAGTATTCCTTTACACTTACCAGAGAAAGCATTTCCAAAAGACACTCACCTCACAGATGCAATGTCTTAGTCTGATCCCCTCCTTGAACCTCTATTTCTTTAACTCTTTATATAAAGAATCTGGCATAATAACCTTGAATCTAGTCAACAAGCTTTTTTTGTGACTGAAAGGGGTTAGACTAATACTGTCTTCAGCATCCATGTCCTGTTTGCAGAAAGAGAGAGACATTTCCAGGAGGTTTTATCCCTTTTTAAAATAGATAAGTAAAGTAGATGCCAGGGTTTGCCCTCTCAGATTTCTTAGTTCTCCCCATTAAGCACAGGAATAGCCAAAATAACCAGTTGCCATTTGAATTTAACTCTTAGAACATAAAAATTGCCAGAGAAGATCCCGACTCTTAGATGATTTGTTAAAATTAGGTACATTTGCTGGCTTAGAAAACAAAAGAACTTGTGTGGGGTAAATCAGCTAATGATTTTTTGACAGTGAAACATGAGACCTGATCATAGTCTGGAATGTGAGATGTGGTACCTTCTAGTTTAATGAATTACAGTCCCTGAACAGAAGCATGCTGCCAAATCTGTCTCTATGCTGTGAGGTGAAGCCTCTCCGGAAGCACCCTTGGACACCACCAGAAAGAAAAGGGGAGTAGGACAATGATGAACTCAATTTGCTTGGCATTAATAAGGTGTGCAAGTGTACAGCTGAAGGGCAGGCTCAGTTTCTGTAGGAATTGTATTAATTTTATATTCATTTTCCCCCGCCCAAGGAAGAAATTCAGGGAATTCTCTGTGGTACACAGAGTTGCATATGAAACCATGATGTCTCACTATGATAAGAATGTTCTAGTTTTTTCACATATCTAAAAAGAATGTGTTAAATAATCCTTAAAATGCTGATAAAATTACAGTCAACAAAAACAGAAAGTAAAAATCTAAGTCAATCATTAGGTAATAGGCCCTGATGATTGCAAAATGAAAATTTGAATATATGTAGCACTGACAATGTCTAAAACAGACACGTGGAATTAAAATGACAATAGCATTTTTTTTTGTGACTTTGAGAGCTGATACAAAACACATAGATATCTTCACAGCAATGTTACAGTATGCCAGATCAAGATGGCTGAAGGTAACCAGGATGAGCATGCTAGTAAATGACTTAAAATTATACCATGGCCTTATACAAAGAAACATTTTCTTTAAATATGTTAATTTACGTAGTAAATAAAGAGAAAACCCTTCCAAAATGAATCAATAATAATACAAAAATATTCCACTGGTGTAATTTCCAATACACATACGCAAGCACATCTGTAGTGTCACAAAAATAATCAGTAGCACAGTGATGATAATATAGAGATGTTTTTGCTATTGGTAGCAGGGATTACACAGGGCCAGGGCCTTTCCTCCTTTTTGTACTTGCACACTGGGGAGGAGGCTGGGTGTGCATGGGAGGTTGGGAGGAGACACAGCTGGGGCAGGTGACCCCAAGTGACCCAAGGCACATTCCAGATCGTGTGACATCGTGCTCAGTACATAAAATGGGGGGAAGAAGGAGGAAGGGGAAGAAATAGAAAGGGGAAGATATTTGAGTGATGGGTTTGTCTTTCCAAGTCACTGTTACACATGATAGAACCCTGCTGTCATGGAGATGGCTGAAGAGCTGCCTGCTCATGGGAAGCAGTGAACTCATTCCTTGATTGGCTTTGCTTGTGTGTGCAGCTTTTGCTTTTCCTATTAAACTGTGTACAGCTCAACCCTCGAGTTCTCTGCCTTTTACCATTCTGATCCACTCCTTGATCCTGCTGGTGGAGGACAGAGTGAGCAGCTGTGTGGGGCTTGATTTCTTGCTGGGGTTAAACCACAACAGCCTCCTAGGTCTAAAAGCATCTAAGGTATGCTCTGAGCACATGCAAACTCTTTAGGTGTTATGCAGAAGGAATCCAGCTTGTGTGTTTTAATCTAGCACTGGGAGAGTGGACAAATTGTGGCTGTGCTGGTTTGGGCTGGGCAGAGTTAATAGCCTTCACAGTAACTTGTATGGAGCTGTGTTTTGGGCTTGTGCTGCAAACAGTGCTGATAACACAGGGATGTTTTCATTATTGCTGGGCAGCTCTTGCACAGAGCCAAAGCCTTTTCTGCTTCTCATCTACCATCCCAGCACGGAGTCTGAGTTACACAGGGAGTTGGGAGGGCCACAGCCTGCACAGCTGACGCCAACTGATCAAAGGAATATTCCATATGATATGACCTCATGCTCCATATATAAAGTGGGGGGAAGAAGGATGAAGATGGGAGACATTTGGAGTGATTGAGTTTGCCTTCTTAAGTCAGTGTGAAGTGTGATGGGACCCAGCTTTCCCAGGACCCTGATTTCCTGGGGATTGCTGAATGCCGGCCTGCTGAGGCAAAGCGATGAATGAATTCCTTGTTTTGCTTTGCCTGGGTGTGCAGCTTTTCTTTGGATAATAAACTGTCTTTTTTCTCAATCCATGAGTTTTTCCTCATTTTTTTCCTCCAGACTTTCTCCCTCATCCCAGTGCAGGGAACGTTATTGAGTGTCTGTGTGGGGCTGAATGGTCTGCTATGATTAAACCTTGATAGTGGTAGGTCAGCTTGAAAATCCTGGGCCAAAATAACATGCCAGTCTAGGAACACCCATACACCCTATGGAAGGGTACATTAAGGTAAAAACACCAGCTGTATTTATGCTTTTCAGAGTTCTGCATTAGTTCAAATATGGGACTGATAGGTGGAGACCTTAGGGGACATGTGGCATAAACCAGTACTTCCCCAAACTCCATAAAACACCACAATTTACATGTCACTTAACACTAGCTAACAGGTAACTGAAAGAAACTAGACTGACCCTAATCTGTTCCTTCCAAAATACTGGTGTGAACTATGCTACATAAAAGCTTTCCTACTGAAGGAGTGCCAAGGTCATAGGTCTCTTTTGGAAAAACTAACAGTTGCCACAGGCAGTCCCCTCTGGAGGCTATTGCCTTTGTTTCTTCCTTTTTAGGAACAGAATTTTCTTTGTGGATTTTATTGGCCCTAACTCCAGTGCAGCAGCAACCAGACACAGTTTTATAGATTCTGCACATATCCCTTGGAACACCTAGTTTTTTCAGGTTATTTTAAAATATGTCCCAGCTTTGAAATACAGCTTTAGCTTAAGTCATCAAAGTATCTTATCATTTACATATTTTATATATATATATATATAATGCAAACATAATTAGTCCCTTTCTGTTAATGTACAAAGTAAAATGCAAGAAAGGGACAGTTGAACAGTGAGTCAATCACAGAGTAGTAACTAGAGCCTTGGTTATCAACTTACCTCCATTGTAGAAATGGTACTGATCATGGACAGTTGAAACAAACCTACAGTTATCAAGTAGAGAATGCAACTCAGACAGAAAATATCTGGAAATGTGTCAGAAATCATGCAGACTAACAATTCTTTGATGTGATGCAGATAAAGAGTATCAAAAATACACACAGTATCAGCAGCAGAATAAAACAGATAAGGGTTTTACAGATTCTTACTGAAATGAATGCCACCAAAAATCATAAAGTTTTAGAGAGGAAATGAAAATATCCATGATCTTTATAATCAAAACCAAATGTGGAGCATTGGATTAGGATTTGATCTGGGACATTTTAATTTGTTTCTGTTCTTAACAGTTTCTTAAAAAATGCATTAAGAAATAATGTTATCCCAGTCAAATTAGGAATCATTTAAGACACAAAGTAAATTAATATTAAAATAAATATATTGTCATGATAATGTTTTAAGATGATTAAGTATTCTAATCATATATTCTGACTATTTTGAGTTTTATATAGGGTTTTATAATATTTTTAAGAGTATTTTCATTATTTGAAAGATAGAAAGATAAATGCAAATTATAAAATTTGTTGAGGTTTACAGTACTGACTATATAATATTTTCTCCATAATTTTACATATACACAAGTCCCCCCAAGTACACTCAAATAACATGTAACTCTGTCTGTATAATGGTGAAAAAGGAGTTTATTAATGGCATCCAGAAAGGACAGTATGGCACTGCTAAGACGGAAAGATGGATATGGAAACCTGAAGATGGGTTGATTCATATCACAGAGGTAAATACTCAGTCCTGCGTAACTGTCTCCTTTTAATTAGCTTGTCAAAAGATTTTGACAAAGGCCTCCAGTGGATTACTGAGTAAACCTGAACTACAGATTACCTCTATTGAATCATTTATTGTCTTTCAGAGCTTTTAATAGAATTGATCTAATCAAGCCAGTTCTATTTTCTTACCAATTTTCAGCTTTTGGGGGATTTTTTTGTTTGCATCATTAGTTTACTACAAAAAACTACAA
Source organism: Cyanistes caeruleus (assembly GCF_971803275.1). NCBI lineage: Eukaryota > Metazoa > Chordata > Aves > Passeriformes > Paridae > Cyanistes > Cyanistes caeruleus. The sequence goes on from NC_141702.1 coordinate 38,704,080, forward strand.
GGTTATTTTGGGGTTTTTCTGTGGGGTTTTTTTTTTTCCCCTGTTTAATATAAGACTGTATTTGAGCACACAATTTAGCTCTTTCTTGATATCTTTATTTGGAGTTCTCTACTTATCAATTCATCAGAGAACATAGTGCTTTCAAGCGTTTTATTGCTCTTTTCTTTCACTGGTTTTAAATGTATTTTTATGTGAATGGATGATGCTTCATTTTAAGGCTACAACATTAACACAAGTTGTTCTTGTAATTTGTAATTTGGCATTTACAAAGGAACCTAAACAGTGTTATCTTCCTCAGTTTGATTTACTGTATCTTATACTATATTATCACTTCTATAAGCACAACTTTATGTCACCAAAACTCACTGCAGTTATTAGTGTGACACAGATACACTTTTTTTTTTAGGTGGAATTTGACAGATATGGAAAGACATATCAGGAGTATATGTTTAGAAACATTCCAACTTAGAATTCCAAGTACTGTGAGGAACAGGGTAAAAGAGACCAATCATCTTCTCTCATTGGACTTTTCCAAACACAAGTGCTGCACCTACTTGCTAAAGTCATTCAGATAGTTGTAGGCATACCAAGGAGCTGTCAGGATGTTGGTGCAGCCATTTAATATTGAGGTATTTTGCTCATCCTAAATAGCGTAGTTGGAGGACAGAGTGTCTGTTGCCTCTTTCTGCTGACATGCCTCTGTGCTGGCTTGTGTCTAAAAGGTTAGCACTGGAAAAATTACTGACATTATAACAAGAGATAGCACAGCACAGCACTTACTGCATTGAATCACAGTCCACATGGATTGAGTATGAGAGCACCTAAAATGTGCTGCAGTCCACATCACCCAAAGTAGACTCTGAACTTTACAATTTAGAAATACTAAATAATGTAAATCAGCTTCATCTCTAACATAGTAATAATGCTTTGCCAGTTTAGGCATAAGAAAAGAGTCTATTGTCTTGAAGAACATTATCTTCAGTCTTGAATTAAATTTTTTATGCTTTGATAAATAATTTATTCATTAAAAATGCAGTTTTCATTAAATAAAAAAATATTTATGTGAGATCAACCTATTCCATATTAAATTTGGGGGGGACTAGCAATTCACAAATCTTTTACAAGCCTTCAGCTTGTGATACCATTTATCCTGGGAGACAATTCAACTCTCTCCCATCTCTCCTGCCTGCCCAGACACCCTGGATCCGTGCATATTGTCACATGTTAAGGGCTGGACAGGGTGACAATAATGAGGGAGCCTTATTTTCATTTTAGCAGTTTTTCAAGGCACTGGGCAAACATACCAAAACACTGAAGGATATGTGTTCAACATACATGTCCTACACCTTGGAACATTGAGGGTGTGAAGAGTATAGACAATTGGCAACAGTATGAAGAGAATAGATTCAATGAGTTCTTCTCTTTCCATATTTGTACCCTTTAACATGTCATTTAGGACAATCTTTTGACCTGGGTGAACTGGATTCAAATTTCAACAGAGAGAAGAAATTGAATTCAGCCTCCTGCAGTCTGGATCGGGGCTGTGGCTACTAGGTTATTCAGTCAAAGAAGGGCATTGTTCTCACTGTATTTGCTGTATCTAAGTTTTGCCATTCATCTTTCTTTCTTTCTCTTGTTAAAGATATCATTTAGCATAACAGAAATAAGATGTTTTGCTTGTGTTTCCACTTTGAATAAAAAGCATGCACACAAATATATATGTGCAAATACATATGGACAGAACTAAAATGTTTGTATTTATTTTTGTGTATGCATAGTTTTGTTGGTGCAGTGGTAACAGCTGCTTTGTTCTGGTAAATTTTTAAACTAGCAAGGAAAGCAAAACATCACTTATACAGCACCGTTATTGTATATCCAGTAATGAACACCATCTTAAAGTTTCCAGTTGCTTAAAGAGTTTATAAAATTATATGTTCTATATCAAAATTACATGCAATTATTATAGTGTCCAAAGCCCCTAAGGACTGAATAATGAATTGTTAATTTGAAATATTTATAAAAAACAGTTGAAAGAAAGACCTTCTTGCATAGTTTAAGGTAGATAAGGAAACCTCTCTGAGGAAAAAAAAATCTGATAAAGTGAGTGTATTTTGGAAAATATGTTTAGTGCAGCACTACAGTCTAAAATAGATGCTGTATGCAGCACATAAACATATTAATTTGTCAGCAGTTTCTCAGTGCCAAAATACTTGGCAAAGTTTTAAAAGAGCTATACTGTAGTCTGAGTGGTATGTTGGCAAGAAGCCTGCACTTGTTCTACTATTTTAGTATACTTTTACTTACCTCATAAGGAAATAAACATTTCTTTTTCAGTTATTGTAATGTCCATCTTGTCGTTCTCCAAAATGTCTATACTCTGTCTTCCAAACATCTAGGTCCTATATCAGCAGGTTAAATAAAATAAATAAATAAAAAAATAAAAAAATTAAAAAATAAAAAATTCTGTCAACACCCAACCCACGTTCAGAGAAAAGCAATTAATTTGATGGGTTGACAGTTGAAAAAGGTAGCTTCTGACAGACATCCAGTGTGATGCCAGCCAGAATGATGTACAGTGTTACACTTGCCTTAAAAGGAAAACTAAATCAGGCATCCCAAAGGCAAGTCCTTTGTACTCCATTGAAGCTTTTAGGTATTAGTGCATCTTTGTTGTGTATTCCTGACAAGCTGTAAAGAATTCTACTGTACCTAAAAAGTATTTGAATAGAATTCACAAAAGGCTATATGCAAATCTCCCACAGGAGAGCCGAAGAGCCAGGCAGAGGGCAAGGAGAGCAGCAAGGCACTGCTCAGTCCCAGAGCAGCTGTGCAGACCTCTGGAGTGACAAGGGCAGTGGGGACAGAAAGCAGCTTAGCAGAGCAGTATTCAGCCCATTATGCCTCCTTCAAAGTCCATTAGTTACTACAGTAGTTAAAACATCATAAGTTAGTGCTCCTCTTCTATTTTGTACAAATGCTCATGCATGAAAGGAAAATTATCAGCGAGTTGGTAACCTTCTGGGTTTTTTTGGTTGAAATTTTGTTGAAGATATAAAAATCACTTAGACTGGAAAAAAAACTCACTACATTCTTAGTATCTTCATGTTGAAAACCTCCCATATCTACTTCTTTGAGTCCAGTTCTCAGGATACTGAAGAGAGCAGTATGAACAGCCTGTTTTCTATGAAGGATACAGATCTTTAAGGCATAGAAGGGAAAATTTGCGTATTTTTAAACTGAGGGGCAAACATTAGCCAGTATTAAGTGTAAATGCTTTGTATATACATTGTCATATATGAGCAAAAACCCAAACCAAGCCAGTAGCTAAGTGTTTAAAATATCTTGTCTAGAAGACAAACTAGCTAAAGCTCTTTCAGAGCTGTTGTGCTCCATGGAGGAACCATTTTGAAATGGAATAAGGTTCACAGCCTGTAAATATCTCTGTGTCTCCTGTGTTTCCAAGGGAACACTAAATTGAAAGACAGTTGTGCTGCCCACTAGATTCATGCAGGATATACAGTCACTCTAGGATGACTTTTAGCATTTGGAGACTAAGTACTGCCTCTTCTGGGCATAAGAGCAAGAATATTAGTGGAATTCTCTTATGGAGTCATCCTAGATATACTCTTTCTCCTTCATGTTGGAGGTAAAAGACTATAAAGTAAATGAAATTTTACTTACACAATGTCAAACTGCATTTCAGATCTGTCCTGGCATAAATCTATCCTCTAAACTCTTCAGAAGTTCTGTCCAAATGATAAACAAGTGCACTAAAATACTAATCAACTATAAGATTTGTGCCTTATTGCAACCATGTTTCAGTTTACGGTATTCATTTGGAAGATTTAGCAAGATAGAGCATTGAAATTGATTTTTACTATCTTAGTTCTTCCTAGGAGCCAGCCAACCAAGGTTCATTAGGGAAATCAGGGATTTACATGTAAATTGTTTTGCACAATTGCAGATAAGTGGAAGAAGTTACAGTAACAACTTCATTTCAACAAATAGTATGGCTTTCACACTGATTCATATATGTACTTGTATGTACACGTACTGTACTTATATTTACACTGTTCTTGTACATACAAGCTCTGTGATATTGGAAGTTTTTGCATTGGGATTTTTGCAAAATTTATACTTTGTCTTCCCACAGTCTGGAGCAAACCCTCCTCCCAAGATTTTCTCCCAGGTCTGTAAGTTCAATGGACCATTGGTTATGCTACTGTTACAGGTATGGAGATTCGGCTCAAGGCACTTAAGAAAGCAAGATTGAATCAAATTCAATATTTGAGTCTTAATTCCTTGGGATGTTTGGCAGTGTTCCAAAAAGAAAAATCCTCTTATAAACATTATTGTGGCAAAACTTTGTATGTATTTCTGTAGGGATTTTGATTAAGATTGTAAGCACTGATGGTCTTCATTTAGCAAAGCACTTAAACCCATATTTAACTTCAAGAACCTAAAAAAAAATCATAAAAGGTACATGTGCATGAGTATCTGTGCACACAGAACCACATTCACACATATAGATACACTTATAATTTAATGTCTTCGTTGTCTGTGTGTATAATCACTTCTACAAATCTCAACACTAAAAAGGTTTAGAAAAGTTCTTACCAGGCAGTGAATTGGTCACGTCCACACAAAGGTACCTGATGCTCAACCATTTGAAAGTTAGAATATTCATATTAAAGAAATTATACATTTCACACAGTGCTATTTAAAAATCCCCCATGCTCTCACCAAAACAGCCCATTCAATAAACCTCTGCATTACTTTCATCCAGGAATAAAAAAATAAGTTGTTTATAGAAGAAACCAACAACCTTAGTTCCTGCCTCCATGTATGTATTTTCAACAAATTTTTCCTTTATGGCAAGATATTTGCTAAACAAGAGTACTACAGAGGCTAATACAATCACTGAATAAGTGAAACAACTGACACATTTTGAAATAAATATCACTTCTGTTTTACAAGAAAACTTTTGTAAAATCTGCAGGAAGATTCTTACCTTTAAAATAGCCTTGCATATAAGCATAAACTTTTGGCCAAAGCTTAGCAGTGAACAAAATGTATATTTGATCATGTCTTTCCTTCTTTCTTATCCAGGAGACTGTTATACAGTCCTGCAGCTGTTGAAATGCGCGCATTTTCAGTTAGAATGCTAAGAGATATAATTTCTCCATAATAAAGATTTTAACTGCTTTATTAGTGAAGTTAGGTACGTTTGCACACACTTTATAATACCAAAACAATACAGTCCATGCAATAGCTGTTTCAGATATATGCAGTGACAGCCCAGTAAACTCTTTGTTGAGCAATGTTTTAAACATGAGTAGTTGATTGTTCAATGCAGCGCACAAAAAAGTACAATGATACTTCCGTCATTATACCTTCTTTTTGACCCCACTCTATTCCTCCTATCTTGTGACAAATCATGAGTTTATGGACTTCCTGACCTGGATGTTTAATGCTCAATATTGTGATTAGCAGACTTTAATTAACTTTTCTCTGTGAATTTGCCCACTTGCTTTTCAAACACATTTTAGTTTGGTATACAGTGTGCATTACATTTTAAATATGCACTGTGTGAAACAAGCTTATTTTTGTTTGTTTTAAAGTTTACACCTGATGATTTCCTTTGTGCGCCCCTTGGGTTTTCTGCTATTAAAATTTTTAGATAATAGTTATAATTCGTGATCATTACCCATTTCCTTCTCTGTGTGTTACTACTTCCTTCCCCTGTTGTCTTCCTTCCACTCTTGGAAATATTACATTAATGCATTGCTCCTTGTAATGAAGTTGTTCTTCAGCTCTGGTTGCATTTTGTGTTTTTCTCGAGTTCTGCTGTATAATTTTTGTAATACTGTAAGCTGAGTTCCTGTGTTGTATAATGGAAAAATAAATTAACAAAATATTTTTTTCCATGGCTTTTCAGTTGTTTTTAATTTTTTTCTGCTACCCCCTTGTACTGTATTTGTCCCTGAGCACATCGGATCCGTAGCTAGTGGTCTTAAAAAAGTAAATATCCACAGTGAGGGTAGAGTCTATACCTGGGTGACCTGATGGCAGCATCTTTGTGGTTTATGTGTTGTTCCCGCAGGTTTTCCTTTAAGTTTATAATTTTGAATTCATCTATATTGATTATTTTTAATTCATTTTAACTCTTCCTGTTTTGATGCAGATTTTAGATTTACTTCCTCCACAGAAAATCCTCAGAGGTGTTTTGGCTCAGACCATGACTATATTAAGTCTTGTTCATCTCTGCCCATGAAAGTAGCTGATTTGATGCACTGTCTCAGAAGACTTATTAGATCATGCCAGGTTTATGATTTTTCAGGAACATTTCTATTCTGAAAATACCTTGCTTATGATCACTTCAGAGTGTAAAGTGAAGTTGCAGTCAACAAAGTTCTGCTGGGCCACTGTTCTCCAACACCACACTCTGTGCACTTTTCTTGGTTTATAGTGGCATACATCCTATTTCAGCTGTGCAGCCGTAGCAAACAACATTAAATATCCTTTGTTCAATTCACTCTTTTCTTATCTTTCCTCTCTCTCAAGCCATCAACACAGGAGAGAAATTTAGCAGGAACATAACTTTGATTGTGTTTGTGTTGCTGACACTGATAGGAGTGAGAAGAATAGCCCCATCCTACCTTGCTTATGTTGGTGCTTCAACAACACATGTGACAAACAAGCTTTTAATTTTCCATCAAATATTTGATATTATATGATTCAGTGCAGGGCTTCAGGTTCACTTTCAAGTTTTATATTAGTTTTATTATTTATGTTCATAAGTCTGTGTTTGTTCTAGATGCTGGATGGAATTTTTTGGATGATTATTTGAATGAACAATTGGTTTGTTTGCCTGGTTGGTTTTTATCTCAGCTTGCAAGGAATATATATTTGTTACAAAGCATTTCTTTTCTACTTTCTGCATTGGGAGCTATTTGCACACTCTTCCTCAGCATAAAGAATTGTTTCAGTGGGGTCACAGCCGTCAGAGTTCAGCTGGCTGTCAGCATTCCAGCTGAATGGCATCTGCACTTACATCCTGCTTCAAGGGGAAATGCAAACAATCATGCTGCTTCAGGAACAAAAATCTCAATATTTATGTTAAAATCATTTTTGATTAAAAGCCAATTACACTAAAGATGATGCAAATCTGTCCTGCTTTTGTTTGGATAAATCCAGAGATAAAAGCCTTTGGATCCAAATCCACTCTTCTGCTCCTCATTGAACTATCTGTAGTTTGGAAATTTTAGCTGCTCTATAACCCTAATCAGCCACACAGAATGGCAAAATATATGACCATATGAAGGAAGTATGCAGAAGCAGTGACTGTTAGCTACCTCTAAACTGCCAGCTTCCATAATGTCTGTCTTGGGTAGTTTTAGAGAGTTCCTGGTTGATTGCATATCAGATTTGCGGGGAGAGCACAGTCTGAAAATCAGAAAACTATGGGATTTTGCTATTCTCCAGAGAAGAAGGAAATTAAATTTTCATTAGGTCTATGAAATAACTAAACTTTCTTGCAGTACATCCTAAACAGAAGAAAAAAACCATCATTTAGAATGGCATCTTCATGAGATTTGTGTGGGGATTTACTTAACTATGTAATGAGTAGCATTCAAATAGTATGAAGGATTTATACTTTGGTCCTTTCTTGATAATGTTGGAAATTACTCTTACATACAGAATTTCCCTATATGTCCATGCTGTATATAATCATGTTGCAAGGAATATCTCATATATAATAATAAAACAGGATAATATACCAACCTCTGTATGTTCAGTACATATTTTTTAACACCATACCATTTTAATAACTGAAAAAAATTATAGTAGAACACTCATATCTGTAAAACCAAACACTTCAGCACATAATTAACTAACTTGAATGCTTAAATATCCTTTAAGTAAATTATTATGAACAGAAATGGACTTAAGTCCATTGAGTCCCATGAAACTCAGGCTAAAACAATACATTCCTTAGTGCCCAGGAAATGTGTGTTTCACTGTTCATGAATAAACATAGCATGCACAGTATGGTACCACAAGAGAAAAATGATATAAGAGGAAAAGTTCCTCCTGCAAAATAAATGGCCTGTAATGTAAAATAAACACAAGACAGCAAATGGAAGAAATAAAAAATAAGGAAACTATAAGACTATTGTATCACTGAATCAAGCAGACACATAAGGCTTTCTATTCTGTTTACACTTTCATGGGGTGATTTAATCAAGCTATCTACATAGCTATCAGAGTACTTTTATTTTTTCTTCGTTTTTGCTATTAAGATCAGAAATGAGGGCTGCTTCCCCCCTCCTCCTGCCCATCCCTAAATCGGATTGAAATTCCCATGTAGGTCAGTTCTGTTTGCCATAGGACATCGTGTGTAGGCTAAAAGAATAAAATGGCAAAAGATATGTACCAAGATTTTCTTTCTCTGATTACTCATTTCATACACCTATTCCAGTGAGCAAGGTTTAAATTCTTAATATATCACATTCAACAACCTGCAAAGAAGTTCACTGAGAACAAGAGAGCAAGGGAAGGATGAGACAGAAACCTTTGTAGGAAGTCTTTTTGTAGGTAGCTCATGCACATACTAATTTCTATTGTACCATTCCTGATTCTCAGAGGCAGATCAAACTTGAAAGAGGACTGAATCCAAGTACTATTTTTGCTACTTGAACTGAGCACATTGCATGGCTCTTATCATCTTCAAAGGTTGCCTCCTTCTTTATGAATAATGTGTCCTTAAAGCAATGTTGTCAAAATAAAAAAAGCAGGTAAGTCACTGCACAATTATAATTGTTACCAGTAGTAAAGGGCAAAGGTGTTTTGGTTTCTTTGAAATAAATTTTCAGATTAAATGAATAAGCCTTGGCCCAAGAAACAATTAGAATTTTTTGTCCAATTATTCTAATCACAAAAACCCTCTCTAATTAGAATAGATTATAAACTGGAAAGTTTAATTCAAATATGCTCAAACTTCATGGCATCCAAAGGTTATTTATTTGAATATCAATTCCAATTATATATTTCAGGAACTTTTCTGACAATATTGTGAGAACTTCAAGCCATACAGCTAAACAAGCTCTTGTTATCTTCTTATTTCTTCTTTTTTTGCATCATTTGAATTTGGTACTACATATCAGAGTGTGCAGTATTTGCATTGCCTATTAATGCAGAGCTCTGGGCAAAAGTAGTCAAATATAATTTTTCTGGATTTTTCCTCTAATTATTTTGTTTTTCACCTGAAAAAAAAGATTTAAAAAAGTTTTAAAAAGGCTTAAAACGTGATCAATAAACCTGCCATGCTGTGAGGCAGTAAAAAAAAACTAAGGGGTAAATTTAAAGGTGTGTCTAGGAAACCTTATTTTCTTTTTCAGTGAGAGTGGAGATCCTGAATTCCTCTTGACCAAAATCTCATTCTTGGACACAAATTTAGAATGCAGAATCAATCACTTAAAAATGTCCAGGTCTTCTGAACTAGAACTTATAGAGCTATTGAGGTACTTTGTTTTAATCTTCTCTGCAAACCCAGAATTTTTAAACTCTCTTTATATCAGTACACATTTATTTTCAATTAACCTGAGAACTCTATTTTCTATGACCAGTTCTAATAATTAATATTTCCCTAAACAGAATTTTCCTTTTCTAAATTTAACCAAGATTTCAGAGGCATTAAATTTAAAACTAACAAGCTAATCTTAGAGAAGGCTGATTATCTTTACTGTTCAAGAGATTTAGAATAGACATGTCCTAAGAATTAGAAAGAATTTAGATAAATTAAAGGCATGTGAAAAACTGAACATATAGAGTCTATAGTGGTTTTCATCTTGTACAATAAAAATAAGTTCTCATTTACAAAACAATGTTTGGAGTGTTTAAAATGTATTAGATTTCAACAGAAGAAAAGTCCTCATCCACAACATAAGAACAGTAAATGATCCTACATTAATGTCATAGTTTAACCCCAGCCAGCAACCAACACATGGTTACCCTCTCAATCCCATAATAATGAGATGAGGGACAGAATTGGAGGTAAGAGGTAGATAACTTCTGGATTGAGATTAAGTCAGTTTAATAGGAAAAGCAGAAGCCATGCACACAAGCAAAGCAAAACAAGCAATGAATTCACTTCTTCCAATGGGCAGACAGATGTCCAGCCTTCTCCAGGAGAGGAGGGCCTCATCACACGGTGTGATTTGGGCAGACAAATGCCAGCATTACAAGTGTTGTTGTGTCATCATCCCTCCCTTCCTCCTCCTTCCGCTGCTTTATGTACTGAGCATAATGTTCTATGATCTGGAATGTCCCTTTGGTCAGCTGGGATCACCTGCCCCAGTTGTGTCTCCTCCCAACCTCCCAAGCATCCCTAGCTCCCTCCCCAGTGTGGCAGTAAGAGAAGCAGAATAGGCTTTGGTTCTGTGTAAGCCCTGCTCAGCAAAAACGAAAACATCCCTATATTATCCACCCTGTGTTCAACAAAAATCCAAAACACAGCCACTGTGAAAAAATTTCACTCTATCTCAGCCAAAATCAGCACAATTAAGCACTTTAATATCTTTTCTTAGTCTGTTCAAATGTTGGTCAAGGGCTATGATGACTTTCAAGATGTTGGATCTCACATCAATCTGGACAATATTTTGAGCAGTCCAAAGGAAGGTCTCTATACTGCCTCATGCCTGCTGTTGTGACTTATAAACAATGGCATGGCTTGTTCAAATCATAGTCATCCTTTATGAATTGCACCAAGTGTCAAAACACAGATTCCTTTGTATGTATTCCTCCAGATTCTCTTTGAAGGGGAAAACAAAACTAAAAAAACATGTATAAGCAGCATCATGCAACCCTATTCACATTCACATCAAATACTCAATTCAACTTATTTATTTCAAATACTTTCGAAACATGAAGCAAATTCTGGATAACCGTAAGTCTGAGACGGGAGATGAAGCTCTTAAACTTGCTTGAGAACTTAAATAGGTAGGAGGTATGCTGTCAATCTGGTTAAACCAGAGAGAATAAAAACCCAAATGATCTTATTCATCTCAGCTCTGCCTAGATAGCTTCTGCACAACAGATATTTAATAACACTCCACTCAGCATTTCTCCAGTACATCAGTCACATCAGAGCCAAGTCAGACTGTCTGTGAGCCCCTGGAAAGTGTTAATTGACAGGAACCTGAAGAGGTGAATCCTTAAGGTCACAAATGATAGTATGTAGCCTATCACTACAGTGAAAGTAAAGTAAAATTACATTTAGTGTTGTGAGGTCAATCAAATGGCTTCAAAATGAATTGTAAAACACTGAATAAAGCACTATGAAGCAGTACTATAACCTCTTTGTTAATCTCAATTTACATTTAGTTCAAAGAAGAAATACTTGCAGAATGAAAAAGTTGTATGCTGCCTGCCTCCATTAAAGAAATAGGCATTATAAAATAATGTGTATGGCAAACCTTTTCCAACTAGTTTTTATTTTCCTAATTCTTAATGTTATTGCTGTTTTCAGAATGTTGAGAGCATGAACATTTTCTTTAAATTTTCATATGCTGCACAAAGAATAACTCAAAGAATGAAAGTTACTTTGCATGTGGTTTAAATAAAGAAAAAGGAATTACTAGTTGACTAAAGAGATTAACATAGGCTAATTACAAAAGTCAAATAATAAATGTTCAGAAACACTTTCCACAGAATTCTTAGTCTTTGAGCCAAGTTTTGCTGGGTTTATTTTCATTTTATTTATTTTCTTTTATTTTGAAAATGATCTTCTGATTTTTGAAGGTAATATTACTATTTATACTTTTTCTTACGGTTGTTAATTTTTAAAATTATAATAACAGCAACAATAATAGTGGTGTTTAAGAAAAATAACAAGATTACTGCTTAAATAAGTAGTCAGAAGGAATAATGAGTGCTTAGCTTTTTGTACCTTATTAGCCCTGTAGCCTGTATTCTTGGAGTAAGCAGTATAAAAGCAGAAAAAAAAGAATTAAAAAAACCTGTAATAACTACTTAACCTGCCTAAATTTTTTGTTTGTAACTAAAAGTAATTTTATACAAACTTGTATGTTTCAAGCATGATAAATGGGTTTCCATGAAGCAATGTGTGTCTTGTCAGTCATAAGACACAAAGAGCAATAATTGTAGCATCACACAAATGCCCATTTGCATCTTGTGAATGCATCTTAGTCCAGTTTACAAGGAATTATTTTTGACAGTAAGCAGGTAGCTCTGACAGAGCCATGTGGAGATAGGTTAGACCCACAATGAAGCAGTAAAAAATATGTGTGGAATAATATTTTCTATGTTCCCCAGGGTAAAAAGGGTGGATGTGGATGCTGCATCAAGCAATGGTCTGCCATGAGACAGACAGAGTGTTTGTAGGACATAAATAAATCCAGCCCTTCTGCACCCAGTCTTCACCAACCTGTACATCTGGGGACAGCTTCTATGCAGAAATGGTGGAAATTATTATTCCATTTCTTCTTGGTTTGAAAAAAGGCAGAAGCACAGTGAAGTCAGGAATCTTACACAGGACTTTTATTTTAGGTTCCTTTTCCCAGTGCTGCACTGCAGATATCTTTAGTTATTTTAGCAGTTTCGGGTATGAAAGGGGGAAAAAAAGAAAGGGGAAAAAAAGAAAGTAGAAAAAAGGCAAAAATCTTACCTTTAGTATTTAAAGAGTTTATAATTTATAAAAATTTGTAATAAATAAATAGCTAACTATAATAGCATAACATAAAACCTTGATTGTGGAATAGCATGAATGAAGGATTAATTAATTATTAAGTATTTTTTATTTATTAATTCATTATTTAATACAATTATTAATTAATTATTAATTAATTATTAATTTGAATTCCATGGTTTAATTTGTATTTTATGAAAGCAAAGTCTGAGGGCAGCACCAGACCCATGGCCTTGCCTGTACATGCATATAGCTTTTCTATCGTTCATACAGAGTAACAATATGGACATTAGGGAGCAGACAGTCCTGGACCGTGTTCTGCCCCAGGAACCTGATATCTTGGCAGGGGGTCAAGTCCTGTTCAAGTTCTCCATCAGCTGAAGGACACACATTGCACTAGCACATAAAATGGGGTGAAGGGAAGAGCATGGGAAATGAAGAGTTGGTTCCATGATGTGTCAGCATTTGTTTATAATTTATACAGCATAACCTGTGGCAAATCCTGTTTTCTTTCCCTCCCATTCTCTGCATTGAAAATATTTTCTACAAAATGATGAAAGGCATAAATGCTCTTGGCTGCAAGCCTCCTCTGTTGAAATGGGAGTGGTAAGGGGAGAGGAGGTTGATGACTGCAAAGGAGTTAAATGTGAAATGAAGACATTATTTTCAAATTATTTTTTCATGTACTTAGAGTATAAAATGTGAACATTATTCAGGATGTCCTATTTTGATAATTATTCTCTTTGTTCCTACTACTGTAATACAGCAGCAAGTGCATTATACCTCTTTCCTGATAGAAGTCCATATTTTATGCAAGCTAATAATTTCAAAGTACAGTGCAGGTAGTTCAAATCACTTTTATTATACAAAGCATATTCAATATAGCATAGAAATGTTTGCCTACTAAAGTCTCTTTTATAATGGATTGTATTGACTTTGCTGGTTTTAAACTAAATATCAGCCATAAGGTAAGAGTGGGAAGGAACAGATGGAGAGTTCATTTCTCAAAATGTATTGGAATCAAAATATGTTATTTAAAATTCATACCCAAATGGGGCCATGAGAAATTATAAATGATAGCTCTATACTATTTTTATAGTGATGCATCTGATACAGTATTAATATAATGATTGCGTAAAAATGAAAGTAGAGAAATAATATCTGTGTAGTATTATTAGTGTTACTGTTGCAAATATATAGCTGCGGTCATACACAAGGAAACAGGACTGAACTTGAAAAAGGAACCTGTCTGTGAGTCATTTTTGAGGACTGGAACCACAACAGTTTCCAGGAATCAGTGAAATATTTTCCTAACAATGTGATCATTTATGTCATTAATCTTGTTGCCATTTCAGTGAACATGTGTACATGTATTATATTGTCCCTAACTTATACTAACTCAGCTTTTGGGAGAAAAACCCTAACAAAAGTATTTATTAATAAGTTTTTAATCACATTTTTTTTCAGATACATGTGTCTTACTGTCTACACTTTAGACATTACTACTTTAGCATCTTTTTCTAGTCAATGGAAAGAACAGGGCTTACACAAATTAGGATTTTTTTATCTATTTTATACATGTAAAAATATAGGATAATGTGAGTTGTACATATTGTGTCAATTTAAGTCCGTTGACTGAAGACAGGTTTGGTGACAAGCTCAAACAGAAATATTTACAAAGGAAATGTCTATGTTAGATGAGATGAATTCGATCTTCTCGTCAGCAGAACAAGATTTTGATAAGGAAATGGACAATAATGTGAGCCTTTCATGAAGAGGGCCAGCTTTAAAGCTACATAAAAGACTTTTTATTTATCCTGTTGGAGTCTTATTTGTGGAAACATTTAACTTAGAGAAACTGATCTATAAAGTCAAGGAAAAAATTTATGCAGGGAATGATGCGTTTATCACAAAAATGGAGCAAACTCTTTTGGCATCATATCGCTGGGTTGAGGGATGGTATTGCTGAGTGATTTTTTATTTAATTTTCATCTAACATCAAACTGAATTAAAAACACTGCTGATGGTAAAGTTAAGGCAGAGATCATTTATGTGCTCCTCCAACCACTGGATATAATCACCTGTATTTGTATTCTGTCAACAGATCACGTCTCACAAATTACACATTCAGTCAGTGTCCAGCAATCTCTTCCAGTAATCCTTAGCATGAAAAATACACTGCACTGAATTTAAAAAATGGTGGTTAAGTATCAAAATATCACATGGCATTTAGTCTAAATTTTATGATGCGTTGCTTGTATACATCCTTCATACAAAACCAGTTGAATGAAAGTTTTTTTCTTCCTTCTTTAGTAGGAAAGTGTCCTGGTTTATTATTTTTAAGTCATTTTTTCAGTTGGGACTGAAAGCAAGGCTGCTTACAGAGAAGGCAGAGAAGTTTAATATGTATTAAAGAAAAACTGAAAAAGTTCATACTCCTCCCCTGCAGCCTGGGGAAAGGTAGGATGGAGGCACTTCCAAGGTGCTGTGAAACTGGGGTACTGTATTTGTGTGCTTCTACACAAGTCAGATACACCACCTGGACTCCCAAAATCATGTTAGACAGGCATCAAGCACCGCTCTGAATACGTGGCTTTCTAGCTGGCACACAGCATGGTTCTCCTTCTCTCCAAAGTGGGAAAGGCTGCTGGAAGCCCTCCTTGCTGCCAGTGCTGTGCACACCTTGGTCTGCATCAGCAAGCTCTGTAGGGCAGAGGTTCTGGTCCCCTCCTGTGCCTGGCTGTGTAAAAAGCAGCTGCCAAGGTAAGAGGTCTGACCTCTGAAATGCTCAAATCTCTTGTTCTTCAGATATGATCAGAAAACCTGACAAGTCCTGAGATACTTTTTTCTGATTAAACTTTTATAAAATAGATTCATTTCCCAGAAATCATTCATTCCCATGATCAACTTTTTCAAATAAAGGGAAATTACTGACCAGCTTCACTAGCCAATAGGTTTTGTCTCAATTTTAGAGTGATAACCTTGTAAATTAATTTTTCATTTTAATTTACAATATGTTTTTATTTTATGCAAGGAACAAAAGATGAGGTCTCTGTAGTTAATTTAGCACCTGTACATTCTCAGAAAATATAATGAAACACTGCACCATTCAGCCTTTATAGGGCAGTGAATTCTAGTCCTGTTAGGGTGGTTCTTTAATTAAAATGTCTATTAACTTTTCTGCAGTTAATGCAATTATGGATTTATTACGTCTTGCCATTCTAGGAATAGGTTTTTATGATCCAATAATATTGAATTTATAAAATCTTACCCTAGGAAAAGAGCAACTAAACTGAGTAACACACCTATAAAACCATCCACTTTCAGGACTAAAGTGTCTATTTAAAACTACTTGAATAAACAACATGTAATTAAAGGACTTCGGCCTTCCATCCTGGAGTTACACTGCTCCTAAAAATGTAAAGAACTACATTTTAACTTAATTTTCCATCATTGTTTATCTTTTATCACACTTCCTGTGAATCTAGGATACCTCTTGCATATTTTCCTTCACACAGTGTATTCTGTGTAGTTTAATTATTAAGTATTCAGAGAACTTTCATAGTTATGTTACTTTTATTTTAATATGTGGAATACACCAACTGTCCCAACAAGTCTTAGGGTAATCTCAAAGCATATTTCATTAAATAAACCTTTAAAATTTTCCTTTGTCCACCGGCACTGTCATTTTATGAAGTACTGTTCAAGAAAAAGAGACAATAATGAAAAATAGCTATTGGGTTGTTCAACACCCTTCCAGGATGAGGAGGGAAATTATAACATCAAAAGCATCAAAGAGAAACGTGGCTGAGATCTTACACAGAGTGTACAATCTGACCTGTAATCCCCTTCTGGTCCAGTGTTTTCTGTTAACATTTTATATAGTATCAGCTGAGTTGGAAGTTTATGTGTTAAAACACTAACAAGATTTTTATAGCTCCCCATTTGCAGTTAATACATTTCGTATTAGTCTTCAGTGTGAAGAAATCATAACTCTATTTACCAATGGATAAACTCCAACTTAAATTACTGAAAACAGTACCTAGCAACATGGATATATGTACTAAGATGCCTATTCTATAGCTTTTTCACAGAAAACTGAGCTTTCATAATATTTCCACTCAGAATTGAAACACTTTTTATTTCTAGAAATGTCATTGGAAACAAAAAGGTGGAAAAGTGCAGCTCTCAAACACATCAGGGGCTTGATAATAGCTAAATACAGAAAATTATTTCATAAAAGGTTCTAATAAATTTCCTGAGACAGAATTACATTATTTTATGAGTGCAATTTTGTCATATTACAAGAATTAGCATAATATGTATACCAAGTTGTGCAGTGCAATATACATATCATGGTAGTGCAGCTATTCAGAAACATACACAGCTACATGGAATCAGTGCCTAACAATAAAAAAATTGACATTTTCCCATATTACCCAGAACCACTGTCTGCTAGAACATTGAATAGCTCTTATTCAGTCCAGGAAAGGAAATATCTGATTGGATGTGTTCTGAGGTTGGAGTTGGAAAGACAGATACAAAGCTGTGTTTTTTGAAGGAAAATTGTTTTTTTTTCTTTCTTATAATGATAATTCAGAGTTTGGCAGTAACAATGCATTGTATTATGTAGTTTTAGAGATCTTGAACAGGAAATTATTTTTAATGATAATTTGAATTTTGGCCACCTTGGGACGTATGCTTTTTAAAAAGATGTGCATTAATTTTTGAATACTTAGGAAAAATAAACTGTCAGCTAAGTCTTTATAAATTGTCATATTCTGACTTCAGAGAGTAAATTAGTTGTTCTTTCCTTTTCCTGTTTTTATAAGGGCTGAAATGGCAAAAAGTTCTCCTAAAGAAAAAGCTGAAGCAAAGCGTGTAGAGTTTGAAACCCAGACAGAGATTTTAGCAATTGTGCAAAATGACACTATTTTGGTTTTGTTTTAAAGCAGAGAACTGAGAGCTGCTTTAGCATTCTGGAAACAGAATTACCCGAAATGGAACATTCCCAGGGCTTTTTGTTGCAGACGAACAGCAGTAAAAGACACAAAATCAAAATGTTTCTGCACAGGGATCTCTAACTGGAGTCAGGGAAAAATATTGAAGCCTACTCCTTGAAAGCGGCAGAAATACACTGACTCATCCAGGGTCGAGCTGGAATGGATAGGGGAGTGGTCAGAATTTTCCTGATGACCACATTTGCTTGATGCAGGTTGCAGATGACATGGGAACAGCTACAGGAACCTTAAGTGTATGCCTTTGCTAAAAGCTACTTGGTAATGCACCATGTTTTACAGTGATTTAAGATCATGTGAGATAGATAGACAGATGACAGATAGATAGATGATAGATAGATAGATGATAGATAGATAGATAGATAGATAGATAGATAGATAGATAGATAGATAGATAGATAGATACATAGATAGATGATAGATAGATAGATAGATAGATACATAGATAGATAGATGATAGATAGATAGATAGATAGATAGATACATAGATAGATAGATAGATAGATAGATAGATAGATAGATAGATAATCAGATTTTTTTTAAAGTGGGGTAACATCCATGGCACAATCTTAAATATAATTCAATAATTACACAGTCTTTGTAGGCTGATGGGAAGTAATTGCTGTTTACCACTACTTACACTGTGTTTTTTCCAGGAAGACCTCTCCTACAAAGAGATTTATCCTTTCAACATACTCTATAATAGCTCTGGATGTTGATGCTCAATAGAGTCCATAAGAACAAGCTGATAGGAAATTAAACCATGATTAAGCCAGGTAGAAAATGTAGCTTAAAGATGAATAGATTGCAATATCTAACTACAGTGATCCTGTTCTTCTGCTTACATTTGTTCCAGGTTTTCACTATGTCAAGATAAGAAGCAGAAAACATTTCTCCATTTTTTTCTTAATTTTTTTTTTAATAGAAATCTTTTAATTACTCTACTAGATTCAAGTGATTGTTGTCTGCTGCCTTCCTTTGTTTGGAAATCAAACAGCTTTTGTTTCAGCTGTGGAACACAGTCATTCTAGCAAATCTTTTCAGTGTAAGTGATCTTGATAGAAAACATAGGAAACAGTGGTGGAGTAGAAAGAGTGTGAGGGTAGGGTAGCTGCATGTACAATGTTGATTTTCTTTCCTAAACTTCATTTTACTAATAATGGTGGAAACCAATAACCAAATACATCATTCTTATTTCTCGGGAATGTCAAACAAATATTGCTAGTGTGGACCTTTTCTGATAGTGCAAGTTTGTCATTTTTGATTGCAAAAATACACAGAGTGTATTTTTTGCCATTTAAGTGGCAAAAGATCTTCCCATCATTACCAGCTTAGAATACTCTTACTGATATGTTGTACTATAAGCAAAAGAATCTAAAAAAACTTTACATCACTAATTTCATAGATATACATTCTGCTTTTATATACTCCAATAGAAATGTAGACTAAGTCAATACATATGGAGCTGCCAAAGCTGTACAGCAGAATTTAGTCTCCTTACAGTATTTAATACCTAAAATTAGAAACTAGCATCAAGACACACTAAATAGGATCACAATATGATGTTCTAGCTTAGCTTTTCTCTTTTTATGAATAATTTTAGCCCCAATGCTTGAAAATGTGCAAAATGCCCATTAATTTAGCAGTCAAGTGGAACCAAAAAAAACCAAGGAAAATGATAATAAATACTCATGGAAAAGACATCCAACCTACAGGTGACAGCAAATTCATCCTGAGGGAAAAGAATAACAAAAAAAAAAAAAATATTAAAATCAGATGTTTTCATCTCTATGCAAAAAGGGAAAAAAATCCATATCATACATTCTCAATGATCATATTGTCCTTTCTCTGTTGTGTGCGCTGTGTTTTTCAAGACAGTATCATTATACTTTATTTTTTCTGACCATAGATAAGACTGGTCAGAAAAATATTAATAACTTTTCTCTTTTTTTCATAAAAACATCGACAGGAAATTCCTATAAAATTTTGTTTCTTCTGTGACTTATAAGAGAGACAATCATCTCAGTAACTTCAATGTGAAGATATTTTTGTGTAATAAGCTTATAAAGAATATATTAGGTCTAAATTTTACTAGATTTTAGTAACACTGGCTGGCTTTTCACATTTGTTTTCAGTAGTCACTTCAACCTCCCTCTGAGTTCTTTTAATATGAAAAATAGTAAGGAAAAGTGTTTAGAAATCCTGTGTCTTACAGACAAAACAACGTGTTTACCCTTACTCTCCACAACTCTTAGGATTTTTTTGATAAAATACTGCAGCAGCTTTACAGACTCCACCTCCATGATGCTTGTTTCACCTAAAAATCTGAATGATAATTATAAATTTAACATTTTGTCTACCGTATCCTGTGAGACCTCAGTGAAGATTTTTTCCCAGGCTTTGTGGAGAAAATTTAGTTCTAGGATACCACTACTTCCTAAGTTGCCCATTAAAACTTGGATTTTATTTCTGTTTCATTGCAATTTCATATTTTTATCCTTCAGACTGTGGGCTGTGCATTGTGCAAAGACCAACTTCTCACAGAACTGCTGTTCAGTTTAATTTCAATTTAACTTCTTACCTCCAATAACTGCTCTCATGTTATGGAATACATCCCATTTCTTGTATTTTTATGAGAAATTCATATTTTGATTGCTCAACAAAACTTCCTGCCACTTTTCTCCTGCTTTCTTTGTTTCTGACGGGAGAGGGAAAAATATAGAAATTTTGTTCATTTTGTATTCTCTTTTTGATGCTACTACTGATTTGCACTCAGTGGGAATTACTTAACCCTTTAATATTAGTCTAAATATTAGTAATTTAAATACAAGCTAAGCATTCTATTCTCTTTTTATAGTCAGTTAAATAAAACTTCTTCTGTTGGAACACAATTCACATCATGTCCCTCAGACAACAGATTTAGCCAAACCATCTTGGACATCTGCCTATTTCACTCCACTGACCAAAAGAGAAGCACATTGACCAAAAAGAGGAACAAAGTTCAGTAAGATAATATTAGAACAGTTCAGACTACACACATTTAATCTTAAGGGCTACAATTTTTGTGTCATACTTTGGTAGAATCTTCCTCAGATACATAAATATTTAATAGAAATTATCGTGTGGGAAAAAAGACTAAGGCAGATAATTAAAATGTGTAGTGCACCAGTGTTTTGAGTGGGTCAGTTATGACACCCATTGCTGAAAAATGGAAAAACCTCAAAATAAGAAGATAAAAAAGTTCAAATCCTATTTCAATAGAATTTGCAGTTACAAAAATATGCCTATTTGTCAAAATAATAAAAGTTTGAAGCAGAACTGATCAAATACAGAAACATTTTTGCTAAGTGCTGAAACAGTTGGAAAAGTATTTTTTCCTCCCAAGTCCTGCTTTTAAGTTCCTTTGATACAAGGTGGCACAAAGTCAAGATAGAACTTGAAACAAGCTTCACATTAATATTTGAAAAAGGGCACCCAATGTGTTTGATGTGGCGCCCTTCATGCAAATCATGTAGTCTGAGAGAAATCCCAATAGGAAATACAATTCTTTCTTCTTAGCACTCGCTTTTTTTCCTGGTTGATAATAATGAACTTTTCACACTCCCCTTGCAACCCCCCTGAGCAATACAGAAATGAAGTTATTACTCACTAGGTGATGCCTATTTGGGTAGGATTTTTTGTTGCTTTTTTATTGATTTTTTTGTTGTTGTTGTTGAAAGTACAATCTCAGTTCAACGCATATTTTGTACTTATTTTTCACAGGCTTCTAAACGATAAAACCTAGATACTCTATCAAAACAATAAAATAGCTGCTCTCTCCTAGGATTTTTAAACGTGAAGGAATATATACATGATCAAAAGTGTCATGATGCTATAACATCAAGTATTGATTTGAGCAGGGGGGTGTTAAAGTATAGCTGACGTTATTGAATAGAGTGTAATTTTTAATCTTTAATATCATGGGGTTTTCAAATTTTTTTTGGTTTTCATTATGCTTATAATAGTAAATTATACTTTCCAGATTTCTCCATATAAAGTATGGAGGTCAAGCTGATTACAACCCATCCAAAATCCTTAACAGTGTGGGTAGCAGCATTGATCACATTCCTTCCCTTTATTCTTGTGCATACTTCATTCCTATGTATAGCAGCTAATGTATCTCCCACATTACACCACCCACTCACTTACTAACACTTTCTGAAGGAATGGAAACCTTTCTCTACAATTTATTTCCAGATTACGTTTTTAAAAATGTCACAGATTGATTCTGGAAATTGTTGAAAGCAGACCTAAAAAAGGCCAGGTTCTGTAAGAGACCCTAACAGGAAAGGAGTCCACAGGACCCCCCCAGTGCAAGCTTCATACAGGGGGAAAAAAAAAAACAAATCTAAATCTCACAGAGGAAAAAAAAAACAACCAGATATTTCTGAGAACTATATTTCTGAGAACTATATTTTCACCACATCATAATTATTGTAAGATAAGATATTGGCATTCAGAAAAAAATTATTTAGATTGTCTAGGAGATAAATGCATTCTGAAGAAGGTTTAGTTTAGGGATTTTTGTAATATTTTCTGACAGAAGAATTTTGCAGCTATGCTTTTGCAACTGAGTCTGTGGGATTGCAGGCTTTGGTCCTTGTGGGGAAATTCAGCTACCCCAGTGTCTGCTGGAGGTACAACACAGCAGCAATCCAGAAGGCTTCTGGAGCACACTGATGATTTCCTGGCATTGGTGAACCAAGGTCCCGTGAAAGGACACATTCTGCTGTAGTTCACACTTACAAACAGGGAAAGACTGATAGGGTACCCACCTTAAGTACAGTGACTAGGAGATGGTGGAGTTCAAGACACTGAGAGGAGGAAACACAGCCCTGGACTTTAGAAGAATACTCTGGCCTTTTCAGGGATCTGCTTGGAAGAATCCCATTAGAAACAGCACTGGAGAGAAGAGACATCCAAGCATTCTCCTCTAGATGGTTCATGTCCTCCACACTTAAGAACAGTCCATCCCAACAAACAGGTCAATCAAAGACAGTGTCAGGAGACCTGCACAGACAATCATGTTGATCTTGACTGAAAAGGAAGTGGACAAGAGGGGGAAGGAAGGAAGGAATGTTGTCTGATCAACTTAGACATACATTTAAATCTGATCATTCAAAGATAGAATTAGAAAGCCAAGTGTAGAATAAAGAGGAATTTCGCAAAGTATATGAGGACAAGATGGACTGCTACAATTATATTAGCAACAAAATTAAGATTAGAGAAAATCTGGGTTTACTGCTGAATGGGGCAGGGGAACTGAAAAGGACATGAAAAACTTAAATTTTCCAAGTTATTTTTCACTTCAGTCTTTACTGGTAAGGTTTACTTTCTTAATCTCAGGTCACTGAGACCAGTGGGAAAGTCTGGATTAAAAAAGACATATCTTTGAAGAGTTTCAGGTTAAGATATATTTAAACAAAGTGGGTGAACTAAAGTCATGGGGCTGGATGGGATACACCCACAAGTGGTGAAGTAGCTGAAAAATGTTATTTTGAGGATATTATTCATTATTCTTGGAAGGTTATGATGACTGGGGAAGATTCCTGACCATGGATGACAGAAGATATCACTCCTATCTTCATGCAGGGCCAGAAGGAAGATTCAGAAAATCATATACTGATCAGCTTCACCTTGATCTCTGAGAAGTAATATAGAAAGTGATAGTCCTGCAAATAGTTTTCAAATGCATAAAGAGCAGGAAGGTCATTGGGAGTAGTCAGTGTGGTTCACGAAGAAGAATTGATTCTTGACTAAACCTATAGATTCCTACAATGAAATGACAGCTTCGGCAGATGAGGGGAAAGTGGCAAATATGGTTGATCTTGACTTTTGGCAAAAATATTTTGATGTTTTCTTCTAGGGCATCCTTAGAGACATTGACTGATGAAGTACAGCATAGATAAGAGAACAGTAAGGTAAATTGAGAGCCTTCTGTACTGATGGGCCCAAGCATTTGTGGCCAGTGGCACGAAGTCCAGCTGCAGGCCAATGACCAGCAGTATGTCTGCCTCAGGGGTTACTGCTGGGATCAGCACTGATTAACATATTCATGAATATTCATGACAGAGGTCATGGAAAGAGTCCACCCTCAGTAAATGATAAAAAATTGAGAGGAGTGTTGGTAGCTTAGGTGGTTTCCGTTACGTAACTCAGTGGGTTGGAATATGCAGCAAAGAGTGACCCCTCAAGCTCTAACAAGGAGAAAAACATGCCTCTGCACCTGGGGACGAGCAAGCCCATGGACCAGTACATGCTGGGGACTGACTGGCCAGAAGGCAGCTTGGCAAGGAAAGACCTGGGGCTCAGGGTAGACACCAAGCTGACCTTGAGCCAGAAATGCACTTTCAGAGTAAAAAAAGCCCAGGAACATCCCTGGCTGCACTAGGAAGACCATTGCTATCAGGTCATTGCTCCTTCCTCTGCTCAGTCCCAACGAGAGACAGCTGGAGTGCTGGGAGCCCAATATCAGGACATGGAACACAACAGTTCAGCAAAGAGCCAAAAAGATGGTTAAGAAACTACTCTATCTGACGTATAAATAGAGGCTAGGAGAGATGAGACTGTTCAGCCTGAAGAGAATGCTGAGGGGGAATCACAGAATCACCAGGTTGGAAGAGACCTCCAAGATCATTGAGTCCAGCCCATGTCCCAACACCTCAACTAAATCATGGCACTGAGTGCCACATACAATCTTTTTTAAGCACATCCAAGGATGATGACTCCACAACCTCCCTGGGCAGACAAATCCAGTACTTTATCACTCTTTCCATAAAAAACTTTTTCGTAATATCCAACCTATATTTCCCTTGGCACAGCTTGAGACTCTGTCCTGTCATTCTGTCAGCTGCTGCCTGGAGAAAGACTGACCCCCACCTGACCACAGCCACCTTTCAGGGAGTTGTAGAGGGTGATAAGGTCACCTCTGAGTCTCCTTTTCTCCAGGCTAAACAACCCCAGCTCCCTCAGCCATTCCTCACAGGACTTGTGTTCCAAGCCCCTTACCAGCCTTGTTGCCTCCTCTGGATGCACTCAAGCATCTCAACATCCTTCCCAAACTGAGGGGCCAGAACTGGACACAGCACTCCAGGTGTGGCCTCACCAGGGCTGAGTACAGGGAAAGAGTGACCCCCCTGGCCCCTGAAACTGCTCAGTGTGTCCAAATACTTGATGGGATAGCAGCAGAGAAGATGGATCCAGACTCCTCTCATTGGTGTTCAGTAACAGAACAAGACAGGATGAACATGGAAATTTCCATTCAAACATAAAGGAAAAAAAAACCACTTCATTTTTGTCTTTTAAGGGTGGTCAGAGCGTGGAAAAACTTCCAAAAGAGGTTCTGTTCTATCTTGAAGTTGCTCAAAATCTTGCTGTACAAAATCCTGGATTGCTTGATGCCACTGAGACCAGGGGGGCTGGACTAGTTTATCTGCAGAACTCCCATCATATTTCAGTTGAACTGTGATTTGGGGGCATATCCCAGCTAAATAAAAAAAAAAAAAAAATCCTTCATTTCCTAATGTCTCAGCCTGGTGAGTAATTAGGATATGCTTGGCTGAGAGGAGCCTCTTTGGTTAAAATGGATGAGACTACATCATGGACTAACTCACAGGATATAAGATAGGAGAAAAAGTAAATGTTAAAGTGGGGGAAGCAGGACAGAAAAAGGATTGGAAAGGAAAAAAAGGAAGTTTTTTGTTTTGGTTTTTTTCTAAAGAGAGAGAAAGTAAGATTCATGATTCAAGAAGAAAGACACAGTACAGCGAGGGCACAAGGAAGGATGAGAGAGGAAAAATTAAATAAAAATAAATAGTATCAGGGAAAACTACAATAGGAAGAAATAAAATAAAATGAATGAATAAAAGATGATGAAACATATCAAATCATATGTTATTAAAAAAGTGAAAATATACAACCAGAAACATAGTTTGACTCTGTAAGTATGAGTTCCTATGCTAAACAATAAAAAAAAATAAGGTTATTAGAGGAAAATAGAGAAAAAAATCTAAATACCAAAATAAACTTGTGTAATGACACTTACTGTGTCTGGAAAGGAACAGGTTTGAACTTTTAATTATAAATTTCAATTAATTTTTGAACATGTATACAATAATATTCAGATAAGTGTACAAAAATTTTAAAAGATAAATCCTGTGAAGAGTTTAAAAAATATCCTTTAAACTTCAAAAATGGAAAAAAAACCTTTTTTAAATAAAACTAGTAGAATTAGTAGAATTAGTTTCTACCATCTCTCTGTTTCTTTTCTTAACTTGTCACCCCTTTAAACATAAAAAGCAAAAAAAACAGAGGAAGAAGGATATGTAAAAAAAGGGCAGAAAAGAAAAAAAGGCTTCAAAATGTTTTAATATTTTTTATTGTTAAAAAAGATAAAAATCTCCCTCTATTTTTACTAAATATATCACACTTTTTAATTTTTCCTAAAGAAAATTAAAATAATAGAAACATTAATTAGGATATTTACTGAGATCATAGATAAATTTACCATTATGGAAATAAGTAATATGTTGAGATAGAGTGAAATAAATTAGAAAGTAAAATTAAAGTGGAGTAATATCCGTGGTCTTTTAAATTTATTTCAATTATATCATGTTCTAGTATATTAATTATGTGTACAAATATTATCATATAGTTGAGGAGATTGTCATAACTCACTGGTACAAATTTCTCATATTTGATTGTTAATTATAGTTATAAAAAGTTTTATATTCCTTCTAAAATATCACAGAAATTATCTAAAATTATAATCATAAATTAATGTTCCATAGATTTCTGACTTCAGAGCATTTGTAAAGCAAGAAAAAAATTAATAATTCAAAAAATTCACTGTAAGATATAACACAATTGCTTCTGATAACAATTCCATTTTCTGTTTGTTCAACCAGATCATTTCTTGATAAACCTTGAACTTCATGTTAATTTCATACTTGTAAATATCAATTTAGTCTACTTCCTTTTCTTTTGTTGTCTCATTTATAGACTTAATATTGATGTATCAAATCAATGAAACAAATTAATGAACGAAAAATCACTATGAAATATTGCTGCACAAATGCAATTACTCTCTGCTCTCACATCTACTATTTCATTTATTTTGTATTATTATAAAAGTTGAAGTACACCTAATATAATATGGCAAATCTTACTCTGCACTCTGTTTCAACTCCAACAGATAATACGGAACTGAAATTCAGTTCTCTGTTGATGGAAACTTTCATATAAATAAGCATGAAGAAGTTATTAAAAACAAGAGGAGAAACTTTGCCCCACTGAAATTGGTGATTATTATTCTATTTCAAAAAGGAGTATTAGTTTTAAGTTTTTGGCATACTCCATGTAAGCATTCTTTTGAAATAGTTAAGTGATTACAACCAATTATGATTGATGGGTGTCTTGCATCTGTACTTTAGTAGCAAAAGACTGATCTCTCCGTGAGACTTAGACCTTAGGAACTGAATTTTGCCTTGAGTGATTATTTAAGACAGATTCTGCAGAGGAGGGAAACCCACAGGGTTTCTTTTTGTTTGTTTCTTTCCCTTTTTTTTTTTTTTTTTTTTTTTTTGGTGTGTATGTGTGTGATTGTCTTCTTCTTTTTCTTCTTTTTGCTTTTCATCATATTCTTATTCCTCCTTTGGACAGTAAACTGCAGCACTGGACTGCAAGGAGCTTGCTGCAAGCTGAAATAACACACCCACTGTTCAGTTTTCTAACTGCAGCTTTACTTAAACATCTTTAAACCAAAGAAAAATAAACATCATACTCCTGGAACTCAGTGACTTTAGCATTCATTACAGACACAATACAGTATAAGATTGGGTAAAAAAATAGTGCTCTCATCCAGAAAAGAAAACTCAATAATGCAAACAGATATTTCTCTTTTGAGGACAGTTTCAGTCATGTAGTACTTTTGTCTCAGAGAAAATAAGTAATACTTTAACACCAAAATATTGGAATAAAATTTTATATATTCTTTTATAATTTTAGAAGTACGAAAGTATATAAAAATGTGGTGAATTAATGTTCGCAGTTCTCAGTTCGCACACAGTTACATTGCTAGTCTTTGGCTATATATTTTTCTTTGGCTCGGTTAACACATCTAATTAAGCAAAGAGGAGTGAGCTCAGCATCATAGTTAAAGAGACAATTTGAAAATTGCTTTTGACAAACTGGAGATTAACATGTCTTTTCCCTCATTATTTGCACTAATGAAGATTGAGCACCTGAATGTTCACACAGAGTGAAAACAAGTGAGACACAGAGACAGCAACAACATGACTGAACAAAACATTCTTATGAAATCACAGTCTGGAGGGTCGATGCAGAAAGAAAGTAAAAGGATGATTCTGTCATTTGCTCAGCTGTAGAAACAAAATCACTGTCAAAAACATGCATAGGCTAAGGGATCTACAGCAAATCTTAGCTTTGATTGGGGATGAACAGGACTGTGCTTAAGATTGATGTCAAAAGTGGAGCACAAGGATGTGAATTCTTGTTTTACACATGGCATACACAGCAGAGGGAATAATACAAGAGTAAAAGAAGTACTACTAGTAGAAATCTCATTTTGAGCAAAGTTTCCAAGCAACTTTTTCTTGAACTTAGCTGAATAGTGACAAACACTCATGTTTTCAGTAAGTTGCTAGGTTTTGAACATTTTCTGATTAACAAAGAAAAAAGGTATATGTTCATCTTTTTGTTTATTTCTCTATTTTTTTGTCTCCTCTGACTCCTACGAGAGGATGGTATGGAAGCAATTGTCTCAATGGGGTTTGGAACCTGGAATGTGTTTTCAAAGAAGGACAAATTAGATCACTGGAAGATGTCTCTAGAGTAAAAGTCTTTTGGAAAAAGGTTCTTGCTTATTTATTTTGAAAATACATGTTTGGAATAAAAAATTTTCAAAGTGATAAAGGACCAATGCCTGTTCTTTCAGAAAATAGAAAGGAAGAAATACAGATAGGTTAATTTGAAATTCTTAAAAAATTAGATATTATTTTTAAAAAGGCAGACTCATATTTAACACATCAGCTTAAATCACTGTTTTCATTTTTGTGGGAAGAAAGGAGAAGAGATATTTATGGTTCATCTGTGGTAAATATTAGTCAGACACCAGGAAGGAAGATATGCCTATCTGGAGATTATGTCTGATTTTAGGTCCAAGAGGATAAGCAGTTTGTTTCTTCTGGGAAAATTGTATATTAAAGTGGGGTTGCTTTTTTGTTTGTTTTCCCTGAGTCTTGTAATGTTATTGCAGCCAAAAGAAAAGAGTGATTAAAATAATGGTCCATGGTTGCTTTGCTATCAGTATAGGCCAAATGTGATAAAAAGGTATAAATTATTACAAGCTACAAATAGCAATAACCATGGCTTAGATACTCTTTTTGTCACTTTTTCCTCCATTGGCTTAAAACCAAAGATAAGCATTTAGATTTCCATCTCTTATAGGAGCACTCAAAAAAGCATGGTATGGACTAAGACATTGTCTCTCTCTTTCTGCCTCTCTCTTCACTTTTTCATCTCTATTTGGGCCACAGCAAAGGTAGAATTTCATATCCATGTAATAGAAGGAAAGCAAGCAGGCATTCAGTGTGTGCTTCTGAGCTTGCTCAGAAAAATGGGGGGATACTAGCCTTGGTTTTTAACACACTTAACATGTCTTGGATGAAAGTCTTACAGTAAAAAAAAAAAATAAATCCAACTCTGAAAAAGAGAAGAACACAACTTGCAAAGGGCACTACAACATTCTATTGAGCTGTGGAACATAAAACTTCTTTTATGGGGTAGCTACTGCCTGGATGAATCCCACATCTACCATCCATTTCCCTTATGAGTTCTGAGGATTAATCTCTTCTTACTCCATGTTTGCACCATGGGAATTTCTGTATCAGGGACAAATGTTTTCTGAAAGATCCCTTCATTCTCGCTTGGGAGATTGAGCTTTGCACTTGTCTTGTCCCCAACCCCTTCACACCTCCTCCATATTTATGCAGCAAAAACAAGCATGTGTCCCAGAGCAGCTAAACTGTGCAGTATATTAGGGAGTTCTGCCAACCTTGGCAGAAGGAGTCACTCAACTCCAGCTGGTTGCAATGGCTTTCCTTGTCCAAGAGATATTTATTACTTATAAATAAAAAGTCTGATTGTAAACCTCAGATAAACTTAAAAAACTGCTACAAAAATGTATGACCGTGAAACAAATTTTCAGCAAAATATTCCTGGTTTTCATCCATGTTAAAAAAAATCCCAAAACAGAGGGTGGCAGCTTTTGAAGCCTTCTTCATGTGGGATATCACAGAATTTTAATATACACCTTCTTCATCCCAGAGGATGCTCTCAGCTTTTTAAGAGAAAAGCTGGACTTTGCTCTCTGAAGCTGATTGACTTCCTGAGGTGAAGTATAAGGGGAGGGGTGAGTATAACATATAAATTAACATGTTTTTCTATTTTATCCTTTCTAAAAAAAAATTCAAAACAAGACCAACAGTAAATTATCTCAGGCCTGACTTCAAGCCATGGAATGCACAGAACAATATCCTAGAACGTTTCACACACAAACAAAAAGGAGGAAAACCACTTTGTCTAAATCAAACTTCAAAGATAACACCTTCCATTTCATCTGTGCCTGTGTTGACCAAACGTAAAGTTCTTCTTCACTTATTTTCATTGATTGTGATTGAAAATGAGACACATTCATACACAGGGCAATTTTTTCCCCTCTTTTTAATGTAATTTTTCTTCACATAAGATGATTTTTTCTCTAAGCAGCTACAGCCAAAAGCCATCTGATTTAATGATTCCCTCCCAACACCTACTGTAAACCAGCAAAGACACCTGTGAATAAACATGGCACTTTCATTTATTTTGTGCTTACAAACCAGGGCCAAGCAGAATCTGTGTTTTGGCATAGATGTACAGCAAGTACGAGCCCCTGTGAGACGCGTGGAAGGAGCTGCAACAGGTTTATGTGCAGGATGCCTGTGGGGCAGCTCCCACAGCTGGCTGGAGCAGTGGGATGGGCCATGGCTGGTGGCCCCACAGAAAGCCTTGGCTGCACCCTGACAGTGGCCAGATGTACAGGGATGTTATCCTGCTTTAACTGTGCTCTAGAGTGCTTCATCCCAGCGACTGAGAAGCATTTTGGTATGTATCAGATGAAAAGACGATGGCGATGTAAGTACCTGAGGCTTAACTTTGTACTAGAGCCTGCTATATCTGTGAATAACAAGTTCACATTTTTTGAAGAATCACATGAATGTATTACTTTCTAGTATGGTAATCTCAAAAGCTGCCTCTTATTTACTATGTATCCTGGTACAGTAAGATTAGTACGTGTGCCATCTGAACCTACTCTCTGAAATGAAAGCTTGTTTTTTGTCTCTGTGTGTGGCTGCAAGGTACCAAGCACATGCTCTCTACATCATTGTCATCACCTTTTAACCTCTCAGGAAGCAAAACTTTGAGGGGGAAAAGGTACTCTGAGATGGAAAAACTATCTTGGTACAAAAGTATCCAACGCATACAAATGGTAAGAGTCTCTAGCTGGGCAGAAAAGACTGAAAAATAAAACATAATTCTACAAAGTACAGCATTCATTAGTGTGTCATAAAATGCCCTGACTCTGTGATGGGCTATAATGAGCTTGGATCTCTCCAGTTTTTGCCAGACTATTGAAAAGGACATGATGGACCTTCTTACGGGCATCTTAGATTCAAGAAGTTTCACAGCAGATTAAAAAAAAACAACCAACAGAATAAAACATCTAAATAGTACAATGGTATAGAATTTAAAAATGCTTTTGTAAAAGTGTCTGGCACTGAAGTTCTCAGTGCTGAACTTAACGCAGACAACTCCAAGCAAAAGGACCAAAAATAAAAATATGTTCACTATCTTTAGACTAACATAGATTTTTCATAGATTATTTTATGTATTATTTCTGAAAAACAGTGATTTTGGCGAGAGCTTGGGTGTCATGGTGAACATCAAATGCACATGATTTCCTACTCTGGTGTAATAAGTATAGGAGTTAGGCAAATCAAACCTAAAAGTCATACTGCTAGTTTTAATGAGATTATTATTTGGCAAGACTATTACTTGGACAACACACCCAGATATGTTGCCTACAGGTTGAAAAGTATATTAATAGCTTGAAAAAGAATTCTAAATCAATATAAAATTATGCTCTAGCCTGGGGTTTATTTTTTATCCAAAATTATCCAAAAGAGGAAAAGGGTTTATCACTGTCCATGAGCACTTCCAGGAGGCACAGAAATTAGATAAGAGTGGTATTTAAAGAAGCAAACAAAGTCATAATAAACTCTAAGGACTGGAAGCCAATAACATCCAAATTCACATTCTAAACTGTAAGGGCAATTAAAATTTGGCACAATTTCTGAAGGTTATAACTGTCCAAAGTGTTAATCCTTTTATTGGATGAAGAGCTTTTCCAGGAGTTATATTTTAATACAGCAAGAATTCAGGAACTTGGTCCCAAAACCACTCAGTAAAATTATGTGAATTGTGTTGTATGGACACTCAACATGAACATGACATTATCTTTTGGCTTTAGAAATATATCAGGAAATCTCTTCACTGCACTGAAGAAAAAGACACATTTTGGTGAAAATTGGTGTAAATATAAGCTGCAGTCAGTAGAAGTCAGAAATAACAAGTAAAAGTCAGAAGTAATAAGTAACAGAAATCAGAGGGAGGGGTAGTGGTGTTATTCAAGTAATGGTTTAGCACTAACAGAGTTGTAAGGTTTTACTACAGAATGTCAGTTTTCTAAATTAAGCACATGCCCAGTCATAAAATTCTCTTAAAATAATTCTACTACATTTGAAAAGATCTCTTCAGTACAATTGTGCTGTCTTCAGGTACAGTAGGAGATTGCTGAGGATATTGTTGATGATATCTAATCACCAGGAATAAATATAATTCCATTGGATTGAGACATGCTGGATTTGGACTGCTACTTTTAATGTGTGGTTACGCCAATTTAGAGTAAGTCTAGAAGGTACATGTAGAGAGAAGAAGCAGAGAAAATTCACGTTATCCTGAACATGAAGCCTGTTTCATTACTGAGATGAATATTTAGGCAACTGGTTTTGTAACATACAAAAATTATAATAATAACTTAGTCATAATAATAATTCTAATTATAATCGTAACAACAGTTTGTTATCCTTAAATATTAAGTAGGTAAGTCCTTCTCAGATGATTATTTTATTCAGGTACGTTATTAGAAATTTTACAAAATAGAGTCACAGAGTCATCAAAGAGGGATCAGTCAGGGTGTGACCAAAACAGACAGGGTCAAAATTTAGGCAAGGTGAAGTTGCACAATACTTTACAGGAATACCTGAGCTCTTTTGCAGGACTGTGCTGCTCTGCACATCTTTTCCAGGCAGGAAACTGTTATCTGTTTGTCACAGATCTCCCAGAGTGTAACACTGCAAACACTTACAGCAAACTATGAAATATATCAATGATAAGGTAATCATGTTATTTAGAGGGCAATTTTTGTGTTTGAGGGTTTCCTTAGCAAATGCAATAAGTGTCACAGTGTGAAAGATCATAGAAATAACAATGGCAGTCAGAGGGAAACAAGATGCAAATGACACTGCTCTGATGTGGAAAGGACTAAGTTCACACAAATTAAAGCACTATCAGGAGATGAGGAGAAAATATGGCAACATACATGACATGAAAAGGAATTGAACTGATTTGTGAGTCCACAAATTATTTAGAAAAACACCATTTTGTCTTTTCTTTGGCAGAGTCCTGCTTTCTTGTAATTTTCTGTCATTTTCTGAGGTCAAAATGTACTTACTCAAATAATGGGGAAAAATAACACTACATCTGTGGCTACATCAGTAAACCAGGACTGCACACAGAAACAGAAATTTTATTTACTCATTGTCATGCAAACGATTTCCTACTTGTCCTTAATATTTCTCATGTTCAGGGAATATATTCTCAAAACATTAGCAGTAAATATATCCTGAATAGCATTTGTATTAGAGGTAAATTGAAGGTTCATAAATCAACTGTTAGATGAAATCTCCTAGAAGGTAGTTTAGGTAAGTGGCAGTAAGGGTGAATTTTAATAAGCTTGAATACATGCACAAACACCAGGAGATAGAAAGAGATCTTGTTTTCCTGCAACATTTGACTTCAGGAGGTAAAAAGCAGGCAGGGGGAGCAAGGTAAGGAAGGCCTTTCAGGGGAAACCTAATAGTTAAAGCACCAACAGGCTTCCAAATTCTTTGAGATGCTGGCAGTAAATGATGTATTGATTTTGCTGTTAAACTGCACAGATGTAACCAACACATTAGACATGGAAGATAAAAGCAACGACTAAAAGCACCTTATTTCATCTGTCACACCTGAGGCTCTGCCTTCTTCAGACCTTTAGTGTATTACCACAGAAAATCAATTAGGTAAAGAGCTAAACAAATGAAGGGAAAATTAAAAAAAAAAAAAAAAAGAAAAAAAAGAAAAAAGCCTCATTCACAAAGAGTCAGGAATGTCAGCAAGCCCTGGAGACTTCAGCAAAGTGTAACCCATCTCCAAATAAGCCACAAACAACTTTTCTGAACTTTAGTTTTAGTAAGTGATTAAGTACTGCTTGGATACCCTGATAAGCATCTATTAGGGAAGGTCTATCAAGTGATCAGTAATCACAAGCACAAGATTTGTTTTCACTGAAAAGAAAATGGGGAAATTTACATCCAGAAATAAAGTTTTCCTGAGCGGTAGATATAGTACAAGGCATTGATAACAAGTGTTTCATTAGGACCAGGGACAAATTACTGAAGCTAGCTGCTGTGACACACAACATATTGTTACTGTTTTCAGAAAGCCAAGTGAACCATCTCTGACCCCAAAATACAGTAAGATTTTTCTGCTGCCACATATAGTTTGCACCCAGAGAGCAGAGAAGATCACTGATATTTCACTGATTGGTTCATAGTGAATAAAATACCACAGTGATACAATGGTGATAACAAATTGAGATTTGTCAGTGGAGAGGGGATCAGAAGACCTGGATTTGCTGGTGGAAACACATGCTCAATTTCCCATCTACAACACAGGGAATTTCACCCCTTAGTTCTGTCCTCTGTCCACTGAGGTGGCAAACACACTGAGAAGAATTTTTAAAGACAAGATTTAGTCAGTGCCAGTAACTGATTAGACATTTATGATTTCAAGTGGAGGTCAACAAGACTTAAATAAATGATTATTGAAAGGATGCAACTAAACTTCAAACTAAACAAACCTCAAATTTATAATTTCATACAGGTTCCAGTATGTTTTTTTCCTCCTTTAGAATATTTTTCCCTGTGTGCGGGTGCAAATCTCAAACTCTGCATAGAAGTATATATCTTTTTTGGCTGTAACATCTGAAAAAAACCCACACCTTTTACTTTAAAACTAAGTTTTATTTTCAACCACTGAAAAATAATGCTTTTTTAAAAGATTTCTCAAAAAAGGAATTAAAATAAAACTGAATGCCAAAAGTGCCAAACTGTGAAGCTTCACACATTTCATCAGTGCCACCTAGTGGAGACACCTCCCCATCCCCCAGAGGAAACTCCTTTGCCTAATTTTGCTCATCTGGGGAAGGGTT
The DNA here is from genome assembly GCF_971803275.1 of Cyanistes caeruleus. Lineage (NCBI taxonomy): Eukaryota > Metazoa > Chordata > Aves > Passeriformes > Paridae > Cyanistes > Cyanistes caeruleus. The sequence continues at coordinate 38,739,496 of NC_141702.1, forward strand.
CAGCCTCTGCAGGTTTACAAAGCGGCTTTCTACGGTCCGGGTTATTTCTGCAGACAGCTACTAGCTGCTGGAGAAGAGGAAAACAGGAAAGAAGAGGAAAACAGCACCCTGGGTCTTGGTGCTTTCCCTGGAGTCTGAAGGAATCAATTATTTCAAAGGGACAGGAGAGATTTTTCATGTTTCACCAGTCCAAAACACGTAAATTCAAGATGAAATGATAAGCAAAGCAGTACAGAACCCTAAGAAGATTTGAAAACATCTTCCCAAGGAATAATTAAAATACCTATAATTTTCTACCATACTGTCAATTTTATTTTATTTTTTTCGGGAGGTGGGGGATTGTTTGTTTTTTTGGGGGTTTTCTGGGAGAAAGAAAAATTAAATCCTTCTTCTTAAGGAGTACAACAGGCAAGGGGGCACTAATCTTGAAAATAAGTGCCAAGTACAACTTTTGCACCTAGATTTACTGCTCTTTTTTTGATATCTGCTGTTACTACTTTTCTTTTTTTAAATGTATTTCACATCCAGTCAGTTTTCTCCACCCCCAAGATGCAGATTGAGTACACAACTATACCAACAGCACTGTGGCATTAAACAGGCACTTACATCTCAGTTTTAACCCTCCAGCACAGAAAGTTTCCAGCACTGTTGGAATTGCATGACATGTGGGCACTGCAATTATGTAGCTGCACATGTAGTTATACACACATTCCCCGACACCAGATTGAAAATTATACTGCACCCTCCTGAACAGTCACCTCAGGAACAAAGCAGCTGAAGAGCCATTGAGGGAAAATACCATGGCGTGGCATAAGAGTAGCAGACAGCACTTAGAAGCTGAAGTACAGTTGCTTTGTGCTGCAGAGCACAGTCTGAAAGAGCAGCGTAAAAAGAGAAGAGTGAATCGTGAGCTTGTGTGTCAGAAATGATGCTCTAATGGGTGTCAGCTGTTAGCAGATTCCTGTCATTTAAACAGCTGGAGTAAGTTCCCCACCACTCTCTTCTCTAGGCAGAATTACCAAATCATTTTTTCTAGGGAAAATCCTGCAATTCTTTGACTAGAAGTAGTTATTTTATCTCCATGGTCTGAACATACACATGTAAACACATGTACAAAAACATATATGCACATTAGGCTGCGGTGGGCTTCTAGCTACACTGAAGGCCACAGCATTTTCTTACTGATTTCAACAGAGACGAAATCCCACCCCAGGTACTTGAAAGGATTTTCTTGCTGACTGTATTTCCTGGGCCAGAAATTGCCCACAAACACAATCAAATAAGAGAGGATGGAAATGTCTAGGCAAGCGAATGAATAAAGCAATGAAGCCAAGTAGTTCAGGCATGATTAGACAGAGGAAGGGTGTCTCCTTCTGCACTGTTGAATTGGCCATTAGTGTCAGAATGGCTTTTAAATTTAGAGTAATTCTTCCCGTCTCTGCACTACTTGAGGTGTTCACCCAATGTTTGCCTGTGTTATTAAAGGATTGAACCCTGTCAAAGGGCAAAAGCAAATTACCTGCAGAGAGTCTGGGGCCAGATGAGATATACCTTCACTGTGCTCTTTGCTTTAGTAACCAGAGGTAAAAGACTACAAGGCAGCTTTTATGTAGATGTCACATCATTCACTGACTGGAACACCCAGCTGTGATAATAGCAGAGGAAGAGGGGGTGGGCAACCATTGCTAATTCCTCCCTTATCCAACCTTGCTATTTGAATTATTAGCTAAATTGCCATCTTCAGAACTTAATTTTTTCTAGCTTGCAGGTTCAAGAAGTTTATTTCACATGTTTAATTGTATATGTTATTACCTATTGTTATTAGTGAGTGTCTATTTTGCCTAAGAAAATGTTTCTTGTATTTTAAGTATTTTGCAATGATTGATTGTCACTATTACATACCCACAGAGTAAATAACAATGAAAACAATATTTAAGTTTTATTATCTGTTTAAAAGAAAGAGATAATTCATGGTATTTCTGGGGGAAAAAAAAATGACACAAAGCCAAAAACCTTGCATGTTAATGATTACAGCATCTAGAGAAAGAAATAATCAATTAACTCAAATACACATGAGAAGATGTAAATAAATTACTGGATATGGCCAAGACATACAGTTTTTTGTTTATGTTAATATCTTTGTTAATTCCTCCCACTTAATTTGACTACAAAAATGTTTTAAAAGAAAATTCTGTAATGTTTTATAAAGAAATTTTTTCTTTCATGAATGAATGCATTGATTAAGCCACATTAATTTTACTATTGAAAATACAAATGTATGTAAAAGAATGCAATCTACAAAGTGTTGTAAAAAATAACAAAACAAAATTTATATCTGTTATTTTTTCAGACCTGTTTTTCTACTACAAAAACACCCTAAAAACATCCATTCCTCCTAGTTCTACATGCCATTAAGTAGGGAGTTAGTGAGTGCAGGAGAAAGGTATAGATGCTTTGTGATTCTCCATAGGCACTGTCTGCACATTCCAGCAGCATATACAATTTGCTCAAACTGGAGCTACATTGCCTCTAGCAATGTGCGTGCATAGCATAATATCACAGAACTGCTTCAATTGGTTACAACTGATTTTCATGTTTGTAGCTCGTTAAAACAGTCAGCTATTAAAAACAAAACAAAACAAGCTATTATTCCTTCCTTTCCTCTTTGTTGGCTTGTTTCTTGTTTTTTGTTGTTTTTTTTTTTTGAAATCCATTCTGAAAATATCCCCATATCCCCATGCATAATCTCCTAATGCCTTTCCTCAACTCCACAATATCTATGAATTTTCCAGGCTCTTCTTCAGCATTTATTTCTTGCAGATTCATTTACAGTTTTCCATTCAGCCACCTCTGATCCTGCATTCATTAGCTGGGAATTTAAGCTGTCCATAGACTTATTTTCAAATATGCAGATCAGTTTTCTCATGGGTTGTACGGTATCCAGCTTTTTATCTTCCAATCTCTCTTTGTACTGTGTTGCATCAGGAATATTCCAGATTATTGTAAGGAACATTAGAACCTGTTGACCTTCACATGCTCTCACTAGTGTTAATTTTACATTTCCATTACAGGCATGGTATTACCTGAAGAAAAGGTTTTACTTAGTAACATGATGATGCTTGAAGCACTCAGTCCTCACTGGAGAAGAACAAATTTAGTTGTCCCAATATGAAGTTATTTCAGGAGCCATCTCTGAACCATACATGATGCTAGCACTTCTAAATTAATACATGCTATTTTTTTGCATTTCAACCAGTGAATTTACTTTTCACTTTTCTTCCTTTGTTCTGAAGCTGATACTATTTCCTTGTGTAGTTCATGCCTATTCATTCATGGCAATCTTGGGAGGCCTCAAGGTTCTTTCAGAGTTGAACACGGAGGAAAAATTTAGCCTGAGCTCTTGTTGCATTCCCAGGAAATCTCTGATAGTAAATTGAGCCTCAGGTCTAAGGGTGTAATATTACTTTTGCAGAAATCTCTGATGACCAAGGTATTCAGTCTGATTTTGCTGCTTAATCATGATGAACAATCATTCTCTCAGCTGAGAAGTGTATCTTCCAATAGGTTGAAATTTTATGTTATTGAACATTATGTTGGACTCCTGCATTTGCCCTAGTTAAACTTGAAAGTAGATTAGCGCCTCTTACAATTGGCTTTATAGCTTTATGCACAGATGGGTTAGAAATCAGATAGAAGTAAGAATGACCACTTAACTTAGCATTCCCAGGTCATCTGTCACTGTCCTAGACTGAAGATTAGGTCAGGTTTTCACTACAGAGATGTTTCAGTAGTCCAAACATTTATGATTAAGGTAACTTTAAAATAGAAAGTATCACAATAAAAACAGTACCTAATAGTTCTCATAGAAATACATGGAAATACAGAGGCTGAAGACTGTAGTATCTCTAAAACATACTTTAAAACACCGATCGGAATCCTCAGCTGAGGTCATGCTTTATATTAGATCTGATGGTTCATTATAGTCTATTAATTTCTGTCATATAAAGTTAAATTGCTTTACCTAAAAAAAAATGCCTTCAGTGATGAAGACAATGAAATATAAGAATATCTATCATAAATCATGACGAAAGAAAAAATTCAAATATACAATAACTAGTTCAGACTGACTGAATATTACAATAAGATATAGAAAATAAGTGGATATTTGATCAAATCTTTGAAAACAGAAGCTCATTTTATGGTATTATTGAATTTTAAATTATCATTGGTTATTTCTTTTAACTTGAATGCATTTCAACTATATGCCTTAAAGGAAAACTATTTATATTTCATCTGTGATACCTCAGACAAGAAGTCTGGGATATCAACACAATTGTCACTATAAAAATAGTACCATAGAGTCACCAAGAGCAGTGACCATCACAGAAACATATTATGATAAAATTGAATTTCATTCACTTGTTACCTTTATCCTTGGTTACTCCAGAAAAATAGGTGTGACCATGAAGTCTTTTCAAACCACTAATAACAATCAATCAAACCTGACTCTTACCCAGGCTCTCCTATCATATACGATCACATGACACAGGTTTATAGATGTTGCTGAAACCTTAGGTCATAGATTTTCTGAAGGGTCTGGTCTTTTTATACAGGACCTATAATCTACTTGCTAAAATGCAGTTTTCATCTCAGTTTGGGGTTCATAGGTTCCTTATGCTGGTTGTGGAGATAATTTCATTTAGCAGTCAGTTTAAATCTACTTCACTTCTGTAGTTATTCAGACTGCTAGTACAGTGGTGTGATCCCCTCACCTTTTAGAACATGTATTTTCATGTTTCAGTTCCTGACCCAATGCTAGCTACAGTTCTGCAAATTGTTCTCATAAAACTTCCTGATAATGTATTTTTGACTGCTCAGAATTTTTCTCTCATTTTTCATGACTAAATTGCTTTTGGTGCTTTTTAAATATACATTTATAAATATATGTGTGCTGTGTGTGAGTTTGCAAAAATAATTTCTATTTTGAACTATGCAGACTTTGCAGTTTTCTTCAGTAAAAATATCACTTATGTAAAGCATCTGAGCAATGTTGGCTCATAAAGGAAGAAAGCAAGCATGCGAGGCTAGAGCACTCGTTTCCCCTGTTCATTTATACATTTAACATACACTCATAGTCAGAGCTCAGATATGGAGATGACTGAACTTAGTGATATTTGCTTCCTCTTACCACCTCACAACTGCAAGGAGAAACCTTTAAACTGCTCACCTCAACCATTGAGGGAGAGCTGAATCTTTAAACTGGGATTTGAGAGAAAAATAAGAGGGCAAGGGAAGAAGATGGATGATGACCGGGTTTAGTTGTTTTATAACAAACCCTGCAAAACAAAAGTAAGCATAACTGCTGTTCTGTAAATCACATGGCAAGAGAAATTCTTTGATTATTTGATGCAAACCCAAGGAACTCTGCTTCCTTTCTCAAAACACTATCATTTACACTTCCTTTTATTTTTTGCAGTGTGTCAACTAAATTCTGGGCCTTGCACGATCATAAAATTAAGTTCAGATCATTTTAAGCCTGACTTCCATGTGACTTTTATGACATAAAATCCAAAACAGCTTTTCACAATTTGCCAGCCATTATGCTTTTCAAAGTTGCTTACTTTTAGTTGTCATCATTTGCCTAATGCTGTAACTGGAAGATCTTTAAAGCAAAAAAGAAAAACAAAACAAAATCTTTTTATTCTGTGTTATGGCTCAGATTCCTACACACCACTAAAACAAAAATAGTAAGTAATTACTTCAAAATGCAGAAACAAAAGGCTGTTGCTTTTCTTCAGCTTCCTAGCAATTGTTTCTGTGATACCTTTCTACATTAAATTAAAGAATGATCTTGTGTCCAGTATGCACAACCATCATAAAAGCCCTTGCACATTCTTAATTCAGCTCTCTTCAGGAAAGCCAAATGCAGGTTGAAGAGATGGACAGAGAAGTACAGTCTAAAGTTCAATAAAGGCAAATTCAGGGTCCTGCACCTTGGGAGAAATGACTCCAGTTACCAGCAGAGGCTGGGGGCCAACCTGCAGGAAAGCAGCTCTGCAGAGAAGGACTGGGAGTCCTGGGGGACAACAAGGCTGTCCACGAGCCAGTGGAGTGTCCTGGTGGCAAAAAAGGCAAACAGTGTCCTGGGGTACATCAGAAAGAGCATTGCCAGCAGGTTGAGGGAGCTGATCCTGCCCCTTCACTCAGCCCTGGTGAGGCACATCTGGAGTGCTGTGTCCAGCCCTGGGCTCCTGGGTGCAAGAGAGATGTGGAGCTCACCAAGCAGGTCCAGTGGAGGGCTAAAGGATGATGAAGAGACTGAAACATCTCTCTCATAAAGAAAGGCTGAGGGAAGTGGGCCTGCTCAGCCTCAAAAAGGATGACTGAGAGGGGACCTCATCAGTGTCTGAAGATGTCTGAGGGACAGTGCCAAGAGAATGGATCCAGGCTCTTCTCAGTGATGCCAAGCAATGGGGAAAGAGGCAATAGGAAGAAGATGGTGCACAGGAAGTTCCACCTGAATAGGAAAAAGAACTTCTGTACTATGCAGGTGACTGAGCACTGGAACAGGTTTCCTAGAGAGGCTGTGGAGCCTTTCTCACTGGAAATATTCAAGAACCATCTGGACACAATCCTGTGCCATGTGCACAGTCTGGCTCCTACTTGAACAGGGAGCTTGGACCAGAAGACTCACCATGGTCCTTTCCAACATTAGCCATTCTGTGTTTCTCTTATTGAGCTCTTTATAAAATGCTTTTTTCTATCAATTGGGATAAATCTGTAGTTCTTTCTTTCTCTGTCCCATTTTCCCAGTTTAGACAACAGAGCTCCATGCTGCACCTCAGTATCAGTGTCATCAGTGGATGTGAATTCAACTTCTCACCCTTAGTCTTTGATTTATACCTCTGAAAAATACACAAAGCTTTCTTGGCATTTAATTTGAACAACTGCTGGTCTTGAAACAATTGTTCAAAAGTTGACTTCTGTGGGCAGACCTATATATGTTGTGGTAATATTAAACTTAGCTGTTTGAAAGCATTCTGAATGTAGGTCCATTTTGCAAACAAAACCCATTTGAATTTCCTATGACTGCTTATATTTTGTTGTTTTTTGTATTTTTAAACTGCAAATATTTTATATTCTAGACAGTCACATCAATGCCTCAGAAGTCCAGTGACTCCATGATGATCCTTTTGCTTGGGGGCAACCTACTGTTTTTTGGTGATGAACTTCAGGCAATAGTCATAATCCAGTTAATACATACTTTTTTTTAAACCCCCAGGAACTTTTTTAAATCTGAATTTTTCATTCTAGTGACCAAAATTCTTCATAATGTTTTTACAATTGTACGCTTACCTGCTTACATCAATAAATCATTTCAATTGATGCAAGAAAAAAAATGTAAGATTATTATACATGCACTTTTTGTCACAGAAATTTTTAAAGGAAAGTTCTGCAAGAATGTACTGTGAGTTAAGACAGCATAAGCAGTCTTTTAAGATATGTATTGAGAAACCTAGGTAGGTTTCTCAAAAACCTACAAAAGTAGGTTTGATCTTGGGTAGAGATTGCCAAAGCCAACAAAAGGAGTATTCCTGAAGAAAGCGTATGCCCCTAAAAGCCCTGTGCTCTAAGTAATCCAGGCCCTGGGCAAGATGGAAGCAGAGAAATCCTAACAGTGATGTGAGGGACTCTTCTGTTTTGTACTGTTAAGTCAATAGAGTTCAGCCTATTTTTTGGGTCCCAGGTAATAATGTTAGTCTTGGAAATTAATTTGTAAAGCTAATAAGATATTCCCATGAATGGTAGTACTAATTTTTCAAATCTGTCTTCTCAATTCATTCTTCCTGTAAGAAGAAATGGAAATTAATGCAGTTGTTTACATGTACTAAAAATAATATGCCAGTGGATCAGTCATTAAAAAAACCCCTCTTTTGAAAAATACTGTATAAGTGGAACTAAAAAAGTAGTTTTTTACACAAAGGAATAGGAAAATAAAAATGTTTCTGTCCTTCTGCATATACACAGACCAAAAAGTATATACTTTTCTCAGTAGGAATAGAAAAAGTATTGTTCTTACTTTAATGTAAATCCCAAATTAAGAGTACTCTCCATTGCTGGTGAAGTCAGTCATTTAGCAATGTGTGGCCTCTGAAATCAGAACAATGTTTTCAAGAGTTTAAGGAGACTAAGTGGTACTACTACTTCACTATTAATCAGAAATCTATTTTAAAGTGCACATCATTGTACAAGAATTCAAACAATTGCTTCATTTTCAGCTTCAAGTTACACAAATCATCAGTGCAAATTTCCTTACAAGCACAGAAATTCACTACATACCTGACTGACGTGTTCACGCAACAACAAGCTCCATGTCTCTTGTGTGTGTGTGCTGATTAACTACACTTATCTCTGCAAGTCAGAATATGACTGCTCTGTGTTATCTCTTTGCAGGTGGAGGGATTAATTTTCATATGTTTTACAAGCCATGCAAAGCTACATTTCTTTGATTTTATACATTGGGTAAGCCACACTTGATATGCAAAGATGGGTTTATATAGAACTGTTTTCAGGAAGAAATATTTGGAGCAGAAATGCAATAGAACCAAATTTAAATGGAAAAATAGATTAATAGGTAGATATCAATCTAAAAAATATTATAAAAATTGATAGATAGGATTTTGTTTTCTTGGTTTACCTGCTTCATTTGGATCTCCTTTTTTAAACCAGTTCAAAGTTATGCTATATTTGCATACTATGCAGACAGATTTAAGAACAAGTTCATCCACAGACTAACCAGAAATGTTATGTTCATTGAAAGAAAAAAAAAAAAAAAAAAGAGGAAAATAGTGCTGGATACTCCTAATAGAAGCACCAGACAGGCATTATGTAAAGTACTTTATCCCAAAACATGTCCATAAACTTGTTCTGTATACACATTATATGTTTTCTGTGTCTCCCTCTCTGGCTTGATTTCCCCTCATTAGAGATCTGGCAAGGATGGAAAGGATACTGAAATTCAGAACAAATGACAGCATCACCATTATATAAGAATTATGTTTTATGCATCTGTCCATATAATGATGAACAGCCATAATTTTTGACTTACAGCCTAGGAATTTAAAGATATATTACACTGATATTTTTGCTTTTATTTTTTGTTCCATAAAATTAATTGTGCATATGAGTTTGAGTAATATATTTGGAGAAATACAAATGTTTCTCACAACACTAGGAATAATTGTTCAGTTCTCCCAGAATAATTCAGATTATGTCAGTTTATGTTAAAAAAATATTAATTTGCCAATTAATCAAAAAAATGTGTTTGTCTTTAAGAGAAGTAATAATGGTAGGCACTCCCAAATGGAAATGAGATCTTGATTAATTAATTAAGGTATATTTTCTGAAATTAAAATCTCAGTACAACCATACTCAGTATGTGTCTTTGCATTTCCATGGATAATTAAATCCCTTAGACTTTTTATTTTTTTAAAATTTTACATTTGTGCTACTTGTTCATGTAATCAAAGCTTAAGGTAAATAATCTCACCATATTTATCCTTTTAATTTCTTCATATTTCCAGAAGACATCATCTTTCATAACTTCCTTTTAGTCTGATGAGAGACTTGGTTCAGGTTAACCTTTTCATATTTGTCTAGCTTCATGTTATCTGCCTGCCCTTTCCTCTGTCCTTTATCCTCTTGTCCTACCTTTAGAATAATGAAATGAGTGGGACTGCCCCACACCACATTCCAGAAGAGAGTCCTAAGACCTTAAGCATTAATGCCCATTTTATGAGTCAGTCAGCAGTTATAACCTAAATTTTGTTTTAGATGGTAATTCATGTACTTTATGATTGCAAAATTCAGATTTACTCCTTTTAATTAGTTTAATAATATTTATTTCAGATTAAATGACCCTAATAATTCTTTATTCTCTTTATTATCTAGCCTGTAAATAGAATAAAGACAAGAAAATATATGTTTCCAATGTGTCTTCAATTTATAGGTATATGTGTAAATTCAAATAGATTTATAAATTTATATCTAAATATAGACTTAGATCTATGTCTATATTAATAGATTTTATAACAGGATAAATCAGAACAGACTGAGACAAGAAAACTGAGGGAGAGCATCACCCCCAGAAAGCGACAAATGTCAAAACTTTTAGTAAACAGAAGCAAAGGGCTCCTGCTCATGGAGGAAGGCAAGGGACACAGAGAATTGAATTTCAATTTGTGGTGGGACCCTGGTGCACAGGTTATTAGTAAAAGAAAATGCTAGGAGAAGAGGAAGGGATATTCAGCAGCAATTCAGAAGGGAAGGAAGCCCTTCAGAAAGGAGGATGGTTCAATCACTTACCAGAGCCAGAGTTAAAGGAGATCATGGTCGCTAGGGGCTAAGGCTTCAATGGGAAACAAGAGGAAAAAAGGATGATTGGGAGATGATTAGAAAAGAGGTAAAGCATCTTGGATGGAAAAAGATGTTGGAATGAATATGGCTGAGTGCAGTGCAGAGGGACAGCCTTAAGAAGCTGAGGTTTTATGAATAAGATCTTTAATACCAGCCTTCCCAACAAAATGTACTGTCTTGCTGAAATTAGGAGAACTCACAGACCCATGTGAATTACCTTTTGCCGTGTTCACTGAATGTGTTTAAAGGTATCAGCAGTAATGAATAATCAGGAATAAAAATGGGATATAAATATTACACTTCTTCTTGGGTGCTGTATCATCACATATTTCCAGACTAAAGCTCTGTATACATTGTTGCATCTTTTAGTTGTTCTAAAAAGCTATTAAGAATAATTTAATGGGGATAGAATAATGAAAGAAGCAAAAAACTTTCATTGTTCTCTCAAGTTTCTTATTTTGAATCACTAACGGAAAATAGAGATAAATATTCAACAGAAGGTGTTAAAGGCCTTCTTTGAATTTGGTGGAACAGGTTTATGCTGACACTAATGAACTGTATTCTTTTTTGTTTAATTTTATTTCTACAGTCTTTCTTTATCCCCTCAAAATCAACCCAATCTTCCTCCATCTTTAAAACCTTCATTAAGCAATGAAAGAATATCTCCTCCTTTTTCTGCCTGATGATTTGAAGGAATGTCATAAAAAGCATTCCAGAGCATCAGAATGACTGAGGTTATCTGATAGGTTTAAAATACCTACTGTGTTCCTCTACCCCTCCTGTGTAGAGTAAATATAAATGAGAAACATAATCACATATTACATACATTTTTTTTTCCTTTCACTTTTACTTGCATGACTGTGATACTGTATGTTTAAAAGCCAATGTTGTTTCAGCCATACTTTGAAAATTCTATTAGCTCTTAAGTAATCAGTAAATTACTCTATTTAAATAAATGTATTAGAAATATATGTGCATATGTGTTTTGAAATTTTGTACACATACATTTATTCTCTGGTAGCTAGTCAAAAATTCAGTTTAGGAAGAAAAAGAAATCTTATATCTTACCTACAGTTCTAATTCCCAGTGATAACTTTAACACAAATCAGGATGGCTTCTGGAGAAAAAGATATTTCATTAAGCCAATAGATGTCAAGTTTGGTTTATGTTGGTTTTTTAAAAACTGGAAGTTATTTTTACTGAATGAGGGAGGTGTGGAACTTTGAAACTTAAGCTGGAAATTAATTTAAAGGAAATATACCAAATGACCCCCCTAGTGACACTCACCATGGATATCAACTGAAGAAGTGAGGATGCTGAAGAGCAGCAAGTAACGCGGCCCTGTTTTGATAAAAGGGCTGGATCATTCTGCCTCCAGAGAATTCTTTCAACCTAAATTATTCAATAATTTGGTGATTTTAAAAATTGAAGAAAAAAAAAAAAAAGAGAGAGGACAAGTAGGCTTTAGGTCAGTCTCATATCTCAGACATTAAGATATTAGAAATCTCATATTAGTAGTCTGAACTACTCATCTACAGATAACCAGTGCAGGAACTTTCACTGATTGTGGAATAGTTTAGATGATTAATCTGGAAAACAAAATCATGATTTACAGCTAAAGTAAAAGCAGTTGAATCCTACTTCCCCTAAAAGCATTTTTGTCAGTCCTTTCACCAGTTTGGGTGTATTACTGAACTTTTACTACTAACAGAGTCTTAATCCCAGAGCTTTCTCAAACTGGGTCAGCACAAAACTACTCTCTTTTTTGATTGATTCATGTTTATACCATTTTTATTACAAACCATCTATCTGGTTTCACAACTCAAATTCAAAAATATCATTACCAGTTCTACTATCAGCTGATCCTCCTACTGATGCTGAGGTATAAATTCTCTTCTCTTCCAGCCAGAGGATTGATTCTATCACTGACAGTGCAAAAAAACAACCACATACAAATGATCAGTTTAGGTATTTTATCTGTCCAGATCATATTTATGCCCATACTACAACTGAATAATAATATCTGAAAATCAAAGCAATGGGACTAAAATACATCCTTCTCTTGTAAGGTTCTTTTTGTGTTGCTTTGTTTTGTTTTTTTATTTTCCTCCAAAACCAATCTTTTTTTCTTTCTGTAAACTCAAACATTACAAGCATGGCAACTTTTTTCCCACATATTAAATATATTCTAAAATTCTGAAAATGTATTTTGGTTTTAGCAATAAGAATCTAAGCTCTTGGTTTTCAGGGTTAAAGTTTTAGCAAACATTTAAAAGAAAACATATTGTCCAATAAAAAAATAATTTTGTGCACACCATCATGAAGGAAATTAAGATTTTGATCAATTCCAGTGAGATGAAAGAGAGGAATAAACATGGTAGAGGCAATTTCTCGACTCTGATCATTTTTGAAAGTGGGGGTGGGGAGGTGAGGTTGTTTTTTTTTGTGTATGAATACAGAACTGATGGAGACCAAGGGATACAGTTACAGTATTATCCATTCAACTATGTTTTGTGCATTATCTGAAAAATTTAATTATTTCAGATTGCTTTGTCCCATTAGTACTTCATTCATCTGACCACTGTGATAGGCTTTCTGCATTTTTACTGATAAGCATGAAGTGGTTCCTGGAATAAATCTAAGAGTTTTTGGCTGGTATTATTTAACACTATCTAGGATGGATTCCAATATTCACTGTGTTTTTCTGCTTTTCCCAGTATTCAAGTATTTCAGTATGTGCTTTTTTGACATGAACACCATGACTGTGATGCTATCGTTCATAAGCATTGTTTGATCCCTGCAAAATGGAGCAATATGACTTTCTATCTGTAAGCATGGAGAAAAGGATTGAATAAAGTGGTGATACTCATTTCCTGATTTCCAGATGACTAAGTTTTCCAGTGTCACTAATACTCATGCACTTACAATTTCACTCAAACAAATCCCAGCCTTTTCTCAAAGGACTTCTCCATTTCACCCAGTGTGCACTCCTGACAGCAGTGAATTGGTGATCAGTTTGCAGCAAGGCTTTTGCCTCATTCCAAGGAAAAAAGAAACATTTGCCAGAACACATACTTGTCTTCCTGACTTCCAAATCCATGGGAGATATAAATCTGTATAGTGAAGAGAATTATTTAATTTCTTTGATTTGCCTCACAATCTTCTGCCAAAATAATAGCCAAGGTTTTCTTACTCTGTGCAACTTTATGTGTATTGAAGCCATTACAGACAGGCATCCTAGTACTTCTTTGGGACAAGAGGTTAACTTTAACCTACTTTCCTGACGTAAGTATAAATTTTTATAACATGATCCATAAGTCAAAATCAGCATTGTTTCATAACGGGTGACCGTCACTATATATTTATAGTGTCTTTTTTAATGTGAATATATCTATTTATATACATATGGATATTACCTAAGATAGATTTTAATGTCTAGATTGTGGCACCTTGGAGACACTACAGCTAAAGGTTCATGTTTTTCCAGCATCACACTCTGAAAGCTCTCACAGATTTCTAAGACAGAAATGAAAAATTGACACAGAAACAGAAATTGAAACAAACTGTAAATATACCATCTTAATTTTTGGTGCTTTTTTTTTTTTTTTTTTGAGTTAAATAATACCTAGTTCTCACCTATAACTTAGTACAAAAATTCACATTACTATTCCAAAAGATTTGGGAAGTTTAGCTATTACAAGACTGATTGCACAGAATCTACCAGTGCTAGAAAATACAACTTTCTGCTCAGCTTTCTGGATGCCTCAGACACTTCTTATTGTTGAAATAACACAGCAAAAGTGGGGGTTTTCTACATTTTCTATATTTTTCTCCCATGGCAATATATATAAAAACATAATACTTGGAATTTCCTATATATGTCATTTAGGATATTGCTCAAAACTTCACAAAAAGTGTTTTGTTTTTTTTTTCCTTGATGTATATTGCCATTTTTGGAGAACATTTTAGTTATAAATATTTAGCACAGAAGGTCCCAAGAATTCACAGCCTAATAACACACCCATTCTTTGATAAGAATGGCTATTTTCTGGCAAAAAGGAAAAAGAGTATCTGAAGAATTTACTATATTGAGCCCATCACGTCAGCCAATTGCCAAGCACTTAATATGCCAATATTTTGAGAATACAAGTTAAGGTAACAGATTTTCAGCCTAACACTTACCATGACAGAATGTTTACAAGATTCTTCCTAACAGGTCATTAAGGGTGCTACAAAAACCTCTAGTGACAAAGCCAGTCAGTGCATCCAGAGAGGTTATAAACACTAGTGTTTTTCCAGGGTGACAAGGACCTGAAAAAGAGAAAGGCTATGAGATGAAAAAAATACAAAATACAGAGCCTGAAATGACAGTTATAAACATAGTGAATTATACTCTGAGAAAGGCCACAGTGTGTGCCAGCCAAGTGAATTGCTGGCTATCAAAGGCTTGGAGGGGGAGGAGAGAGGGAAAGGAAGAAAAAAGAGGTGTATAGTTATAAACTGCTTAATGGGAACTTTTCTCATACTTTGCTGACCTGGCAGAAATAGTTTGGGTTCTTAATGGCAGCTCTTTTCACAGCTCAACAGGCACCACGTTTCCCATCATATACGAGTTTTTCTAGTCTTCATTGTGCTGTCTGGAAGTGACAAGAAGAAAAAGAAGTTTGTTTTGACACATCTTTCCCCAAAAAGAGTCAATGAATATTTGATCCCAAATGGGTCATTTTTTGATAGTCAAGAGCTATGGAAAAATAAATATGTTTTATATTTGCCACTGGAAATATAAATTACTTAGAGGTAAAATGGATATAAGAAGGGAGCAATGAATAACTTGCACCATGTCTGTTATTTTGTGACAATACTGGGGAAACAAGGAAAATGAGTTGTAAAAGACTAGAGAAGTTTAAGAACAATAATGAAAGAAAAAGAAAGCTATCAATAATTGATCTGCTGCTAATCTTATGGTGACGAGAAAGTACATGCTTACATAGTATAAAAGTAATAATAAGAAATAAATTTTTTTATCAATTAATAAAACTTTTGATGAGAGTTCTTCCCTCAAATATTCACGTGTATTTTTTCTTCAAGTAACAATTTTAAGATGTCAACTTTATTTTTACAACTTTTATAAGATTTCCATGTTAAAATGAAACATAATCACAGAATGGGTCAGATTGGAAGGGACCACACTGAGTCATCTGGTCCAGTGTCCCTGTTAAAGCACAGTCACCCTGGAGCACAGGGCATGGGATTGTGTGCAGACAGTTCTCAAATATCTCCAGTGAGGGAGATTCCACAACCTTCCTGGGCAACCTGTTCCAGTGCTCAGTCACCTGCACTGTACAGAAGTTCTTCCTCATGTCCAGGTGGAACATCCTGTGAATCCCTTTTGACTCACTGCCTCTTGTCCTATGGCTTAGCACCGCCAAGAAGAGTCTGGCTCCATCCTCTTGGCACCCCCCCTTTGAAGACTTAGACATTGATGAGGTCCCCTCTCAGTCATCTCTTCTTGAGCATGAACAAGCCCAGCTTCCTCAGCCTTTCCTTGGAACAGAGATGCTCCAGGCCCTTAATCAAATTTGTAAACCTCTGATCTGCTGCAGGAGCTCCATGCTCTTCTTGTGCTGAGGAGCCCAGAACTGGACACAGCACTCCAGATGTGCCTCACCAGAGCTGAGAAGAGGGGCAGGATCACCTCCCTCGATCTTCTGGCAATGCTCAAATGAAGATCTTTTTGTCTTTAAATCAGCAGAAGTCTGAGTATCTCAGACACAAAATGCAACTAATTTTCTATTTAAAAATGATTATAAATTTATTAAACTTAGTAAGTTACAGACACAGCATATACTGTGGAATAATTCATTGTTTTCCTTCCAGAGAAAAGGACAAGGATGGACAAATACTTTACTAGTGTCTGATTCAAAAGTGAAGATGATTGGTTGCAAGTTTTTTAACTAAAAAACAGAACTTCTCATTAACAAAATCTTGAACAAAATGTTCGGTATGACATGGTCAGAAAAGCAATCTCATTGGTGGACTATGTTAAGTAACATGCAGTAGGAGGTTTGCTTGTTTGATTCAATCCAATCTACATTTTATACTCAGGGAAATAAAAGAAACAAACAAACAAACAAAAAGCAACAAGAGCCACCAAGCTCTTGGTCTCATTGAGTAGTATATAAGATTTTAAGACTTTATGAAAAAGCTACTTTAAGTATATGGCTGGAATAAATTTGTTTCTGATAGGGTACAGGGAGAATGAAGGTGTTAGCAGAGGTGTGAGGAAAGAGAAACTATGACTGTTAAAACTATCAGAGAGAGCTAAAATCTTATTTACACTCACAGCTGAATATTATATAAATAAGTAATCTGACAAACATAGGAACTGCTTAACTAAAAATGGTATAGATCCAAAATATTCAATAAAACTTAAGTCTGCAATCTGATAATTAACTGTCTAAACCATGTCAGAGTTTAAATATGGCAAGAAACTGACCAGAACAAATGCAGTAGTACCCAGTCCATAAAGATACACAAGAATACTAAAGCAAAAACCTGCTATGATTCTAAAAGCACTCTACACCAGGAAACATAGAACATCTGGCCTTCAGGGAGCATAAATCCAATTAACAGTAATGGAGCATGCAAATTCATGCCAGCTGAGAATCTGACCCCAGCTTTGGTCAACGAAGTAGAATTTTTTTTCCTCATTTCTATGATTATATTTATGTCTGCATTTTAAAGAGAAAATAACGGATATTTCTTCCATTAAAAAGTACTTTGTGGTTTGGCTGACTTCTCTGACAGTGACACATTGAGGTCATTAATCTAGAGTTGGTTTTGTGGGTTTTTTTTGCTTCCAGAGGTCGCCATGATAAGCAACAGTAGGTTTCCTGGTAAATGTCCTAATGGTGAGCAATACAAGTCCACTTATAATGGCTCAAAATAAATGAATGAGTTATCACTCAATACAGTCAGGAAATGCAGTACTATCCTACAAGTGGCAAGGCTGACTTGCCACAATATCTGTCTGCATTATAATGAATTACTGACACCACATAAAAATAATTGAATTATATACATTATTATAAAAAATATCAAAATATCAAAGCATCCACAGGCACAGCTGAAATAAGCAATTTATTACACCATCCTTCAAAGCGAACAGCAATTCAAAAATGAAATAATTAACCATTAAACTGTGAGTCATAGAGTGCTAAAGAGCATACATGCCTTTCTTAATTTTTGAGTATAGTCCCCATTAAAGTTTACAACAGAATACCCATTAACATAAACACTTGACAGTATTTCATGCATTGCTTATAAAAAATTTGGATCACATCTACCAACTCTGTGTAATGTGGAAAACAACTGATGTGGAAACTTTAAACCAAATTTCTATGACACTTTCAATAATGGTATATACAATTGTATAATAATTGTATGTCCTCTGTCTGAACAGTAATCTGAACACTGCATCTCCAAAGGTAACCACCATGCCTTCTCTGCCCCTGTTAACATCTAATTAACTGTTTGATGGATACAAAAGTTCTTTAAAACCACTGATAAACTTTCCAGCAGCTTCTCTGAGTCTGGATCAGTTAACACAAGTACAAAAACCATAATAACATCAGGAGCAGCAAGAGAAAAGAAAATTACGCTGCAAAGAACAATAAAATGAAAAAAATATATTTTCTGACAAATACTTATTGAAATTAGTTTTTGCTGAGTTCCCAGGTGTAATAGAAAAGCACAACTCTGCATACAAACCATTTAAAAAAACATGATATTATTAGAGTTTGCATAACTTTTGGGGGCTTTCTCCTTGTGTGAATAGCACTTCATCTGACCAGGGTCTCAGACTGCAGTTTATTTGAACTTATTTACTGTTGTTGGAATGTCTTGATAAGAAAATTGACTACTTTCAATTTCTTTTCACTTTGTGAAATGAGATCAGAACAAAGACAGAACTCTATAATTTTCCATGTGCTCTTTGAGGGTAAAAGAATAATTTTAATAGGCTTCAAGAATTGCTGGAAAATATATTACTGTATATTTATATTAATATGTATGTTATTGATATATTAATCTTACATACACACACATGTATATATATAAATATTTAAAATATTATAATAATTCACACAAGGCTATAGGGAGTCCATATCAGAAAATTAAAAGTAGATGTGCCTCATGCTCTGTAATGCCCAAAATAAGTGCAGTAGTTTGGAACTGCAATTTGCTGCAACTTTGTTTTTCATTCATTGATTGTAGACATCACTTCATATCAAATATAATGCCACCAATATGATATGATTTACAGTATCTCTTGGTCATGGCAGAAAATAAAATAATGTTGTAAATAAAGAGACAGTCATGAGTATTGGTATATGGTTTTAATTTACTGTTATTAAGCTATTTTTCATATTGCAAATACTGTCAGATGAATCATTTTATTTGGTTCTATAATTTATTTTCCCAAATCCTTTTCTTTAAAACAACTTTTCAAAAATTTTCCATGGGATTTAAAAAAATAAATTATTTTCAATAGCCCAAGTGGCAGAGAGTCTTACATTCTCATTAATGGTGGTCGAAAACTCTATGGGAAGAGAACTGCAACTGATCCATGAAATAATAATATATTTTTACAATTTTAAATATAATGAGAAAAAAATATGATCTATGAAAATTTGTAAGCTTTTGTACTGGTTCTTTGGTTCAAAAAGGTTCAAAGATTAACAGCAGTTGGTAAAAAGGTTCAAGGACTAATACCAGTTGGTCCATGGAATATGAAAACAACATAATTTTAATATATTATTTCACTCATCATTCTACCTGTTTCTTTTTCTTAAGTTAAAAATTCACATAAAGAATGAAATTAGGATCACAAAAGGTAACTAAATTAAATGGTCCAGTCTAATCTTCTGAATGTTTAATCTTTGATTTTTATCAGGTTACCCTCATTATGAATTTAGTTATGTAATCTAGTTGAATTGGGACACACTAGAGTCCCTGTGTGTACATAATAGCAAGACAGATGTCTCAGCATGTAGACAATTCTTTATTCTCACCGTAGCTTATATCATTGTGATTTTAAAGGAGCAGTCAGGAGGAAAACATGATACAAGTGTCATAGGATGAGAACATTATTTGGTAAAGTGCAGCAGCAAGTTGAGTAACTATTTCAAAAGGGTACTGTAAGTTTTCTGAGTATGTTATTTCTAGAGCTGTGTGCACCTGGTAATTTAGAGTGATGAAAAGTTCAATACATCTTTGTCCCAGCTGATATTTATCTATCTATCTAGTGTGTGACTAGATCCCACTGGAGTATATATAATAATTAGACCTCCACTCTCTTTGATTCGCTTGTAGGTTAAAGGGCACAGTCTGAAACTCTGTTCTGTTAAAAACATATTAAATATGATATTAGTGGTCTAAAGCTATATACTTCCCTAGAGACTCCCACTTTTAATAACCTCCAGTATAATAGATAAGGCAGAGGGCAGTAATCATTACAGAAATGGATTTTCTGGCAGAGTTAGACATCACCTCCAGGAATCAATAATCATTTTAAGCTAACGTGGTGATTAAATGACCTTCCTTTTCTTTTCCTTCATGTTGAGTTGGTTTTTATCTTGAT
Organism: Cyanistes caeruleus; assembly: GCF_971803275.1. Lineage (NCBI taxonomy): Eukaryota > Metazoa > Chordata > Aves > Passeriformes > Paridae > Cyanistes > Cyanistes caeruleus. Next base: position 38,759,552 of record NC_141702.1, read on the forward strand.
TTAGAGCCACACAGCCAGAACAAAGATAAACAGAGGACTGGCAGCATTACAGAATCACAGCAAGGCCTATCCCTTATGCAGGTAAAAGCATTTTAATGTAATGGATGCATTTGCTGCCCAATCTGTGACTTCTGAAGAATTACAGTAAAAATTCTAGATGCAGAATATATTAATGGATTATACCCCAGGACTGTTTTTGTTTTTAAAATATTTTCACCATTATCTTGGCTGCAGCAGGTGCTATGCTTTCATGTTTAATAATTTATTGTTTTGGAGCTTCCTTGAGGATATCTGTGCTGAACGGTGTTCATTAATCCTTTCTTCTTCCACATCCCCCTGCTCTCTGTGAAGGAGTATTAGATGACTACATTCCTTTCTTTCCTCCCAAAGGAGGGAGACTGAGAAGCAGCTAACTTCAGCATGCTCTGGTTTTGATGAGCTCCATCTAACTAGACAAGACTGTTGCAAAGCTGACTTAAAATTCTTGTGAGGTTTAGTTTCACTTCTTGAAATCCAAAGATCTTTGTTTTGATTTGCTTTTTTTGGCATCTTCTGAAACATACCCTGGTTTTCTGTGGGATGTTTTGTTTTGGTGGTTTCTTTAATTCCGGTCTTTGGGTTTTGTTTTTAATCTGTTTGTTCAGATACAGGGTTAGAAGGAGGTTTATGTCCAGATTAGGAAACTGGATGCTGAATGTTCACAAAATAATGCACAGACCAGAAAAGCCTGGAAGGACACTCACAGAAAACCTCACAAAAATGATTGCATTGTCTGTACTAGTTTGAACAACTGGTGAGGAGCACATGATAAAAGAATATAATACAGTGCATAATCTCTAAGGACACTTGTGCTTGTAGGGGACATTTCACTCTCCAATAAAACAACTCTTTCAGGCTAATTTTTAAGCACCTTTTAAATCTTCATTATAAGGTTTGGTAGGTTTTTTTCCAAAGGCTAGGAAAGCACCTCTGAAACTGAGTTTAGATTTCACCAAAGCAGCAAAGGTAAGAATCTAAACCTATTTAATCCACGTGGGTTTCATCTCTATCTTTTTTAGAATATAATTTTTGTGTATTTCAAACATCTTTTCTAGGATCCTACAGGTCTGAACCAACAGCAAAGAGCAGGGCATTGTGCCCTTGGCAGGGAGGAGTCGATCCCAGTGAGGCACCTGCAGCAAAAAGATCACGTCTGAGTGCCCTTGCTCTCCCTCATTCACTCATTCTCCAAACTCCCATTTATCCTTACAACCCTTGCAATGCCTTTCAGTCCCTGACTTCACTGCTTTTCTCCTCTTAATGTGTCAGGTGTCATGAGAGCTCCTTAAACTCCAGATAATGCTCTGAGGCAGAGGATTAAGACAAGATAGACATTTTTTTGTTGCCCAAAGGTAGGAATTGGCAGCTTATCTTTGCCAGTAGAAGCTTCCCGTGGGGCAGGCTGATTAAACCAGATTAGAAACTAACTGTTACAGTGTTGGAGGGCTTTGGATCTGATGGACAGTCGATGGCTGTGAAGGCAGCAGCATAATGATTTCTTTCTTCCTTTTTTCTTTCACAAAAAAAAAAGGTTGAAAGGACAAAGTGCAACTAGTTGTATTACATGCCAAGATTCATGAGCCAGAAATCCTAGGATTATATTTGCTGCAGATAATTTGAAATCCACTCCCTTCTTTATTTAATTTTAAATATTATTTTAAATTTTTTCCATATAAATACTGTATTCTAATAAAATGTTCATGAAAGTAATTGTTTAATTGCTATGAAAAAATTAAATAATAATTACATGGCTTCATGTTGCCTGATTTCTGACATCTCAGCTAACAAATGAAGTTAGTCCCATAATAAATAAAGAAAAAACAACTACCACATTGAGGTGGGAAGAATTCACCACTGACCATAGAGCTAGTCCAGCTTTAAATGTAAAGCAGACAATAAAGTTTTATGGAGGAAAAGTCAGGTGAGAAGAATCTTCACATGTAGATCTCCATGTACTCCATTCAGGACCTTCTGTCTGCAAACCTAATAGCTTCCTTTCAGATCCCATACTCAAAATCTTAACAGACCCCAACTGTTTTTACAGACCTTGAAGTCATTACAAGGTCAGTATATTTAAATGGACAGTTATGAGAGCCATACATCTAAAATAGATCTTAAAAGTACAATGTCCCGGTGAAAAGACTTCAAGAATTAAGGGTTCTTATGGTTTCAAAGAAACAACTACATCCAATAAATTATACAGATATCTTAAATCACTAACTACTCTTAGTATTCTTGTAAAGAGATAAAAAAGGAATGATGCAAGTATTTAATTTGATCCCATTCACAAACATCTTTTGTACAAAATTCTGAAAACAAACCAGTAATCATTACTCCATTAAGTGCATGGGTTACTGTAATGTCAAATGAATACTATTGTCCATTATTTAGATTTTACAGTTCCAGGACCCTTGTGTCACTATCTCATCCATGCAGGAATTCATGCAGCCTCTTACACTACATTAGACAAAGGAAATTATCTTTATTTAACAACATCCACTATTCCCTCAGCAAAGTTCAGAAAGATCACTTCTGATCACCATTATTATTCCCAGATTCCCAGCTCTGCCCACTGCTTCACAGCACAGCCTAGGATAAGCACTGCTTGTCTAGCTCAAGTGCACCACTTAACTGTGAGATTCTTTCTTGGAAAAAAAGAAAAAAAAAAGGAAGTGATTAATTTTGGAAAACAAGTATTTTATATTTGTTTATATATCTGAAATAGAGCATGAGTTCATGCTTGGTGGAAACACCATCGAATTAGTAAAATTATTGCAAGTGTTTTGATGCCAAGAAGTCACAAATTATGTAACAGATTATCAAATTTTTTCTTCATTATTTATTCCTTATTTGTCTCATTATTTTTCATTCCTGAAAGTATTAATTAGTATGTGCTTTCTATAATGAAATTATAGTGCAAAAAGTTAAAGGAATTAATTAAAAATGTGAAGATTATACTAAACCATTAGTTTTTAAATTGTTATACTAAAATAATCTATTGTTTCATTTCTGCTACTACTACAAGACTGGAATCTGACTGGCATCAACAAAATACCTTTACATGCCTGTGAAACCTAAAGGAGTCTATATTTATGGAGATGAGGTCAGATTTCTTAACCATTTTTTCCCCCACTAAGAAGCAGAATTTGTACTTCCAGCAGTAAGCATGCAAATCAAGTTGCCTTTATCACAAGTGTATAGGTGATGTGCATGTTCTGTGTTGCTTAAAATATTAACAATTAACAGTAAGGCAGTTCATAAACTTAAAATTTTAGCATGTTATATGAAAGGATAAAGTAGTCTGCAGAGCCATGAAAGTTTGCATTCACAGGCAAAAAATGGATATAGCCTCAGTCTACAAAGTACATAGCAAGACTTGGAGAAAGAGAGAACATATGATACCTAACTAAGTTTTTTGCACCCAACATTTGATACCTAACTAATGTTCTTAAGAAAAAATGTGGTCATTGCTAATAAAAAACCCAAGTGTGTTTATATCACTAATACTTTACATGTCTCAATATTATTAAAAGAAAAAAAAAAAAAAAGAATAATAAAAAAGAAACAAGACTACAAGGCTTACCTCAATTTGGTTGATACTCAAAATCTATCAAGTGTCCATATAGCTGTTATCACAGTATTTAATTACAAATTACAATAATTTATGTTGAATTAAACCAAAATGAGATTTAAATATTAAGTAACATAATATTCTTAAATTAAAATGATGAATAAAATTTCTAGATATGTATCCCTTATTAATAAAGAATAAAACAATTATTGTCTGATTGGAGAAAAGTCATGAATCTTATTTTAGTGTGAGTGGAATATTTATTATAAAGGTTATTTAATTTGTGGGTTTATTACAGTTTTCAGAATGCTTTTATTTTTTACTATAAAAACAACTATAGAGGATTTTCTTTCTCTTCTATCCTTTTCAAAAAGAAAACTGTTTTTTTCTTATTTTCTTTGTTTCTCAGACCAAGAATCCTCAATATTCAACACACATTACACAACAGCTATTTAGAGGACTAGTATGGTCATTAGGAATTTTGTAGAAGTTTAATGTGTGGATTTTATGGGAATACATGTAAACACAGTGGCATAAGTTGAAAGCAGCTTTATATAAGTATGCTGTGCATTAGTGGGTGCCTGATTTCAGCTGAGCTACAGTGGAGATCCTATCTTCAAGTGTATGCCATAAACGTAGCACCAAAAGGTGGGCAGAAATGTGTCTGGCACCAAGACAGCAGCTCTCTTAGGCACTTATCCAAAGCTCCTCAGCCCCCAAGGTAGGAGACAGACATTAGCAGCTGAAGCACTATTCCTGGTCATCGTGCTGTTCCAGGTTTCTGCATTTAGGTGAACACCTGGGGACCTAAAGTCAAAAGCATCATTTGGTAAGAACCACAAGGCTTTCTTGTCAGTTTTGTTCTTTATTCTGCTGCCATATGATGAATACAGACAATGAAAACACCTTTTCATGCCATTTCACAGTTTCTGATCCAATCTTATTGCAGTTCCAGAGGAAGGACCGTTCTGAAATGAAATTTAATTGCAGCAAAATGTTGACTTAGTCTCCCACAAAGTTTGAAGCTAGCTCTTAAGGAAAAAAAAAAAGTTATTTTAGAGCATGCATAGAACACCCACTTCCTTGCAAAACTGAATTAAACAAAATGATGTAAGCCTCTGAGGAAGCTCAACCTATAGTTGCTGATCACTTTTGCTTCTGTAATCTGTAGACAAAAAAAGTCTCTAAAACTCTCAAACTGCCTTAAAATTTAAAAGGGGCAATTTTTCTAATTCCAATGCTTAAAGATTTATTTTATTTGAATGTAGTCTAATCAGAATATCCAAACAGAAAATATTGTCAGCATAGTAAAAGTTAAGTTTTATTAATCCTAAACTCAGAACAGAATAATTTAGGTCAGATTAATTATTTTATGTCAGATCCAGTTGCAGTGTTTATGTCAACAGTATTTTTACTCCTTGACACTAATATAAATTAATTACAAATGTATCAGAATACAATAACACTTTTATGGTAGTTACAGGGAAGTATGAATACAAAGACATGAGAGGGGACCCTCTGAAGTATTGTTACATTATAGTCTTGGAGAAACTGCGTTCAAGACACTCTGATCACCCAACTTGATTTATCAACAAAATCCTTTACAGATTCGCTCAATCTCCTCTTATAGCTAGCACTTCAATTTCTGTCAGGCTTGTACCCAAATTCTGACACCATTTAGTTCCTCACAACCAAATTCATTAGAGTGTTAGGATCTGATGACATGCACAGAGTGCCAGATATGTAACTTCCACTCTTACTGTTTTCTTTCTAGAATGCTAGAATTTCTAGACCATCCTTCTTGTCTTCATACCTCTACTGCATCTGGTGCAAAAGCAACATAAACAGCCTCTTAGTAGCCTGCAAAGAATGGCAAATCCCTGATTCTCATCCATCCCATCCACATGACATTCTCCCACCACCAACCTGCCCTCATCAGCTGTTTGCTCTAATAGCGTTAGAAAGAAATGTGAAACAGAAGGTGGGCAGGGCAAACATTTGCAGGAAAATAATCCTGTCAGCTGTGTCTGTAAGATTCAATCGAGCTTTTTTTTCTGAAAGCAACAGAGGATTGAAAATTCGTTCAGTTCTCTGCTGTCAGCTGGAAATGGTGCCGTCAAAGCTTTTGCTATGGTGGTGACAATTTCTGAGTCGTTTGTGTTGACACAACCCTCACACTGTCCTTTGCTAGGTGAGTCTGGCTCTCAGCTCTGCTGAAAATTCCAAACCATTTACTTCTTTCTATGAATGACAAAAAGCTGCAGCCTGCTTAAAGTCAGGTGGGCTTAGAAAAGCCAGAAATTATTTTACTGTCAAGATATGAGTGAGGCATAAAATATATCTGTGCTCAATACTAAACCAGATAAACTGGAGTTAGGATGACCTATGAGAAATCTGTCTCTTCCTCAGCTGTGCTGTTTGTTGGGTTTGGGGCTTTTTCTTCTTAAAGATGAATATTCACCATAACTAATTTTTTTTTTACTCACAAACACAAACATACCAGTTCTGTTGAAATTTTTGAAGAGAAAGCTTTTTGCTAAGCCAGCTGGTTAGTGGGTGTGAGTCATGGACAGCATACAGAGAGAAATACTAGGGTTTTATGATGCTATTCTGTGGTAAAGTAAGTGAAAGAAGTTTAGGTTTTGGCTTTGTTTTTCCTCTTAGTGACAGGTGACTGTTTTACCCCCAAGCCACTATGGGTATTGCTCATGTTCAGCTTACTCGTTTTGTGTAAATAAACATTCAGTAGTAGGGAGAAATGGACAATTATCTTCATTATTGATGGTTTTACTGTCAGACAGTAGTCACTATTAAGGCCCTAATTTATAGGTATTAAAAATTCTACAAACAAAATGTGTTTTATCTCAGAATAAAATCATGAAGGGAAAAAAAAGAAATCCAAGAGGCTTGAAAGCTATCCCAGTCAGCCACATTTAAGAACATATGTTTCTGCAGCATGCTGATACTCAAAACTTCCAATTCCTTTAGTATGTGTACTGCATATGTACTTTGTAGTTTTTGGCTGCTAAAGAGTTTAGAGAATTCTAATTCTATTGCAGGAAAAAAAAAGAAAAGAGAAATAAACGGCCTTAATTAACACTTCTTGCACAAGATCTGCCAACCTGCTGTGCATAGGCAGTTAATAAAAAAAGGCAGGCAACTGAAAGAATAGTCCATGCTCATTTATCCATCTAAGCTGTGACAAACTAAGAGTAGCTGGCATTGGGCTTTAACAGAACAGCATCTTAATTGCTTATCAGGATAAGAAAGGTGAGTAGCTAACCACTACGAGTGAGAATTCAATCTGTTCCCTCAGGAATCTGGCTGTTTCCCTTGGTTTCATTTTTTATTTTTAACATCATTGATATATTTTTATAAGGTTAGCAGGTTTCAGTTAGCAAACTGTTGAATTCAATTTATTTTTGTTTTCATGAAAACCTTTATCCTTTGAGAATTCATTTCACAGGATTTCTCCTCTTCTTTTCCAGTAACTGGCAGCAGGGACACTTGGTTGAATGACCTTTTGTATTTAACTCGGTTGAGAGTATACTCATACACAAGAAAGAGGGTTTGTTTCATTTTTCCTCCTATGGTTCTACTAGGAAGTTAAAATTCACTAGCTGAATTAATCTTGGTTTTGAGATTTTAATTATGTTTGCTGTAGCAATCTGCCTTGTCACCTTGGCTGGGCTACATATTTTCAGAGTCCACAGCTTCTAACTCAGCCAAAATACCTTTTGAAATCAATCAGTTTTGCTTGAATGAGTAGCACTAAGAAAAGACACTTAAGATTTAAATGTAGCCAGCACATTCTAAATATTGGAGTTATGACACTTTGTTATAAACTGGTATATATCCTAAGCTTTTAAATAAATGTTTCAAGTGTAATCAGAGCAGTTTTATTACACCACCATCCCCATTATGCCAAATCACACCTTCATGTACCGGTGTTGTCATGTGCAATTTTTCATCTAGGTGTTAAAGCAACTAGATCTTTAGGAGATCAGGGAGATCCACCACTTTGGAAAATCTCTTCATAATAACACCACTTCTTAAGCTTATTTCTGATGGAAATAACCATGGAATGGTTACTTTTAAGAGGAGCTGCAGATGATCCTAACTCTGCTTTCTTTAAATGTTGAATATTTCCCCCTTCTTAAATATCAATACTTGGAAGAAGATTTTTAATATTATTATTTATTTATATTTATTTTATCAACTAATTTTATTTATTCATTTATTTTTCTTATCTGACAGGTGTTCATTCCAGGGCTAAGCATGTGTGGGGGTATGAGGGAGATTAAGGTGTCTAAACACTAGCATGTAATGTTGCTTGGAGTTTCAGCTATCAGTGACGTAAAATATTTTAGGTTGTCTAAAATCACACACTGTGACTGCTGTGTTCAGGAACGCAAATCTTTTACTTAGTGTCTTACACATGCATTCTTTTGGCTTCTTATTCATAAAGTGCATAGTTTAGTAACCTAGCTGGTCACTTGGTGAGAGTTTCTTGTAGTGTTTCCTGCTTTCATGCCAGCGTTCCCAGCACCTAACTTTTGTAGGGAGGTAGTTTAGCCATGTAGGTCCCAGGGAAGGCTTGTTTTTACTACCCCAATATTTTGTCCTGAATCTGCCAGCACCATTCTGAAACATAATCTCTCTATATATTGGATCCTTATAATGTGAGCTGGCTCAAAACATGATGTACTAGTGAATCTGTGTGAAGAGCCGGGCTTTGTGAGTCTATTACAAATGAACAGTTTAAAGCAGTCTGTTCTGCATCATTTAGCAGAACACTCATCAGCTTCCTAACACTTTTGCCCACCTAAGAGGGTTTTGCCTATCATCTCTAAAGCTGATCTTCAGATGGTATAATATATGAAGGAAAAGACTACGTGTGCTGATCGCCTGTCATCCTCTTTAGCGCTGTCAGTTTTTCCTAAGCCCACTTTTATGATGCAGCAGAAAAGGCCTGATTCTGGCCAAATAATTTAATATCCAATTCAATGTCATGAACTGGCTCATGCAGCCTTTTCTTAATTTCTGATATGGTTTTCATATCAGTGATGCTAATGGACAAATACCTGACAATTTTGTGTCTGCTCTTTTATACTATTCTCATGAGTTCCAAAATTTTTATAAAAGGTGATTCTAAAAAAAATGTTTCTGAGGATCAGGTTGTTGTTAAATTAATATTATGTCATGATGCTATAAAAATTTCAAGGCAAACTAAATACTTTATGTTTTATGAGATCTCAATTCAGAAAAATACATTTTATGATATGTCTTACAGCATCATGAAAGAGCTGCTGATAGAAAGATGCGTAAATTGGAAAGCATACACGTAAAAAATGAAACTAAGGCAATGTCTATGAAGGTAGGTAAAGTACTGAAGTGTATTTCAGTGCAGCTACAGTTTGATCCATATAAAAAACTAAAATAAGAAAGAAAAATCTTGAACACTGAGTTTGGAAAAAGCCAGCAGAAACTGAGAAAGGGCATAAATGTACTGGTTGCTGAACTAATTTTAGTTCCTGTTCTGAATGTTGGCATCTGGAAGGTATATGAATGCTCAGCTGAACTGTGCCTTTGTTTTTAGCAGCCCGTATATGTATCAAGTAGCTTAAATAGCAGGTATCTTTGGTGTAAACAAGATGAGAACAACAAGGAACACATTTTAATGTTTTAATTTCCCAATTTTTTAACATTATTTTTGGATTCTAATGAAGAGTTGAAACACTTGCATCTCTAGATCAAATTTTCCTGCTTTTGACTAAATTTCTTGATTTTTTTTTTTTAAGACTTCAGTTGAGGAGGCTGACAAATATGAGACTCTTGCTTTCTGCAGAAAAAAAAGGATGCATATGCAATGAGACACCCTGACAAAGTCTCAGAAGCCCATAAGTCAAAATGAATCAAGGAATATCAAGATTTATGTTTCCTGTTTTTCTCCAGGGGTCAATTTAAGGACAAAGTGACAGTTTACAAGGAAATATTTCTGTAAAAGACATTGCTTAATCTGGTGAGAAAAGATATCTTGTAGCTCTTGTTGCTCCCTGGTAAATTATAGACACCCAGGCGCAAGCTGGAACAGTCACAACAGTCCTGGTGGCTGCTGAATCCAATATTTTGCAGGGAAATTCTGTTCAAGCTACAATTTCTTGACTTGGACTGAACAATCTTTGAAATCAGAAGTCAAGTAGAACTTTCACGTCTTTTGCTTTTCATTTGTCTACATTTTGATCCTATGTTAAATGTCGACCACAGTTCAAAATCTGACATTATAAAACTAGCCTTAGCAGTTTCTGAGGAAGATAATGGAAGTGAGACATATGACTTATTCATAGTTACAAAACACTTGATTGCTTTAGTTTTTCAGTACTGGTGCTCTTCCGCTGTGTGTCTCATCCTTTGAATGATTTTTTGTCTTAGGAAACACGTAGAAACAGCAGCAGGGAAAATAATTCATCCCAAACCATGGATGACATCTGGCCTTTGCACTTTCCAGTTCTTTGTTTTTAAAGGTTGTGTTAGTAATTTTTTGCTATTTCTGTTTGCATTTTCCTGTTATAGAATCTCCAGTTGAATTGATTTGAAGTTGTGCAGTTCAGCTGGATTATCCTACATGTTTCTCTGTATCACAGTAATATATTCTGGGTCTTTGAGCTGGGGTTTTTCATGACTGATCTTCTACAGATTTCTTGAAATAATCTATTTTGGCAACAACTGCAAAGAGTGCTATTTTAATTCTTTTAGCCTGCCTTTTTGTTTTTTTCCTGACACATTGACTTGTTTTAGTTATTCCATTAATGTTTTCTGATCTGCCTCCCATTTAATTTTGAGCATTTCCTCCCTGTTTCTGATCTTGTCACCATTGCAAATAGTTTGAGTTTGATTTAACCCATACACACACCTCCCTACAATACATCCCAAGACTTTTGGTTGAAGATACATTTTTCTTTCTCTGTGTAGATGCTGGTGTTTCTCAAGGAAAGAGTAAAGCTGATGTAATCACCATCATTTCAGATACTTCCTGAGCAGTTTTAGGAATACCAGAGGTCAGGCACTGACCTTGACTAAATTCAGGGATTTCTGGGTTTTCCATTTCTTTGTGCAGGGCTGATTACATACTTCTCAGCAAGCCAGATCAGACAGTGACCATGCCAGGCACAGTCCTTAGCAAGTATCTATATTGCCCAACTGAGTGGGGGCTATGTGGGAGCTTTGCCCACTCTCTAGTCCCATTCAAAAAACTTGCCTGTGTCTCCTTAAAAAGAAATGCTACAGCCAGTTCAACCAGGAAAAAATGGAGACAGAGTATGGCCAGTTGACAGCTTATCCTTCTCTTTAAGTAAACCTTAAAGAGAAGGGGTGTGTATCCCCTCCACACCCAGCAGCAGCAGTCAGAATGGGGTCCAGAGAACAGCCAGGCATAGAGATACTCCTGTTGTTGGGATTATGGGAGCCTGCAGCATTCCAGGAAGCATCAACCCTGGAAGACCAACTCCATCCCTTGAAATTCCTGCAGAATCCTGCTTGAAATGGCTCGCTTCTTCTATTCCTCTCTCAAAGCCATGGTTTTGCTTTGATCCAATCATCCTTCTGCCTCGGGCAGCAGTTCATCCACCTATATTACACCTGTCTATTCTTCTTATTATTATTAGTATTATTATTATTAGTCATATGTGAACAATCAGGAGCACAGTGAAGATCAAGGAACCCTTTTGCTATAGACATTGAACACATTTAGGCAGCAAAAATCCACTGGAGAGTTTATAACATAGGAAGCCTGGGATAAGAGGTAGGTATAGACATACAACAGAGTTTTAGAGGGCAATGATCTGGTAGGCTCTCTGCCTACTAGAAAGCTAATCATGGCTTTTTCTATGTATTTAATCCATGTGTTTTTTTTCTACTGACTCATGTGGAAAGTGTGTTGATGTTCCCATCAGAACATAGCTCTGTCCATCCTAGCAGGGTCTCCTGCCCTGGTGTAAGAAGACATGGCATGGCTGATTTGTCTCTGACAAATATGAGTTGGTGTTGCCTTGGGAAAAGGAGCTTTTCTTCACTCTCCATAACTCTCCATAAAAGACAAAACACTTAAACTTGGATCTGCTTTATATTAGCAATTTCATATGAACAGAAAAATGAGCTAGAACTGTGCATTCCCAAACAAGAGAAAAGTCTTAAGTGTTCCATTTTCCCTACTATAACTTCTCTGAAGTGAGCTTCTCATGCAACTAAAGGATAGACAAACACAATTCTGCTAAACATCTGTACTGAGCTCTTCAAGATGCAATACACTTTACCTATGAAGTTGGAATTGGTTATATTTGAATATGGTTAAAGCCTCTTGCTTTCAGAAAAACATTGAAGAATAAATATTTTTGAAGGAGATCAAATGGTAAAATAGCATTAAAAAGCACAGGGACTAAGTTCAGTTCTACCATAGCCTATTTTAACCAAGTTAAACAGGATAAAAAAAAAAAAAAAAAACAACAAAAAACCCCAACGTGAATTAAACATGGAATTAAGTACTCAGGTAGAATTTATGTGTCATTAACCTCAGATTAAATTCTATTACCAAGAAAATAAAACTTCCAGGGAACACAGTACCTTTTTAAAGGGGAAATGGAGGGCAAATAATATTTCCATAATTAAAGTCTTAAATCAAGTTAGAAAGACTGATCCAAATAAAATTACTTACACATCTCAATATGAATCAAAAGTTGTAGAAAACACCATTCAATTTAGCTACTAATTGTAAGTGATTATTGCTTGAGTGATGGCATTAAATTTTAAAGTTAGATTAGAGGTAGAATATTTTAGGCTTAATGTTATGTCTGGCTGACAGATCTTCTCTTGCTGCATGTGGTAGCGCCACTACTGTATTTCGTGCAGGGGTTTGAACTTCTGCCTGCTCATTTTAAAAGAAGTTAGTAGGAGAAGCAAGGCATTTTCTCTGAGTGATCCTTCACAGAGAGAGCCATTCTCTACTCCCTCTTATGATTCACTGAAGGCAGACTCATTAACCTTTCTTAGAGTTTATTAAGGAGCTGACTTTTATTTCTCTGGCTTATGATGAAAGGGATAGGAAGGAATGTCTGTTGGTTGCATACAAGACATCTTATTTATCATTGCTAATATTCCCTTTATCTTGCCTGAAGGAATTTTATTCCTTCTTCTGTCATATTTCAGTAGAATAAGGAAGAAACTGGAACAACACCATCAAAGAAATTTGGATAAACTAAAATGAGCTTATGATGTTTTTGGAGTAGTAACTAAGAGATCTATTAGAAAATACTAAATTTTCAAATTAGGATATGAAAGTATGAACAGTTCCACTACTTTCAAAGGTTTTTGTGTCATGAGGAAAAATATACATATATGTCTCTCATACACACACAGCTTCAAATATACAAAAGACTACAGAACCTGCCTTGCATTTTCAGATTCTGAATATGTATCTTAAGCATCTTGTGCTATTTGTCTCCAAAACATTAATTCTGGGATAGGGTCAATGCACCAAAAGGTTGGTTTCTAGGTTTCAAATACAAAGTAGCTATTCTTCATCATTTTAACACTGAAATAACCAAAGCAATAAAGTAAAACATACCAAAACTAACAAAACCAACAACTTACACCAAAATACTTATTTTTAACTCATGAAATAATTCAAATAGTTCAAAATGTCAAATTAAAGTTGAGACCGAATTTTTGATAAACAAGAAATTTGTAACCTCTCCCCCCTAAAATAGAAAATAAAATACTTTGTGGGGTAGGAGAAAAGTACACCTATAAATTTTGGTCAAACTGAGGTCTAACATGACATAAAAATGGAAAATACAAATATTGGAACATTGAAATATTTAATTAAGCAAAAAACCATGGTTTTCATTTTTAAATGACGTTTTTATTAGTAAATTAATTTCTGTTACCCATTTTTTTGCCAGTATTGCATTACATTATTAGGCATATTTTCTATCAGACATTGAGCAACACACAGTGAAAAAGTGCAGTTGTTACTATGTTGGACAGCCCTGTTCCCAGAGATAAGGTATTTGACAGCTCCAAAAGGGAAAGATCAGCATAAAATGGCATTTTAGAACAGTTTGATGTCAGTCTACTAATCATAAATTTGAGCTTATTTTCCATTTTGCAGAATGTTAATAAATGCTAAGTAGCTGGCTTGAAATTCCAATTATTGTTTCTGAAGGCACATTCATAGACCTCTTTAATTTTTACATTGGAGAAAGCACAAAAACCCAACATTTTTAGATTTAATCTCACTTAGAATTTGTCTCTCAAAATGAACCATAAAACTATGCTCTATTTTCTGCATTTAAAGCCCTACCAAGATTAAAGTTTCCCTCCACAATTTCTTACCAATGGTGATTATTGAACTTTTAGTCAGTATCTTCTCTTAGGCAGGAAACAGTTATCTTTCATACAAGAGTAGAAATTTAAGTAAGAAACTTTAATATTTCTCTTGAAATTTTTTCTTAAAAATCAGATATTAATTTTGGTTCAGCATTAAACATTCAAATTATTGTATTGATTGACTTGACCAAATTATCTAATTAGAACTTATAACCAAGAAGAGAGCAAACTTTTTAAAATTTATAAAGATTAATCATTTTTTATAATTAATCTAATGTTTTAATTTTAATTTTATATTGAGTCTGCTTTGATTAATTAGATTTTGACATGATTTTGATCTGACAGTCCTAGTGAAGCTTAGTTTTGTGGAGATATTTTTGAAAGAAAGGAAATTAATCAGAAATAAAATAAAATTAAAAAAGTAAATTCTACACATTTCTTACAATGCACAGCATGGGTCCATAGCTGTGCAGGAACTGGGTGGATACCAGGTGGCCAACTTAAAAGGCTAATCTGTTTTCTCTAATTAGCCTTTGGTTCTCACACATCTACCTCCTGTAAAGCAACAGGGTGCAGCAGAATCGTCACGAGCACATGCTGGAGCGGAATTAGTTCTGTCACTTGCTGCTCTTAGACGCGTTAACAATTCACTTCTTGTTTACGGGTCTGTGTTCACCTACGGCGGCATCCTGACAGCAGCTGCTGATCCTCTCTAATCTGTATTTTAAGTCATTCCCATTCTTAACTTCCCCATTTGAAGGCAACTCTCCCACAGGTGTTTTTGGTTTGGGTTTTTTTTTATTTTTTGGTGGTGGTGGTAGATTTTGATCTGGCTTGAAGAGGTTCGTGAGACACTGCTATCAAAAGTGCCCACTAAAAAAGCGTGATGAATGTTCTCAACATTATTGATAGGACAGTCATCTCCTCACATGGGTATAAATTTCCTACCCAACCAAATCCCCAAATTTCTTTGTAATCCAAGCAGATTGATATGCTTAGCATACTGTTGTTCAGACCTGGCTTTAGCATTAGATTCCATTTATATAAACTGTCACTCTTAAATCCTGACAGCATCTGTCCTGAACTGTTTTGACCTTTGAGACATTTTAAGGTTTTAGATTTAACAGAGGTTACAAACCATCTGAGGGAGTGGAGACTGTGGGAAGTTTAATCAGCCCCTTGATAGTCCAATAGTCCTGCAACAGAAACAGCTTCCCAAGTACGTCTCTCTGGCACTTCCCCAAACTTAGCATTCAGACCTTTCAGGAACTCTTGATTCACTTTTAACTCCTTGAGTGTTGAACTATGAAGTACTTTTTTTTTTTTTTTTCTTTTTTTTTCTTTATAAAGTGCATTGATTTAACCTTTTACCAGCCCACTCTTTAACTGCATGTGGAGGATTTCATTAACTCTGTGTTAACTCTTTTCATTCAAACTGACATCTTCCTCGACATCTGACATGACTGCCCCGATTTCAGATACTTAATTGCCCAAATGCTCAGCAGGGATGAACAGGAATAGCCCCTCAGACTTCAGTGGAATGATATGAATTTAGACCAGCTGACAAGGCTGGAACTATATGGGTATTCTGAGATGCTAGACTTTATCTGCCTCATATGTTGCTTTTTTGGATGAACCTATTCTACATGTACTCTTACCAAACTCATCCATAATTTTTAGTCCAATACAGTCCTAATAAATAATGAAATTGAGACACTTTTTCCCCTCAGTCAGCACCAGCCTTTAGAGTTTCGGATGACCTCAAAAACTCATTCTGTCCTTCTCTTTACACATAACATATTCACACCCTAATGGCCAGATCATCTGGTACAGGGCAGCCAAAGGATTTTAGTGAGATGATACTCTGGGATGTTCTCCAATTTTGACTGATTCTAGGTGGAATTTTTTCAAGGGCAGTCAGTTCCCAAAGGAAATCAAAGAGACTTTGCTATATAATTTCCCCTTTAGTCTTTGAAAGTTTTTTTTTTTTAAACAAGGTTAAAAAAGAAATTATATTTCTAAACTTTTACCTTGACCAATAATATTTGCATAGTCTTCAGATGAAAGTAACATAAAGGAGAAGACCAAGTATGTTTCATGACTTTATCAAATAGTGAAGACAAATCACTATCACAGACTGAAGATAAAATTTAGATAAGAAATCAAGACATATTTTTGATACTTTTGAAAACTTTGGTTTCACCAGGTGAGCTCTGAACAGGTCTCTAATCATTACAGTATCAGAAGCATTGCTTAGCAAGTCAGATGCAACAGAAACATTTTTTATTTGAATGTACAATATGCTCAATGGCTTCAGATCCTCTGCTGAATATTGTGTCGATTTTCACTCAGTGTTCTTGCTTTGTGAATCCTCTGATACAGATTTTCGTTAAGTCTGTCAAACATTTAGTTGGCTGATACTAAACTAAAGCTTTCTTTCCTCTTCCTTTCCTATAACTGTCCTGCTAATTAGATTTGCTAATGAAGGTGTAATATGGGTGCAGAGATGGAATTTTTGATGAATTTTTGGAACCTGTGATAATAACATTCTACTAGGAATTTTGGATTCATGGTAAAGTGACAAGAATTATCTTGCAAAGTCTAATTATGGTAATTCCCTAGACTGGGAAATATAATTAGAATGTATCAGTCATCATCTCAGATCACACATTAACAGTGACAAAAAATTTAAATAAAGCTTTCCATATATGCTGAAAAATTGGACATTGTAATTACGGAAGCTTTTTAATTCAGACCTAGTGAATTTTGTAAAATGTAGAGAAGTAAACCAAATGACCAAAAGAAACTGTTAGAGGACTTCTCTGGCAAAAATACATGGTGAATTTCTTAAGAAAAGGACCTTAAAACTGAATACAGCAAATAACTTTTATTCATACAGTGACCTGAAATACCACATGCACCACGTGCTGCAGAAAGGCTGAATAGCTGTTCCACACAGCAACTGTAACATTGAGAATAAGTATGGACTTTTTAAATAACAGAATCTTTCTCTTATCCCAGCACAATTTTTTTTTAGGCTAAGCAAGAGTCACCTGTTGGCTGTACAGCCTCTGCTCTTTGAACCTACACCCAGACCTGCTGAATCTCCATTGTCCAAACATTTAGGCAGTGCATTAGTGAGAGTTGGACTGGTGTGACTGAAGTGTTTGCAACAGAATAAAAGCATCTGGGATTTGTCCTGTCTCACTCATGTAAAGCATTTTCTTCTTGGTTGGTTTTTTGTTGTTGTTGCTGTTGCCATTTTGGGTTTTTTTTTTCTGTTTTCCTGTCTTTAACTACAGAATTTAATTTGTGTTGATGTATGTGTTATAATGGTGACCAGGAAAGGCTCATCCCTACTGGCCAGAACAAACATTTAAAGCTGAACATTTTTACAGAGAATCTCTCTTAAAGCTCTACACATAAACACCTATATCCTTAGGGCCAATAGAGGAGGACTATTTAAAAGGACTATTAATGGATACTAGCCTGTCCTTCAAATAAACTTCCCTACACCTGTCTATTTCTGGCCTGAATTTGTGGAATTACATCTGGATCCCAACATGTCTGCTTGCAGAACAAAATCAGAATATGTCACCTAGAAATGGCTGTAATCATCTCCCCTGAAAATTTTAAACACTGATAAACAAAGATTGATATGAACTTTAAATGGAAATGTAAATATGCAAATATAGGAAGAAAAAGCAAAACAAGGGTTAACAGTGGCATGCAATGTTAACAAAAACCAGTGTTCCAGCAATAAATTTGAAAAATGTGTTGTTTCTACCAAAAGTGGAAAGCCTGCAGTGTATAAGGCAAGAGCACAGGGAACTTGTTGGCAGAAGGATCTGTTTGTAGTGTGACAACAGGAGATTGAAAACAAAGCTACAGCACATCACACACACCATTATTTCTTCTGTTTGACCAAAAGGATGACAGGCTGGAACCATAAAGATTTGTGTGTTCCAAACAGAGAAAAAGAGATGATGACTAGCAACCTTGACTAATATTTATGGAGGCTTAGACAAGCTAAGTTCTAATGCACAAGGATCACTTAAGTAATTTCTGGAATTTAGAAAGTATAAAAAGACTAACAGAAAAATTAATTTCTGATCACTAATCAAATACCACAGGAGTTGTGATGTGGACTCAGTAGCTGGGTATACAAATGGTACTGGCTTACCTGCTAGGTTGAATTCCCAGATTGCAAAGACAGGAATGTGACAATATGGGTAAGTGAAATTACTTAGAAACTTTTCAGAATAAATGTCACCTTCTTCCACAAATTCTTACAACTAGTTTTATTACACTGCTTCCTACACAGACTCCCAAAAACCAGAAATGAAAATCAAAATCTGGTCCACGGTCTCATCAGTGCCATTTTAAAAGTGTATTTTGTGCAAGATTCTGTAAAATATCAAATAAGTTAATGGTATTGTCTCTGAGTTCTGTATTCAGTTTTGAGATTTATATATATTTAATCCCTAAGTGACTTTCAGGGACTCTTTAATTTATTACAGTGTTTTTTACTTTTCATAAAAGAGAAAATATTAAATGCAAAATATGAAAGTAAAATCTTAGCAGGAAACTAGAAGCCCTATCAATTCCACTTTTTAAAAAAATTGGCAAAAACCAGTGTGCAATTTCAGATAATTACATGTAATCCTTAGTAATCCTCCTCAGACAGCGTGAACTGGCAGTCATTAGCATGCTTTGAGCCTATTATTTTGCATACACACCAGGATATGCAGGATGTTGGTGTCCTTGCTGACTCTCTGACTAAAACATGGGAAATAAAGTAAGATCAAATAATTTCAAAACTTCAGCGGAGAACTGGGAGAAAAAGAATAGTGAGTATCATGAAGCAAAAGCTTTTTTTTTAATCTCAAAGACTGGAGTAAAAATAAAATACAGAAGTCTGTTTTGGGTGATCTTTTCTATTTCAAATCCAATGGATAATTGAGTACTTGCTGTTCTGACAACTCTGAAAGAAATAAATTCAGTCCAATATACTGGATTCAGTTTAGGGATTAGGGCTTTTTTTTCTCCTGCCTTGAAAATCAAAAAAATGTTCAAATTCAAGAGAAGGGTATTGTTCTTAAGTCCACACATTTTAAAAAGAAAATTTTGAAGGTATTGCTATATCATTCAGCATTCATTTTTTCATGCCTGTTATCGAAAACCTTGTGATTCTTGCACTCATCTGGGAAGAGGAGGTAGGTGGCTACCACATTCCGAATTAATAAGCATCAAATTAATACAAACTGAAACAGCTTCACACTCCAGGCTGCTCTATAACTTGCTGACTAAGGCATTTTACTGCAAGGGGGAAAATTTCTGTTGAAGTTTGTGTTCTGAGCTAGGAAGAGACAGACCTCTACAGTAGCCTGTCCCTTCAAATAAACTTCCCTACGCCTGTCTAATTCTGGCCTGAGTTTGTGGAATTACACAAGAATCCCAACACATCTGCTGGCAGAACAAAATCAGAATATGTCACTTAGAAATGGCTGTAATCACCTCCTCTGATTTCTTAAGTATTTCATTTATTGATTTTCAGCTGAAAGTATATATTCAATCCAAATTTGTGGGTAGTTTCAGGTAGTAGAAAAAGTTTGGTCAGTTCTTTCCAAACTAAAAAGAAAAAAAACAACCTTTTTATCGCAATGTGTTGATGTGTTGTAGAGTTAAGAAAGCCAAAATTTCCTGACACAAACTAAAATGTATTTTAATTGCTAAAACACTAGCAAATGCAGAGGCTTTATACTGCAGAAGTCTTTTCAGGTCAATCTTTGCTTGCAACCAACATCACTCTTTAAGGCATTGTGACCATTCTATTCTAACATATTAAACCTTGACAAATCCTTCCTTATCCTGTTAAGTAGCCAGAGCAGTGCTTTGGCATGATTTTGGCCTGCTCAAACCAGTATTCTCCCAGATGTAGCTTGAAGTTTGTATTAAAGCAAAGAGAATTTCCAGTTACTAGTTTGAATGCAGATGCCATATTCTAAAGGGTAAGAAAGTTTAGTAATGGCTAATTAACTATGGATTATTTGTGTTGGTTGGCCTCACAGACAGAGTACAGGTCTTGACAGTGTTTAATTTACTGCTTCTGATGTAGCTGTGTCCTGGTTTCTCAGAACATGGGGAGGTTTTGCAAGTTTTTTTGTTTGGTTGGTTTTTGTTTTTGTTTTTTGTTTGTTTGTTTGTTTGTTTTCTGCCTAAAGGAAAAGGAATTTATCTTGGTGGGAAAGGAGAAATTTGATCATTTGTATTGGATTCCCAGAAGTACAGTTGTTCCATCAGAGCAAGAGCAATTAAAATAAATTAAAATAAAAAGCAATTAAACCTCTCTGCAGTTACATAGAGCTGAAATCATCAGGAATGCACTGATTGTTCACAGAGTGTATCAGTAAGTGTTTAACACACCTAACATATTTGTAGAGTGCTGAACTGGCTGCACATTTATGTATTTAGTGTTCACATGGTGCATGCAGAAAATGGTAAGTACAATAATCTAGCATTGCACAGTTCACAGTATGTTCATTCATATTTTTTGGGGAGCTGGGGAGTAGCAAAAAAAAAAAAAAAAAGAAAAAATTTGGTATTTGTAAACTGATTTCACTGAGATCCAGATTTCTCTCTTTCTGTTACTGCAGCCATTACTGTGTAATTATTCTGAAGTGTGTAAAGTGCCTTTACTGCAGTAAATCTGGTATTATGGTGACTGTGGAAAAATGAAAGGAGATTGTGGAACACTTGGATTAGAAAGGTGCTCAGGCTGTGCCACTGGACAAGTGATGGAGACAGGTGTAGTGTAGAATAAAAAGTATGTGGAGAGGAAGAAGGGAGATGTCCCATCATTCAGAGTAGCTGTAGAGTGCACTGTGCTAAAGAAGGTGAAAAGCAATTATTGCCATTGGCATATATCTTTACTTAAGGGATTCTTGAATTGGTTGAGCAACACAGCAAGAAATAGAAGAAAGTCTTCCAACCTCCTTATAATCAGTTAAGAAAATTGCACATTTTACGACAACCAAGCTGATACTCTAAAGAGTGGTTAATATTCATCATGAATACAATATGAGTATGTATCAGGACACTGCAAGGAATTACTTCAGTATATGAAAATGCTTCTTAAGCCTTATTAAGTAATTTATCAGTGAAATGTGTCTTAGAAAAGGTAGAATGTTAAGGGTGGTTTGATAGCAATGCAAACATATTCAGCACTTGATACTTTGGCACATTTGAAATTAGTTCTTATAGCAAATTAAATTTTAAAACTCTTTAAAAGCCCTTTAAACCTGTGTTAAACCAATCTGAGTAGAAGGTATTATTTAATATGATTGAGCTCGTGGTTTAAAGTACTTCAATACCCTTTCATATATCATTTGCATCACTGAAAATATCTGATTATGGTACATTTAAAGTTTAGAATATTAATTTCTTAAAGTGCTTATGTTGTAGTTCAATATTATTACACAGAATATTACAGAAATCAGACAGATATATATTCTATGATAATTCTGAAGTACTTTTTCTTATTCCAAAGCATATCCATTGGCCTTGTCCATCCTTTCTTGTATTGTGCTCTAGTGAAAGAAGCATTTTATCACTGGTAGGACTTACAGCTGCTGCAAGGAGATTTTTTACAACTGCAAGCAGGCTAGTTCCAAATTGGACTTGATGTGTCTCTTCACAGATAGAAAAAATGCCTCTATATGTAATGTAAAATTATGGGAAAATACTAGCATGGAGAAGCAACTTTAACATTTATATAATATCACTTATCAGCACAAATAAGGGAAACACAAAAATCAAAACAAAACAAACCATCTGGGAGTGGTCTGTTACAGATTAAGAGAAAGAAGGGTGACAAAGAGTGAAACAAAAGATGGAATGACTTTGTACTTTTAAGAGGGAAAGTGATAAAACTCATTAAAATAATTTCTAAACTAAAAATGAGACTATTTACAGCACCCAAATAATTTTAACTATTAGAAATTTGCAAAATTATTTCATTTTAATTTTGACTTTTTTTTTTTCATAGTGATAATCTGACAGTGGTGGAAAGTGAACTTTTATTGTCTGTTCTCAAATAACATACTGGTTCTGTCTAATTAAGCAGAACTGAATATGCTCATAAAAATCACAAATTTCTTGTCTCAACTCCCACTGTGTGCTACAACAATTAAGAAACACGTGCAGCAAAGATGCTACTTAAAAGGAAAACATTATATTAAACAACTAACTTTAGATTTAATGCTCCACACCTTTCAAATGCTAGATGATGTCATAAAAAACACAATAATATGACAATATCTTCCAATTGCCCACTAACCTGCTTTATGAAAGGCCTCTAGAATTTGCAAAAACTGACCTTTCCTGCCAACTAGGCTTTCATAATATTTTAAGTATACTGTTTTAATACATTTTTATTTGCAAACATACAGAAAAAGCAGTCATTTATTCATTGCAATAAAGGTATGTGGTTTTATTTGCGTGATTCAGCTGTGTTGCACCATAGACATCTAAGCCACTCTGATAACACTTAAGCTTTCCTTTAAATTTTCACACAGAAACAGAAGGCCCTTGGAGCGTGTCTGGTGCACACACAACTTGTGTCTTATAAACTTGCTAATTCAATTATAATTCTGTTGACTTATGATGCCTCACTGCATTCTGACAAGGTAGATCATTTTTTGTTGCTCCTACACCTAACTTTAAAATTACTGGATCTACTTATTATGGACTACCAGTCATAATCAATTGAGTCTGATGTTCAATAAGCAGTTGAAAATAATTAATCCACATTAGCCTGCATGTATATTATAGCCATGTGAGACATTTCAGTAACTGACCTATTTATTTTATTTATTTATTTATTTTCCAGTAAAATACCGGGTTTAGATATTTCACTGATGGACCTATTTATTCCCAGTAAAACACTGGGTTTGTACCGCTGTAGGAGTGACCTGACTTGTAATAACAGAAGTTCAAAACCCTAATTCTCCATCAACTCCAAGTGAACTGAACCGCCTGCGTTCTCAGCTCAAAAAGTAATCCTTGTTTTAGCGCGGCAAAACAAACAAGCAACATAAAAATAAACAAGCAACATAAAAATAAACAAACAACATAAAAACAAACAAAGCCAAGCACGGGAGGAGCAGGGAGGGGGAAGGAAACACGGAACACAACTTTCCCCTGGCCGGCTGCCTGGAGGAGGGTGTCTAGCCCCACCTAGTGGGCAGCGGCTTTAATGACAGGGCGGAAAGGCTCTGCCCAAATCCGCCGGCAAAACTGCACGGCGACAGCTGGGCTTGCGGGGACTAAATAACTTCTATTTAATAACTTGCTATTAAATAAAACCCGCGAGTTCTGATTTAGCTGTGATCTGAAGTGGGCTTCGGTGGTAGCGAGGAGCACATTCCTGCACGCTGTAGTCTGTATTTCGGCTTTGAGGAATTCCAAGCCTCATGCAGGCTTTCTCCCGAAAGTATCTCACTTCTGCACACATTTTTCACAAGCTGTGTGATTAAAGGAGAATGACAGAAAAAAAAAAAAAACACCTATAAATAATACCCGTCAAGAATTCTTTGTGTCTTTCTGACATCAAAATTCAGATCAGAATAGAAGAATCTACATTATCTCAGAGATTACTTTCATTTGGTCTGGTGAATGAGATGAACAATCTGCAGTACAAATTAGCCAGGGTTTAAAAAGATCTTTGCCTATGAAAGTGAGTGCAATGTGCATTGTAGAATCACAATCAAAACTGTGGAGATATGGAAATCTTTGAATTCCTATATTTTATCTCCTCAAGCTGAACGTGAATTCATCCACTTTGAATACACAGGGTAGAACACGCTTTCAAGGAACTGAGCAGTTCTTATTCTCTTTGAAATAATAATAATGAGAGAAATGGAAGTGATGTTTCCTGGTTCTACATTGCCTTGAGAACATTCCTCGAGCAAGTAAGACTCATATTTAGTTTTCTCTTTGTTCACTTAGTGTTTTAAACTCATTTGACAATGCCACTTGTCTTCCACTCTTCCTGGATTTCTGAATCGAGTTTTCCTGACTGCAGAGCAGCACAGCTTCAAAAGGAAGAGCGAGGAGCAATTGGAGCACCCTGGAAACTCATGATCTTGGTATTAATGAGTATGTCTAGTCTATTAAATTAGGTGGAGCCAGGACATGGGGTCTAACACATGCAACTTTTTAGTGTTCTATCATCAGCCTGCTTCCAGGATTTTTATGGTTTTTGGCCCATAGCAGCCCTTATCACACTGGCACTTTCCTAGGCACCATCCCAGGTATAGCCAGACCAGGGTTTGTCACAGTTCAACAGCATGAATGGGACCCCTAAGAGAGTCTCACCATGAGTTATGTCACACCACTTACCCTGGGGGTCCTAGTGCATTCTATTGACTCATTTAGAGCAGAGAGAGGAGATGGAAGGTCAGATCTCCAGGTTAAGGAGAACTGTGACTCCTGCAGTGTGCTCCTGCAACTGTACTATTTTCCTGAAAGGCAGACTTCTTACCTGCTTGTATTTTAAGGGAAAAGCATGACCTGTTCATATGAACTGAAATGGAAGCTGAAAACCCTAAATCCCAGCTGCGCAGAAGATTCTACACAAGATCCTGCAGAAAGGCCCTTCAGATGCACCTCTCTCTTTGATACTTTTTCTTCTTAGATGCTAAAAAAAGAGTCCCAGAATTCAATATTCCATGAAGCTTTCTCTGTGTCAGCCTCTGTTTAATTGCACTTCCTCCTAGAGGGGCAGGTAAAGGGATTTGTGTAACACCTCAGGTGGAAAACTGAATTATAGTCTCAGAGTTAGGTGCCTTGCAGACTTTATAACTCAGTGTCATAAGATCTAAACCTACTTGCTCAGCTGACTATGGATATTTTGAGAATAATGCCAAAATATAAGCCTGAAGATTTAGTGGTGACAATATGAAGGTTTTCAAAGCATATAAAAATATATATTTAGATGTTAATATCTGTTTGCAATATTAAGTGCCTAAAAGCTTGAAATAGGAGGCACATATTACCAATTCTAATGTATCAGTCTTAATTTCTGATATAGGAAATAAATTTAAAAGATCAACAAAGATTTCAAGCCTTTAACATTTTTTCATTTTTATTTATAATTTTTCATCATTTCACCATTTCATTCAAATTTACTAGAACACTGAAAGAAAGTATTTAGCCATGTAGAAAGGGATAAGTAGTCCATGGTAATGGGTGTTCAGGTTGGTGAAAAATATTGTAAATGCAGAGAATACTTAGGTAAGAGAAGGGACAAAAATCTTATTCTCAGAGTACCAGTTGTATTTAACGTATTCTTCATTATGCCTGTATTTTTAATAGGTACACAGGAGAATAAATACACATTTTATACACATGTTAATATTATTATATTGTTATTATTATAGTATTATATTATTATTGTAATTTTAATATATACATTTTACTGCAACTTCAGCTGACAGCCATCACATGACAAGATACAGATTTGCTTTACATTTTCATGGTTTTAAAAAGTTCACCCTTGCCAAGTATGCCAGGCTTCTGCTCTGGAATTCATTCTGACAAAGTTTCAGCTTGCACCTGAAACTTGCCTTTGATGAAAATATGAATAGGCTTTGTTATTTTTCTGACACTATTGAAAAAACACAAAAAAGAGAAAAAAAAAAAAAAAAGACCAAGTCTAAAAATAGTTTCTAAGGATTTTTGGATTTTTCACTGATAAAAATGCTGTATCCCTGTTCAGCCTACAGGATGTATATTCTCAGGAGATAATGGGAAATGTTCATCAGTGGAAGGCTATCATAAATGACCTAAGTAAAATTTTCACTAAAGACTTTTTACTATGTTTGGTTTAAGGAACAGGCATTCCCAAATGCCTAATTATACTCGAGATGCAATCTCTGACCTTTATAATTGCAAATCATGTAACACTTGAGGTTTAACCTACTGATCATTAGGAGGTGTCATACACAATTCTAACACATAAAATGTGTGTTATTCGGAAACTTTTGAGACTTTGACCATAAAGTCAATCAAAATAATTTATTAAAGGAAAGCATCCTCATAAACTACTTAGGAATTTATTTTAAATTTACTAAAATTTCATATATAATGTGTTGCTGTATTCTGACACAGTGAAATAGCATCAAGAGCCCTTTTTAATATGGTTTTTAACATTAAATTCAGACTACAAAATATTGAGGCTTTTTCATGTTTCCTCCCTTGTCAGATACTGCAGACCATTTGTTAGAGGCCATGAATCAATTCCATCAAGAAATGCTGAGTACCCCTTCTTATCAAGGGGAAAAGAAACTTTGCCAAGAAAAAGGAATCTAATTTTTGTAACAATAAGTTGTCTCTAGATTGATTCAAAGATCCTGTAGTAGGTAATGAATTAGAAGTTCTCCATTCCACTTTGTTCTTTTAGTCATACATCAGTGTGCATGTCAAGAAATTGAATTCTCCTGCCATTCAGTCTTCATGGAAAAAGAACTTTGGCTTAAAAAACAACACATAATATAAAAAATTTTGACCATGTTAATCACTTATTGACCTAATAGCCATTGTCTGAGACAATGGCAAATACTTCAAAAGTAGAATTCAATATGATATATAGGATCATGAGAACAAAGATTAGGAGACTTTGCGGGTGTGAGAGCTAATGCTGAATAATATTTAATAAGGACTTGGGGATTTGGGGCATGTAACTTAGAGAATATTAAATTTCACTTAGTGAATGTTTTATCTTATTATAGATTTGCTAAGAAAGAAGTTGTATAATTCTTGAAATCAGACAAGGGAACTCAAGATTACAAATTCTTTATCTGTCATATGAAAAAAACAAAAAAAAAACAAACAAACAAACCCAAAACAGAAAGAAACATCTATTTTAAAATATACTTGTTTGAAAAATCAGTAATACAGGAGTTTTGTGTGCACAGTTTCCCTGTTCCTCCAGATTCCGACATCACTAAAACAATGTCACAGGCAGCTGCAGGCCCTCTTCTTTCTGTCAGGAAAAGAACTAGTTTGATTTCCTACCTAAAGAAAACCACTGCAGGAAATCTTACCATAACAAAAAGGGGCTAAAAAAAGCCAAGAGCATCACCACAGCAAATTAGAGAGGACTTTTTTCTTCTGTAAGTGTTTTAACTTTATAACTTTAACAGCTTTTATGGCTGTTTTGCATAAGTAAACCACGTATTGAGGTAAAAACACATTCAAATATAAGGAAGAAATACAAGGTGCCAAGTTATCAGGGATAACATTAGTAACACTTCTTGCAAATTTGACCAATTAGGTTCCCTGTGCTACATTTCCTGACTAGCAGAGTGATAATAACCTGAGGGAAAGATAGTCCCATCTCCTGTGTACCTCTAAAGAGATGCCAGGGGAGAGAAGATGGGCTTTGACTTAGATGGCTTCCATCAGGAGAACAGGGCACAGTGGAACATAGGACACACTTTAGGGTACAAAATATCCAGGAAGAAGCTGCAGTGACTCCAAGGACTCTAAAAGTAGAGGGCTGGAAGAAACAGAGAGGACAGGAGTATTACTTCAGTTCTGATGAGCCATCTAGGTCTTCCTAGCTGATAACTAAATAACAAAGAAATATAAGCATTATCAAATTAAATCAAAATAATGTATATAATCTTGTGTGTAAATAATGTATTTTCAGAATTAGAACTTTTTCTCTCATCAATAAAAAAGCTGTTCTCTTACTCTCTGTGGTAAATCTTTAATTCTTGCAAGCAAAAACACAAAGAGAATTTGTTGCTCCACAGTGATGCTGGGGATAAGTGGGGAGGATGAAGACAAAGGATGCTTATACATACCTGATTTATCTTCAATGTGGATAGTAGCATTGCACCAGAGAAACCTGTATATTCTCTTTCAACAGGTATCAGACCACTTCAAAAGTCAAGTTTCAGCTGGCACTTTGCAAGCCACCTGAAAAATCATGGTATATGCACTTAGACAGACAGACAGAAATGAGACATTTTTCCCGACTGTACCAGCACTACAACAACAGTCCATCAGGAGCTTTTTGTCCTGAATGTGTCAAGTACTGTTGTGTATGCCCACATCATCCCTGCCCTACTTTTTAATCTTGCTCTTTATATAACTTAGTGATTTTTAGCTCTTTTTAATGGCCACCAATGAAGTAACTCACTAATATTCTCATCTTCACTATCCTCTGATGTGTTCTGGAAACCCTAATTAAGGATTTTAGGAGTGCTTTTAGGAGTGCTTTTAGGAGTGCTCTTGGTTGTGGTTTGTGTGTGTATCTCATGTTAAACTGCACACTGCTTCTATTATTTCCCAGTTTTCACAGTTTCATTTTAACATTCAGGTTTTCCATAATTTTTTCCATATATACCTATCAGGGATACCTTAGAGTATAGGTGAAGGGGATATGTTAGTTTTAGACTATATTAAGGCTAAGATAAGAATCCCATCAGTATAAGGGTATCTTGCCTCCACATTGCTGCTTAAAACTTGGGACTCATGTCTCCATGCACCATAAATTACCTTTACCCA
This sequence comes from Cyanistes caeruleus, assembly GCF_971803275.1. NCBI lineage: Eukaryota > Metazoa > Chordata > Aves > Passeriformes > Paridae > Cyanistes > Cyanistes caeruleus. The sequence goes on from NC_141702.1 coordinate 38,788,122, forward strand.
CATTCGTTTGACAAGTCGTATGTCCAGAAATAACTGTGTAGATTAAAAACAAACAAACAAACAAACAAAAACACCAAAAAAAAAGGAAAAAAAAAGAAAAAAGAGAAAAAAACAAAGCATAAGCTGATATGTTATTGTACAACTAAGTAGTTACTCCCTAATTCATTAAGAAGGGAAAGCATATTCAGTGTTGAGTGCTCTGCACGTCTGAGTACAGCCCACTACTGATTTCTAGTGTTAAATAAGTATGATGCATCAGCTCACTCACACGACCCTTCTCAGCTGCTTTCATGTTGTGATTTCCATCCATGAGGTGATATAACTCCCTATTTAAGTCACCTGTGAATCTTCTCATGAAGGTTTATATTTGTACAGTCACGATCACTAAGTATTAGTAGAAGCAAGGGTGAACCTAGAGTTTCTTAGGATGTCTTCAGAAGATTAAGTAATTTTAAAAACATGCTGCTGCAGCTAAAGATAGACCACCCACGTCCTGCATTTTCCCTTGGCCATGCTTGCCTCCCAGCCCTTGCCTCCTGAAACAAAAAAGGAAAAATAAGAAGTTGCCAGTGTAAGGAAAGCTACAGAAACATACAGTCAGGGTACAAATTAACTGGGAAGGAGTTAGGTGGACACTTCTGTGCCTGTTCCAGAGTAGGATTATGATAGTTCAATCAGGTTGTTCCAGGGTTTTATGTAAAGCTATATGAAATTCAAGATAAGAAACTTTTAAGGGAGTATTTAATGATTTTAAATGTATTACTTTTGCAAAATGCCTTTTTGTGATGTTTACTTCAGTTTTCTGTTTGCAGTCAGAGCCAGGGTCTCCTGGAGGGCTGGCAGCCAGTGCCATTCCCAGGGCCAGGGCAGCCAGGGAACATCAGGCACCTCACTGGGGATGGGGACAAGTAAAGGTCAGGCTGAGACATGGGGCCATGAGTGCACCTGGCTTAGGGGGCCTGTGGTCAGGCAGCACAGAGCTATGGGGAGCTGGAGACAGGTCCTGCTGTGGCATGGGAAGGGTGGGCAGGGACAGCAAGAGCTAGCAGTGGGTGTGGACACCCTCACAATCAACAGCTTTATCTGCAGAAAATGTTCAGTGAGTGAAATTGCAGCTTGTGTATTTCAGAAGAGGGAGCAGCAGAGGAGCGTGAGCAGGTCAGAACTGAAATCTTCTGTGGGTCTCCTCATGTGTGAGCTGAATTCGGCTTTCCACCAGTGAGCACTTTATGAAGAAATGCATTCATATAATCTTTCTTTCTAGAATTAATTATGAATTTGCTAAAATGTTGTACAGAGCTCATCAATACACTTTTTAGTTTTTCTCCTTTAGGCATTAGGTATAAAGGAATAAAAATTTAGACAGATCTTGCTGCTTGTGGAAAGCTTGTGGAAGGTTACTTGTTCTTGGGCTAAATCCACCAGCTTCTAGGCAGACACATCAGCAAAAGCCTTGCCCTAGCACTTGTGGACAGCCCTCGTGCCAGCTGCCTCTGTGGGCAAGGCCACAACTGGTGGCACTTGCAGCCTTTGGGCTTAGGCTGGTGAACTGAGATAAGTAATCTGGTGTGGAACAAAATGGGTGACCACACATCCTGGAGCCCACAGCCCCTCTGTGTGACTTGGACTACCCACCTCCCTCTTCCTCCTTCTCCACAACAGGAGGGACTATTTTTTTTCTCTGGTAGCTTGGTCCTGCTGTGTTTGGAGATGCTGCCTGCTCAGGGCTGAACTGCCACCACCACCTATACAGTGTACTGCATAGGTTGATTTTAAAGTAATGTATGCATTTATTTGAGTGGAGGGAATGTTAAAAAATTGGTTATAAATATTGAAGGAGGTGGGGAGAAATCTAGGGGCAGAGTTATGACATTGTTGGACAGCTTTTTCTTTTTTTATCACTATTTGGATAGTAATGGAAAAGAAAAAAACAGTAAAAAAAGATGCCCACCCAGAGGGAAGATGGAAAGGAGAAAGCAAAGAGCAAATAAAGTATTAGGCTATGAATTTCTTCTCTGCTTTTTCTCACAGAAAGGGAGCCAGATGAGGTAATGTGAAAAGCAGCACCACCAACTAACCATAAAAGAAAAAGGTCTGGCTGTAGCTTGACCTGAAAATAATGATAGGTGATGTAGACAGAGTTTAAGGCTCAGAAACAGCAACATCCTGGAGGTCTAATGTGAATTATCACCATGGGGGGAATGACAAAGGGGAACATATACAAATAAAGAGCATCAAGATTCTGTGGCTATGACAACTGTCTTGGAGTGTGTCCAACAGCCTCCTTAGGGCTCAGTAAGTTCAAACTGTAAACCTTGCTGTGCCTGGACAGTCCAAGCAGACTCCCAGGGGTTCCTTGAATATGTAAGACATAGAGAAAAAACAGAAGCAATGGACAGTTCATATAAAATCAGTCAAAACAAAATATCAGCATCTCTTCTCTAGATATATTGCTCTTATGAGACAACAGTGGGCTGCTGTCCCAGAGTAGTTAACATATACAAGCAGAGAGTGGAAGACACAAGTCAGATGCCTTTTCTGAATCAGACACAGACAAATTACAGAATCAGAGTTGGTCTAGATACCAGCATGAAGCAAAGCACTTGCTTATTAAGCACTGTAATGGCTATTTTTCCTGATAGAGTAACTTCTCTACAACCTCTACAATTGTTTACATAGTCTGTGAGTCAGGAACTCATGCACTGAAATGTTACTTTGGGTTTTATCTGATATACTCACTAGAAAAGGTGATGATTTCAATTAGGTGTTGAACTGTCCAATTATTTATATGACAAGAATTGTTTTCCTTCACCATCCCACAATTCTTAGCCTTAACACAGAATTACAAGTAACATTACAGGTATTGGTTTTTCTTCAGCTCTCTTCAAATAATTGAATTAATGTCTTGGGGGAATTCTGTAATTTCCGAATTATGGGATGAAATACATCTTCAATTAATACATTTTTCTTTTACCTTTAGAGTTCTTACAAGAGCCCCACACCAAAGATTTTATTTTCAGCTCTGATGAAAAAATGCATTCAAATGAAATGAAACAAAATTTTACATCTCTCTGCATAATAAACAGAGCTTTTTGCTATATTTAAAGGAAAGAAAACCAAACAAACCATGTGACAATTGTGCTTTAACTAGCAAATTTTGGATGTTTAAAAATAGCACACTAAATCAGAACAGAATGTTTGCTTTTGGAGCATCTGAAAGATACAGCAGGATGTGCTGCTTAGAATGTGTGCAGGTGTGAATAATTAAAAACCCACCATGTTTATGTGTCTTTGATTACACAATCACTCTCATAGCTACAAGTGATTCTAATCAGCTATACTGAGAGGTGATGGGACTTTATAAATAGCATATAAAACAAGTTTTGTAGTCTCTGTGTAGTTTGGATCCTTTCTTAGCATGCACATTGCTGAACAATAATAAAACTTTAACAATAGTCTTCACACATTTTCAGAACCTTTTTCCTTTCATTATATTACAGCCTTCAAAATAACTACCCTTTCAGTGTTAAATAGTTGTACAATAGTAGTTTCCTTCCTCCAAACTGATTCAAAATACACACTAGCATTTTTAATGTCTTAAAGAAAATTTAATTATAGAAAGTCAGCAGTTATCTATTATTTCAATAAGCAAAAAGGACCCATACTGAGTGAAGTCCTCTCTTCTATTCTTCTAAAAACGAAAGGAAAAAAACCCCAAATAAACCTATGACACAGTTTTGTATGTCTTTACCTTATCTAATCCAAAGAATGATGCCTCATTCACAAACCAAAGCTTCTTCATGAACAGTACACCACTGGTGACATGCTGTTGTACTCACAGGCAATCAATTTTTAGACAGTTCTTTTTGCCTTCCCTTAGTCCACCTGGTCTTGATTCTCCTACTGCTTCTTTAGTGAAGAAGTGGCATGCTGATCCATAAAACTTCTGTGTTTCCAGTGGGTCTACACTTACCAGTTTTGTAGGTGACGTTTCTGTCCGCCCACCTCTCAGCTGTTTTCATTAATGCACCAGTATTTGAGTGTCTCAATGAAATAAGGGATCCAATGTCCCAACCACTTTATAAGTTGCTCGTGCCTCAATTAATTAAATAATCTCAACACACAAAAAGGACACAGTAATTAGAAAACCAATAAGGTAGGAGATACTACCAAAATGAAACCAAAAGGTCTTTTATGGATCAATAGAAACAGAATTTGGATCTCAGGATACCTGTTCAGTGCCAGGTCCCATCACAGTGTAACCTCACAGTGTAAGCTGTCTACATTCAAGTCATTAGTCATAAGACCTAAGTGTCAATAAAGTCTTCTGATATAGATTTACCACGTGGGAAATAATAAAACAGGAGTGGATCAACAGGAAAAAATAAGTTCTCTCCTCATAAAAATCAGGAGTAAATCCAATCCTTTTTGCATCTTAAATTCTTCTTTTTAATAAAATGGTAACGAGGAGCTTTCATAAACATTCAAAATAGAGCAAAACATTTGTATGGGAAAAAAATCAAGCATCTTTAAGACTTGTAGATATTTCTCCAAACTAAAGAGAGGTTCAGATTGTATAAAAGTTAAACATAAAGGTTTTGATTCATTCCCCCACAGTCTAAAAGACAAAAACTGTCATTCCAGTTTTTCACCAATCAAGAAGTTTCAACTACGGTTGTGCAAAACTCAACCCTCATTTAAATGTGAATGCTGGTTTTTATTAGATACTTAGAAATGAATTTACAAAAGGGAGGGAAATTTAAAGACTTTAAGGATGTGATAAAATTGTTATATAATCTGTCCATAAATGAATTTAACTTGCTACCAAAACTATTTAAATATGAATTTTTGTATTACTCGATTTGATAAATCTATTCTATACTGCTGCAACTGTGAGACAGCTGCTATCCATGTTTCACAATACTGTATGAATATCATAAATAACATAATGATCTGGCTGTTTGTCTGTGAGTTGTGAAGATAATGAGTGAGAACCATTTGCATTAGTTCCAATCTCATACAAGCATTAAAAAACTAAGCTAAGCACCAGGATATCAGCAAGACATCCATATTTACAAATTGTTCCTTTACTTGTGTTCATTAAAGGGAGGAAGACAGGTGATGAAGAAAATACTTGAAGCCCACAGCAACCCATTTGAGCCACACTTCCACGTGTATCACATGTTAAGAGTTTGGAATGTGGCTGTATGAATGAGTACCTGTCCTCTGTCATCTGCTGTGTTGGATGACAGTACGCTTCCTTCTTGAAGGGTTATGCAGCACTTTTCTCAACAGTATCCCATGTCTCCCTTCCTGTCTTCCTTAGCCACTTGAGAAAATAATTACTATAAAGCCACAAGTGAAACACTGAACCCTGAAGTTCTTGCTCTTTCTTCCTGTTCAGCTGTACACAAATTCAGAGCCATAGCACCCAAATTTATTCGTTTATTTTTGAAATCACAATAATGATTCTTATTTTTCATTCTTATAATATCAGCAATTGTTTTTACATTTTAGGTCTCAAGAGAACTTACAGATTCCATATAAGTCAGAATTGTGACAGAAGGAGCATCGTTGTCTCCTGTGAAGTGGTTTCTGATTTAGAAATTGTCAGCAGTGAACTATAAGCCTTAAATATTGAACAAAATTACTGAAATAAAAATAACTCTGGTTGTCATTAAAGAAAAGGAGTACTCTCTTTTAGGGTAATAAAAAGACAAGATATTAATGGCAGGTCCACTTAAAACTGTTTTCAAAGGATTATACCACAAGTATAATTTTCATCTTGACAGAAAATAAACGATGTTCACGTCAGGGGAAAAAAGTTTTATTCTGTTCCAGAATGATAATTTTACAGAACTGTTAGAAATAAAGGTTGTCTTTTCATGTACTTCAGTAGCACTACTGTTTAAGTTAAACTTTCCCTAAGTTTGAAGTTTGGGTTGGGGATTTTTTTGCATATCTTCTAAAAAATACAGAGCATTACCTAAGAATTCTATGAAAGTCCTACAGAAAGGATAATAGTTATTTCTTGGCTGTTCCCTCAATTTTCAGGTTACTAGTATAGAATTAGATAATTAAATACATATATGTAGACACCATAAGTATTAAATAATACAACAGTATTAGAAATAATTTCAGTCATATCAAAGGGTTTAAATAGAGCAGATGAAAATATCTCATGAATGTATACCTTAAAGAAAAATTATATAATATTATGCTTTATTATATAATTTTTTTATATATATATGTATAATATATAATATATATATTATTATATATAAATTTATTATATAATTCCTGTTTTACCAGAAAAAAAATCAAACACCAGAACTATTTGTGCTGGAGAATCAAGAAGACTATTCTAATGAAAAGAAGTAGAGAAAAAAAAATTAAAATGGGGAGGTGCTGGTTTCACCTGGGGTAGAGTCAATTTTTTTTTAACTGTGGTTGATAGGGGGCTGTGATTTGGATTTTTGCTGAACACAGAGTTGATAATATAGAGATGTTTTTTGTTATTGTTAAAGCAATACAGAATTACACAGAACCAAAGCCTATTTTGCTTCTTGTAATGCCAGGCTGGGGAGAGGGCTGGGGGTGCTTGGGAGGTTGAGAAGTGACACAGCCAAGGGCAGGTGACCACAACTGACCAAAGGGACATTCCAGAAGACAGAACAGCTTGCTCAGTATATAAAGTGGGGGAAAGAAGGAGGCACATTTGGAGTGATTGTCTTACCAAGTTCTGTATGATGGGGCCCTGCTCTCCTGTGGATGGCTGAACCCCTGCCTGCCCATAGGTAGCAGTGAATTAATTCTTTTTTTGCTTTGCTTGTGTGTATGGCTTTTTCTTTCCCTATTAACCTGTCTTTATTTCAACCCACGAATTCTCTACCTTTTGCTCTTCTGATTCTTTCCCTGCTCCTGCTGATGGGAGTGAGCCAATGGCTGCATGGAGCTTGACTGCTGGCAGGGAGGGTGGAATCTTTTTGGTGAGGTTTGTTTTGCTAAAAAAACAAACAAGAACAAACCTATTTTTCCTAATAAATTATGATTTTGTTTGTTTTATTTTTTAATTGCTTTTTCACATGAAAAATAATTTATTATTTTCAAGCTATTTTAGTCTAACTCTCTGTTAAGCTGACCTGTCCAGATCAGGAAACACTAGATTAAGGACAATTTTGTGATAAATATGTTGTGATGGCTAAGGTTAGTCACTGTCCTTTGTATGGATGCCCAAAAAGTTTGCTCCTCTGGCCCCTGAAGTGATATTCAGATGTAGAATCAGTTGAAATGGCAGCTTCACACAGTAGTGTCAGAATTCAAATCCTGGAATTGTCTTGAAGTATAATGGTTGCCCATATTTCCACAAATTATAAACTTCATATCATCCTTTACTTCAAGCCAGTGAGCATGTACTGATATTACCCCAGCTCTTGTAGATTCCATAATCACAGTGTCTGAACATAACCCACCAGAGAATTAGAAAATGTTGGAACACTAGTAATGAGTTGTCTAAATAAATACCTTCAGCTGCCACCCCAGAAGGATGTGGGATGTGTAAATTCCAAGCAGATGTCTTGAATAACCCAGAGTATGTAAAATAGCCTATGTTTAGGCAACTCATTCTGTCCTCACTAGTTGGAGAATGATACACACCATATCAGAAAGCAAACACCAAGGCAGTATGTTTCCACCAGTCTTATTTTATCCAGTAGACTTTGGCTCTGGACAATTAAAATTTTAAGGATATGAGGTTCCAATATATTTTGCTGTTTGGGGAAGTCACAACATTTTCTACATTTAATAGCCATTCCACCAAGAAATAAGCATGGAGCTAAAAATTTTATTTGTATTACTGCAATAGAAGCTCCACCATATTTATGTGAATAATGTAACTATTTACTGGGAGAAAAAAATGAGAGAATTTAGAGATGGACCAGGTTTCCATTCAATCCTTCTTTATGACAGTGAATATTTCATTAACTTTGCAGTACACAGTGACTCCACAGAAGAGACTCAAGTGCATACAGTCATACACAGCTACAGTAGTCTAGCCCTGGAATGAGTTAAAGCTTTCCTAATTGGAAAACAGGTTCCCCCAGAGAGTATCAAACCAAAACTAAGATGCTTACTAAAATGAAACTGTGGGAAAATAGGGTTCCAGCATAAATCATCTTCTGGGATTGTCTTTTGCCCAAGAAGATCTCACCTGATTTGGATCAGGTAATCAGTAATCTCCCTCTGCAGAGTGATGGAGATTACTCAATCAGTGTTTCAATAGGAATTCTCATAGAGCAAACACTATTGAGTTAGGCACCAGTGTATGAAGATGAAGAAAAAAGTCAACATGTTTTCTACCACCTGTCTTTATTATCTTCTGTTACTTCTGATTTACTCTAAAGCAAATGCAAACACATTATACAATTTACAGTTACAAACGCAGATTATCTACATCAGCCACTTTTATCTACATCTGGTATCACTCATCACAGGCAGTCCATGTGTAAGTGAGACAGTGTTTAATAGCTCATCTTTAGTACAAAAGCATGCTGCTACCACAATAAGTTTTTCCTTATTGCATAATAAACTCACATGTGTACTCTTCATACAGCCTTTCACTCTGCAGAAAGCAAATTAAGCAGAGCTTGCAGCTGTTTTCATCTTTAAAAAAAAAAAAAAAGAAAAGAAAAGGAAAAAAAAGACATGGAGTACCATTAAAAGTAAAGGACAGGACAGTAAATAAAATCCAAATCTGATTTATGTTATGATTTTAATGTTGTTTTTTTTAAAGGTGCCAGAAAGAACCATTCACACAACAAAAAAAAAGATGAACACTGAAAATACCCAGCCTAATATTACCAATGCATCTCTAACATACACATCCAAGCCAAAGTCAAATCTCTTGCTGGGACAGCTTACAGCAGGATGGAATTTAGCTCATTTCATTCATTACAGTTTAAGCAATTGGTTATTATACTGGGAGCCCACTACCAAGGACCAAATGAAACATTAACATGCTTCTCTCCCCTGGGCGTATCAACTCATAAAGACACTGACAGCTTTTTGACAAGACTGGTTATCATTGGTACACATGAATGGTAACCATGTCCATTGCCATCCACTGGCAGATTCCCAGGGTCAGTGTGGGCCTTGCTACTTCTTTGTCATGCATAATCCTGGGTGATGCACAGGTTACATCTCCATTAAAGGCAGCATATCTACACAGAGGAGCAGTTGTTGCTAAGGATCCACTGTTCACAACACATTATAGGAAATTTTACTTCTGACTAGCTGATTTGTGCACTGAGAAGTCAGCTGGGCATGAAGTGTATTAGGTGGCTCCCAAAGTGAATAATCTATCTTAGTTTCCACAGAAGGAAGTCTAGATTATGCGCCCAAGATCTTCTTGCATCATAAATGAAAGCAAATACATGTTCTCAATCTAAACTGAAGTGTTACTCTAAAGCTACTCTGTCTCTCAGCAGAGTCATCTCTCCCATTTACATACAGGGAAAGTTGCAACTCTGTAGCTCCCCTTCTCTGTCCTGTTAATGCTAAGGAAGGTCCTTAGGCAGATCATTTTGCAGCAACTGACTTCATGAGTGCTTCTCATAGAAAAGGGCACTTGTTATAGGAAGGGATAGTTCTGGACTATTGAATCCAGTCCTGTAAAGGCTATTACATCACAAGTTACTTGTTAATGAATCAAATATCATTTATGAATTACTTTTTGTCTGGCATATTCCCCTTGGAAATCTGAGGTACAGGATAACTTAATCAATCTACTGCCACCACTGTCCACTAATGAAATCAGCCATGCTTCTGGTTCCCTCAATATCCCTCATTTCCCACACATCTATACATACACACTGACATACAATGTCCTTCCTTCCTTCCTTCCTTCCTTCCTTCCTTCCTTCCTTCCTTCCTTCCTTCCTTCCTTCCTTCCTTCCTTCCTTCCTTCCTTCCTTCCTTCCTTCCTTCCTTCCTTCCTTCCTTCCTTCCTTCCTTCCTTCCTTCCTTCCTTCCTTCCTTCCTTCCTTCCTTCCTTCCTTCCTTCCTTCCTTCCTTCCTTCCTTCCTTCCTTCCTTCCTTCCTTCCTTCCTTCCTTCCTTCCTTCCTTCCTTCCTTCCTTCCTTCCTTCCTTCCTTCCTTCCTTCCTTCCTTCCTTCCTTCCTTCCTTCCTTCCTTCCTTCCTTCCTTCCTTCCTTCCTCCCTCCCTCCCTCCCTCCCTCCCTCCCTCCCTCCCTCCCTCCCTCCCTCCCTCCTGCCTTCCTCCCTCCATCCCTCCATCCCTCCCTCCACACTTCAGCACTTCCTTCATTCCTTCTATGCCTCTCGTCCATTTCCTTTTCAGTTAAGATCAACATGATTGTCTGTGCAGGTCTCCTGACACTGTCTTTGATTGACACTTGACTTTTAGGGACTCTAGATCATCATAGCAGTTGTTTGCACTCATTGAGGTTAAATTTACTCTTCTTCAACATGGGTGACTTGCATGACTAAACTGTGTGAAATTGTAGGCTCTATATTTTGTTTAAAATTTTCCAAAGCTAACTGGAAATATTTAGACTGACACGATCTAGGATCACATTTCTATTTTCACAGCCATATGATACATGTTGCTCATAGTTGACCTGTAATCAATTAATGGGAAAAGTTCTTTCTTTTCCATAGTAAATTCCAACTGCTGATATTTTCAGAGTAAACTTAGATTGTTGTCATCATTAGTTCCTACAAATCTTCTGAAATTCTTACCCTTAAATTTCATTCATAAGCATTAGATAATTTTTCAATGCCTTGATACTCTGTTAAACTTTCATTGTAGTGTTATCTCTGAATTTAAGAAAATTAGCAAATTTGAACAAAAAATTGCTTCACTTATGTTAATATTTATCCTATTTTGATGCTTAAGTTCTGACCATAGTATGATGTTCCTAATATCACTGCCTATTTAAATTTTTCGTTTAAGCTAGTACTTTTTTTTTTTTGCATTTTTCTGGTTTAACTAAAGATTTTATTTGTCTCTGCTATGGAACTGATATTTTACTAAAGGTCCAGAAGCATGGCATCTCCTCTGTTTCCTTGATTTGGAAAATAAGTTTATTAAAGAAAATTACCAGGTTAATTTGCCCATCACTAAGTCTACCAAGTGATGTTGCACCTTATTTCATCTGATTGAGCTGATTCATTATCATAATGCCCACAGTAGAAATAATAATCAGTACTTACAGAGTACTGTGAATTGTTTAAAAGCTTTAGAAATAGGTATTTTGACACAGAAAAAGTAGAACACTTTTTAGATATGGTGGACTTGAAAACAAGAGAAAAATAGTGTAAAGTGTCAGCACTGAGAAACAATTGTTTTGGAGACCCAGTTTCACATTCAGTCTTTCATTCCACTAAGTATACCATGCAAAAATTTATTAACATATTTGCACTTTATAATTTTATGGTAACTTATGGAGTTGTGGAAGATCAGTATAAACTATATAAGTGACTGGATATACTTTCAGTTGAAGATGTTGAACCCATATACTTCTATGCTGCCAGGATGAAGCAGGAAATAAAATAGATATCATTAGAATCTGTTGGACTTCACCAATACTTGCTAGTTGGTTTGAAAACAGTATCTGTCAAAACTTCTTCTTTTTTCTCATTTTGCTAGCAGGTTTTTCACAGAGCCAGTACCACGAAATTCTAACGTTATCCTACTCCTTTTTCTCTGAAATTGTTTCCAAACAGGTATGAATATTTATATAACAGCAAGAACTGAGAGATTTTCTGTTTAAGAATAGACTTAAGAAGCTTTATTCCTCTTAAGAGAAGATTCTCTTTAAAAAACTTATGTAGATAAAACAGTATTTTTACAATATTTTACTCAGCCATTCCAGGATGCTTTTTTCTATGCATATTAAGTGGGACAATGAACATATAAAGTTTTGAGAATTCACCGTCTACATTTCAGTCCTGCAAAATATTTTATGATGACATGCTACAAGTAATCATCATTTCGTTATTTTATAGTATAAGGCCACAAATTTGGGAAAGATAATTTCACACATGCACCTTTCATCTTTGACTCTCATTGGGATGAATTTTTTTCCTTCTATTCTCCATTTCTTTCCTAGTAACTAGTACTCAGAGAGTTTATTTAGCAGATTTACGGACTTCAGAAAGTTTATTGTGCTGCACAGTTCCAAGAGAAGTCTGACTCCATCTTCATTATACTCTGCCATTAAGGTTTAAAGATGAGTACTAGGATCCTATTTAACTGTCTCTTTTTCAGATTTAGCAAGATCAGGTGTTACAGTCCCACCTTTTAAATCCCATATATATGCATCCACAAATCAGTAAAATGTCAAAAACCTCTTTTTCTAATGTTCATCTTATATATTCTGATACTCTTAAATCGATAAATAAATAAATAAATAAATAACAGTCAGATATCAGGATGCTTAATTGTAATTACAGAATTTTCTGAGAAATGTAAGGAAAGTATAGACTGTGTGGAAGAATTGTCATCTAGTTAAATTTAAAGGTGGCAATAAATCTTCCTTTGTTCTTCCTTTGTGATAACAAAGTAGTCTATTGGCAGCATCTGCAATTTTTCTTTTTAATTGCAGTATGACATAGGTCCCCATTTAACAATGAGCAATGTACTTGAAACAAGTCTAATAATCACTACCATCAAATCAAGTGTGGCCAACTGAGGCACTAACTTCATCCTCATCTCACACCATGTTAAATTCAGATGGAAAAGGGAGGCAATGCCATTTTTTAAAACCTTGAAGTTTTCTAGAAAAAAATTCTAGCAAACCTTTTACACATCACCAGAGGGACAATGAAATGAATTAAAACTAATGTTCATTTCTCTTTTAATCTTTGAAGCAGAAGAGGTGACCAACAAAATGAATAGTTATAACACTTAGTGACTCCATGAAAAATGGAAAATACATACAATTGTACAATTTAAACTGTTGGAACACTGTATTTACGCTCTAGTAAGAGCATTTTCTTTTAATGTAAAAATCACAATCCTTTACACAATTGCTGTGAAAAATAAGAGCTGACAAGTGTTTTAAATATATGTCAGATTTGTCATAATTTTTTCAAAATGAGGATAAGTCTGACAAGAAATCAGCAGCAGACAGTAGTGGACCCAAAACTAAAAATATCAAGCAACTGCAGTTGAATTCACTGTTCAAAAATGTGTATAACAGAATGTGCTTCGCAGTCAGTTGGAGTCAGATCACACCATGGAACACAATACCATAAGAGGAATCAAGATTTGTTCAAGCAAATACACCTTTTTGCTGGAAAGGGAGAAGGGGTGGGGAGGGAAACAGAACAAAGTAGCAAACTATTAATGCAAAAATTACTTTTCTTCCTTAAAACCATAGATAAGAACAAATACTTAAACTGATGCTTGACAAAATTGGTAAAATATTTCACTATCCTTATCTGATCTCTGTGCTTATCTTTCATTCAGTTTATCTTAAGATAATTAGTAATAAGAAGTTGCCAGCAGTACCTCATTTTCTTTGAGAAAGCAGTCAGCTACTTATTAAACTGCCTCTAAGATGCAAATGATGCTGTTGGACAGATGACTTTTTTTGATCCACCTGGCTCAGTATCTGGTATTTCTCCTCAACACTTTCATGAAGCACGAGTGTCTTGCAAACCTACCATAACTGCAGAACTGTGAATGAACCAGCTCCATTATTTTTGACAAAACAATGTGGTATTAAATTGTTTCAGCAAATTAGGGAATATTCATACATGTTATGTAACTGACGGATCAGTGAAGGCCAGAACTTTTCAGGAATGCATAGGCAGTTAAACAAAGTAACCTTTTCTACTGCCATAGACCCATCCAGAGGAAGACATCTCTTTTCAGATTGATTATATGACCTTTACTTGCCCTTTTCAATGAAGTTATTTATTTGTTAAAACTAATTTCACTAGTGGTTTCAACTAATCTGTTAGACTTCTAATTGGAGAAACAAAATAAGAGCAAACACACTGAAATCATGCATCAGTTGGAAGACAGAAAACTCAGTACAGTAATTCTAATAGCTGCACATCCCAAATCATGTTTTGGAGAAAGATCTATGATACAGATTTATTTAGGTTTGTTTTTAGCAGAGCTAACCTTCAGTTGTTCTCTGAACTTCATTTCTTTAACCTTTCAGATGTGCATGCAGAAACTCACAAGTACTAACAAAGGTGGTAGATCAAGAAATTAATCTGTTGCAATCTTGCCCTGGACCTGTGACATAATGTACATGTGGCACAATTTCTGATCAAGGCCACTAGACAGCTTGTTACTTTTACAAAGGTTTCCATTTGGTCAAAAGTCAGTTCATCCTGTGAAGATAGACAGACAGTTCTGTTTTCATTCAGCTATTCTATTTTCTGAAATTTTCAGGGGAAGATAAAGAAATGTCTAGAATGTCTGTTTTAGGCAACTGTAAGTATTTTGGCCTAGTTCTGAGGATATTCTGTGGCCCACCCTATTCAAAACTGGAAATCAGTGGGTGTAAGACCTCTCCTGGCTTTAAAAATCTATTTTTAAAAGTCTGTTATGTTTATGAAGGAGAACTATTTAAATCTGATACAAGACTTTGCCTATGACTACCATAAATGTTCTGTATTTTGCATTCAGGCATCAAGATCTTTGGAGTTGGCTCTTAATAGCTGTTCAGACAGATACTTTTATGAGATTTCTAAATGTATTAAAGTGAAAAAGAGATGTCTTTTTTGAAAAATTGCATTCAACAAGGCAGTTCTTCCCTCTTTTTCACTTAAAATGGTGTATTGTAAAGCCATGAGTGTTATAAATTTATTTTTATATTTATTTTTATTTTATTATAATTTTCTGGGAGTTAAGTAAGCATGATAGCTTCAAAAATGAAAAATTTTATTTTGCAGAAATCATATGGTCTTAAATTATAATTTCTGGAGGAAATAACTGAATTTTTGGGACCCCTTATGCTGTGTATTTAGGAATTTGTTTCCTATGTAAGTGTGTATAAGAAAAATGCCTATTTAAAAAACCTACTTCTTGTTAGATGTTGATTTCTTATTCAGTTTAAGAGCCATTCCTTACATCTCCACAGATTTTAGGAAAAAAAAATAGTTTTTAAAAAGAAGGACAATAAAGAAAGAAGTAAAAAAATATCCCTCAGCTAAAGACAAGAAGTCTGATGAAAGTCTGGTTTTAATCATATACAGAAGACAGTGCACATTTAACTTAGAGAGTGTGTGTATAAATCATTTGCTTTTCACACTGGTGGTACCAGATACATTAAAGGGCTGCAAAGTTTCGAGTCTACCGACTAAAACTGGGGACATAGAATGTATAAAAATACACTAAAACTCAAATTAATGATAATGAGTCATACAGTGAGTCTCTAAGGGAAGCACAGAAAGAAGAGCAATCTACTTTACTACCTGAAAAGATGGAAGCTTCTCAAATTTTTTTTTTGTTTCTAAGTATTTGCATCAAAACGCAAACAATTCTTTAATCAGCAAAAGCAGTTTGTTCCTAAATATTGTGATACATCTCATTTTCTTTTATCTATTCATAAAATTGGCCAATCTAAGTTACTTCTCCCAGTTCCTTCTAAGACAATAGAGAGAGGCAGCCATTTCTTCTACTGATTTATTTCCTTTAAACACCCATTATAGAATAGGATGAAAAGGTCTCCAGAGGTGCCTCTCTCTCTGATGCCCTACTTATACTGGAGAAACAGTGTCCCCAACTTACATACAGAGGTTGAGCAGCAGAGAAACCAAGGTCATGCATAAAATAGGCATCTGAGCAGGATTCAATACGATATTTCTGAGTGCCACTGAAATGCTCCATATACTACAGCAGCAAAATATTCATTCCTCTATTCCTTTTTCTCTCTTTCTTTTGCACAATTACCCTATTTCTACAAAATACCTTTCTTCATATGCAAAAAGAGTTTCTTTGTGTTACAATTCCTTTGCCTGACTTAAAATTCCTGTCTTAGGATCTTCTTTTGCTGAAAGGAGGCAATTCTTTAAAAAGAGAGTGAAAAGTACAGTCTTAGAACGCAAGGAAATGAACTGCCTAATGACTTATGGATAAAAATAAGGGAGAAAAGAAATAAATGAATAATTAAACAACAACAACAAAAGCCACATCTAAAGGTGGCTTGGTTGAGTGAGAAATACATATGTAAAGGCATGGAAATATGTATTTTAACTTTTTATGCAGACAGATTGAATACCCAAAAGGCACACACACAAGAATTTTCTTCTCTAGTAGAAAGTTTAGCTCATCTGTCAGATCTTTAATCCATCTGTCACTGAAGAAACAACCAAAAAACTTCAGCTAAAATGATTCAGACATTTTTAAGAACACGTGAAGTAAAAATATTTTGTTTGCCTATGCTAAAAATACTCTGAAATATTTTTCTTGAGAATGTTTAACATTTCTTATGTCAGGGTGACAAGGTATGCATTGCTGACTGTGGGCATGGTCTTTGTGTCTGAGATGTGTCTTTACTGCTGCTAAAAATCCATCAGTGTGAAATCAGACTGCTCTGGATGTGGGAAAAGAAAAAGAAAGCTAGCAAAAGTTTCATAGGAATTCTGTTTGACAAAAAATAAAGGAAAGAAGGGAAACTGCTCAACATTTCCACACTACAATATTTGATTTTGCTGTACATTCTCTAATATCTTGTCTTTCTATGTGTGATTGTGAGCACAGTGTATATGTGTGTGTGTGTGTGTGTGTGTGTGTGTAAGCTGCATGTTTGACACTGGTATTTATTTACTTCTTTGAAAAAAAAATAATCAAACTTTCTTTTTTTATGTGTACAGAAAACAGGCACTGGGGTTGTTACTGATGTAAAACTAAAATATATCCAGGAGCAGTAGTATAGTAGTATTTTCTTACAACATACTTTATGTTTTATTGAAGTTACCATGAACCGATTTCTTTATTCAGGGTGTACTCCCAAGTTTGGATTTTTACTGTAAATATTGACAGGAGTGAATTTTTCACTCATGCACACATATATTAACAGGAAGTGAAAGCCCCACCAATGTCCTTGGTACACTCTTTGAAACAATTAACATTCTGTCTTGTGAGTTAAAAAAATAGTGTTTGAAGAATACAAAAACTGCACAGAAGAAAGCTCAGCATATTGCATGCACATCTACTTCGAATCAAATGGTCTGTGAAAGCATTTTAGAGCTGTCTGTTTCATACTAAGGAATTGTGTTATTTCAGAATAAATACAATCCTTGATGTGACATCTTTACTCTTTGGCTAGAAACTAGAACAACTCACAAGCCAGTCCTAAACCACTTTCAGGTTTGAACAAAGAGAAGGAAAGGAACAAAAGAATCATTTAAATGTAGGATATTCTCCAAATACACACTTTTATTCGTTGCAACAGAGATCAATTAATAGAGAAGATCAGAAAAGGCCTTGTATTCAGTGTTAAGGCTGGACTGTGTTTTACAGGACTTGTGCCCATAATTTTCATTAAACATAATGAGAAGACATCAGCAAGTGGAGAGAAATGTACAGGTAACTCCTTTTTCTCTCCCCCAAGAACTGGTGAGGAATGACAGGAAAATAACTGCTGGTAAATCCTGGCATCTCATATTTCTCCTCTGATAGGACTAGGAGACCAACATCCAAAGTGATGCCACCATGTCCAGAACACTCTCTGACATTTCAGTAGCCTCACTGATCCCTATTCACTGCAGTATCTGGAATGGTTTTATTGTACAATATGGTCTTTGCCACTAAGCCAGACAAGTTGCTTTTTCAGATTAAAGCTACACCTGTCCCTCTGGGTCGATGCACAGAAAGGGTTCACATAAGAATATGAACAGTGGAATAATATGCAGCTGACTCACATTAACTGAATGGAGATAAAATTTATTTATTTATTCTGATCAATAAAACCCTGAATAAATTCAGTTGGGTTTTTGTACCAATGGTTTTTGTTTACTATAACACAGTATTGAGTTTCCAGTAACATTCTTCTGTTAAGCAAACTCTTCAAAAGGTTCTCTTCTTCCTATTATATTTTTCTATGTATCTGTTATTTTCCCTTTAGAGCTTAATAAAAGCTGGTTTATTTACAGCACTGGTCTATTTAAGAGATTTCAGTCAGACTGTTCAATCTAGACAAGATATTTGGTTCTTATTAGCCAGAATATGTCATGAATATGTCTGTTTTTCAACATCCTACTTCAAAATAGCCAAATGACAAAGGATCTATGGGAAGATTTTCTTCTTCAGACTTCTGCTGAATTTCTACCATCCTATTAAAAGATGGTTCTGCTGAAGTGCAGAATGATTGAGTTGTCACATTTTCTTTTGTTTGATTGCTAAGACAAACAATGAAGACTTTTATATGCAACAGCTCTAAATATGTAAGGCTACAAAGCCTTCTTCTGTTTATAAATTATGTTACTGCCTTATAATGAAAAAAACATGAAAATGAGGAGATGTCATTAAAAGATAATTGTTTTATCTGCAGCTTAATCCCTTGAATATCAGGCTGCAATTTCCCTTCAGGAGATGAAATACTTTGAAATGGTACTGCTAATTTGAGCAGAATATCAGGACATTAATCAAACAACTGTAGTGCTGCTTTGCTGGGTAGGCATAACAAATCTTTAAGGAATTGAGCAGGCAACCTGAATTTCTATGGCATCTAGAAACACAAATAATCCAGTGGTTGCTTAAAAGTCTACACAAACTGAGAAGTGGGACCATTTTATTTACATGTGTATTTAATTCCAAGTTTAACTTATTTCTGGAGGATTAAAACAGTTTTGTTTGTAGTTACTATACTGAAAACAAAATGCTAGCTATATTCTCTTTATTGTAATTCAGTTGTCAAAATAGAATTGACCTCAGCAGGTATAAAATAATTCACAAAAAGGTCATCTTTGAATGTGTTTTCCTATTGCAGGCAATCAAAAGAGAGTATAGCAGAATTTTGTTGGAAACTGATGGTAGAGCAGATATGGAACAGGATCACCAGGAGGGGATGATGTGAGTAGTCCTAATGAAATAACACTAAAGCAACTAACCATTTAGAATGGAAAACAGACTCATGGGAGCTAGGGTTTCACTCATGGTAAAGCTTGATTTTCTGGCTCAGTAGCTGCCAGCCACATGGGTGGTGTTACATCTACCTGATACAGTGACTTGAAACACACTGCTTCACTCTGTTCTTCCTCTCTATTCCTTTTGAATTGTCAGGGTTATAAAGGCAGCTGTTCTGTGCTGCATAATGCACACTGTGTGCTTTTCTCAAAACACAACATTACATTTACATTCCCAGGTTAACATTTGTGTATTTGAGAAGACAGTAATATTCTTTAAAGTACTCTTTTTCCTGACATATTGTTGTATACTTAGCTTCAGACTAATTACATATTTTTGCATGTAAGTGAGCTGGGAGTGAATGAAAAAGCTCAGTATATATAACTATGCCTCATAAGACCCCATGCTGACTCAGAGACCAGGGCTCTGATGTAACAAGGCAGGAAACAAGAATATTAGGAAAAAAATCACAGCTGTTAAATTCATCTGGATCTTCTTGGGGGGGATTATAATTAGGTTATCACAGAAAGTCTGAATTTGGAAGGGACCTCTGGACGCCATCTAGGCCATCTCTCCTGCACAGAGCAGACTCAGCTAGAGCAGGATGCTCATGAATTGTGTTTTGAGCACCTCCAAGGATGGAGACTCTACAACTTCTTAGGAACACCTATTAATTATCAGCTTCAATTGTCATGTTTGTCAATCAGTACAAGTCTGATGAAGTCAAGAAACCAGAATTACGCCTCTGTAAACAGAAGTAAATTCACTCAAACATGTCTGCAATTTAAACTTAAGTCATATTTAAACTTAAGGCTTGGAAAATGTCTGAAAAATTAACTATTTTTTTCTTTCTTTTTTTTTTTTCAATCTTTCTCATCCATTTCACAGTTTAAGGCAGAACCAGGAAGGGAATTACAAGCTCTATCAATTGCCACACTCGTAGCCAAGCAACAGAGTACCAAAAAGTAAATAATCTCCTCAACATTACTGAGAGTCTAGTCAATTCATTTGAGAACTCCAGTTTGGTTTGCTAAGCTGGCAGCTCAGATATGGTTCATATTTGCATATCTGAGCTAGAAGATATAATTTTTGCAAGCTGTTTTCATCATTTGTTTGTGTTAGTTAATGATTTTTGGTTTCAAATTTAACCTTTGAACACAAGTTTTCTTCTTTGTTAGTAATTTTAATAATATTTACAACAAATTGTCAGCAATGTCTTTCAAAATTATTCATATTCTCTAGTTATACAAATCTGATTTCTATAATAAGAAGAAAAGGTCAGGGTCAACTGTTGATGAATGAGATAGAGTTTAGTTGAGGAAAAAATCAAAGACTGCAGTTTTTCATGAAAAACAGCACCTGGAACTGAATGGTTACAATAGTTACTATTCTACATGTTCAAATCAAAGAATTCTCTCAAAGCAAAGCAAATTAGCAAGAAATGTTCTTGGAATTTACAGAATTACACTTACTTCAGTGAACTTTTGATCTGTTTGTCATTTCTTAGGAAGAGCTTATAAGCTCCATACTAGGGCTTCCAAACTAAACCTTCCAAGCTTCCCATCTGTAGCTCTCAGAATCAGGCCAGAATGAATCACAAGGAACCAATTACTGCTAAGTGTTGCCATGCCAGCAGTGGCATTCACTTTTCTTTAATATTTTCACTAACCTTATTTCCCCTGTGAGCAAAATAGCTGCTGCTGTTTGTTCAGACTTGGCGGCCGTGGTAGGACTAGCTGTCAGACAGCCTGAGCTCCTCTTGCTAATTTCAAGCTCTGTTGAGCAGTACTGTGGTGGCAAGACTATCGCTCAGTGTTTAGGAACAGCCCTAGCAGGATGTGGTGAAGGGAAAAAAAAAAAAAAAAGTAAATATATAGATTTTTATTTCTATGGAAGAATTCAGTGTTACTCACTTTTTAAGCAGAAGCCACTAGAAGACACTGAACAATATCAGCTGACCGATGGTATGAGTTGATTTATGATGATTTGAATGTTAAGAAAACCTGAATGAGAATAATTTAGCCTACTGAAATTAATTAATTTTATAATATCAAAGAAAAACATATCTTAGAAGCATTGGTACAGGAATATAAATTTAGAAATAAAGAAACTGGCATAGTAATGTATAATATACCTGCCACAGACCACTGGCCATGATCAAAACCACATTATTGCCTTTTTATTACTTTTATTTTTCATTTTTATAAGTGACATAAATTATGTGGCATTATTGTCCACAGAGAAAGTGCACAGGCATCCTATGTAGGCCCACTTCCAGGCCATTAGCAAATACTGCCATTGAGGAAAACCATTTCCTAGAAGGAGGATATTGAATTCCATAAGGGGAAATGCCAAGCCATGACCTGGAGAGAAATAAGCCCATGCACCAGTAAATGCTGAGGAGCTGAGAAGCTGAAGAGCATCTTTGCAGAAAAGGGTGGGAAACTGTTTGGACAGGCAGTTGAATATGAGCCAGTGATGAGCCCCCCACAGCAAAGTAGGAAACAAACATCTCTAGTTCCATTTGGTGATCAGAGACATTGTGGTGTCTTGATCCTTGGAAATATTAAATATTTACTAAATATTAAATATTATAATTATAATAAAATTAAATATTTACATGGTACTAGGAAATCTCCTGGTGAACTCTGTTGGGAGCCAGGGTGCGGTTTCCTGATCTCCAGAGGTCCCTTTCCACCTCAAATGTTCTACGATTCTGTGATTCTCTAAAAGGATGAAAATATTTAGCATACAAGATCTGACCAGATAGAAAGGAATATCCTGAACTTCCAGAGCAATCTGGTGAAGTGATGAAGCGAACAATAATAGGACATAGATCATGCTAATTAGACAGATGTGTCTGTGATGATACCAGTGAGAGTATGCTGACTTTATACAGCAAACAACAACATGGTCTAGACAGTGGAAATAATGGAATATATGGCTTGTATGGCTTACATTTGTAGCATGACATGGGACAGGAGAATAGAGATGCTGGAGGGAAATTTAAATGAACAGGTGAGAAGACCAAGACTGATCAAAGTCATGCAGTCTGGACAGATTGAGTTTCTTTTCATTTCTAGACAGTTGTGTGAGGAAAATGTAATCAAACTCAATAGAAACTGGAAAAAATCTCATAAAGTGGACGTCTGTTTTATGAAACTGTCTGTTTTTTCAGATGAGCTACATCTAAAAGAAAACAGAATCATGATGCTGAAACTTAAAAGTTTATGGGGAACTTTTACACTAAGCACTGTGAGAAAGCTCAGAGATGCAGAAAAGCACACAGATTCCACCAAAATAAATTTTTTAAGTAAAGAGGAATGACAATCTTATAAAACAAAAAAGGAATTTAAAAATCAAGTTTATTTTCTAAAAAAATAGCCATCTCTTTTTCAGGACGTCATATGTGAGGAGACTACCTTCCCAAAAGAAAATGAACACATTCACCTGTTTAAATGTTTGAAGTGTAAAGCATAAAATAGGTGAATTTGTTTGCCTGATTTTTAATGAGGGCAGTAACTTATGAAGATTTATAAAACTAGGGAAAGAAAGCTGATCTTGCGAAAGTGTCATGTCAGGCTGCAAATTACCTAAGCAGGCCAGACAAAGGCCTTTTAGAGAATCACAGAATCCTAGAACATTTCTGTAGAGCAAATAGAGTAATAAGCCACAATTTAAAAAGTAATAATAATTAAAAATAACACTTAAACAGAAAAAGAATGATGGTTAAAACTCACATATTAATTTTCAGCCTTCAGTCACTAACTGTGAATAAGACAGACCCAAAAAGCTGCAAGAGCAGTAAACACTGTAATGATGGTAAGTTTTAGTTACTGCTGGGAAGATTTAGATAGGCATCTGAACAAGTGGTATCAGATCAAACCTCAGATGATAGAGGTTACTTTATTAGACTTCAGCTTCTTAAAACAGTTACTCAGAAAGGCAACTTTTGGTGGTAACCAATAATTATTGTGAGATGTAGGTTGGACTTGTTCCAGAATGTATCTCTGAAAGACCCTTTCTAAGGGCAATGCAGTCTGGTTCAAAACTACAGCAGGAGCAAAACATACACACAAAATAAACCACTGCAGAGATGTTCACTTTCAAAAAGAGAAATTATGCAAAAACAGAACACTTCAAGTAAGGTAAAAGAATCAGCCAAAGAATAACTCTTCTTAAGATAGTATGGAGTTTTGTTCAAGATACCATATTAAAGGGAAAAAGTAACTATAAAATCAGCCTGGCTAAAGAAAAGAAACAGTAGGGAATAACAACAGTTAAACAGTAAAAAAAAATGGATAACAGCAGTAAAGAGCTATCTTTCAGAAAATGAGCATTGTGTCCAGATAAGGTGAATGGAAAAGAAATAAGCCCTGTAAAATTAGTTCTGAGACTTTAATAAGCCGAAAAATTACTTTGAAGAACAATTTGCCAAAGGCATAAAGATATTAATTAGATGCTTTCAAACATGTTAGAGGCAAAATATTTGACATAAAGTCTTCAGGATCAATAGACAATTAATATAGCAAAGAAAGGGTAGTTAATATAGGAAAGGAACAAGACCATGGTATAAAATCTGAAGCAGTGATTTACATCACTTGTTACAACAGAAAAATTTAGGAAGAATCCCATGTGAGAGCTCTTCCTGACAGGAATACCTTGGAGCAACTGTCTCAAATTACATTGTCACCTAAATGTAAGAACAAATAAATAAAATAAATACTTCTTGCTAAAGTTTGGTACTGTTTAATTCTAAGCACTGAAGGAACTCAGAATTAAAATCTCTTTAAGTAGTAACTCTGTTATATAAACTAACAAATTAGATGGAGAATCGGAGGAATGAAGGCCTAAAATTACAGCAGCTTTGGAGAAGTGCTTCAGGCCAGTCAAACTATTACAGACTACATTTCAGAAATAGGTTAATTGTTTAAAATCAGAAGAATAGAATAAGTAAATATTCAGTTAAATAAACTAAGATAAAGAATCAATACAGCTTTTCTGCAGGGAAACTTTCACAAACCTATTTGAGTTCTCTGAATTAGTCTGCAGAAGTGATGATCCATTTCTTAAAAACACTAGATGTCCAGAAGTCATTGATAAGAGAGAGAAAGAAAGTTTGCTGATTATGCATAGTTATGAAGCATGGTAAAAATTAAATGTGATTGCAGACAGATGCAGGGAGATCTCACAGTACAATAAAATACCTACTACCATGTAGAAGTCTGTAAGTGAAGAAATATTAGGTATTGATGCATAATCATGTGTTCTAAGTCAGCTGTTACAGAATCATAAGATCATTTACATTTGAAAAGACCTTTAAAGTCTTTGAGTCCAACTGTTAACCCAGCACTGCCAAGCCCAGCATTAAACTATGTCCCTAGGTACCATATCTACACATCTTTTAAATATCTCCAGGGATGGTAACTTAACCACTTCCCTGGTGTAATTTAAGGCTGTTTGCACACTTGTCCTATCACTGGTTCACTGGGACAAGAGACCAGCCTCCATTTGGCTACAAGCTCTTTTCAGGCAATTGTAGAGAACAATCATTTCTCCCTAAGCCTCCTTTTCTCCAAGCTAAACTACCCCAACTTCCTCAACCACTCCTTATAAGACCTGTGCTCCAGGTGTTTCACCAGCTCTTGTTGCCCTTTTTTCAGACATACTCTATTCAATCAGGCTGGTTTTCTTCCCCACTGGTTGGTATTTCAGCACGTGTGCACAGCCTGATCCTAGCCCCTAAAATTTCTTTCTCAAAGAATGCTCAGCATTCTGGGAATCCTTTGCCCTTCTGGACTGACTCCCAAGAGACTTCCTCAGTCTCCCTCACTGGCCAAGGTGCTAGTTCTTCAAGAATTGAGGACTAGGTCATTTCTTGATCACTATGCCCCAGACAGCCTCTAGCCACCACATCAGCCACAAGTCCTCCGGCTTGCAAACAACACGTGGCTGTTGTCACTCTGAGAGGAGAGCTTGGGGTCACTGTGGATGGATTTTCAAAGCTATCAAGCTCAGTGCTCAGTGATTTCCTGCACTGAAGATGTATTACATTTTGAAAAATATTGGAAAAGAATAAAGCAACAAGATGGAAAATATCTGTGTGTCTGTGTGTCTGTGTAAACTAGAGAGGTTTGAAATCTGTATGGAAATTTCAAAAGGGATAACCCTTGAAAGGTCTAGAAAAAGGGCAGACATAGATCAAGAGAAGGTTAGGTTTCAGGGAAGGGCAGGTTTCACATTTGAGTGCCCAAAGAATATAGCATATAAACCAAATTTAGCTCTTTTTTAAAATACATATATATATATTTTAAAAATATATATAACCTTACCTTTACAAGCTCACAATCTCAGGTTTTTCTACAAGAAAGAGACAAACCCAAGCAAACAAATAGATCCAGGACCAGAGCTGGCCTTTGATCAAAGTTAAGAATAAAAAATTTCTAACATGTCTAGCCAGGAAACATACAATTTGCTTTCAATAAAATGTAGTACATCTGTGACTAGAGTTTACACATTATTAATCTAGAATCCAATTCATATGCTGTTATTAAAGTGCAAAGAGTAAAAATTTAGAAAGATAATATCCTTTAAAATATCATAAGAAGCTGAAATTCTTATTAACTCTTCTGGAGAAAAAACAGAATATTTAGAGTGGTGTTCAGAAACAGTCAAAAGACAATTTAAACTATATACAAATGTTAATTTGAAGAAGAAAGAGCAAAAAATTTGAAAATCAATCATTACAATTTCTTCATCAGACACAAGTCTGATGATACATTTGACGGAGAAGGATAGACTCAATGACTGCTTAAAGATGATTAAACTATTCTGTGGCCTGAAATTCAGTAAAATCTTTTCCATCTTCTGGAACTTTTTTATTTGTCATGATCAAATTTCAAAAGTATTCAGCAAGCACTAGAAAATCATTAGATGATTTTGGTAGAGGTCCTGAAACGGAATTGTTGACATTCAATCTTCTTTGAGTAAAACACCTATATGAAGCCTTACATTATAAAATGTGTATAGTCAGAAATATGAGACTCCTCTTGATTTAAAGAATCTCTCCTTTAATGAACAGTTTATTACCTCTTTAAAATCAAGTATATGGAATAAAAAAGGCTCTCTTTAGAACTGGCACTACACAAAATAAGAAGTTCCTTAGATCACATACATTTGAGTTTCCCTTATTAAGAAGAAGCTTGAACAGGATTCATCTGCCCCTGTTTAGACATTTAAAACTTAGCCAGACAAATTTCACATAATTCACAACACTTTACTTACCATAAAAGGAGAGAAATGGACACCTCCATAGAGCAATTCAACTTCTCATTTGCCCTTATTTTAAAATCCTGATTTGGAATGAATAGGTGTCTGTTTCTCTTCACTGAGCATGACCCTTAAGTTATTAGACCTACGTGGCTAACTTTTAGATGTCTAAATTTATGGAGAAGAATCCCATCTTTATTACTTTCTCTTTTCCCTTAGGAAATATTTTTTTGCCATTGTTCATCATTCATATAAAGCAAATTATTTTCTATAAACTTTTAAAGAAAAATTGCATTTCTCATAAACTTCAGCCAAGAAAGTTTTAGTTTAATGTCAGATTTCTCCAAAAAGTTATGTCCAGGTGGAAATATGAGTTTATTATTGGAAGAAATTTTGAAACCTTAACTTATAGAGTTTGACTATAATACACGTATAAGAACAAATTATGTTTTGTTACCAAGACAACAAAAGTAAAAAGCAAGGAAAATAATGGAAGCAATTTACAGCTCTGTGGGACAGCCAGAGATACAACACACTGCATTTTTTTAGAGAAGAAAACAGCACGATCCATTAAACTTTTTATTTTATTGCAAGAATAGACACACCACGTGACAATAAAGAAAAATCACACTTCCAATAAACCAAAGTAAGGCTTATTGAAGGATCCATCAGATGTGTACATGGAAACATATATATTTCAATCCAGGATTTCCATCTAATTCACTCCTACTTACGCCATCCCAATACTAGGGGGACAAAAATGCAAAGTTTTGTTGTTGTTAATATTTTTTTATATTGCAGTGGAATTCATGTTCCTTTATTCTTTCTTATTCTAAAGAATTTAATATTTTTTTCAGAAACATTTAACAATTATAATGGGATAGTGTGATCCAACATTTTTATTGCACAGCTATGCTGAAGTGTACTATATAACCTACATACCTAGGACACACACACAAAGAGCCCCCAGACAAATGAAAAACAAACCAAAAAAACCTCCTCCTGTCTCTAAGAAAAGATTAAATATTTTTCTGAAAAACCTATGGCCCAATCATAACCTCTGATTTTAAAACAGCTTCATAATTACATATAGAAAGAGTAATAGGTCTAGTGGAGGACTCTGTCTTCCAATAGTTTTCATAGTTACAATCACATTGAAACAGAGTGATGGAAAGGTAAAGCTACTTCTTGAAAATTTTCTTTAAAAATATTGAAACAATACCTAAAACACTGACCTTAAACAATCTTACCTGGGTCATAAGGCACTAGCCAGAGTACTGAAATAGAATCTATGACTGAAAATTTTGGGGCTTTCTGACACAAGCTTCCTAAAATACAAAATATCAAAAACAGCAGCAGCTAAAAAATAGCTCTGAGTACACACATTTCCTTAGGACTGACAATATGTTTGCTGGGTGATGCAAAAAAAAGAAGTAGATTATGAAAACACATGTAAAGCTACTTATGACTGTACTGCTAACAAACTGAGTCTCAAATATTTTTTTGATTTTTGGAGGGATTTGGATTTGATTTTTACTTTAGACCTCCAGTATCTTTAGATCTCATTGCCATTTTGTGGCTGAAAACCAAGTCATAACTTAGCCCATATGAAAATGATATCTACAGTTCACTTATAAAATCTCTGAATATGAATTCACCTGAACTAAATTTGCTTAAATCTCAGAAGTAATAAGATAGTGAAGATATGGAAAATTCAAATAATATTTTCATCCCACAGAGTTCAGAATTACATTACTCTCAGCATATAATTAACTCTACTGTATCATATTCTAAATACAGGTTAAGAGAACAGAATTCATATATCAGCATAAACAGAATGAGAGCAATGGCATATACTATATCTTCACTAAAACATCAAGAGAAAGTTAGCTGCAGAGGAAAATGAGGATGTAGGTGAACTCCATAATCTTTTACCTAGGAAGTGATTTCAACTATAAATAAAATTACAAACTAGAAATTACTACAGGAATGTGAAAACTTATGAAGATTTTGAAATCATTTATTATTATAGGATGCAGAGGGAGAAGCAATGAAAAACTGTTTTTCTATAAAGAGTAATATGTCACTGGGGCAAGCCCTAGGCCTCCAAAAACAAGAAACCAAACAACAGAATGGGAATGTGACATACTAATGGTGAGATTCACCTCCATTAATTTAGCTGTCTAAAATCTGGGCTGCTCTATTATCAGGGTTCCTGCTACTGCTTATTGAGAATGTAGGCTACTCAGAGGAGGAATCTCCCTGTATCATTATATTGAGGTGAACTACCCAGATGTTCATCTATCTTTCCAACTGCATATGGAGGAAGCCTGGAAAACCTTGTTAAACTCTACTTCTGCTTTTTAAATATTAAATATTTATGTAAGTTAATAAAAAAAAATATTTTTTTTAAAAATGCAAAGAATATTTTTTAAAAAATAGTTTTCCTTAATCTGTAAACAAAAAAATGTCCAAAAGATTAAGTATCTGAGACACTCCTAGTAAGACAAATATTGTGAATCCACACTGCAATGCTACTTTTAGCCACAATGAAACCAAAAAGACAGTATTTGCCAAAAGAATTAAAAATCAGAGTCACGGACTGTAGTTCTAACCTTTAAGGGGACCAGGAACAACTTTCACTAGACCAGGTTGCTCAAAGCCACATTCAGCCTGGCCTTGCACACTTCCATGGATAGAGCATCCATATCTTCTCTGGGTGACATGTTCCTGTGCCCTCACAGTAAAGCATTTCTTCACAGTATCTAATCTAAACCTACTCTCAGTCTGAAGCCATTTCCCCTTGTTCTGCAACTTCATGTCCTTGTCTCTCCATCTTTCTTGTAGTCTCCCATGAGGCAGTGAAAAGCCTCAATCAGGAACTTGCCCCTCAGAAAAAAAGTGAAGATATATTTTTATAAATAAATGCTGCAATTAAAAAAAAACATTATGTACCCAACAAATAATGACAGTCAGTAAGGCTGGCTATTGAAACTTCTTTTGCTACTAATGCTGAGCAATAGAGAGTGATGGAAAGACTGTATTTATTTTAGTTAACATAATCATGTTAGTTAATGGAAAGTGAAAATATTTTCAGGTATAATTTTCCCTCTTTTATACAAATTCAAAATCACATATTTGTGCTTGCTGTTCATGGTCTCAAAAATCCATGGAAAGAATAGACATTCAGACCTAATATTCTTATTAAAGAGTAACAGAATTTTCATGTATCTTCTGGATTTATGTTGGGGTGGTGGAGGGGAGAGGAGCTGGAGGTTTTGGGTTTGTCTGTTTGCTGGGTTGGTTTTGTTGTTGTTCATTTTGTTTGTGTTTTTTGGTGAAAGAATGCTTTGAAAGTGTAATTTCTATTTTTTTGTCTTTTAATTCAGGTAATACTAAATACAGCAGTTCCTGCAAACTGCAGTTAATCCTCGTCCAATCTGTGACATGCACCCTGAAATTAATTCAGGCCTGAAATTGCCTTTGCCGAGTGAGAAGATGATTTCTCCCCATGAGAGGTTTTGAGGAATTTCTTCTGTCATAAAATGATTATTACTCCTGTACTGACAAAACTTCTGGTGAGTGTCTGAAATCATGTTAAGCTCATGTAGCACTAACACTACATCAGAATGGCCAATTGTGAGCTGGCTTGAGTGTAACGTGGCATCAGGAATCACACCTGAGTCACGTGTAATGTGGCATCAGTGCAGGTGATGGTGACAATGGAAGGTGACACCTTCCATTCACACAGCTCATGTGTGCCCAGGTGATTTTGCATGTGGCAATGTTTTCCACCTCACAGCTCAGAAGTCTGAACAGTGGAAAAAGGTTTCAGGATGCAAACATTCTCACAATAAGCAGTAAGTATAACATGAAAATCTAGTCTTTCTTTCATAAATAAGACTGTTTGAAGACACTGTTTAAAAAAAGCGCAGTCTGACAGAGACTAAGCTAAAAGAAATTTTATTTTCAAATACGAATAATTAACAGAAACTTATTTTTTGCAATACTGAGAGCCTCTCTCTTGTTGTGCTGCATCCTGCAAGACTGTGAACATGCATACACTAGGGGTAGCCCTGTCCTAGAAAACCCTGTCATAGCTGATGAAGTGCTGCACCATATTGCCAGTTACAAAGTCTGAGATTTAAAGTCACCAGATCACCAGTAAATCATAGAAATCTCAATATTGTATATCTACTCCATTCTACATGTGAAGCTTCATCCAAAATATATTAAAGTCATTAAGAATCTGTCATGTGACCTCAGCAAGACCTGAATCAAAGCAAACCCCCAAAAGCAAATAAGTTAACCTTGTTACCATTTTCTTGCTTCTAGCAAAGTGGAATACTGATCTTAACCACCCTCTGAGGTCCAATCATGCAGGGTTTACTCAAACTAAAACTCCACTGAAAATCGAGGATATTATTTCTGCCTCTTGAGTGTATGATAACAGGTCTACTGAAAAGCCAGCAAAATTCAGCAACTCTAGTAAGCTTATTAAAAAATACAAAGTCATAGCTAAGAATGGTATGGACTCCTCTGTGAAATCTACTGTCAGCACTGAAAAGGACAATGATAGTGTCTTTTCACAGGTTCAGTCTATGACACAAAGCAGCTGACTAATGATCTCATTTCTTTTAAAGGTGTAGAGCAGATATTCAGCTAACATATGCTGAGCTATGTCCTTTCCTTCAAAAAACCTTTATCAACTTGTATCAATTTAAATCTGGCCTTTATTTTTTTTGTTATGTCAACATAATTTGTCTAAACAGGCACATGGCTCCACTTAGTCAGTAAAATCTGAAATCTCTTTGCTTTTTTGTGGCTGTTTCTCTAAACAAACACAGTATCAGCAAGGAAAAGTGTTCTGGTGCTGAATTTTTCATTTTTATTTTTTTGTAGATATATGAATTATAAAAGAAAAAAAAAAACAAACAGGTACAGAATTGTCATATGTTTGTTTTTCCTAAGGAGTGCCCCTCATTGAAAAATTAGAAATCATATTAAGTGCTGACTGCAAAAAAATCTGGAATTACTAGTTTCTGTAGAAAAGATCTTTTGTGGGTTTATCCTTGTTTTCTTTGATATCTTCCTTCAGATTTCTTTTCCTTGGTTTGCCTTACCTTATCTAATTAGACCAAGGCAATACTCTGATTAATGAGCATCTCACTGAATGTATCTATATGAAAGAATAACTTTGAAATTCTTCATTCTCTAAATATGTTCATTATATTCACTTTAGATTATGTGTTTCAATAGCAAATTGAACCACACTAGTGAGTTGAAGGCAATTTAGTAAAGATAATTATTGGATTTTTTTATTATTCTTGTTACAGAATTCAACTTAACTCAAAATCTTCATTATTGGCCTGGTGGCAAAAAAAACACTGAAATCTTATTCTGGGTACAATAAATACCATTTGATACGCCTATCTGTGTGTGCTTATAAATCCTTTAACCCATAACAATAATTTTATTTGCCCAACTAAATACATTTAGATACTGATTGTTTGGGTTTGTTTGTCTTTTTTTTTGGTTTTGAGGACCATATTGTATTTTCTATTTAATGGTAATATCACTTTTTTTGCTAAGTTATTTTTCTGTAAAATTCAAAAAAATGTAGGGACTTTTATGACAATAAAATGAATATTTTTACTTTTTCATATATGTTAGACAAATGTACAAACTCTCTCTCACACTGAAATAGCAATGTTTTCAAGTTTGAGTGATTTTTCCCTTAAAGAAAACCTGTTCATTATTTTCCTTTACACATGTTATTCAATATGGCAAATAAATATGATTTTGAAGCTCACTTACACTAGTGCTTATAAGAGACAGACCCAATAAAATGTGCAGTACTATCCTGTTGTAAGATTTTATGCTTAAAAACTTTAGAATATCAAATTTAGTGCAGCATCAAATCCAGTGTCCACTCTCCGGATGTGTCAACAAGAGCATCAGAAAAGGGTACATCTAATCTGGGGTCCAAATATAAAACCCAGCAGCTAAAGAGTTAAAGAGATGGACCTCTGGGACAGGGAAAATAGGAAATGACACTCAGCCCTCTGTTCTTTATGTTACCAAGGAGGAAGAGAAAGTACAGGAGGGCTATCACTCAACAGAACTACATCTGTTAACAGCTTGAGGATACTCTACCATTATCCTCCTCTCTGGGTAGGGTATTGCCTTCTGAAAGTTGATTAAGCATTTTAGAAGAAAACAACATCAACTTCTTGCTTTTTGAAAAACTTTATGCAACAACATCATAAGCTTTTTTTTTTTTTTTTTTTTTTTAATTAGCTTAAGAGCTGAAATGAATTAATGAATTAAAGGCATTTTCAAGTCTCTTACTTTGCTCTGAGATACTTGGTTGGAGAGATCTGCTGGCAAAATTTATGTTTGTTGCTAGCATTATGACAAAAGAAAAAGGCAGTAATGACAGGTTTAGGGACAGTTGTGCATTACTCTGATTGTATTTCACCAGACATCTCAGCTGTGGAGTCTCTGAATGTTAGTGCCCTGTGAAGGATAGTGTCCTTGGGTTTGTGTTAAGAGACGTGATTGTTATCTTTGCAAGTAGAGGACACAGAAGCAAAAATCTGTATATTTTACACATTTTTTTAAAGCTGTTTATCAAGAAATAGTATTTGAGTTCTTTCTTTTTGTGCTGGTTAAAACATGCTGTTTTCCAAAATATGTGCAGATGTTTACACTCTGTATGTTATAGAACAGTTCAGCAGTAAACATGGCAGTAGAAGAAAAAGTAAGTTTTTAAGTGAAAATGTGGCTTTAAGGTCTGAGGAAAAGGAATTTTTCTGCCTTTTTAATTTGAAAAAGAAATCTTTTTTTTTTCCTCTGATGGTCTACTGAAACAGATTGAATACATGTCAGAGCATCTGTCACTGCTCCTTAGTATAAACAGAAAAGTGCTGTTAGTCACTTGTTTCTAAGATGCTTTTAATTTCAATAATGTTCATACTTTTTTCAAAAATATGTTTGTTTATATTTTACTACAAAAATATTGTGAGCTGTTTTCTAAATCAGACATTTTAATACCATATTTAGTCATTATATGATTATGGCTTCTTCCTGTAAATAAAGGGATGTTGAAAAATAGGATTCAGCTCACCTCTATCTGTGTCAATCACAATTAGTTCAAGTAAAAGTCTCTCTCTCTGGTTAAAGGGGAAGAACAAACACATTCAGAATATGTGTCAGACACATATATATTACAATATTATAATAATACAGTAATATATTGATATATTAATATGTTATATTAAATATAAAAATTATATTGTAGAATGGAATTTAATTGTAAAATAATATTAGAAAGCATTGAGTATTTCCCAAAAAAAAATGCCAAATCTCATCCTTAATGAAGCCAGCTGAAAGTACTGATTTGATTTATATGTCTTTGATAGATTGCAATTCTCTAGAGGCTCAGAGTCAAGACTTTTCACACCAGGAGCTCCTTCCAAGGTTATTTTATCAAAGTCAGTTCCATAACCATGAAAGATTTTAGTAGAGAAATAGGACAGGAGAATTGTTAGGAAAATGAGGACAGATTGAATGCTATGCTGAATCGGGGATTATCAATTTACAATTGGATGGCATGTCATGACATTTGGAAAAATGCATTAAAACTTAAACCAGTCTACTAAACCAGATTTATTTTTAAAGAGAGTGATGTTTGCAAAACTGTGAAAGATTTGGTCAAAGCAAAATTAAAAGCTATGTACTGCCCACACAGGAAAACTCAGGAATTCAAATGACATTACAATAATGATAATTAGGCTTTGCAATTCTTTTACACATATTTCATGCAGTTACAAATTTACACTAATAGGCAAACTTGTTCCCTAAATTTTGATATGCACAGCTAAACAGAGTATTAATGTGCTGGCTGCTATCAAGTCATTCATTTTCATTTGAAATCCCACAGTGCTTATTACTTTTTGCAAGTGACAAGCAAGGTAACAGCAAAATCTGAAGTTTACAAAATTATTTTACTTAATCCAAACTAGAGGATTAAGCAAAATGTTAGAGAGAAGTAAACAAATGGAGAGATGATGTTCAGAATAAATAAGTGCAAAATAATTTATACATGAAGAAAATCTTAAACTGCTTGCTTACCTCTATCTCAAGAAAGGAACCATTAGTCATTGCATAATTGAGAGATATTTGCTTAATTTACAACTGCAGTCAGAAAGCAAACAAAACATTAAGCTGCATAAGAAGTAAGATGATGAATAGCACAAGAGTTTCAAAGTTTTGTATAAATCAATATCTTGGCATCATCTGGAACACTACAGTGTGATGCTAGGAGATGGATTAGTACAAGATTCCAGCCTTTATCTATTATTCCAGCTTCTACCAGATTTTGAAAGAACAAGGAAGATTCTGTGCACAGGTGAAGAGAACAGGAAAGGTTGTTTGCAACCCCAAATAAGGCAGCTGGGAGTGAAGGTGAACACCTAAATCTCCTGTTTCCTGTCCCAAGAAGGTCCATTTTTTTCTTGGTTACTTACCTGAAAAAAACTATAGGAAAAAAGGGAGGCCTGGAGAGAACGAGCAAGATAAGTGAAGACAATAATTTGAAAAGATATTTAAAAGGCTGGGTTTTTTCACAAAAAACATTCATATAAAGAGTTATGATGTAAGCATATCAAAAAATGAATGGCCTACAGAGGATACGAGTCTGTTTTTCTGGTCTTATACCACGATTAAAAAGACAGCATAATGGTAGTAAAAGAATTGGTATTTTAAAAAAGAGTAGGAGAAAATATTTCCTCCCAGGATGTGTAATTAAACTGTGAGATTAATTTCCAGCATCTTAAGAATGCTAATGAGGAAACTGAGAATGACTGCTTAAGTACTTTTCCTTAAAATGTAAGCTGGACACTTACTATGGGAGATCACTTTAGTGGAATGGCATGTGATTTATGGGAATACCTGGTTACTGCATCCTCCACATAAGTGTCTAGTGTGAGGCACGAGAAGGGAGACAAGGAAAAACTTAAACACCCAGGTATGTAACCTCTAAGGTTTAGGATAACAGAGACAACACCAGAGATCAGGACTCAGGTTCCTGATTTGTAGGCTGTTGAAGGATTTGCACAAAATCTTGAGGAAGTTCAAACTGAACTTCCCAACTGATAAAAAAGGGGATACAAGATTATTCTTAGTCTTATGGGAAGAAGGAGATTTATTGTGGGACAGCTGAGGTATCATGTGAGATTATATAAAATTTACTGTGGAACACAAAAGAAGAATCAAAGACACACAGTTCTGTTTATGGTAGCAGACTTCCCTATTTTTGAAGGCTCTGGTACTGGTGGATTGTCCAAGTCAGGCAGAGGAGCACATGGCCCTCAGGTCCAACAAAACAGATTAATTTCTTTTTGAATATTTCCTGTGAAAAAAATCCTCTTCTTAACAAACAAACCAACCCTCTTCTTAACAAACAAAATGTATACAGACAGAGAAAAAACATGATACTGTGTAAGAACAAGAAATTACACTGTCTCAATTTTGCACTTTGTAATAAATTAAAAGAACATAAGAATAGTTTGTGTTTAATATTTGTACCATCCTTACCTATAAACATCCCAGTTCCATTTCACTGTGACAATCGGCCTGTAACAAAGAAGATTATATTTACTGTGGTAAGTACCACGCATAAGGATCATATTTCATGCAAGTTATTTTTCAAATTTAATGTTATGTAGGTAGCAGTTTTCATGGTCGCAAAATTGAGTTAACTTAAGAGAGACCTATAAAAATTAGATTGTGTATATCAAATACAGTGCTGAAATGTCACACTGAAATCCATTGCAGTACCCTGTGTAACTCCATATTCAGAACATTGGTTCAATTCACTCTGGAATAAACACTGGAGCATACAAAAAACTGCAACTTCTGGCAATTTGACAGGAATAAAAAGAAGATTTTAATATTTTATTTTTTTGTATTGTATGACACATTTCTGCAGTACTATATTCCAGTTCAGCTAAGCATTTGGGAAAAATCAACATTTATTTCTGTGTTTTTTAAACACATTCTTAAGTGGAATATTGATAGACCATCAAAGGGCACAGCACTGTCAGGACTACATAAACAGTGCCTTTTAAACAGTCAGAGGTAAGTTTTCAGAGAAAGATTTCCATATCACAGAATCACAGTATATGCTGAGTTGAAAGAGACCCAAAAGAACCACAGAGTCCAGCTACTGGTCTGCACAGTTCCATCCTCGAGAGTCACACCATGTGCCCAGGAGAATTGTCCTACCACTTCTTAGACTCTCTCAGGTTGGTGCTGTGGTTGTGCTCCCTGTAGAGCCAGTTCCAGTGCCCAACCACCCTCTAGGTAAAGGTCTTTCAAATACGCAAGTTAAACTTCCTCTGACACAATTTCAGGCCATTCTCTCAAGTCCTGTCACTGGTCACAACAGAGAGGCGGTGAGGCTGTCCCAGTGCAGAGCAGAGCAGGACAATCCTCTCCCTTGCCCGGCTGGCAATGCTGTGCCTGATGCACCCCAGTGTTGTGGTATGTTTTCTTTTAAGTTAAAATTTTCCTTTACAATGGTCTGTTCTGTTTCCCCCCTGCTTTGTTGGTTTGACCCAAGTTATCTACTGTCAATCACTGTAAACCTTACCCCTTGTTCCCAACCCTTCCTTGTTCTTCAACCATTGAATTGTCAATCCCATTTTGTACCTACCCCTTATTCTGGAAACTTCCCTGTCAACTTCCTAATCCTCAATGTCTCATTGGTTTATGTATGTTTTCCCCTCCCCCTGGGTTCTCTCACTGGCTTGTAAAAGTGTTCACCCCGCCTTATACTCATCCCCCAAAGTCCCCCCTATTGGTTAGCATTTGTACCCGCCCCTTGATCCTCCCCTGCAAGTAAGTTGCTGTAGCTATGTGTCTGTGTTTTTTGTCCCTGGGCCCTTCAATGAAATGAGCTTCTTTGGAAACCGTACAAAAGAACATTCCCTCATCCTTACCCTGACCCTAGGCACAAATCCATCGTGTGCTGTAGAGAGCAGCCTTGTTGCTATGGAGCTGAGTAGCCCTGCTCTACCACTACACAAATTATTTATAGTCCGAGGGTGGCCACACTCGGCGCAGTCCGGGAAAGCTCTAGCCAGCAAATTGCCTCCGGCACTGCGTCACCCCAGGACAGGGTTGGCCCTCCTGGCTGCCAGGGCACTGCTGGCTCATATTTGACTTGCCATGCACCAGGACCCCCAGGTCCCTTTCTGTGGTGTAAGTGAAACCCAGTGGGATAATCCTCTGACTGGAGTGCCCTGTTGGACAGTTCCAGGATTTTCAGGAGCGGTAGGCTGGGAGGAAGAGGCAGAGGGCTAGCACTGTATGTAACAGGATGTCTAGAATATATGGAGCTCACAGTTGACAGTGGCACAGCTCTGAACCTCCAGGTAAAAATTAAGAGGCATACAAATAATTGTGGGAGTCTATCACAAGCCTCCTAGCCAGGATGATGATGGTGATGATGATGATGATGAAGAAGAAGAAGAAGAACTATTTATTGAGGAACTAAAGGGTATTTCCAAGTCAACTGCCCTTTTCCTTATGAGGGATTTCAGCTTTCCAGAAGTAGACTGGGAGTATCACACAGCTGGTAAAACCCAGGATAGAAGATTCTTAAAAAACCTGGATGATGACTTTATGGAACAGGTCCTAAGGAAGCCAAATCAGAAAGACACCCTCCTTCGTCTACTGCTTGTTAAGAGAGTGGATCTTGTGCGCGAAGTCAATATTGAAAGCTCTCTTGGCCACAGCGACCACAAAGTGATGGAGTTTAAAATATCTGTTGACAGAAGGAAAAGTCCCAGCAAAACCTCAGCTCTGGACATGAAGAGAGCTAACTTCATGTTGTTCAGGGAATTAGTAAAGTCACTAGGGAAAATGTTTTTGCAGATACAAAACATCTGCAAAATGGGGGCACATCAGTTCTGGTAACTTTTTAATCACCTCCTAAGGGCATAGGAGCAGACAATTCCCAAATACCAGAAATCAAACAGGTAAGGTAGAAGGCCAGCTTGGCTGAACAGGAATCCTCTCTTGGAAGTAAGGCAAAAAAAGAACTTGTGTGCCCAGGGGAGGCAAAGTCAGGTGACATGTGAAGAACACAGAGATGCTGATAGTCCCTGTGGGAGAAAATTTATTTGGCCAGAGCTCAACTAGACATGAAGTTGGCCAGAAAAGTGGGGGACTGTAAAAAGTCTGCTCAGACTTTTGCTTAATACAAGGCAAACAAAGATTATTTAGAGGCTTACAAAATCAGGAAAAGCACACTTTTTTGAGTAAAAAGGAAAAAATCAATGTTTTAGGTTACCCTTGGTTAAGGGCCAGAAGCCTGCCCTGTAATTCTCTCACTCCTGCTCCTCAATAGGAAAAGGTGGAGAAAATCACGAGGTGATTGGTGGAGGTAATGACAGGGAGATCACTTAACAATTACTATCATAGGCAAGACAGACTTTGTTTGGGGAAAGTTAATTTATTTACAAGTAAAATAGATTTCAGTAGAGAGAAATAAAGTCAAAATTGGAACAAAACTTTTTATTTTCCCTCTCCCAAGTCCAACTTCATTCTTGCCTTGGCTCACACTCAACCTCTGAGCAGTGCAGGGGAATGGCAGTGATTCAGCCCATAGCAACTACTCTCAGCCTCTTCTTCCCCTTACACTTTTCCCTTGTTTCCACATGTACTTTCTGTGGATATACTTCCTTCTGGGAATGTGCCAGCTCTGGCATGGTCCTCCCCAGGTGCATTATGGTTATCTCCTTCAGTGTGGTCTTTTCCACAGGCTGCAGGGGAAAACTCTGCTCTGGTGCCTGGAATGGCTTCTACCCTCACTTTGGTGTTCATAGTTCTGTTTCTCACTTTTTCCCTCTCCCACTATGCCTTCTCATTATTCACTA
Source organism: Cyanistes caeruleus (assembly GCF_971803275.1). Lineage (NCBI taxonomy): Eukaryota > Metazoa > Chordata > Aves > Passeriformes > Paridae > Cyanistes > Cyanistes caeruleus. The sequence goes on from NC_141702.1 coordinate 38,827,449, forward strand.
CCCTTTCTTAAAGATGCTTTCCCAGAGGCTTCACCATCTGGATTGCAGTGCTAGAACTCAGGTTTTAAACAGCCAGAGAATTTTCTTTAGGACTTTAATGCGTGATAAGAAAGGGAATTACATTCCTCAAGTCAGTAGGAAAAAGCACTGTGGAATGTATAAATCTGCCAAACATTCTGCACATTAAAATTAAGCTTAAAAATCAGCAAGTGCATGGCCTTGTAAATGTTAATATTCAAAAATAAATTATTACAGTCATCATTTATGAATTTTTGCATACAAGATCAGAAACAGTAATTCTTTAAGATTAAATATGCACCCACAGTAATCATCGCTCTGACAGCTAAATGAAGGAACACATAAATGACTGATGAAACTCAACCTTTTTATAAACAGGAATAGTACTTAGATTTATGAAAATCTGAAAGTGTCCCTTACATCTTTGTTTCCTTCTGCTCTTTCAGTTTGTACTTTCACATTCTCTGGGATATGCAGAGGTCTCCCCTATTCAAATTTCAAAATGTGTGGAACTATTATAAAACAAAACAAAATCTTTATTTCAGGCCTCAAAGCAGTTTTTATAAATTCCTGATATTTTTAAGGGGAAATCTGGAAAAAGTGGTTTAGATTAGATATAATTATCTTTTTCTACAAAATAATGATGATTTAAGAAGAAGTAAAAACTAAACAACTGCTCTTCTTTATCCTATTTCTCTTTCAAAGGCAGGCTAGAATTTACAGTTCCAAAATACTACAAATTAAACCAACATTTCTTTACTATTCATTCTATTATTTCCTACTTCTAATTTTGGTCTTCTTCTCCCATCTTGCAACTTGCTTCCAAACATCACTAACTCAGCCTTATCATCATTTCCCATCTCCCAGTTTCCCAGTTTCAGTGCTAATAGTTTGACATTTCTTTCAGCTAGAAACAACCTAGGTCCTTAAAAGCATTTCAGAATACAGAAAACCAGGTTTCATTAAAAACTCCTTTTAATCTACTTTGACAGTCTGTGACAGAAGGAAAGTATTATTGGAAAACAGTATATTGAGAGGTGTCTGCCAATAAAACACCATGGAAAAAGTCTTAAAGAATATCCACGCCAATGATTTCACACAGCACAGTGACAAGTTAAATATGCCAGACATGGTTTCACTACATGAAGGTATCCAACTTTGATATACACCAGAAATATAACACAAAGCCCGTGAAGTCTACAAAAATCTCAGTGACTGCAGGCAAGCAGGGTTTCTTAAACAGCAGGGAGGGCATTCTAATCAGGTGCAGAAGACACGTGGTTGGTAACATCATTTCTGTCAACACACAAGCCACCTGGTGGTTACTCTGTAAGCAGTGGACACACACGAGAGTAGGTTCACAACTGACAAAATTTGGATATTTTCCTTTCTGAAGGACATCAGGGACATGAAGTATAGTTATTTGCCTAATTGCTGCATCTAAAAATCTTTGAAGATACTTTGGGTGGAATAATATTAAAAAAAATCAAAATTATAATACAGAAACCACAATAATAAGAGGAACTTTATAACATGCTTTAATTTTTATCTCAAATAAATTTATTCTCTGGAAGCAATAACACTGACATAACATGGGACTGGAAATAATCACTTGTATCATCTTATTGTTGTCATTAGCTCTTTTAATTCCAGCTAGAAACACATTTAATTTTTTACCACCACTGGAACTTCAAAGGATGATTCTGATGCTTTATAATAGCAATTTCTATTAATTTCTAGTTTAAATTTACTCATGGAGAGCACATACACCCTGTTTCTCTCTAATCTTTTAGTAATACCTGAAATGTTACGCTCAGGGATAACCATTACTTTCTCTGTGGCCATGCAACATGCATAATTATTAAACTTCAGTTTTCATCATATTGAATCTCAGAGATGTTCTTTGACTAATCAAAATGGACAGATCTTTTTCTTCCTCTGTCATTTTCATCTACTCTGCACAAGTTTATTGTAAATTTTCCTATTAACTACTGATCAGGTGACCTTGAACTTGCTTTCATTATTATATTACTTCCAATTTCTCTCTGTTAAAGCTTGAAAGTAGTCAACTTTTCCTGTAAAACATTTTGATCATCCCCTGTGTTGAAATGCCTTTATATCAGCAGCGGATTTCACTGTCTTATTACACCTTCTTCTATCAAGGGCATCTAGAAACACTGTGTTCAAGATTCAGTTATTTTCTGAGTTTAACAAATGCATGTTATTGAGGAGATATTTAGGCCTCAGCACTGCTTTTCTAAATCCTGTCAGATTTAACTGTCCTGATTCAACATTCTGCATGTTTTTTCAGGAAACATAATTGCTTCATAGTAATAGAAGGCAAATGGAATCTCGGCCTGTATCAAGAAACGAGAAGTGATTCTTCTTGAGGTCGCACCTCAAGTCCTGTGTCTTCACTATGAGAAGGACAGAGGTGAGCACTGGATCTGGTGAAAGGTCTGTGACAATAAATCATGAGGAGTGGCTGAGGGAGCTGGGGTTGTTTAGCCTGGAAAAGAGGAAGCTCAGGGGAGATCTTAATGTTTTTTACACGTACAGGAAAGGAGAGTGTAGCCAAGTGAAAGGGCAAGAAAGAAATGGCCTTAAATTGCACAAAAGGAAGTTCAGACTAGATATTACAGAAATTTTCTTCACTGAAAAAGTAACTAGGCATTGGAATATGTTTCACAGGGTTACCATCTCTGGAACAGGTGGGGTTACCATCCCTGGAACTGTTCAAAAGGTGTCTGTCTGCATGTAGCACTTGGTGATATGATTTAGGGGTGATGATATTCATGCTGGGTTAATGGGTGGACTAAGCTAGGCTTGAAGGTCTGTTCCAACCTTGATGATTCTTTGATTCTGTGAAAAAGTTGATAACACTTTTCAGAAACCTGAAACAACTCTCATGTTTGAAAGACAACTGTAGTATTCAGCTACAGTAGTGTAACTTGCCACAAGTACCAACAAGTATAGTTGAAATAATTCCCCTGGTTCAAACTCTCAATCACATTTGACTGATTTACAGACAGAGAGGAAAAGGGCTGCTGATAATTCTAATTTGTTAACAACTTGGATATTTTATTCATAAGGTATTTTTAAAAATGCTTAATATAAACATAAGTTACTGTGGCTAACAAATGCTTCTGTATAGTGTAAACACTCTGGTATCTCACTATATTTCTGGAGATTTGAGTCTGAATTTCCCTCAGGTACCATGATGAGAGCTTTCCCCAGCTGAAACAGCTATAAATATATTTCAGCCATTTTGTCTGGAGTTCCAAAACTACTAGATACATTAGTAATTATCTCGTTTTATTCCACATGTTGGCTAGAGAACATAGCATTCCTTAATCATTCAAGTCCTGTTACTATTTTTGACTTACATACTCTGCTGAATCAGGTCTTTTGTCTTAGCAGGCCTACGAGGGTATTTTTTATTCTTCTGTTGTTCTACACAAAAAATAATCGGTATTTGAATCATCCAGTCAGCACAAGTGGCTTGAACATATACCAAAACATGTTTAATACTGTGGAAATGCATTATACCATATATATTACAAACTTACTCCAAAGTTGTACTTTTTTCTCTCAGCAAATAGAGTCTATAAAGCAAACTGCACTCAAGAACCCTGGGGCAGATCAATTTTTGTCCCTAAAATTGTTTTGTTATTTTATTTCCTTACTGGAAGTAAGGAAGAATTTTTCATTGATCCTGCTTTCTGATGTATGATTAATTATATACCATGGTAAGGAGACCAAGTTATTGTCTAGAGAATAATTACATGTTAAAATTTTAGCAATAAAGCAGTAAGAGATAATCTGTAATGGAAATTTTATTGTGAATTATTGTGATTATAGAAAATATAAAACATTTGGATGGTAAATGACAAATTCATCTGGTGCATTAAGCACAAATCTCAGTAAGCTTCTGTGCAAAATCTGTGTAAAGAAATGAGGTACCATACAACAATGGGACCAGGATTTTTTTGCTACATGATGCAGTTGGAGCCATTCCTGGGCATTGAAGCATCTATTATTTTTACATTATGAAAAAAAGGAATTTTCAGTATTCATGGAAGGAATGGCAAGAATGACCAAGTAAGGAGTTTCTGAGAACGAATCAAGTACAATTCCAAATGTAGGTATGATTCAGCGTGGTGATTCAGTGAATACATGTAATAGTAGTAAATGGTTTCATTTACTAAGACCAGCTGTCATGTCTCTGTGAGTAACTCTCTTTTTCTCCAGAACAGAGCGACTGCATGAAACTGCTTGATGGGAATGACTCCTAGAATGTGCTCGGTTTTAAGCAACAATTTAAAATAAATTTCACAGGATCTATTCTAGCAGTTTATTATTATGAAAAATCACATTTCAGTGCAATTGAACATTTCAAAGCACTGTTTAAGATATTTAGATTTAGAATTCAAAAATATACTCTAGGTCAATTAAGGCTAGTGTCCAATAGTGCAGAAAGTGACCAAAAAGCTATAGAGAGAAACAGAACAAATAGGGGGGAAATTTCTGTAGACTTATTCCCCTCAAGTAGGGATGGGTTGTTTAAGAGCTGAATGATAGTTAGGGAGTGATCTTCAAAACCTGTTATGATTCTTGAAGAAAATATCAGAAAAATTGTTCTCAATAAATGAATCCAATTTATATGGTACACTGCACATAAAGAAAGTCAAAGAGAGAAAAAAAAAAAAAGCATCATGGTATTCTTTTGGTATTTTCCAAAGCAAATCAGTTCTAGGAAACTCATGCAAACTATGAAAGCTGAGAGATGCAGAAAGAGACCTACTTGCACAAATTTGGTGCTATTCACTGATTTAAAAGCAAGGGGAAAGCATGCAAAGAGTGAATGAAAAACCAAACCAACCAATTTCCTTGGAATCAACTGGAATTTGATTTGACAGATGTGAAATGGGACCCAGGTAGAAAGAGACATCCAAAGTATCAAGTCCACAGTAATAGGAGCAAAAAAAAATATATCAAGGCAGTAATTGGTCACTGCTCCACAAGGGAAACACTTGATAAAAGACAAGTAGCCTAAATATAATTTAGGACACATTTGCCCAATTGAGAAGAACTCCAATTAAAACAAATTAGAACTCCAAATAGTAAATGCTGAGTTCTTCAAAGAGAAAATTAAAATTAAAAGACCATATTTAGTTTGTTCAGATTGTCTGGGTCTCATGATTTTCACATTAGGTTAATGTAAAGATGGCTGAAATAATCTCTGAAAGTGCATCAGATATTCTTGAGAATTTGGGGAGAATGGCAAATGGATCAAAAGACTAGGAAGAGGAAGAATTCTGTGCTGATCTTCAGCACACCAAAGGAGATTATTTCCAGGATTATAGATTCCAGTTTCAAAAGAACTTCAAAACCAATAACCAAATAAGCGCTTTGTAAATATGGGGAAGATAACAAGAAACTAACATATATATGTCAGATCAAACCATGTTAAGCAAGGTGCATTTCTTACTACAACTGACTAATAGCTCTTGTGGGTAGGAAAGAAATTGTATGGATATAAATGCATCTTGACTATACAATGGATTTTCTGATTAATATAATAATATTGTAAAGCATGATAGAGAAGAAAGGTTCTGGAACAAGTATAAGATCCTCCAGAGGCACAATGCACTAATACAGGAGGAGGAAAATATTATAAATTAATAATTATATATATATATATATATATATATATAATTTATTTAAAAGTTATGTGTTTATAACTTCAAACTTCACTTTTCCTTTGGTCACTCCCTCATGAGTGTGTGCTGAGGTGTCTGCTGTTCCCAGAGTAAAATCCTGACTCCTCTTTGGTGGGTATGGGAGGTTTAGTTATTAGCATCTCTTTAGAGCAAACAGATACAGAGGCCTCAAAGATACGACAGAAGAACTTGTAAGCTGACATAGATGTGCTGCATCCTTTATGCTGAACTTTACTACTGTGAAGTACACAATATCCCACTGCAAAGGTCATAAATGATTAAAAATAAAGCAGAACTTATTTGGGAAGCAGGACACCTAATTTCAGGCTTTGGAATGCCCTTATTGATTTGACTCTGTAAAATGCAGGTGATTATGTTTGCTTATTTCTTGAGAATTTGTGTTGGGCATAATGAACCTATTTTTTAAAAGTAGCATGAAAAAGGGATTTGTTTTGAAAACATACCTTAAACCAAAAACCTAAAGAATAAAGGCTGCCAGAGTAGCAAGAAAATCTATACTTCTGCTTCTTTTTCATCATTATTGGTTTTGTCTGTTCTTGCAAAAACTGACAAACCAATAAAATTCTAATATTTTCAGCCAGCTAAAAAGAATTTTAATGTTGTTAAACTTTGGCAAAAAAGTCATTTCTGCATACCTTTGCACATTTATAGAGGGACAAACCAACTTTACATTGACTTTGCAGACATTCATCTAAAATTAATAGAAATGTCCTGAGTAACAGAAGATCAGAAGATAAAAAAAGAAAAAATAATTCAATTCTCTGAATTGCAGGTGGTATTCTATCTTGAGTGATGTAGAGATTACAAGTGAGACAAGTTTGGAAACCTAGAGGGTCCCTCCTGCATTTCCCAGACCTCCTGTGACAGTCTGTAGGGTCTGGCTTCCTTCTAGTCTGATTCAGTTACCCAATCTCTCCAGGAGGGAGTCTGAGTGTGAATACCTGACAAGTAGTTTATGTTATCCACAACATATATGTATATATACATATACAAAAGTCTCCCCACAGAGCACAGCACACACACAGAGCGCTCATATGAACAGCAAGAGCGCCAATGCTCTCATTCTCCTCCTTGAGGAGGAGCAGGATGAAACAGGATGGATTTCTGACAATGCAAAAATGTTAATGTCTGTAAGAGGTGGCTGCATGCAGCAGCTGGGTTCAGACTTTCATCCTGCCCAGTAGCTGTTCTTTGATCCCAGTATCTCCAGTTGCTGGCTTCTGGTATACAAGCCCCCAAATCCTCAGTTCTACTCCAGTGGTTGGTACAGACCCCCTCTGTCTCTCACACACACACACACACACACACACGCATGCTCTGACCCCACAGCCAACTTACCTGTGCTCTTGACCCTGGAGACAGAAATACTTCCCCACCCAGAGATGTTCCTTTGAGGCCCACACATCCCACTCTCCTGGCTCTCAGAACACTTTACCTACTAACTACCTAGTCCAGCTTGATCTTTGCTGTTGTTCACACATTCACTCAAACTTCTGCACAGACCCCCTCAGACTAAAGAACCCATTGTGGAAAAACAGTTGGAGAAGAAGATAATAAGGAGAGATGACAAAGGTGATCAGGCAGAGGGCAGGTCGTGGAAAGACAAATGTGTTTACCAATGTGAGAAATGACACTCACTTTTAGAATTTCGAAGGTTTATTAAACCTTAACAAAATATATCAAAAGACTGAAGAAGAAGAAGAGCAGCACTGGGAGCACAAGACTAAACCGCCATGTGCTCATCTACACAATGGATGTTCTGCTTTTTATACTCTTGGCCCCTCCCAAAGTCTTGTCAGTCAGCTCCTTTTCTGCCATCCATTGGTGGAGATCATTTTCTTACAACTTTACAACATTGCAGAACTCCATAAAAGCTTTTCAATTGATAGAACCTGAGAACAAGCAAACCTACTGACACCAACTCTTTCCCAAGTCAGGGAAAAGGAAAAAGTGAAGACATATGAGGAGAGCATGACAACACTAAAGTCAGTACAAAAGAGGAAGGGGGAGGGGGAGGAGGAGGGTGTCAGAGCTGAAATTCTTCTATAAGCGGTGGTGAAGCCTATAACACAGCAAACTGTTTCCCTTTAATTCATGAAGTGCATGGGGGGGATGCAGAGTTCACCCACAGGCTATGAAAAAGTGTTCACGCTAGAGTGTGTGGATGCTAAAAAGTTGTAAGCTAGTGAGAAACTCGAACAGAAAGAAAAAAATCCTTTGTTTTCAGAGATAGAGAAAGGAAACGCTTGCTCCTAGAGTAGAAGAGTTCATCTCTAAAAAGACTACACCCCATGGATTAAAATGACCAACACAAACAGCTGTGGGAAGACTGCTTTGCCCGTGGGAAGGGCTCGCATTGTAGCAGGTCCATCGCATTGTAGCAGGTCCAGTGGGACTGTTACTCATAAAAATTAGAACTGCATTGGAGAAGTTCACAGAGATTTATCTCCTGTGGGGAAAACCCCATGATGTAGCAGAAGAGGCTCCTCTCCCTAAGCGAACTGAGGAAAGATTTTTTAAAAAGTGACAAACTGACTAAAAACCCATATTTTGTCTTCCTGTGCTGTCACTGGGAAGTAAAGAAGGGCTGGAGGGGATGGGAAAAGGTTTTCTAAAGGTTTATTTTAATTCTGTCATTATCCTCTTTTAATTCTGTTAATAAATTTTTCTTTATACCTTTTTAAGACTATTTTGCCCTTAGAGTGTTTTCTCCTAATCCTTATCTTGCTCCATGAGCCTTTTAATTTTTTTTTTCCCCTCCTCTTCTCAACTAGAGCATAGGACTATAGCATGAGTGAATAATTCTTTGTGGGTGCCTAGCTTCTAGCCAGTGTCAAACCCTGACACTCCCCTAAAAGATGCAAAAATAAGCCCCATGTAATACCAAACTTGCCCTTCCCATGCATCAAATAAGCTATTACACATTCCTACAGAGCAACCCCCCTTCGTCTGAAGGTGGTCCAGAGACCTGTTCCCCATCACTATGATGGGTCTCATGCCAGGAGAGCAGATTCAATGACTTGATGACAGTCCCAGGAGGGGCCTGGGCAAGGTGGACGTCATCCAGAATCCTTGATTTGGGTTCTTGACTTTCACTGTGCCCTTTGCTCCTCTGATCTTGTTGAGATGGAGGGTCTTTTGTTGCAGATGGCCTGGGAGCAGCTGAGGCAGGTTATTTAGTCCTCCTGACATTGTTTCTCTGTTCTTTCTCCATGTATGCAAATGAGCTTCTTATCACTAAACTAGTACAACATGATATTAAGCTATTAATTTAACTGAAATTATATAAGGATTGTAATAAAACTACTAGAGAAGCAAGGACTTGTGAATATTTCTTAAAGGAGTACTCTCTGTGTTTGTGAAAGGTAACAATGTATTTTCCTAAAGTACTTTGATTTCATCTCAGTGAATGGCTAAATCCATAAATACAGCAGTGTGTATGGATGTAAAGTGCTGTGTATCCATACAATAAAATCAGTTTGCTTACTTGTTTGTTTGTAGATAAGAAGACTTTAGGAAAGAATGATAGAATTAAGTATTTCAAAACTGTCTTCACTCTCCTAATCTCCAATCTACTTCAAAGAGTTTTCAGAAGTTTCAAAAGTAAACTGAAACTCATTAAAAACACACAGTGGTCTCCCTCTACTCTTTGCTAGCAGCAATATTCCTAAAGAAACATGAATTATTACTAATCTAGTATCTTTCATTTAAGCTGGATAATAGCAGAAAATTCACCTTGGTTGATCTGAGGAAAGCATACCTTGTTTAGCATCTGTTCCTTATCATCTACACTTCTAAATCAAGATTGTCCCTGTGATGCCTAAGAGAATCACAAATGTATTAAACTAACAGAAGGAGATCTCTTTATCTTTCCTTTCTTGCCTTCTGCATTTCTCTTTCAAAGGTTAGGTTTTTAAAAAAAGGAAAGGTTCCGCTTTGGTTTATTTTTTGGTACATTAACTCAAGAGATTTTGCTGTTGTTGCTTGGAGACAGTTGGAACGAATAGGGGATCTCACATTGTACAAACTGGTTTAGATATGTTATCTCTCATTCTGCCTACCTTTCCATGTCACCTCATCCAAATGCCAATTCAAAATTCTCAGGCATGCAAGAAATTTGTCGCATTTGCTATGCTTCCTTTTCCATGCACTCCTCGTTTTTTCTTTTTTTTCTTTCACTGAAGGGAGGAAATATCAGTACCAAATTCACTGTGAAAGAAATAATTACAACTGTGGTCATTACAGAGTATGAATAAGTGGAAATGTTTGGAGACACATTCATAGACAATACAAATGCTGTGCACAATGACAATAAATAAAAAAGACATTATTCAGAATTCCAATATTTCCCTCAGTACCTGTAATTGATGTTCTTCTTGAGATTCATTCACTACACAATTATTCAAATCTTTCATATGAATGACAAATACACCACTAGAAGAAGATAATGGCTAATGTCTAACATTTATTACATGGAGAAACTCCTCTTAATGCATGTAAATGTCTCTGTTCTATGCTTACTGGAAAAAATTACATGGTTTAGCAAAGCTAGTTTTGATCTCAATGTAAAAAGGATTCAAGCAGCTCCATTCCCTTAATTGGATTTGCTATGCATTGTAAACCAAGCAGTACCTTTCACTCAGCTGCAAAAATAAGCCAAGCTTTAAAAATAGTGCAGCTGCAGATGTTTACAATATACATTGAAAGTCACTAACAGACCCATGCATCTTCTTTCTTCATCACATAAAGGCTAAACAATGCCTTCATGTCTGCTACTTGTAGAGCACAAGGGTTGGGTGCTGCAAGGCACTAAATATCCAGAATTGTACTTGGGTGACTCCAAATATGTTCATACTCCTGGCTGATTGTGTTTTACCATTTAAACTAAAGTATGTGTTTAAACGCTTTTCTAGATGAATGTAAAGAGTTTGACTCTTCATGAGATCAGGTGCCAGAAAAGAAGTAGTAGCTTCTTCCAATTCCATTTTCAACTGAGAAAAAGTGTGACTTCATACAAACTTCAACATAAAATAGAATGCAATGATATACCTAAGAAAGGTGTCTTATGTGAAGAATTTTGTGCATATGTAAAAATGTGTATCTGCATCTGCTGCTGACATATGTGTCTTTTAAAGCAATTATTCCAGCATCATAGCTAGCCTTTGAGAGTGCTGGGATACTTTAAAAAATGCACAGTTATATGGGCACATCTCTCACCACTGTGACCAAAAGTTTTTTTGAAAAAAACTTTGGGAAATAATAGGTTATTAGGTTTCAAAGAGAATTATTTAAGCTCGATATTTGATACTGATACTGCTTTCTTGCAAGCCAGGTTAGGTGAAATAGAAAAAGTTGATTATGTGTTTGAAGTTAATTAGTGGTAATTCTAATTAGATGCAAGAACTCTGATACTTGCTCTAGAATTAGCCAACCAAGAGGACGTATTTACTACTTATTTTTACTTATTCATCTGACAATTACTTCTTTCACCTTCTACTGATTGTATTGTAGCTGGACTAAAATAATCCATCTCCATTTCTAAAGTCTGTGGTCCTTCTCTTATATGCCCTTTACAACTTTTGCATGCAAATATTCTCACTGTCTCCTTGCAATATATGTTTTCTCAAATTGACCTTAGTCTATAAGGTGGCTCTTGATGCTGCTTTTCCTTGAGATTTTTTCCAGTCTTAAATTTTTTTGCAATAGCAAGAGTAAGGTAAATTCCTATTTGTAGCATAGATATTTGTTTTAATGAGTATTTACTTGGTTAAATGAGTGCCAACATAATTAAGTATTGCAGATGTCAAATATAATTAAGTGTAACAATAAGTTATGTCATCTGTTTACAAATAAAAGCCATTAGTTTAATGTTTAGTTGGTTGAAGCATCTTCCCTACATCAAATGATTATATTGTTAATTCCATACTATGGACGTCTCAAGATTTGCTTTACTTATATCTACTACCTGGATTAGTATTTTATAATAATCAGTTTTACAGGGAGGACAAAGTGATTCCATTTAATAAAGAGGGGAATTGGCTCCTTTCAATAAAGGACAAACCTCAGGCTGGATTCCACTACAGGTTATATGTAATGCCCTGCTAATTCCACCATATTTAGTGTTCAAAGACATGAGAGCAGTGTGCATAAGTGCTACCTGAAAGAATCTTCACAAGCTTCAGTAAGAGGCAATGTTATGGTATTAGCAAACTACTTCTGGAACTTTATTAAGTCCTTAACTTCATTAGATCTAAAAGGTGAGCTAAAACTAGTTATTTAGAGACTAAGCCAAAACAGGGATCTTAGTTCCCAAAATCATCAGAGTAAACACAAATGAAAGATTTTTGTAGGACCTGAAGAAAATCATCTTATTCAATTAAAAATTAAATATCTTTGTCATTAAATGAATTTTTCTATCTTCTTTTAAAAACAAAAAACTAAGCCATGCAAAAAAATCTCATAAGGAAAAGCAGAAAGAAGTTTGAATAATGTATAACACCATTTTGAGTATTTGAATGCTCAAAACAATATTTGAAAAGAAAAGAAGTTGAATACTCATTGCCAAGTTGTAACTTGTCACAATCATTGATGTCTTACCAAAACAACCACAGCATGGTGCCCATCAAAATCCATTCAATGATAAAATGAAAGTTGAGCTGGTCAACAGAGGAGGAGCAGGTATATGGCTTAGTCCTTAATTGTGGTTGAACCATAAAACTCAACAGAGACAAATAATCTTGCAGCCCTGACAATAATCTTCTTTGTTTCTGAAATTCAGTAAAATTAATATATACCAGCCAAAACTGCATATATAGAATCATGAAATCATTCAGGTTGGAAAAGGCCTGTATGGTCATTGAGCCCAACCTTCAACCCATGGCAAAACCATGTCACTCAGTACCACGTCTACCCATATTTTAAATACTTCCCTGGATGGTGATACCACCGCTTCCCAGGGCAGTGCATTCCAATGTTTGATAACATTTGAAGAAACTAGTGAAAAAACCTCCCCTAACATCCAGCCTAAACCTTTTCTTGAGGCCATGTCTTCTTGTCCTCTCAGTTGCTGCCTGGGGGAAGATACTGTCCCTCACCTGGCTGCACCCTGTTTTGTGTTGTAGGGACTGATAAGGTCTCCCCTGAGCCTCCTTTTCTCCAGGATAAATACCAACTCCCTCAGCTGCTCCTTGTAAGATTTATGATCGAGACCCATCACCAGTTTTGCTGCCCAATTTTTGTACTTTCTCCAGTGCCTCAGTGTCCTTCTTTCAGTGAGGGGCCCAAAACTGCATGGGATTTGAGGTGCAGCCTCACTAGTTCTGAGTACAGGGGACAACCCCTGCCCTGCTCCTGCCTGGCCACACTATTACTGACACAGGCCAGGATGCCTTTGGGCTTCTTGGCCACCTGGGCACAGCTGGCTCATGTTCAGCTGCTGTCACCAGCACCCCAGCATCCTTTTCCACCGGGCTACTTTTCCAGCCACTCTTCCTCTGGCCAGTAGCACTTCTGGGATTGTTGTGCTCAAAGTGCAGGACACAGCACTTCTCCTTACCTCCACAACCTTTCCCAGCACAAAAAAACAAAACCGCCCCACCACCCCCGCCAAAAAAAGAAAACCACCACAAAAAACAACCCCATAAACATAAACAAACAAGACACCCAGCTGGAATGCCAGCATTCAGTAGGTAATACAGAGTATGTTTATTCATGTTTTCTTCTCTTTCAACTCTGGTGATCCTTAGATCATTCTTCATGGCTCTGGAGTCTAACAGGAATGCCAGGGCCAGATGATTGCTATATTGTTTAAGGCATTTGCCTGGAGACTGAAAACTGGGCATTTGGAACCTCTGCTATCAGTGGTAGACTTAAATCAAACCTCTCTTACCAAGCTTACTTGCATGTTACACTAACAATGGCTGCTGTCTCTTCCATGATCTTGGTGAAAAAACAACTGATATCTGTCTATACTAATATTTTTGACTAATTCAGGGAAACCAAGAAGAAGTTTCTGGCTGAAAAACCTTATTTCATGTGGTCATTTATGTCAGCATTGAATGCCAGTTTTGTACATACTTGAATATGCCCTGAATCTACTGATTCCATGTAATTAACTTTCTCCTGAGTGGCCAGAATATATCCCAAAGACTTCAAGTTAATTCTTAGTGATTGAACAACTGATAGTTTTTCAAAGTAATTTATTAAGGAAATAGTCATAAAGCAAAACAAAATTTGCTAACCTTTCTGTAACTGTCAAAAAAACATAACAATACCTAACATCACTAACGTGTTTGAATAAAAGTTACTTTTCATGCATAAGGTCTTCTAATGATTACTATAATCATCATAAAATTCAAGAAAGCTGCAAAACTTAGGTCTATTTTCTTCATTGATATTTGGGTCAGATCTCCTGATACAAGGAATAATCATAAATAATCAGTAAGACAACAAAAATAAACCTGTATCTTATGAATACAGTGTGAAAACTACCATGCATAATGGGAAATTGCAGGTGGGGAAAAAAAAACAAACCACAAATGGGAAATCCTGAACAGCATGCTCAATCAGAGCATTTCAATTTTATGCTTGCTGGTGACCTTCCACTAGGTGATAAGCATAATTGGAAAATGTAATGCATTATGCATTCTAGTGTACAGCCCAAAAGCTCAAATTTCCCCTTTGTCCATCAATCATTAGTTCATATGGGGAAAGGAACAATGTTTCACAGCTAATGTGCTGTGAATGTGGCTCCATACGTATTTAAAATCTGTGAGTTTTACCTTAAAATATATACACCTGTGCTCAAAATAATAACTTCTGCTGCTTGCACATCTATTCCTTCCCCTCTGCACTCTTAGTGTGTACAATATTCCGTGGAGATTTCAATTGTGCTTCTGTCCTGATAAAGACAAAACCTTTTCCATTACCTCAAACTCTTCCCTTAGGACTCAGAAGCTGTCAAATTCATGTTTTTGTCTAGTCTTCATCATTATCTAGAGACAACTTTATCCATGCCAGTAAGGTAATTTTTCACATAACTAGTGATATTCCTACTGCTACATTTTTTGTAAGATATGATAATACTGTAGTACACATTTCTCATTCAATTATTTCTTCTTTTTCTCTTAGATTTCTACACCTTTTATTGAGTAGAGATTTACTAGACCCAGTTAATTAACCTTACTTTAGTCATCTGGTTTTATGGCTTAACTTTATTGACCTTTACTTGCTAGAAAATTATACCTTTTATCATAATTTTGGACATTCTACACTGCTCTTTAAATAGTTATTCCCATTTAGATAACCTGATAAAAAAAAAAGTCAGCCTAAAAGATAGTGTTCAAAAAGAGAGATATGTCACAAAAGGGAAATTCTATCATGTTTGCTTTAACATTCTCAAATTAGTAGCTGGTTACAAAAGCTTTTGTTAATTTGCAGTGAAACTGAGAGACTAATGTACAGTAGTGGACAGTAAAACCCAGAAGGAGCTGTTTGTGTCTTAGAGGCTGTCATTAGATTCAGCTAGAGAGATCCTCTACAGAAAATTATCTAGGTATGCTGCTGTTCTGTTTTCTTTTTTTAAATTTTTTTAACCCTGATCTAAGTTCAAAAAGTGCTCAAGCCCAATGATTTATATCAAAAGTAAGTATTGGGAAGTATCAGTCATGGCATCAGAAGGCAGAAGAATTTATATCTAGCTGCAAGTTTTTATTAGACCATATTCTGAGTGTGTCTTAAAGATCTGTTTCCCTCATTATCATCCTGTAATAAGAGAATCACTTGCACTCTGTTTAGGCATAACCACACAAGATTTTTATCAGGCTTAATGATTTAAATAATCATTCATTAAACAGCTTATGATAAACAGCTACTGATCTTGAAATCTGAATATTTCTTTGTGTTTATTGATAATTGTGGAAGTAACTTCATTACCTACTTAGGTAACTAAGTACTTAGAATTCACTAAGACTATTTTATAAAAGTATTTAAATATTTTGTACACATGTATATGCACATTACGGGTTAAAAGTAGGTGCTAGAGAGAGATGCTAAATATCTAACCATACAAAACAGAAGAGGTAGACTGCAATCAAATATAATTTGATTTATTAATTTGATTATTTATTTTCTGTGGCTATGTACAGCTGTGTTCAAAATAACTTTATGTAACTGCAGAGACAGACCAATAAAACTTTAACCTGGTTTACAGAAGGCACAAACAAAAAAAAAATACAAACAGACCCATTGATGTTAGTAGTTTATTTTAACTGTCTGCTTAATACAAAATATTTTAGTCCCAGAAGATGCTGTCTAGGATACTCAGGATGTAAGAACTTGAGCATGTTGTGGAGGTGTCTGAAAATACTTATTTTTGGCCTGATTATATAAGAAGAATCTGTTGTCAAGATGAGCAATGTATTTTAACACTATCTATAGAAGTTAAGGTCTGCGGTTCAGCAAAGAATTAGCCATGAATGTCTCTTATGTAAGTAATCACATCAATTTCAGTGGAACTGTACATATGTACAGTATAACACAAGTTCTTCTCAGGATCATGAATCTTAACGTGATGAAAATCCTGAAAAATCTATGCTAATGGAAGCAGTATGAAGACATTAATATATTTTAATAGTTTATTTTTGCTCTTTTAGCCTGATATTTCATTAACCCATGGTCTAAGGTTCCTTAAATTCTTTCAAAAAATGTGTGTTTTCAGAAGGGCCATGAAAGAGCCAAATGCACCTTGTGTGAGGGCCTGACTCTGCTAGATACCAAATATATTCAACTTCTCAAAAAGATTACCAACACCTGGCTGCCTAGTGAACTTTGGAAAAAGAAGAGAGATCTAAAATACAACATCAGTCATCATATAGCTCAGAAAAAGAGTCTTGCCATTTATGGTGTAACTTTTATGTTGGTAGCAGTACTGGGGAGAAGTAACATATCCCATTTCTATGCTTTAATTTTAAAAGTATAAGCTCTGACATTATTTTACAGGGGCTTAATTGACATAAAGGCAAAAAACATAAGTAAATAGGTCAGATAAATTGAATATTTATGTAAAATTAGGTTTTCAAATATTCCAATATCCTTCACTCATGTACAGTGTAAAGGATCATCACCCTTTAAGTTCCCAGTACCTTAGTTCTATGATAAAATGTAAGTTAATTTGAATGTAAGTCACTGACTCTGCATGAAAATATTCAAATTCAGCATTAAGTACAAAGTTAAAGTCTGTTATTTCCTTAAACTTGCTTATTGAAATGTATGACTATATATGCACATGAATGTCTTTAATTATGTCTTTAATGTATTTAATTAATGTCTTAATATGCATGTATGTCTTTTTAAAATGCATAATAGTTAAATAAACTGGAGGTAGAGAAGTTGGCTTCTTAAAAGAACTACACTTGTGTTCCCACAATATATTATGTCCTTGCTACTGCTTTCTGCAGGATCACATCAACACATTATTTTCAGTTTTAAAAAGAAACAGCACCACCTTGTATCCTAAAATAAAGCTACAGCTCTTCAGTATCTTAGTGGCCATGTAACATATATAAAAATATGCATAGAAACATAACTATTTGCAAAAGAAGTGTATATCTTTTTGTATTAGAAATGTCAGAATAGGGCATTTAGCCTTCAAACCTTGGTTCAAGACAAATCTGTTTTAGAAGAATACTGTTACAGGGAATTCTGAGTTTTTGAGCTGAAGTGTATTTCATTACCAAAGACCCTTGAATTTTGCTGTTTGTAAAACAAAATATTTGGTTCAGTTTGCATTATCCACAGGAACACAGTGCTTTTGTTAACAGGTTTTGTTAGCTAAATGGTGATAGATGTAGGTGAAAATGTTTCCAAAAAGGTCTGTATAAATTATTCATCAGTAATACTCATTAGCTGATACTTGCTCTGCTGCACTATGAATGTTTATCATTGAAAGCAGAGATAATGCAATATGATGAAGGTAACTAGCTGTAAATTTTGGTAAATGTATCAAAACCTAGTTAATCTCATGCCTATAAATACTCTTGGACAAATTCTTTGGTACAGGATTTCTGAACAGTCCTGTTGCATGGGACCTGAGAATATGTAAGTTTGAACTTGATGGAATGTCAAAACAGCTGGAATTAGGATATCAACATAACTGATCTGACATATATACAAACAGTTCAGCTGAACACAGAAGGATTCCAGGAGAACTTGGCATTATCTGTAAGTCATTCTGTTTAAAAGATTAGTGAGAAAGCACTATATAACATGAAAAGAGAGATTAGCGTAAAAAGGGAGATTAAACACAGTGAGGGGGGAGATACAGGAAAAGAAAGATAGATAGATAGATAGATAGATAGATAGATAGATAGATAGAATCAATATTTTAATCAAAAATCCCAAGAACAGTTGTGGCATCATCTGAAACAGAGAATGATTTCAGATCCTTTCAACATTCATTGGAACAGGAACTTCATAGGCCATTCCTGATGCTTTCTGTATTTTCTACTAAAAACTTTGCATATATTTCACATTATTTTATTGTTTGGGAAGAGATTTTTGTTGTTGCCAGTTTTTAAACTTGCAAGCACTTCAAGAAGGCTTAAACAGGCCACTGTTGCCTGAATGTGAAATTGCTTGAATTCATGCTGCCCTTCACTGCTCAGCCTCAGGACCCAGTCATGAGCTCCCTCATGTAGAACCACTTAAAAGCTGCTCCACTTCTGTGCACAATGGAAGTAATTCAAGCCAGAAGTAATGGAAGCTATCCCAAACCAGTACATAATTCTCTTCAATATCCATGAACATATCCGATATATCCAATATAGCTCTTGTCAGAACAATCCTAAAATGTGCCAAATAGGAGATAAAAACATTCACCAAACTGAGTGACAATGACAAACATAACTAAAAAAAACAGAAACCTGACACAAATGGTTTTCTTTTCCTTTTTGTAGGAAACAGTCAGGGAACTCATACATTCATCTGTGACAAGAGGATTATCTTCCCACTTCCAGGACTTCTCACACAGTGGATACAACAGGGTGGGGGAAAAAAAAATAAATTTTAAAATATTGATATATTAATGCACATCCAGAAGCAACAGCTGAAGGTACTGGACAGCAATTGACTGTGTCAATTTTATAATATTTCTATAAAGAACACAGTTTTTGTTAGACACATATAACCATATTTAGATTTGTACTGTGATATTTCTGCAATTCGTACTTTTCAGGAGCAGAGCTCTCATGTTAATTACAAACCCCACCCTGACTCTTTCAGTAAAAAATAAAAGATATAGGGAATATAATAAGTCCCTTACTGTGTATACTTTCAGTATTTTTAATAATTACTTCTTCCATCTTTGTGAAATCGTATTTACCCATAATAAGTCTCCAGCATCCATTAGGATTTAGTCATGATTCTGAGACTACAATTAAATATTGCCACTTTATAATTTTGGGAAAATTGAGCAATTTCTAAAACACTGTGTGATATTACATAGTTTCTGTGGAATTCTTTCCATTACCTGACATATTTTTAAGATTTGTTAAATCACTGGAATAAGTTTCTATTATTGATTTTTCCCAGTTATTGATAAATCTTACTTTATATTGATAACATTTTTTAGCTAACCAAGATATTTTTGGGCTAGTAAATCACTAAATTTAAATAAATGTAAGTGCTATGTTTCCAATAGCCTGAACCAAAATAGAAAAACTGGGACAGATGCATTCATTTTTCCACAGTCCTTTAAAAAAAATCGTTCAAGATAATGGATAAACTACCTGTTGGAAATGAAAAGTGGAATAAGAATTTTCTGAGTCTGAACCAATGATTCTGTACAATACTGTGTTTCAAGACAGTTGCATGTTAACTTGTGTTTACTTTTTTTTTTTACACTGATTTGTAGTCTACAGATGATGTTACTGCTTGTTTTGTTTCTATGAAATGCATTTCATTAACAGCAGAAAAATACACAGATTTTTTTTTTAATTAATCCCTCAACCATTCAAATCATGCCCTTATTTTTGTATAACTATACAGAGAGTATCTATCTTAGTTGCAGGTGGTGGCATATTCTACCTCTTCTAATGAGGTGCAAAATATGAATCTTCATAGTACTGTGTTTTTTATAGTCCTTAACATGCATCTATGCTTCTATAGTGATACTAAATGAGTAAAGGTGGCTGCAGAGGCCATGGTGCTGTATGGGAGAGCAGTTTAGTAGGAAATAGTCAACTAAAAGTCTGGGGAAAGCACTGACCCAAAGGGACTCCATGCAAGTGAAGCGAAACATTTTGCATCCCTTCTCGGTATCTACTCCTTGAACAGCAGAATATGAATTTACAGCTCTTAAGGTGTGTAGCTTCAGTTTCCTCTCCATGTACAGTTCATTCCAATATGAGCACTCCACAAAAGGCATAGCTGATTTCCTGGTTGGTTTTTTTTTTTCTATCCAGTACTAGACACAAAAAAAAAAAATAAAAGGTTAATAGAAAGAATAATTAGAAATTGATGCAGCAATAATTTCCCTTGGTAGAGATGTTCCACTTCATCTTTTCTTTATAAAGTCATTATATTATTAGTGTGATTCCGGTATGAAATCAAACCACATTGTATGAAAAGAAAAAAATAAATACAAATTTTAAATTGGAACAAGCAGCTTAACAGATTTCAGAGGTGGTTAGTGTGCTTTTGGTATTTCTCTCACATCAGGCTCTGGCAAGAAGCCCAAGGCCTGAATGGTTTTGTACATTTTATTTATTAAAATACTCTGGAAACAGATTAACTTCCTTTGTGCATTATTTATTATTGTTTCACCTGCCATCAAGAGGAATAGCATGCAAACTGATGAATATACTGAAGGTGGCCTACTTTCAGTGTAATGAAACCATAGATGCCCGTCATTCAACTTTTGCAATGCTGCTTCACAAAACATACCTTTTTGAACTCCTACAGAAAAATTACAGTGAGGAAATGATTGCATGAGGAATCAAGGAGCTCATCTTTTTCTCCTGGTTTTATAGCTGGGACTATTATTGGAGTCAAGTTCTCTGTTACTTGTGAGTGATGTCTAAAGCATGAATAGGAAACTACAAAAGAAAAACATTTTAAGGTATAAACCAATGGCAATATGAAATACATTAGCATTTCTATTGAAAAAGTTTTCTGTGCATTTCTCTCTTTGACCTTGTTCATTAAGGAACCAGATCTTGCTTCTGAGGCATTAATTTCTGCTGCCTGGTATTCTGATTATGCACATGAGATAGATGAGAGAAAGTTACAAGAAATAATTACCTACTGGAACAAAGTCTCCACTGACCACAAGGATTTTGCCTTCATCAGAAACTAGCAATAGTTAGAGTGAAAATTCCAAAAGATATAATGTATATCCCTCTGTCTGGAGTTATTCCATCAGTCAAGTCACTGTCCAGCATTTGTCCTGATAGTAGGTTTGGCTTTTCTCTTTATATCACGGACAGATAATATCACACTTTGCTTGAGTAAAAGCAGAAAGAAGAACCCAAAGTAAATCAAACTTTCCTCTATACAAACATGTAGAGCTGGTAGAGTCTTGGGTCGAAGAAACAAGAGCACTTGTTGGTTACTATAAAGGTATTTATTGTATGAATGCATTAGTCTCAAAGGCAAAGGGTTCAGTCTATTATAGTCCGTGTTAAAAGCTTTTAGCATAAATTCCCAAATTCTGAGCAGCATCAGCTTCCTGGCATAAAGTCCCATTGCAGAAGCAGCTGCAGCAGTTCTTCTTTGGGTATGATGATGATGATGGTGCTGTCCTGCTTCTGTGTGGTGCTGTTTCACAGGGGATTATATTCATAAATCTTCCAATCACTAAAAACACGATTCTAAAACATTCTTTCTACACCAATCTAAGCTTAATTCTTAATTTATGAAAGCAGTGTCAGTCCTTACCTAAATTCTACAGAGAATTATCTGTTTAGGTGAATAGCTTTATCTGTCCTATCTAGAAATGCAAGCTGTGTTTTCATTATGTCTAGGACTAAGTTAATTCTGTAAATGGCAGCGCTACTGAACTTTAAACTAGGCTTTACGGTTTTTTTACTAGCTAACACAGTGTCTTAAACTGTATTTCTAATTACTTAAAAACCTATACTCTTACTTCATGTCTGTGTGGTTTAATATATTTTAGTTCCTTTCTCTCTCTGAGGGACTCAGAGAGGCTTTTATTCCAGCATATTGTGGCTGTTTTATGTATGCTGCACATTTAGCTTTTATACTGCTTTCTTTTCTCAGAAATCAATCTGCCTGGTTTGCAATCATTTTGGTACATCTCTTCTGAACTACCTGCCTAGAAAAAACTCTTAAGAATTGTCTATTTATTTATGGTATCAGGATGCCTGAATTTAGCCTGAAATTCCTGACATGATCTGGTAAGGGCTATGCAGAGATTAACACTTCTTTTCTGCATGACTTCATTCTTTAATGCAAGCAGACAATAAATCCCACTTCCCAGTCTCCCTTGAGATGCACTGAATGAGTTCATCTACAATTTACTGTCCACAACCACCCCAAGGTCTCTCTAACCATTCACCCTTTCCAACTTCCAATAGAATATTGTAATTCAGATAAATTCTTTCATGTATTAAGGGACTGAATTTTTCAGGAAGCCATATTTTTCATACAATTTCACTATGATTTCAGAAATATTTAGTTCTCCTTATTTTTTAGAAGGATTGCTTCTTGCATATTTTTCCCCCTTCATTCCTCACAGCCTGTCCCTTTCTCAAATATGTTTTCCCAGGAGTGCCACAACCTTCACTGCAGAGCTCAGCTGTGGTGGGTCAGTTGGAGCTGGCTGGAATCAGCCATGGCTGGCACAAGGTAGTCCTGGCCATTCCTCACAAAGTCTGCCCTGCAGCCCCTGCTGCCAACACCTGAGCACAAGCACCCAATACCACAAACACCAAAAACCAGAGACAGGCTAAAAATATGAACAGCGTAATGACAAAGAAGTGAAATATTAGTGTCTAGAGATTTTCATGGTGGGATTTTTTTAATCAGAATGTTATACACAGTAGAAATAGGAAGAGGAGTCAAAGAAAGAGAGCAAGGGAGAAAAGAAAATAATTAAAAAGAAGAAAAACAATCTAACGGAGAGCTTATGATGCTCTAAGCAGAAAGCATTTAGAGAAAATGTTAATCAGTAAAAGAAAGGGAATGGTACATCCACCTTCTTTAGGAAAATAATGGAAGACTTCAGCCCCAGGTCTAACTGTGAGAAAAGGCAGGAGGTGGCAAAGAAAACTGGTTTGCATTCTTAATACATCACCTATGAACAAGTGTTTGCTGGTAATAAGTAGAATAAATAACCTACATTACAGAAATTTATGTTTTCCCTCCTGCTCTCCATCACAGTTGATAGATGTTCCCTTTAGATTTTCAAGTCTTTTTAGCCTACACATAAAACCAGACACTTTATTAAATTTTACCTGTTTGTTCTCTTTTAAAGATAAAAGTAAATGTACTTTGCTAGTATCATTCATGTTAGCATGCCCATATGGTCGTGGACACACCGGTATTCCTTATAAATAAGACAAATGAATCTCTGGGGGGTGTTCTCTGGGAAAATAATGTGTAAGCTATATAGAAAACTGTATTAAATATCCAGGCATGATACTTCCACTTTCCATAAGCATTCTCAACAGTTCTTTTTTGTTTATTTATGTTATTTATTCTTCTTCACAGGTCCTGAATTTCTTTCTGCTCTGCTTTCTACCCTTCATTTGAAAAAGACTTTCTCTCTGGCGGATATCCACCCCTTGATTCTTTGTGAAGGCAACCTGAAACAGGATTAACAGATGTTCCAGGCTCAGAAGATGTTTTCAGGATTAGTTGATCTTCCCAGATCCTCAGAGGTGTTTCCCAGATAGAAAATCAGACAGCAATACGAAGGTAGTGAGAACAATATTAGAGAGCTGTTTTATATCAGCAGGCAGGAGTACACATGCAAACTTACCATTTGAAAGATGGAATATCTTACAGATGGAATTTGACTGGGAAGCCTGGAGCATCACACTTACTTCTGATCCCAGATTTCCAGAAGGTATTTTAGTCTGTTTAACAGTCTGTAAAACAGTGGTATCATATTTAGATTTAAGATGTTCCAATGTTTATAGAGAGAATAGCGACTTAATTGAAGTATTTTTCCCTCTCAGTTCTTTATGGAGAAGTTGCTTACGACTTTAATTATCATCAATATTTCTTTTGCCCTGTGAACTAATATAATACAGATGATGCTTCTTTTATAGTGGGGAATCTTAATGTAATGACAAATTAATTTTATTGTCCCATTCTACCAGTGAAAGAACTCAGGTATACAGCACAGGAGTGATGCATCCAAAGATATGCTGTAGAATAATCACACAAGTCATAAATCTGCTTAGGTATAATCATAAAAATAATAATAAATGTCTATATATTCCTCATTTTCACCAGTTAGAACAAAAAAAAACATGCAACAAAAAAACTCCAGCAATCAAAAAACCACTACTGTTATTTCATAATGAACTACCTGGTTTATTACATTTCTATATTTTCCAGAACTGAGATCTGGAACAACAAACACATCTTCTCAGGGGAGTAAAAAACTCCAGTCCAGGAACTGGTAATGCATACCACAGTGCTGGAGGCTATGCATGTAATTCTTTATGATCTAGAGGATTAATGGCATTATTATTTATATTCACTGTAAGAGTAACTGTACATGAATATAATAGTGGATAAGTAGCCATTGGCTTCTTCATCCTAAACATTAAGGATGTTGTTTACCATCTCTCATTTTCACAATGTGTTGCTCCGTAAAACAAATAGTGTAGGCAAAAAAGACATCTTGAAATATATACATGTATTTTCAAAGCACAGCAGGGAGAAGGAAGGTCACTGAACAATGTAATTGATGGCAGTAGCAAAATGTTTTCTAACCTGCAACAATGCTAGACTGTGTTGATGACAAACGCCAAATCAGATCAGGGTATAGAAATGCAAGGTAACACCCTCTATTGTTTATATTGATTGCATCAAAGGAAATAGAATGCAAATTAGGAAAGCTTTGATGAATGGATAGGCAGCCAAACGAAGTACAATAAAGTGTTGGATTTCTCCTTCCTAGCAAAAGCATACACTGCATTACCCAGCTAATCAAAATGTGCAGTGCATATTTCAGCAGATTGAAATCAATTGTAACATGAGATAGCCTTTTATTTTATTCATCTTGACTCTACTGAATGATTACCTTCTGCTGTTCAGCAACTTTCAGAATAATGCACAACTCAGTGGACTTACTTAATGCTTTTTTGTTGAATCTTTGCTTTATTTAATGTATTTACCAGAGGCTGGTGGTGCAGAAGACTGCAGCCTCATATGCTACCTTGAAGGATATGGGGGTCACAGCTTCACCAGACAAAACTTTAATTTCTGTGCCTGATATAAAGTTTGCACAGAGCTGGAATCTCATTCTTTGTCCTTGCAGTGGAGAACAGTGGTTTAGCCTTTTTTGCATGGTCATTTAGTGGAACACCACTAATCGTGTAGTTTCACAAAAGGGCAACAGGCTTCCCCACATTGTAAAACAAGAATTCTGTAAAAATTATGGCCATTTTACTGGCAGCTGAGGTGCACAGTGAAATGTAGTCAATTAATGTGATCATTGTAAATCATGGTTACAGCTTGATGTGTAAATAAGAGTTTTTAACAATAAATAGCAATGCAAGTGACTTGTTTTAGCAGTGGTATAAACTGTTTTACATGTACGGAAATGTGGAAATTTTACAGGTAAATATACATCAGAAAAGAATTGTTTAATCACTAAAGTAATGCTTTAAGTGACATACAAATAAATGACTAGGTTCAAAGTGGCAGGTTGACAGAACGTAACCAACCAAAGAAACTCAATGACAGAGGAAAAAAAAATACCCAAAAGATACACAGAAATTAATGAACAGTGATATATATCTAATCAAAAAATCTAAACAAATGTCTGTCATGAGCCTCCTTAGTTGTACTCATGGGTCTCATAGCCTCTCAGATTTACTAGTTTCTTTATCCCAATGACATCCTATAACCAAATAATTGCAATCTATTCTTTTTCTTTTCTATGGCATACTTCCCAACTAAGTCAGCTGTCAAAATTCAGATCTTCAAATTAAAATTCTAATTTGCTCTAGTGAATGGAAAGAAATTTTCCTAGACAAATATGTCGCTACTTTTTTAAAAGAATAGTAGGCACAAGACCCAGGCCTCTCTATGAAATCAGTGCTGCCCCTGGTGCCCCTTGACTGTCCTGTCTGGGAATTCTGACCCATGAGTCACCCTGGCAATTAGATACAAGAAAATATTCTTTGGCCAAAAGGCAGTTAAACATCACAGCAGGTTTCCTCTGCACAGCCTGTATAAATTCCATGTTCAGAGGTGTTTCAGAGCTCAAATGGACAAACCTCTGAGTGAAGGGCAAGCCCATATTGCAACCTAGAAGCTGACCTTGGTTTGAGTGAGGTGTTGGAAGGTGCAACTTCTAACTATACTGAGAATTGGCAAAACATGTCATGTGTGTAAATTAAAGAGAAAACTCGAGATAGCCACAATTTCCAGCATCTGATTTTAGAGTTTAGTCTGCCTATAATGCCCTAAAAGGTGTACTCACGAATCAGCCACAGTTCTAACTTCAGTGGAATTATGCTTTAAGCACTGCAGTGTAGGAGTTGGGCCAGTATTAGAGTGTAATTACTTAGATAACTGCATCAGGTTTGCAAGTTAAAAACACAGAACAGGACATTTTAAAATTATCCTTTGCTATACCTAAGTATTTGTTCAGATTTGAACCTTAATGACTATTTTCATTCTAAAATAAACTGAAATTACTAACAGCAAAACTGAATAAACGTCTCCAAAAGGAAAATTTGCTCTGTTTGAAATTGTGATTCTTTGTGTCTTGAATATAAGATGCATGAATTAACTTCCTAAATACTGAAAAAAAAAAGAGAACATAAAAAGCCTTAGATGATAGCAAGCATCAAACCCTGCTATCACAGATACCACATTTTATAATCTCCAGTTTAAAAACAGCTAAATATTTTCATCCTAGTGCTCTCAGAGAACAGATCCAAAATCTAAGTGCTCTGTTGGTCAACATTAATCTAATTTTCAGCCTTGATTTATTCATATTTAGTTCAGACAAGTCTGCTTTTGTGCCAAAAAGATTATTTAGTTTAAAGAGCATTTCTTCATTCTTGGGATATTTGTAAACAAAGCCATTTTATCTCATCTTTGCTTGACTAATCAAGCTAATCTCTTCCATTAAAAGGTAGGATCTCCTAAGCATCTTTGCAGCCCTGCTCCTGCTCTGTTTCGGTCTCAGTTCAGCTTTCTGTACTATGTCTGATCAGGATTTTGCACAGGATGGGTTTTCCATAGCAGCAGCACTACCACTTCCCATTTATTCTAGCTTTTTGATTCAATTCAGAATAAAATTTTGTATTTTTAGAAGTGAATGCCCTGGTCAGCTCTAACTGAGCCAGTGGATCAGGACCTGAATACAACCTGTATGCGGGTGAAACTCATTGAGTATAGAACAGAACATTCTACTATGCGTCATCAAGGGCCAGAGCTGGCATTTTATTCCTCTTAGTACCATCCCTTATTGCTTCACTTTTTAAATTTATTTGGGTTTGGGTTTTATTTTGTTTGCTTTTTTAGTTTTCCATTTAATTTTATGAAGTCTGCAATCCTCTGCTTTAACAATGGCTTCTAATTTTCGTACAAGTATTTAATCAGCACAGTATTTTTTCTTGAAAGGAATTATTTAATCAGAAAGAGATGAAAGATATCCACCTTGGAGACACTTCAGCTGTCCTGTTTCAAAGATTTACTGATGCCAAAAAGACTGGTTCAACTCTCCAAGTTAGTTATCTGAATAATCAGTTTTACTAAATTATCTATGGGTTAGTTTGACATGACAATCTAACATTGATAATCTATATATAAGTTGTTTCAGTGGAGGTTTAGATTGGGTATAATGAAAAAATTCTTCACCAAAAGATTTGTCAAGCATTGGAATAGGCTGCCTAGGGAAGTGGTTGAGTCGCCATCCCTGGAGGTGTTAAGAGACTTGTAGCTGTGGCACCTGAGGACATGGTTTAGTCTGGGACTTGGCAGTGCTGGGTTTAAAGATACCTAAAAGATATTTTTCAACCTGAATGATTCTATGGTCTCTTTCTGCCATTACCATCAATACTCTAACTATATTTTCCTTTTCCTTTTCTTTTGTGCTATTCATTTTTATCCCCTTAATAAGATGCAATTTGGTTTAGAGTTCAGATTTTATCCCCTTTCTTTCTGCTCCAAAGACAGGTTCTTGCTGATTTGTCTTTCCAAAAATAAACTCCAAACTTGCATTTCAAATTTTTTCCTCCTTAAATATGCAGCACTGGTTGACTAAATTTGGTGGACTCAGGAGTTGTAATTGTTGAAAATTGTAATTGAAATTCTTACAACATTGTTATGCCAATAAAGAATAAAACATTTTTCTGCTCTTATATTTTTCTGGAGGATGAATTCTCTTATGACCTCAAGTATATACTTTTCACATAAAATTCTACTAAATTCAACAAACATTATTGCATTTTAATTGAGAAAAATAGTCGTCTATTTTGAATGAGTACTACCCATTTATGAATCATGACTATAGGCAGAGAACAACCATTTATTTTAGTTAGTGCTAAATAAAAGAAGGAAAAAAATATTCTTTCTCAAGAAAATGTAAAAATGTGCCCTCTGTATTAACAATATGTTTATCGTTACATAGTTTGCCTAATGTCAGGAAAAAACTAAACACATCTATCATTATTACATGTAGTGGTTTACAGCTTAGGTCATCTGTCATAGTATGTGGTTATTATATACCAAAGGTCAGATCTATATCAGGAAAATGGAAAATTCATTTTCTCTGCATCATATTTTTTACCACTTGACTTGTTTCAATCCAAAGTGTTTAATGTGGACTTTTACGATGTAATTATTCATGTTAAAGATTATACTTTTAGAAGTTTGCCGAAGGTAATATACAAAATATAATGAACATTAAACTCTAGAGGGTAGTTGATAAAAAAATTGCTCTCCATGCTTACATGAGGTGAGGGTATTGCCCTGTAATGTTGAAAGGTCAAAAAGGCTAGAAATAGACAATCACCTGTAAAAATGCAGGCAGAAAATAGTGGCTTCCAAGCACTTGCAAGTTAAGAAGAGTTCACTTCTGCTATATGACAAAGGATATTTAAGTGTATAAATACCAGCAAAGTGATGGTGCTGCAAGTCAAGATACCTGTGTACTTTGGCAGATTAGTCAGCTGTTTGTGCAGTTGCACGTTGCCTATGGGACTCCAGAGGATTAATTACACTGTGGCAGCAGGCCACTTCCTTACTTAGTTTTGTCTGTGCAAGTAATTGAGTGAGCAGCAGTGAGCAGTGCTGCTGCTGAGACCATAATAAAGACAGACAGCGAGGGACAGGCATGCCCTGTCAACACAGCCTACACACCCCACGGTGCCATCCCAGAAAGGGGAGCTGGGGAACATTTTCCCTGAGTTTAAGGTTCAATTCCATTGCTCCAAGTTGCTCAGGTTAATTGAAAGCAACTTAAGTAAATAGAGTAGTAAAGAATCCTAGATGGTGCCAGAATCATTATTGTTTTAATCCAAAGTAGAGGATCTGACCTTAGGCCAGATCATCCCATGATGTAGATTTGCACAGTGCAACTACATTGACAGCTATATGAACTTCCACCAAATGAGAATCCAAGGAGCGGAGTTTAGGAGCTATGACTCTGATTCAAGCCCAGAGTATTTTTAATTTTACATAACTCTTAAATGAATTGTCTTCATGAGGACGTTGGTAACCTTCTCTGCACAGATTCAGGACAAATTACCCCTTTATTAAAAAGTATGAGTTTTTTAAAATCTCTTATAATTGTTAATCATAATTAGAAACATTTATTTATGTATTATGCAAATTTTTCAGTCCATGGTGGCCAATCTGGTGCTGTGACACAAATTAGGTACATAAGCTGGACTGAACTTTCTAGTGAATTCAAGCATGTTCATAGTATAGATTCATATCCCTTCTGAGGCTGCTTCATCCCCATGCACTTTGGATTCTTCCTGTCCCTCTCCCCAAAAACATTTAGCTGTTTCCAAAGAGCTTCCTTAATTATAGTTCCTCTGTATATACTTAATCTAGATACAATATATGTTTTCTGCCCTTGTGCAATCATTTTAAAGTCTATCATTAGTAGAGTTAAACTAAAACACTGTATATGAATAATAATGACCTTTCTTTAGCTATCCCTGTTTGCTTTTGATTAGTTGCAGTATAACTTTGGGTTGAAGACCACAAGCTCCTGATAGTCTCCATTTTGATAGGGAAGTATCACAAAAGAGCTGCAGAAAAATACTGAAAATCTTTCAGATGCTGAAAATAACTAGAAGATAGCACCTTTGTGGAGGACTAAGGAGAACAAGCAGGCAGAAGACAGTGGAAAAGTGCCGGATATTTGATGAAATAGCAGTAAATCAAGGATGGAGACAGAGGCTTTATTTTTTTATTCTGTTTCTTGCTTTTTTTGTTTATTTTGTGATTTTTTTTTGGTCTTTGCACCTATGTTTTATTGTTTCTGTAGTCATATGCGCTAGAAGAAGTAAACAAAGAATTTTCACATGATGTCTAGCAGCTAAGAAATGAAAAGCATTACACTGCAACAAATTTAATCTATTTTAGAGGCTAGGAATAAGGAGGTATTATAACAGGAAAGAGATGGCATCTAATGTACTGTGAAAAGTAGTGTCAGGAAGAACAGTTAAAAATTATTCAGATCCCCTTTCTCTACATCAAATGGGGCTTTTACTCTTTCAAAGGCATATGTTTTTTCAGCTACTCCTTTGAATGCCTTTGCAAGACTAAAAGTAAGTATAAAGAAACCTTATATGTGATGAAAATTTTCTGTACTGGGAAACCTTTTTCAAAATTAGCAGAATATTATAAGTTGGTGAGCTACACATTTATAAAGAGACTTGTAGAGTATTCTAGTGCTCTAAAAGAGATAACCAACTTACCATTTCACTTGGAAATAATGAGTTTTTATTTCATCTCCCATTTTTCACATCTACTAAAAAGTAAATTCTGAAAATTGCTTCAGTAACTTCCCAAGCTGTACCTACTTGAGTATTGATCCTTCTAGAAATATTAAAGGTGTCTCAGTCTCTCAGTTAAAAAAAATTACAGTGTCAGCTGCAATTTTCATACACTGGAATCAACAAATACCCTTAGTACCCTTCTTTAGTTCTTTCTTTCAGCAGCTGTTCTCAGAGCTGCAATGAAGTGAATCATCAAAGCAACAAAGATACACGGGGCTGATGAGAACTACTACAACAAAGACATCTAAATTAAATAAGTAGGTAGTGAATTTCAGCTAATTTTGTAGGTCTTGCCTTATAACATATGGCATCAAGCACAGGGGCTCATGGCAGGGAAGCATGATAATAATTAGATGACTAGGAAAAGTAACTGGGCTCAATAAGGTGACAAACACAAGGATTTCTGGCAGAAGATCTGAAGGGAGGTGTTTAATGCTGTTATCCCCTCTTCTCTCCTTTAGAAGTGCAAGGCTTTGATCATTTTTTCATAGGTGTGAGGTTAAAGAATTTGCATATTATGAGATTTCACAACATTTTATTTTTTTTCTGTCTGCAACTACTTATATATGGTATCTTCTAATTTTGCTCTCTTAAATATATATTAAGCAAACACACAGATACACATACAAGACATATTTTCATAATATTTTCTCTGTGATCATTAATCAAGATGAGCATTTGGTTTTTCCCACAAACCCTTGGGAAGTAGCTGATGGGAACAATCTCCTGAGTATGGAAATCTGGCCAATTCTTAACCCTGAAAAATCTGTACTATACTACTCCATGACTAAATATTTCAAAAATCCATAAAGGTTAACAGAAGTTGACTCCAGACTACCTTTTAGCAGACCTCAGAGACTTGAAGTGATTTGGAACTGTTCCTCTTATACCAAGAACTTCGCTGTCGCGTGTATGGTATCAAACAGAAATATTTGCTTTATTCCATAGACAGCACTCTATTTTTCATAGATATTAGTGGCTTCACCCTACCTAATTTCTTCATTCTAAAATTATTTATAGTCTACAGTGGAGGTTTTTTGTTTTTTAAGGAAAACCAAATCTTTCTTACTAAGCTCAGTGAATAAACTATATTACCTGGCTTGTTCTAGAGATAGCACAACTGTGCTATCAGTTATGTTGTGAGGCATGAAAGATGATAAATTCATGTATGTGACACAGCTAAACCTGAGAGGATATGATTTCTACTTAGCTGTTCTACCAAATGTGTCTGTTTAGCATTAAAATAGATAAATAAAATCTCTTAAGTTAGTATTGTGGGACAGGGTAACAATGAATCATTCTCATACATGTTTTTCCTTATGACATTTTATATGTCTGGGTATGTTCCTACACTGGCTGAAGTCCTACAATGTACTGTACTTCATCTTTATTATTGGAAAATAATCCAAAAACACTGAGTACTTTGACCCCTGGGAGCAGGAGAATATCAATAGCCAGTGAAGAACAATCTGCATGCTTGCAATACAAAGAAGGATATATTGATTGCAGGGAGTTCACCCAAATTAATTGTGCCAGCCAATAAGAATACACCATCAAATATTTGTTGAGCTTGAAAAACATTGGTGTTATGAAAAACAGACTTCTCCAAAGAGTGGAGAAAATAAAATGCTCATATATGGAAGAAAATTGTAATCAAAAAGAAGTAACTGGGAAGTATGACAACTATACATGTGTTTAAAACAATTTTGTTTTATTAAAACAGATAGAATAGGAGACAGAAAGAAAATTAATTAATAAACAAGGAATCTAGTAGTAAGTAAAAATAAGTGTATATGTGTTTATGTATAATACACAGCAAAATGAATAAAACTGAATCGGAATATCTAACTGATGATTGTTTTGACATCTCTTGAAATGAAAACTGTTGGTGTTGATGGAAAGAAGTGAAGAGCAAAACAGAAAGAAGCAGGAATGATTTCCTATGAAGAAAGCTTTTTTTACAAAAAACTACCATAAACACAGCCAAAAGACACTGAAGGCACTTTCTCCTTTGGAGCAAATGGTGGAAGATAGAGATCAGATCTAAGAAAGCAAATCAGAAGTTACAAGCTGAATTCCATGTTTCCATGAAACAAGAACTGGAGGAAAACTGACATTGTAAGTAGGCTCTGGAAACCCAATGTAATGAAACGTGACCGCAATAAAGAGTGATGTCATCATGGTCAGCCTAGTCTCCGTCAGCTTTGGTTCGTATTAGTACACATTGATTTACCACTCCCATCTTTGTTGGAAGAAGTATCTCTGCCCACTAAAAACCTGCAAATTGTATAAAAACAAACTGAGCTGAGAGATCAAAAAATTGCTTCAACAGTCAGTTCAAAAGCTGTTGTAAAAGAGAAATTGTTAAATCTCATATTAATTTATTCATGCTCTATCGCTCTTGAAAACAAAACCAAAACCACCTGCAGCTAAGATACACAGGCAGCCAAACAAAAAGCTAGATATAGTTAATCTGTTCCTGCTTAGTAATTTAGCTGAATTTCACATATCAAGTTTTGTATTCAGTCTCTGTAGCAGTACATTCCAGTATATCAATCTGACAATACCAGACCCCAGAATAGGCTTGGATTTGGTGTTCCCTCTAAAGAGAAAATTAGGGAATTTGATTTTCAAGTATCTCAGTAGCAGGCCATCAAGAGAAAATTAAGTTTCTCAAAAGTTATTCCTTTTAAAATGATATCTGTAAGTGTGGGAAATTTCCCATTATCATAATTGAATTTTCATTTGACGCATTATGGATAGTTCTGCAAAAGAAAATCTGATCCAGTTTAACATTCTGTGACAAAAAGTATTCATTCATTTAAAACAAGACAAAACCACTCTAGTATCAAATGTTAAATTGCAACCAATGCCAAAGACAGAAAGGGATATAATATGAATGTAATATTTTTTAATAATAATTCTTTTAATCATTTAACCCTGATGCAATCAGCAGAAAAACTACTTTAACTTAGCATTCTTTTTTTGGACATGTTGTGGAGTGTGTCCAGAGAAGGGCAATGGAACTCTTGAAGGGTTTAGAGATAACAGCAGCAGCAGCTGAGGCAGCTGGGGGTGTTTAGCCTGGAGGAGTTTTGGGAGGGGTGTTACTGCTCTCTAAAACTGCCTGAAAGGAGATTGTAGCAAGGTGGGGGTCAGACCCTTCTCCCAGGCATGTATCATGGAATCACAGAATAATCTGAGTTGGAAGGGACACACAAAGAGCATCATAGTGAAAGGAAAAGAGGAAATGGCCTCAATCTGTACCAGGGGAAGTTCAAGTTGGATATTGTGAAGAATTTTTTCATTAAAAGGGTTGTTAAGCATTGGAAAGGGCTGCTCAGGGAAGTGTAGAGTCACCATCCCTGCAAATGTTTGAGAAATGTCTGGAAATTTAGTGTTATGATTCAGTTGACAGAATGGTTTTCAGTCAAAGGTTGGACTTGATGTTCATGAAAGTCTATTCCAACCTCAGTGATTCTATGATTTCATACACATAAGTATTCTTAGACTGAGAAAAGAAAGGAAAGCAACAGACTTTACACTACCTTCATGACAAAAAATTCTTTTTTTTTTCTAATTCTGCTAAGGACATTCCTGTATGTACAACCTTTACTTAGGTATTAGTTACACAGAGAAACAGAATAGTTTCAAGGGACCTCTGGAGACTTTCTAGTCCAACTGCCCTGCTCAAAACTGGATCAGTTCGAAGAGTCTACTTGGAGCTGTGTACAGCTGGGTTTTACCTGTCTCCAGGGATGGAGTCTCCACAGCATCCCTAGGAAACCTGTTCCAGTACTCAATCACCCTCACAGAAAAAAAAAAAAAAAAAACGGGGAAAGGTTTCATATTCAGACAGAACTTTTTGTGCTTCAACTTGTGCTGTTTTTCTAGTCTCTAATTGACTAGACACCACTGGCAAGAGTCTATTAGTGAAAATAACAATAATTTTCTCAGTGGGAATGCAAAGGTATAAAGTACACTTCTTTGACAGAATTAGAATGATAAAGGTAACCTTTATGGGGAGTGAGAATAAAACAACACTGATAGATGGAATTAGCCCAAGAACAGTGCTGAGCTTACCTAGTCTGCTTCACAGTATATAAAATAAATTCTTCTTTGTCGAGTCCTTGTAAGGGCACAGATGCAGCCTTGTCTCAAATTCTGGGCACCATATTTCAAGTCACTATCAGTTGAAACAAAGCATGAGGAAAAAAAGAATGGTGAGAGGCCTATTGGCAGTCCCTCTCAGGTACAACTGAATGATCTAGATTACCTAGCTTGAGGTAGAGAAGACTGCAAGCAAAAGAGACAACTACAAGATGATATGCATGATATACTCAACGCGTAAATACACATTTTTTTCCTAAAGAGATTTGTTCTTCATGCCTGTGAGAGAACTAGAATGACAGTTTTTCATTGCAGCAAGATTCAGATATTAGAAAAAATGTACCTTTTGCAAAGGTAATGGAGCACTGTGTTAGATTGTTCCAGAGAGCATCACTCTCCAAAACTGCAAACATGTGGAAATACATATTAGGAATGACATAAATATGGATCACTGGTGAACACAGTCTAAATGACCTCTCAAAATTCACATAGTATTTATTATGAGCACACAATATTAAAATTTAATAAACATGCACATATTAATTATACATGCATTTAAATAAAGCTAATATGTACTGATATAAAAATAAATTAAGGAACATCAATTTATCTCTTGACAAAAACAAAATTAAGGAGGGAGAATAAAGGACGACACAGAGGAAGAACTAAAATTATTATGGATCCTTAAGAGTAAAACCTCTAAACCTGGATAAAATTCAGGAACTATAACTTATATGATGTTTTTCTTAAGACCTGAACTAGAAATAAATTACTCCCTAAGGAACAGAATAATAACTCGAATCAGTTCTTTGTTGCAGAATTAAGGCAACACTGCTGTGTTGTTGATGCTGACTGAGTATTTCAAGCTTCCTTAATATATTTCTTCCTAGATCTATGATTTATGACATCTGAGGACTGACCTTTAAATTTCCACCCTAACAAGCAGGTTTATTTGCACTCCTTGAAAATAAAAAAATAAAGGCCTCCAGACCAGTAAGTATTAACCACATTGTCTCACATACAGCCTCCTAGAAGATGTGACAAGAAATACTATTTAAGATCCAACTATTTCCTATTCTTCTAAAATAAATCTAATTTATACAATCTAATGTACCTTATTTTGTGGCTTAACAGCTATTTTTAAAGGCAGCAGAAAACTACCCTTTTGAATTAAACTGGCTTCTGAAATGCAATACAGCAAATAACATAGAATTATATTTCTCAAACATGTCTTTATTATTATTCTTTATTTATTATATCTATACTGAGTATATCTATATAGAGTATATCTATAGAGTATATCTATATATGCTATTATTCTTAGTTTGTCAAACACTACACATATCAATTGTCTTTCTACTAATGAACTGCAAATGTCAACATTTCTCTTATCTCTTAAAAATATGACATTGAAACTAATGGAAGCATTTATTTGGGTAATTTTTTTATTATAGAAAGTTGGACTTTTACAAGAAAGACAATTTAAACTTTGAGTCTGGGATATGGGGACTTGATATCCGCCTGCAAATACATATGTCCACGTACACATGGACTTCAACCAGAAGACAATACTTTATTTTCTCTTTAGAGATACCAAATTGCATTAATTTCACATCAGAATTTCAAGACAGTCGTGTGATTAGATGCCTTTCTCTAAATTGTTGTGAAAGTCTGTACTGTTTTATGTCAATTACTGGAGTACAGACACCTCCTAGAGAAATCTGAGTTTATTCATTGTGTTGTTCCCAAAGCTTCACTTCTGCTTTTAACTTAAAAAGGAAAGAACTTGGGCCACTGAGATATAGTTCAAAGCAATGGACAATACAAATTCATATGAAGAAATGAAATTTCCAAGACCACCACAAGGGTGTATTTACCTGGCATTATGATGATTCATAACCTTTCAAAATGCAGATTCAGAATACCAAACCTAAAGACACTATTTTAACTAGAACCAAGAGGGTTTGAGCTTGTAGCTGCATCCGACTCCCATCTGTGTCAATAAAACACAAAAAGGATAATAAAGCCCCTACTGTTACGTGATTTTACAGGCAGTGGCCTACTTCCCCTTCTTTAGCAATGATGGTAGGTAATGGAGACCTGACAGGTGGAGAGAAGACCCTTCATTCTCTCTGTGCATGCCCACATTAAGGAGAAGTTTGAATTACACTTTGAGTTTGAAGTTTGAATATAAGTTTGAATTACACTTGAGTGCATCCAGAGGAGGCAACAAGGCTGGTGAGGGGCTTGGAACACAAACCCTGTGGGGAATGGCTGAGGGAGCTGGGGTTGTTTAGCCTGGAGAAAAGGAGACTCAGAGGTGACCTTATCACTCTCTACAACTCCCTGAAAGGTGTTTGTGGTCAGGTGGGGGTCGGTCTCTTTCTCCAGGCAGCAACTGACAGAACCAGAGGACACAGTCTCAAGCTGTGCCAAGGGAAATATAGATTGGATGTTAGGAAAATGTTTTTTACAGAAAGGGTGATAAAGTACTGCAATGGCCTGTCCAGTAAGGTGGTGCAGTCACCATCCCTGGACATGTTTAAAAAGATTGGATGTGGCACTCGGTTGCATGGTTTAGTTGAGTTTTGGGCATGGGTTGAACTCAGTCTTGAAGGTCTCTTCCAACCTAGTGATTCTGTGAAATTCTGTGAAATCTTTCTGAAATTTATCAGTTTAATTTAAACAAAAATACATGTAAGAAATACTAAAGATGCAAGATGTTAAATCCACTCAGCCATGTTGAATAAAATAAATATGAGTGCTAGTATTACAGACAATAAAACGAAACTACTCAACACAACTCTTCAAGTGCTTTAAATTTTAACAATGGACTAATATAGTTTGATATTAATTACTAATATAATTACCAATGTCATTTACTAATATATTAGTAATTCTGATCAGCATATTCTGTGATTCTGCAATTCAGTAATATACTAACATAGTTTAATGCAAATGAAACACATTTGCATTAGTTTCATAAGGGCTAATGTATTTTGGCAAAGTAAAATCAAAATTACAATTATGATAGGAACAAAAGAAAATGAGGGAACAAGGGATAATTTTCCCAAAATGGTGACTTACCTGTAGAACTTAGTGCAAAATGCAACAGTTTGAACAGACTTTCACCATTCTGGTGTCAATATGGCAGTGATTTTTTAGAAAATGCATTAAATGAGGTTATTAAAGCCATCAGAAGATGACTGTACACATACCCTCATGTATTTAACATGCCAGATTGAGACAATTTGCAAGAATATGTGCTGAAAAATGAGTTAGCATTTGTTTTAATTGAATCAATGGCTTATGGAAATGGGAAAAAAGGTAGCTAGCACTTTCCACATTTGACCAAAGACTAACTGAAGTGAGAAAAAACTTTTTCAGATATTTAGGTCTTTAAGGCACTAAACAACAGAAATAGATGACTTTGACTTGTAAACTTGTGTATCCTAGATTTGACAGCAACATACAAACACAGACCTAAAATAAAGTTACTTTACTTTCAGAAAAACATGTAACACATGTTTATTCCAGCAGGACTTTTGAAAATGAAGTTGCTGGTCTCATCACTCAAAAGGTGTATTTCTGAATTTTTTTTTTAAAATTAGACTTTAAGGATAAAAGAGAGGTTCATCCAATGACTAATTAAAATGACAGAGGCATTCATCTGACTCATTGGTTAGTCACAGTGCTCTAAGCGGTAAAAATAGTGTCTCATTAGTCTTTTAAACATTTATTCCTTATTCTACTTGAAATTGATAGCTAATCTTTTTCCTAGTGTACAGCAGGCACTTATTACACAGGGAAAACTTGGAGAATAAAAAGTTTATAAAATGTCTGTCAATCTCTCCCACATGTTAGGAATGAATCATTATAATGGACCATGAGCGGCAGGGTGACTCTGAATGGAAGCCTGTAATTAACTTTGGTTCATGTTTTATTGATAGCATTTGCTGTTTTCTGAGATCTGATCATGCATCTTGAGCAATGTGCAAACCTATAGATCATGCTGTGCTTAGATACCCTGGAATTGGGCGATATATGCAGAACTAAATAGATTAGATGGAAAATGTACCATATCCCTTGTCATCTGTATACACATTTCAATTCTCCCTTTTCTGCTACCTGTTTGATGTTGTTTCTGTGTCGAAGCACACTTGGCATTTAATATGAAACATGGAAGTCAGAGTTCTTTTTTACTGTCTTGGGCCAATATTTACTGATATTAGTCATGGGCATGCTGAGATGGAATAAGAAAAAAATTCTCACTTAGAAGCAAACAAATCTGTACTTTGAAACGCTATAGACCTGACACTTCAGAGCAAATTTGGAGTTGCAGACAATTTTCAGTTACAAACTTGAGGAGATATGAATGGGTGTGGATGAGCCTTCTGCTATTCTGGAAGCAAGTCACCCACAAACTGAGAAAAATATGTTGCATTTTTTTTTTTAATATATGTAATTTGGCAAAGCTAAAAACAAATTTACAAAATCCTAAAAGACCCGGGATTATTTAGAAGCAGATGGTGTGAAAAGCATTTGAAATCCCTCCTGAAAGATGTGTTCTGCATCATATACACAATAAGAGCAGAATTTCACAAACTAGGATCTTCCTCCAGACAGTTTTGAACCCTGCCTTCACATCTGGTATGCATTCCTGATCCTGTGGTGCACTCCTATGATAATGCACTTCATGTTTCTAAACTTCAATAGCTTTCTTAACTGTGAAGCCTCAGTTAGAGGAGGTCCCTCTATTCTGATTAAAAAAAAAAAAGCAAATATTAATGGGAAAAATAATATCACAGTACAACAGCATAATTAAGGACTACATTATAGACATGAAAGAACTTAGAAATGCAGAAGCAAAAGTATTTCTGAATTTCTTGACTACTAAGTGATCAATTTAGTATACACTGCTATTCCTACAACTATTTTATGCCTGCACTTGTATTAAAATTGGGCCTTGGCTAATGATGGAAGAAGAGGAAGCAAACTGACAGACAACGCTTGTGTCACAGTCAAATCTGAAATTCTGACTATATGGAAAATCCTCTTAATTAAAACCAAATTGATAAAACAAGTGGTGGATAATGGGCAGACTTCTGTCAGAAACAGTGGTTATATTTTATTTTCACTGGCAAACCTGTGTGGACTGAAACCAAATTCTGTCTACTGGCAGCCACAGGCAATTATAAAAGCATGACTCATGTTACAAAAACTCATAGACCAGTTTAACAATCACAAAGTTTACAGTATTTTTAAATTTACCTATCGTCTTTTAGTTCTTCAGTTTTAATAGTTCATTTAATTAGCATTTCCAAGCATTCTCTGTCAGTGTGACAGGCAGATTCTCATGCAACCTCTTGATTCTATGAGTGAAGAGTTTGTGACAATGCGCTAAAAAATATGAGCCTTGAAATAAAATCCCAAGATGGAAAACATTTCTGCAGTCTTATACTGGTTTGAAATCATTTTTCTTGATTTAGTACAATCATTAGGGAATTTTTGCTCTACTCTTTTCAATAAACAGTTCTCTAGTTTGACAATCTATGCTGTTTGCAGTGACTTTTAATAGCTATCTATCAATAGTTCATCTTTTCAAACAATTTAAAAGTCACACAGCCATATATGTCATTCAACTTGTTTTACAATCATCTACTATGAGTTATAAAGCACTGAACATTTCCTATGAGACAAAACACCTTGCACAGTGAAGGCCTGATCTGAATAAATTACCAACTTCATGCTATGAGTTATTGAGACATAGTAAGAGTTAGTAAGAGACTGGATGATAAAGCCCAGGTTTGCAAAACAGGAAAATCTGAATCAAAAAAATTCTCCCTGTATCATAACTTTGACCCATATTTTTAAAATTACTTAAAAAAAAATTACAAAAAAACAAACCAACAAACCTATCAAAAAACAAAACCAGAAGAAACAGAAACAACTCTTTAATATATACATATTTATTAGTTTAAAAGTATCATTTATATTTAAGGGAAGTTACAGATAATGAATAAGGCCTTCCTCACCCAGGCAATGCTAAACCAGATGTGAGCACATAACTGACTCTCATCAGCTTTTGCAGACTTTACTCCAAAACCCCTGCAGAGGTTTGGCATAATTGTGATAAGATTTTTTTTCCTGTAAGGTTCTATTCTTGCTATCTTTTTCACATGAATGGAAAACACTTATTTTTTAGCCAAATGTCAAGAGAACAGAGATGCGGCTCACTGTGGTCTGTAGATGGAACTCAGAATAATGCCAGTTCATTACTTTTGACTAAAAATTCAATTGGATGATTTTAAAAAAAATTCTAAGCTGCAAACAAGAAAAACAAAAAGAAGAACAAAAGAATAACCAATTTGGCTATGCAAATTGGTTTTCATGACTGAAAAGCATAGAACCAAATGGTTTCCCATTTGGCCAATGAGATTTTTTTTTTTTTTTTTGTTTAAAGAAATGTTTCAAGTAAGTCCAACTCCTGAAGTGTTCAAAAAACAGCTATTGTTTTGTATATATTTGTATATATTTAGCTATATGTATGTACACATACACAGATCTTTTGAGCTGCTTAATTTAAAAATCTGGGTGTATCATAGAAAACAGTTACTTGTATTAATGTCCCATGTGTATCCCTTAAAATGCAAATAACCTTTCAAAATATATTTCTTTCCACAACTTTTTTCAAGCTTCTGATAACCTTTCAGTAATGCTTTAAAAGAAGCCACTGTTGCAGCTTTTTCTATCCCTTCTCCAACCCACAGCCTCTTTCTCTTCTATACAGAAGAAATGAGGGAGATGCTATAAGCCATTCCAGTGCTTCTTAGTTGGTGCATTTTCCCAATTAGTGTACAAAGCATCCTCTGGGAGAAATATTTAATTACTGCAGATATTTAGATGAGATCCCAGCCAAGCCTCAAAAATTTTCAAAATTACCTAAGTAACATTCTTATTTTTCTTAATTATTAGCTGACTCCTGAAAAGCAGGGTTTCAAACTTAAAGAAATGCAGTAGATAAAATATTATTTTTTGCTGCCGTAGGCAAAAAGATTTTCCTCTACGAGGTTGTGTCAAATAAAATGCATAGTAGGCCACTAATAGCCATGACCTATGGCAGCCTTGTTGTACTGTGTAAATGAACTATTTCCTTTTCCAAATCTCCAAGCATGCCACTGAGAGTCCTAGGTCAGCATATATGGTAAACAAATCACCAATCACCCAACAGCTACTTCACTATCTGCTCCAAAATGAAAGATCTTTTCCCTAGC
Organism: Cyanistes caeruleus; assembly: GCF_971803275.1. Lineage (NCBI taxonomy): Eukaryota > Metazoa > Chordata > Aves > Passeriformes > Paridae > Cyanistes > Cyanistes caeruleus. The sequence goes on from NC_141702.1 coordinate 38,869,818, forward strand.
TTGATCTTTCGCACCTTGGTTTTGACCCTGTCTGAACTTTCATTGTGTTAACAAATGATTTTGATGGTAAAACTGTGAATCTACATACAGGCCTGGTGAGGGGAACACATCAATAAGTAATTACTAAAGTAAGTCAGGTTGCTTGACCCAAGCATGCAAGCTCTCTAAATTTATTTCCTTCTCCCCCTTCTATACTGTCACTGCTGCTTTAATTTCTTCTTCTCTTCCATGAATCCATTTATACTGATCGCATCAGTGCTCTTGGCAATTTATTTAATATTTCTAGTTCTCTTTGCATGAAATAGCTCTGCTGGAATTCCTGTTTATTTCTAATTTCATTTTGTCTACACTATTTTTTTCAAACAGCAGGTTATGGTTGATTAAAATGAATCTGAAAACAGATACATTTAGTATAAGAAGTGTTTGCAAATTGATACTTTTTTTTCTTTAGCAATTTTTTGAAACTCTACGTTATTAATGAAATTGCACAAATAATTACCCTAAATCTCATATTCAGGTAATTACAAAAATAAAATGAACATCTGTTATTACAAATGCATAATTCCAAGTCATAATGTGCAGGTTAGGGGTTAACACAAGCAAATTGGACATGGTACATAAACACAAGATAAATTATTGTATGGTAGTCTAATTAGGTTCCAAGCATTAAGTTAATTATAATTTATATCAATTCAATAATTAAAGAAAACAAACTCTTTCTTTGGTTTCCTATTCAAAATCCTCTGTGTACTAAATTATTCTGTGTCAGCTAGGGTGGCACTAGACCATAAATCTGGCAGCAGCAGCAGACAATATTTTTAGAATCTAAGAGAATACTTAGTCTATATGTTAGATTTGAAACACGAGGTTTTCTAATTAAATGGGGTCAAAAATAAACAAAATCGAGTTAAACAGGGCATAGAAAATTCACTTGTTGTCTGTCCAAAGAATTAAATGAAATATTTATTACCTTAAAGATATTGACCTAAAGTGTTACTTTGCAAAATTAAATTAGAATGGGGTAGATTTTCTAAGGATATTCCTAGAAAAAAAAATAGAAAATTCTATCATATAAATACATGGCTGAATGTAACAATTTTTTGAGTTTTTTTTTTTATTCATTTCCTTTCATAAAAATACATCTATTTTTTCTGTATCTCCTTTATACAAAGAGAGAGATTTTTCAGGCCAGTTTAGATTCTGACATAAATACAGACATAATCTGAATGTGCTGATAGTGAATATGAAGATCTTTAACCAGGGAATCACCTGAGTAGTCTTCTCTACCCTCACAGTTAGAAGGCTAATTCTACTATGTAATCTGTCTCCATTCTGCAATTAAGTTAATTATCCTTGCTTCCTAACATCACAGATTTTAGAAAAGTATAGTAATGCCACCTATACCTTTTATAGCTATAATTTAAAATGTGAGCCAAAAGGAAATCAACATGATGGACCTAACAAACATATATTATCCAATCACTTAAATATATAGAGCAGGTCCTTCAAAACATACATTTTATGGTGATTTCACCTCTATCAGCAATTCTAACAAGGTCTTGTCCATTCAGTTTCTAGAGTGTTTGTTGTTTTTTTTGTTTGTTTGTTCCTTTGCTTCCCCAATTTTTCATTAAATCTTGAGATCCCATTCAACCTGGCCTTGAACACTTCCAGGGATGGGCCATTAGTAACAATCTACTATACATCTACTATTGTAGATGACTGAAAAGTCCTATATCTGACTGAGATATCCTCATGCATCTCAAATGGTACAAGTTGCCTATATTTATCCTACAGAATTAAGACCAAAGCATAACTTCCTTACTTTTGCTGAATTATCTAATTCTTGCAAAATTTTTGGGTAGACTTGACCCTATGTTAAAGATTCAATAGCCTAAAAAACCTTAGTACTCCTATTTGTAGATGTCGTATCCCCAGTTTCAGTCCCCAAGCAGAATGCAAGCTGACCTCCAGGAAATTAAGTGTCTTTATCAATAACTTTGCATCACAGTTCAGGATTGCACTTCAACAAAAGCAGTTGACAGAAGTGGCATTCAGATTCTTCATTAAAGGACATATGTTTTCACTTTGTTCATTTGAGTGCAATTGTAGTTTAGGTTCTCTTCTGACAAGATGACCTGCATTACTTTTTCTCTCCATTATATTATTACTATTTTCTTCTTGTCTCTTAGTACCAAAAACTGAGGATAAATGTCAGCAATCTTTTACATGGTATTTTGAAGAACATTCACCACTTCTTCATGATATGAAGATTATTGATATTATCTAGTCTTATATCAAACCCTTATCCAATCAAGGAATCTAGAATATATATAAACATTTTCTCTTAAACATCTCATATTGCAGTTTATACAAAAAGACTGTAAATTGCTGAATAAAAGTGTCTTGTCAGTGTCAATAATGAAGCCATTACAAAACCAAACCAAGTGGAACAAGACAAACCTTATTTCTAAGACTAAACTAAAGAACATGTTTCCCTGACTATGGTACAGGGAGAAAGGGTACTTGAGAAAGTAATAGTTCCTGTTGTAGAAAATGAAAGATGATTCAGCACTTGATATGTTTCTTTTCTGAACTGATCATACTGTATTTAATTTCAATGCCTTGATTTATAATTATTCATACTTTATATTATTTATATCATCACTGCTTTCTTGAGAAGAAAGGCATAGGATTAAACCAGTGATAAATCCCTAGTTAAACACAGAAATTGAGGGGAACTGAGGCTGGGGTTTGTTTCCCACATTTTCACTAGTGTTAGTGTCAATAAGGATCTAGTCTTATATCTCTTAACAGTGTTTATCCTCTAGATGCCAGCTGAAAAATGCCTTCTCAAGCTATTTGTTGGCTGGATAAGTACCTTCCATTCAGCTGGCCTTTGCTGGCCTCTGAAGTGTGTACCAGCTATGTAAGAAATTCAAGTACCTATTTTAGGGTCTCTAAAGCTTAAACTTAGTCCTAGGCTGGTTCTTTTTCTTAGAGCAATGCAAAATGTGACAGAGAGGAAAACCTGCTCCTTGATCTTTTGATTACACTGGAAAATAGTTGTTTTGTTCAATTTACTCATGCCACATTTCTGAGTTATTTCTTCCTGCAGGGTCACTGACAGGAAAATACCCCAAATTAGACAGCAGATGTCCTCTGACTTCTTCTGTCCACTCATAATAGCATCGATGTGCCTATTTCTGCTAAGTCCTCTTTTAGTTACTAAACACAGAAGATACCAAAGCACGTTGTTATAAATTGTGCCAAGGTCTGGCTACTGAGTTGGCACTTAAATAGAAGAGGAACTCTTACATACTGAGGCTGGAAAACTGCATTACTCCTGAATAAGAATATGAGAGAGAAATGATGCTTTGCTGTAAGGACATGTCCAAACAGATTCTTCACAAATAGTGAGACAAGTCTATCATCTGTATTATGTGGATTCTTCCTGAGCATGAGGATATTATTTTTTATTGCATCCCTATTTTTTGTCCCAAAATGAATTTATCTGCCACTATAATCTGTAATAATCACTGTAGTTGCTAACACCAGATTTTGGATTTAATGGTGGATTAGCAATTGGTTGCTATTTAAAATTAATATGTGGAGTGCAGAACTAGTATGGAGCTGACACAGCTAGCATTACTTGCCACTTCTTTGCCATTCAGTCCACCACATCATCTAAATGATTCATTAAAATACACTCTTTTTATTTTATATTGACATATGTATTAAAATTAGGTGTGTATAAATACAATTATATGTATTTAAAAAATGGCAAGAACAGTGTGATGTTTCTATAGTGATGATTCTAAATGTAACATAAAGTTTAGGAGAAAGAAAATTCAACAATAACTGTACACTGAGTGTCTCAGGCAAAAGCCTACATTGTTTATGTTATCATGAAATTGTGTAAAGGCAGAACAAAAATCCAGATCTTATTATCTCTGGGCCAAAGCACCTGCTGTAACATAAGGTACATTGATCACAATGTTCTGCAACAATATACTTATATGCTTAGTTCATGAAATCCCAGATTTCCAGGAATTCCACTTTGGTCCATTGTCAATATGCTACGAAAAAGAGAACTTATATCTTGGTGCTGAATGCCTGGGAAATATATTGGTTTATCATCCAAATATTACAGAACTGTGGGAGTCAAGGACTTGAAATTATTTTCATGGGCCTTTAAACTCTTTATTACTTGTACCAAAAGAAAAAAAAAAAAATAAAATGTCTTAAAATGAAACAAATTTGTGGAGAATTACAATAACATTCATTAAAACTCACTATCCATGCATTTTCCTTGATTTGTGAACTGCAATATTAGGGTGACTCCTTTAATATGTTACTTCCTAATTAATATCTCAATTAAAATCTACCTTATCAATTTTCCTCTTTTGAGAAACACAGTGAGGATGAATAGCTTGGGATGCTTTTCACTACATCTATTGTGTGATGAAATAATAAGCTAACCTCTCAAAAGAAGTGGCTCGTATAATAATAATGTCTGATGAGATTAACCAATAAAGAATAGTTTCATTGGTTATTTGGTACACAAATGTAATAATTTCTTGCAGAAGTACATTGAAATAAGCAACATTTTTCATTTTTCACCCAAGGCCAAATCATTCCTATTGGTGGCTGGATGCCCAAGAGAAAAGAGAGGAAGCAAAGACACTGGATATATTGGCAGTACTCAAACTAGGAAGAAGGTATGTTCATGTTTCACAGTCCTCACCCCTCATGCCAGGCAGAATCGCTCTTCCAGCGCACTGCAGATCCCCTCCTGTACACACATTCGTATTTCCTTTAGGAAAAGGGATTCATATGGAAGAATGGAGCACATCAACACCTCAGAGCAGGAAATTGATGTCTGATCATCCACTTCAGACATTTCTGCTGAATGTCTGGGGATGGTTCAAAATTTTGCTGAAATTGTATCACCTCAGAGCATGCTGATAGGATGAGGCTTAAAAAATTAGTTTTGCATACTTATGGAAAAAAATAATGTTGCAGGGATGAAAAAGTGAAAATTAGATTCCTACTCTGAATCATTGCTAGAGAAGCTTTTTTCAAAGGATTCAGAGCAGTAGCCTATATCTACATACTCAAAACTGCTCCTTCTATCATGGTCTCCCTCGTCACCAAGTGCACAGGAAGCCTAAAGGTTCTTGATTCCCTGGGCTAAAGCAACAATTTGTGAATACCCAGCCCTATCATTCCCTTACTAATATTTGACTGAAGTTTCCATGTAAAGGTAAAATTTTAAAGATGAATAGTCTGTAATGTCCTACAATGTAAATTCGTTGTCAAGGAAACAACAGGAGCAAAATGGTTCCTAAAAAAAATAAAGAATTAAAGAAAGGAGTAGGCTGGTTTATTATTTTCTCCATGCTCAATGACTGAACTTTTGAGATCCTATCATTTGAGGACACAGCCACCTAAGTCTGTTAGGTCTGCATGATGCAAACATATCTAACAGCACACTGTGCATTGTTGTTCATGTGAAATTGCACTGACATGCAAATTTACGTGGAATGATGTACACTTGTTTCTTTTCTTACTCAACACACTATTTTACCTAGTGTTCTATAATAACCACCTTATAATGCTTACTTTTCCTTAGGATCCCCATCATAAATACAAGCACCCACTGTTGGGAAGAGGGAGACAGCAGGGAGGATACTGAGAGATTTTTTGTTAACTTGCTTCCTTCGAGTATTATCACTATTATGATTTTATAAGTTATTAGTGGTGTGAGAAATGTCATTATAAAACATAACAATGTGTGATGGTAATTGTGCCATTAAGGTCTCTAGTGGAACATTAATTATTGATCTTTGCCTCAAAGCATCAGAATGTTGCATTAGAGCTGCAATGAACTGTTCACCTTACAAGCATTCAACTGAACTATGTCATTTAAAGGTGACAAGGTTTAACTCTGTTACTATATCCAGGGCACTCTAAAGACTGCAGTAGAATTGCTAACACAGCTGAACCTGCCTAACACAAATAGGATATCTGACACAAATAGCCTTATTTTTGGACTAGGTATTTTTTTAATTCATTCTCAGTTACTTATTCCTTGTTCTCTTTCTGAGTTCCCTTGCTTCCTGCAAAACATGCTTTTAGCAATAAGGGTTTGGGACAGGGTTTATCACACTTCTTGAGTGGCACTCTGGTCAGTTCTGTTAATACCATTCAGGGATGAAAGACCCTTGCAATAAAGTCCTAGATTTACAAGCCAATTGTGCTCCCTGGTAGGAGTTCTAGCTCAAGTAATTAGTGGTATCCCTGCAGTGACATGGGCTTAAATAAGTACAAATATGGCAGAACCACATTCAAAATAAATCACTAGGAAAAAGTAAGGCCTCCTCCTGCTGCAGTGCCACCAGAAAAGCCTCTCTTCTTGGTTTTTCTGATTTTTGAAGTTTCCCTCATTAATTTGAGCTACTGAAGAGTTACATCCCTGCTGACAGAGAAACTGGCTGGTGCGTTGTTTTGTAATGTAATGTCACTTTACAGAGCCATCCTGCTCTAGTCCTTGCTTTCATAAGCATATATTATAAGCCTCACTATAAGCATTAGCAACTGACACATGGCAGGACTAGAAAAATACTTTAGGTATCTACCTTTTACCCACCTGTGACTCCATCTAATTTTGTTTAACCCTTTTTCCTGTGTTCCCCTCATTTTTGTCTCTAATAGAAAGCACAGAATATTCATATCTGCTTATTACTAAGTTGATGCTGACTTTGAGAAACATCTTTCCACTTCTAGCCATTTTTAAACCTAAAAAACTACAGACTGTAATTTCCACATTCACAGAAATATAGTATAGAAAAGTAATTTTTCAAACAACACTTTTCTTACTGTAATTGCTTTTTTTTCTGTCATTTTTCCCCTTGCTGACAACCATTAAAAGAGTTCTCACTGACTGATGTGATGCTGGTCAAACCCGACCTCTAGATGATGCTTTCACATCATGCTTGAGCCTGGGCAGGGGAAGAATCAGTCCACGGGGCTGAAAGATTAATTATCTTAATGTTAGCATTCCGAATTGCAACTGCTCTGTTTTGGGACAGCTACACTGTGGCAGGTTTTCAACAAAACACTACAATCCACTCTAGCAGAGAATTTAGTTCTGGTACTTGCCAGGGTAAAGATCAGATTAGACTGAGACATCCTAAGGGAAAATAAGTAACAGATATATTCTTCTACAGAAGTAAAATCTTTGTCCCCAGAGGGAATTTCCAACTCTATTTGACCTGCATAAAGGTTGAAGGTTCAGATTCTGCTGGGTTGTTTTTTGTGTGTTTGTTTTGTTTTGTTTTTAATTCCATTATCATCATGACTGTTGAGTAAGGATTAGGTAACTTTTTGTTCCAGAGGTTATCAAAGAGATTTGAAAGAAATAAACAAAAGGAAAAAAAACTGCAAAATCCTCAAATCCTGTGTCATTTGAATAAACTCATGAGGTATGAGCTACAGATTGCAAGCTGTCTGAATCAGCTGCAACATGGCAGAACAGATGTACTCCGTAGGTGAAATTACCATGTTCTGCCAATGTAGTCATGTTGGAAAAAAGTCTATAGACATAAAATCACCTTGCTTAACTGCTACAAGTTGGCAAAATCTCTAGAATGGATACAGCAAACAAGAGGTTTTTCTCAACTTAGTCTGTGACCTGACAAAGATAACTTTTTTTTTTTTTTTTACAAAGCTCTTGTTTTGCCATATGTAAAGTATCTCAGCTTGAGAGTCAGCATCTGTGGACATTGAATATAATGAAAAAGATCTGAGATGTAGGTATGAGTATGTTAAACAGCCTGCTATCAATCACATAGAGGACATACATAGAGAGAATGAAAAAAATACAGAATTCATTAGGCACTGAAAGAAAACATAAAAGATTGAGAGGAGCCTTCCAGCTAGTCTAAGACTTGTCCCATATTTAATTTCTTTATCTCTGATATCACCCATAGCACCTGTAATTGAACAATGAGAGAAAGCAAGATAAGCTTGCTATTACTCTCTTTCTAGATTCTGCTGTTTTAACTGTGAAATAACATGATGACTTCAATGCAAAGAGAGAATTTCACTGAAGTTATTTCCAAAATTAAAAGTATACTTTAGCTACCACACAGAAATGATATCAGAATTTGTTTTCAAGGATTTAAATCTGCCACCTTGAAACTGACAGCTAAATCCAACTCAACCTGAAAGCAGCCAACAGCCCTCAGATGTCTATTCAATGCATGGGGTAAAATTAATTCAGTGTTGGACAATACCCAAATAAAAATATGCATCTTCCCCAACTTGATGAGCAACACTTTAACTGATACTGTCACCATTAAATCGTGTATTCCTTCAGATAGCTCCTCTAGCAATTGGCCTTTTGCCTGGTGAAATTGATAGGCATCAAAGTTATAACAATTCAGCTATGTCCCCATTACTCTCTGTGCTCATGGCCATATCAAGGATCACTGCCTTTATTGGGGCTCTGAGAAAATTTAAGCCTTTCCCACATGGAGCAGCTTAAGCAGACAAGCATCAGTTTGTATTTTAGGTCAAGTCTAGCACACCCGGTTTTCAGGCAAATTCCAAAAGAAACAGCAGTTCAAGTGACGATGATGAATTTTAAAAGAAGCATATTTAATTACTGGGCAGTCTGCCATATATTGAACAATCTTCCATTCCTCTACTTGTCTCCCATGGCTGTGATCAGAAACTGTGAGCTGTAATAGCAAACCACAGTAACCAACAGAAAACAAGCAAAGCTTAACAAAATCCCTGAGAGGTCTTTAATTCTACCAATGTTTGGTGCTTAGAATAACTCACAGCTAATACTTCAGTTTCAGTATAAAAAAAATCTCAGTGAAAACATGAACATTCACTTATGCATATAGTAACCTAATCTAAAATAATGATTCATTACTTCTTTGCAAGACCTAATAATAATATCAGAATGCAAAACAAAATAAAATAACCACTCCACTACCATATATCCACTAGCAGGGTCTGAACCACTATTAACTAAAAAAATGTCAAAATACATTTTTTCAATACAGCATAGAGGTAGAAGCAATGATGCTAACTTCTTTATTTTTGTAGAGACACTCCAGCACCCCCAAATGCAAATTTATTCTTATACTAATGTCCTAATCCGCCTATGTAATATTTCCTAAACTTCTAATCCAGTTTAAACAAAATCTTTTTCCCACTGAATTTAATCTACATTCAAGCAAGTAGCATTTACAATCATCAAGACATATTTATTTAATATTTTACTAGAATTTAAAAGACAAATATTACCTGAAAATCACGATTTTTGTTGTTGTTGTTGTTCTCTAGGAAACAGTAATTTATAGACTTCTTTAGATTTTGAATTCTGGAACCATAGTGGCCTCTATTGTTGTAATATTAGAATAGCATGTATTGCAAGTGTAAATAAACCCTCTTTAGAAACTTTTAAATCTTTGAAAATATATGACAATAGTTCTTGTATATCAACCTATTACCTTGGCTCCAATTTACAGAAAAACGTTTAAAGACATTCCTGTGAAAATAACATCCTCATGCAGACATCTAACATAGATCAGTCACAGACATGCTAAGCTTTGCTGTCAAGCGAAATTGGGTTCTGCTTTGAAAATTAAAGACGTAAGGACTGTAAAATCATCTCATTGTGCTGAAACTATCAGGAAAATCACATAAACTAAATGCACTTTTTCTTCTTGCTGATCAAATGATTGCTTGTGTGAAGACAAAAGATGGAATTGTATGCAACCTCAGACATCAACAAACTTTGATTAGATCATACTTTAATTTAGGCTTTTCCAGTGCTTTGAACAGATACATTAATTGAATTTTTTTTATATATTTTTTTTTTCCAAATTACAGTTCAAACTAACTTTAAGTACAAGTATAACTCTGCTTTGGAGACTACATGTCTTTTTGTCAACTGGCAGTTCAAGAACCTCAGACAGTTGGTTTAGACAATTTATCTAGTTTTTAGATTAATAAAATTAGACAAGACAAATGCCATTCTAAAAGATTAAATCTGATGTCAGTTTACTAAAAAACCAACAGAATGATTACTCCATTACAAAATACCCAAATGCAATTTATGTCAAAACTTTATATAAGAGAATGAATTTTCATTGTGAGAAAGTTAAGTACTATCTAATTTATTAATCAGTTTTTCCCAACACTGTCAGGAGACAATTAAAATGATGTGCTGAATTTCAGGTCTATGAAGTATTGAAGTCTGATATTAAATATTCCATTGAGAATAGACTAAAATGTGACTCCCTTGTTTCCTTTCCCCTCAGGAAGCATGACTGATCTTCCTTATTTTCAAGGAATTCTCTTATTCACCACAAGGTGATTTATATTCCTTGTATTTAACATCATATGAAAAGATTATTTCCTTCCCAGTTTTGAGCCAAAACTATTGCCCATTGCTATACTGTTGAATTTATAAAAAAGAGGCAGCCTTTTCCAGAAAAGAATGGGACCAAATATTTATGATTTCATATACAGCATCAAATGCTCTTAATAAGTGGAAGAGAATTAATATAAAATAGTATAATAAATAAAGGTCTTAGTTATCGTATTTGCAGCAAAGTGTGTATATATTTATTGACTGAATTTGGAAAGATAATTAAAAAGAAAAAATTATTTATGGTTATAATGAGCTTTAAAAATGCATACAATGGGACTTTTTTTATCAAGAACCAAGGATGTGATGAATGAAGCTTGGGCAACTTGGACATACAACTTAAAAAGGAGAAAAGCCTAACACAAAATAATTGAAGATGTTAAGAGATCACTGTTCACATACCTCCCTCAGTCACTTTGCTGCAAATAGATAAGATGCATGCACTGTAAATAGAACTCAGATCTGAGCAGATCACTCTGTCAATCTCATATTTTAAAAGGCTGGAAAAAAAGGCTATTTTTATGTTAAACTCAAATTGCAAATTTTTCTGGTTGCTACTTCTTCTCATCAGCAAAAAATAGTAACAATCAGCCAGGAGGCAGAAAGAGAACAAAATATGCATGTATGAGGTACTTCCCTTTGAGAGATGTTCACTCCTTCAGGTATCAGTGAAGAAAAAATTGAAGTTGCTTCTGCTGGTAAAACTAACTCAAAGAGCAAGTCAGTAGAAGTAGTACTCAGTCAGTAGTGTATGGTTGCCTTTTGTCAGTACCTTGCTACTTACTCTGAAGAAAGGTGATATTGGATATTAATCAGATAATTCAGTAGAAACAGCTATTAAATGGTTAGTATTTAGACACTGAGGCTGTCTCCTAAAAACTACTTTTTCCTTGCCCTTCCATTTGATAGATGTGACAGAACTATAGAACATGTCCAGCTGTCCAGCTGAAAGGGGCCTCAAAAGATCCTCTGATCCAGCTTTTGAGGGAAAGGGAACTCAGATGAGATTATCTAGCACCCTGTCCAATTGTACCCTGGAAACCTCCAGTGCTGGAGTCTCTGCCACATCCCTGGGGAGGTTGTTCCATTGAATGATTGGTTTTGCTGTAAAAAATTCCTTTCTTATATCATGATAAAACCTCTCCCAGTACAAGTTGCATCTATATCTTCTCCAGGCGGTGGGTGCCGTGTTAAAAGAGAGCCACTGTTCTCTTTGCAGCTGCCCTTTAAGGACTGAAATACCATGAATGATGTCCCCTTCTAGGCCTTGTCTTCTCCAGGGGAAAAAAACCTCTAATTTCTTCACTCTCTTCTCATAGGGCAGGTTCTCCAACCCTTCGGTCATCTTTGTGGGTCTCTTTTGGACCCTCTCCAGTCTGTGTCTTTCTTGAATTGTGGGGACCATAACCAGGCACAGCCATCCAGGTGCAGCCTGGAAAGCACTGAGTACAGTGGGATGCTCTTGTCTCTATTTCTGCCAGAAATGCCCCTGTGTCAACAGGCCAGGATCCAACAAACCATTGCTGCTTGCAGCAACTCGCAGCTGCCATACTTGTCTTGCAGATCGCCCTCAGCAAAACTCCTCTGCAGTCACACAGATCCTGGCCTGTACTGAGCTGTTTGGTTATGTCATCCCAGGTGCATGATTACACTTGTCTCTGTTCAACTTTGCACTGTTATTCCTACCATTCCAGATAGTCCAGGTCTCTCTTTAAGATGGCTCTCCCTTCTGGCTTGTCCACCCCACTGCTCAGTTTAGTGTCACCAGCAAACTTGCTGTGTTTCATTCCCATCATCCAGATCATTTATGAGGGTGCTGACCAGCATGGAGCTAGGTATCAATCCTGGGGGACACATCTCACTTGTGACATATTGCCAGCCTCAGTAAAATACATTGATCACTATGAAATCACCAAGAAATATTACTCTATTAAAAACAGAAAATAGCTTCTAAGTGATGGGGAAAATGTAAATCTGGTTACAGGAAAGGTTAATTTATGAGAACCTCATTTTTAAAATGTCTGTAGGGTATGTTGAGCATTTTGTGAAAATATAGCACTTTTTCTTTATTGTAGCACTAAGTGCTACAGTAGAGACAGCGTGGTGACCTGAGTTAAAATATGTATAGGATTTTTTTTTACTTTTTTTTTTTTCAATTTAGTTGAAACAGAGTTGTTGAAGACAATATTTAGTAGAAGGATTTTTTTTTTTTTTAGATTAGTCAGTCAAGATCCTGGTGGTGTTAATTTCATTTAACAGAATTTCATAAACTTTTATTTTGCTTTTTATTCCAGCTTTAGACTTATTTTAAGTCTGTGTTTTTCACACAAAACATCTGTGTAGGTCTCATTTCCCCCAGGTCTTTATTTAGAGCAGGAAAGTAGAGTTAAATTCAAATGCAACTTTGGGCTTTCATTGCTCAGATGCTGCTGGAGATTGCCCATTTTTTTTCAGAAACTCAGAGCACCCTTGGGGTTCTGTTAGCCATTCTAATAGGAGAATTAGGAGAAGACAGATGGAAAAAGAAGGAATTAGAGTTGGAAGCAGCTGTTATGAAATCTGCTTCAAGAATACAATTGCTTATATAGCCTTACTCAGACAAAGCCAAAAAAGAAAAACATATTTTTCACCCTGGCACACCAGCTGGTGTCGCTGCTATAGTCAGTGCAATTTTACAGCTTAAAAAAACACAGATGAGGAATTGCATCATCAATGACAACATAAAAAAAGACAGAAATACAAATCAATATATGTCTCACCCATTCTACCATAAATCTTGAAGCAACAGGATTTATGTAAATAGAACCTTAGGTAACTAGAAAGATAAATTTTAATTTAACTCACAATGCTTAACTCTTGAGCATTCTCATTTGTGTGTTTTACGGGGTTTCTGTGGATAGTGGAAGGGACACTGATTAAATCAGTGTGAAGGTGGTGAACAAGAAAGTACTGTCTCTCTCAGATAAATCCACACATCCCGATCCCTGTCCTAAAGTGACCCAACCACTTTTCTGTTTTACATCACACATGAGCATGAACACAACATGTACCAACACTGTTAGTGACATCTCATGTAGAAAAATAGTTCAGCTCTCCCAGATGTTATAGAAATTATACATACAGTCCTGGAACCCTGCCCATATATGAGATCTGGCATGGACCACTGGTTGGACCACTCTGATTTACCTGGACATTAGCAAAGTGTCCTATCCCTGACCTAATCAGTAATTTTAAACTTCACACTGTTACATCCTAAGTATGACTGGAAACAGAAGTGAAAAGGGTGAGATTGACTTATCTAAATAGAACACCATTCTGTAAGTTGTCCCAGCATGTCTTGCCCAGGTTCCCACTGCTGCTACTCCAGATAATTGCAGATCTTCTGCTGGTTCTGTATCATATCTACCAACACCATGGAGTTGGCTCAGACAGGTAAGAGCAGCTAACATGGCAGAAAATTACTATTTTCAGGGAACTGAGAGCTAAATGACTCTCCTTTAACTAATCTTGAGTGTCAGGTGCTACTTGACAATCTCTAAGGCTTGCTCTTGTAAATTAAATTTGGCCACTAAGGGTCCTGGGTATGAATGTTAAATTGCATGGAATGCATTTATACTGGTATCTAACTAACCTGGCACTCAAAACCAGGGCTGTCACAAAGCCAATTGTTGGCTGTGTCTCAATATGCTTTGGGAATGTACTGAAACAGTCTAAAAGCATACAAGAAACACTCAGAGCATTTAATAATGTGGGTGATCATATTTCATTGCCCAGGAATGATAGCTATTACATACTTGTGATCTACTGTATTATTAAAGCAGGCAGGTGGGGAAAGAAATATCTCTAGTGACTCTTTCCAGAGGTGCCCATGAAAAGGATTTCACTCTCTAGTGACAAGAAAAGACTCCCAAACTCATGACTCATATAAAGAAGTGTTACCATCATGCCCATATCTCTGGAATATGCACTTATCTTTCCTACAATTTGGTCTCAAACAGTTCAGCCTCGGACTAAGCCCCCAGAAATCTAAGCCCCCGGGTTGGTCCCTAGTAAATGGGCATCAGAAAAACCTGGGCTTGAAGTTGCCGAGTTGACATCCCTTAATACACAGTCCCAGAAACCTTCTTAGTGATCTGAAAGAGCAGGAAGCATCTAACTTTAAATGATGTTCCTCAGACCATAACAAGATGAGCAAGAACAAGATGCTCAGCCTGTTACTGAGGTGCAGAACTTTTTTGGAAGCACACAGTAGAGGGACTGAGGAGGTTAATTCTGTAGATCACTTTCTCAGTAAGACTCATCAGAAAATATGAGGCCTTACCATTTAGAAGCTTCACATTTTTTTCCCCTCTGGATGACTAGTGAGAGATTGATGCCATAGCAGTGGATTAGTCATCCAATGCCATAGCATTGGATTAGTCATCCAATATACAACTCCTTCTATAACCTGAGCTAGCTGCAAATCTTCTGTTCTTAAGGAACCACAGATTCAAGTTTAATTCAAATAAAATATGTACATATCTGTTTTCATGAAAATATTCTCCTTGGTTCAACAAATCCTCTATCCTTTTGTCATACTGTTCCAAGACATTTGCAGACAACAAATACATCCTACCTGCATTGTGCTGATCTTAAAAAAAAAAAAATAAAATTTTTCTCCTCTCCTGTAGGTTGTCTAGTCTAATGGGAGATTTGACAATCCTGTCTTGAACTCAGATGTTCAATTTATCTTTCTTGAACATAATTGACTCGACAATAACATATCATTATAGTAACTTTTTCCTTCTTTAAATAGCTCTTCTGACACAACTTAGATTTTCATGGCTATTTTCATGGTTGAATCACAGCAGATACTTTCAGTATCAAACCTGTGAGTCTGATCTACTCTTTGCACTCTTATTTTCTTTTGAGGGGCTTACTGCAGAAATGTTGTTATTAATGCTAAAGTGCATCGCCTCACATTCTGTTGTACAATGTTTCATTTCAAATCCTTCAAACGTATTTTAAAGTTAATGCTTAAAATGATGTGCAGCAAGGTCTGAATCCTTTGTAGCTGAGAAGCACATTCAATGGGATTTTCAGCTCCCTGGAAAAATCTTTTAATTATCCCCTAAAAATTAAAGAGAGAAGCAACCCACAACAGTCCACTATTTCCCAAGGCCTCAGCTTTGGTAGGAGAAGATGTGCAGGCCTTTCTTAGGTAGCTAACAAACCTCCAAAGTGAGCAAGGGAGTATGAAATACTCAGCTTGTCATTTCCCTTCTTCACAAGCACATCTCACTGTGAGGAGCTAGGACTCAAATTCTCTCTGGAGCTCACTAAGCTTTGTTGAGTATCATTTGCAGTAATCTTTATTGAATCTGAGACCCATTAAAGCAAGAACTATAGTGTCCTGATATCTTTAAGTAGTCCTTAAACCTCAGAAGAGGGGGAAGATGATGAGTGCAGCACAAAAGTACAAAAGCATTGCATAGTTCTGAGGGGACTAAAGACTCAAAACCAGGAAAGAAACTCTTATTTAATTTGGATAATTTAGTGAATTTAAACTTTTGAAAGCCCTTTTTTTGCATTCAGCCTTAGATAGAGGTGAGGATATCTAAACTGCAACTACAGAACACCACATAATAGCTGCAGGTGCAATGAAGAGAAAAGATTTTCTTCAGAAAAAACTGCACTCCACCCTTATTCTAAAAGCCCTTTGGCTGACATTTCTACCATGATGAAAGAACATCTCTAGGCAATCCCATTTTTCCTATGACCACTGAAACTATAGAAAAATGCTAGCACAGCAAACTGGAAGAAAACTCTCCCTAAACAAGATGGATTGCTGTTTTCAGGCAATTTTTCAAAAGCTGTTTGTCTTCCATCTAGATATTCATATGCCATGGATATAAAACTTTGAAATATAATTTTATTCTTTAATAACCTACAGTACTTGTCCCCCAGGGGATGTTTTAATGCTCTAGCATAATTTATTAAAGAAGGAAAACTAAAATAAAATCAAGCTTAATGTGTTTTTCTATTTACTAAACCTGCTTTGCTTGGGATAATTTCATTATTTTTAATTGCAGCTTAAGTGACCATAAGTATATAATTTTCAATATTCAATATGTGATTTATACTATTTACAATAGGATTTTTGAACACTACCATTATCTGATTAATCTACTTAACAGTCACCAACTGCTAAGCATATTAAATCATAAGATGACAATTGATAAGATCTATAGTGCTCTCATGATGAATAAAATACACATACAATTGTCATTTTTGATTCAGTGTATATTTTTCTACTATATGTAAAGGAAGAAAAAAGACAATATTTCTTTTAAAACATTCACAAAGAAAGCAAAAAATTATAATGTTTAAAATTGCAAGTAGGAATTAGGGATAAGGGTAGCAATTACAGTGAAAGTGCAAAATCAAAACAAGAATCCTCGCCATAGTTCATTGTCGCTAGAGGACATGAAGTATTGCGAGGGTTCCGAGATAATCACACACACAGCCGATTTTCCAAAGGCCAAAAAAAGCCTTTATTGCAGGGTTTTAGAGCCCTTTTTATAAGCAGTTCCAATCAGGTCATCCTGATTGGTAGAAGGAACAACACCTTCCTCATCCCATTGGTGGGACCAGAAAGAAAACACTCTCAGAACGTCTGTGTCTTGTTTTGGGAAAGTAATTCCTTATTTACACAAATAATCCTTGAGTGAGAAAAGGTTTCCAAGACTTCCCTTGGGAACAGTCAGTCCCTGAGAGCTTGAAATTCTCTCAGGTTCAGAAATCATGTCCACAGCTCATCTCACATAACGTTCAGAAAAATTGCCTTTATTCACATAATAATGACGGCAATCTGTCCAAAATAAACTTCTTTTATATTATACTAACCTTGACTTCAATGCAGCATCCACAGAGACCTTGCACGTGTTCGTATCTCTGGTTCATTGGATCTTCTCCAGGTCCAGGTTTGGAGACTTGAAATCCTGACTCCAAAGAGACCAAACACTTGTAGTGAAGTGACAAATGCCTCAGAACATCCCCAGCTCTTGGGCAGAGCTGCTGATGTTGTAAGAGTACTATTCATCTCACAGCCACTCTGATTAAACAGCCCCTCCTACCATCACTGTTTTCAGTGGTAATTCTTAAGAAGGAATCCACAGATCAGTGACCTGAGTTGCTAGGCACAGAACTCTCTCATTCACTCCAGCCACAGGGGCAGAAGCCTTCAACAGGAAGACAGAATATGTAGTTCTGGGCAATAATGGCTACACTGGAAGTCTGCTTGCAGCTCTAGGCACATATGACACATGATGGTTTTGAACTGCAGAGTCCACTTGACTGCAAGAAATGTTCACCACAGATGCTCTGAAACATCACCAGCAATGGTAGCTGAGATTGTAAAATCCATGGGAAAAGAGGTGGCCTTGAATACATACAAACAGAGCCCCTTGCTCTCCTCCCACCCTCCAAATTAACAAAATAAGAAAACATCAGCAGGAAAACAGAGAACCAGCCACAGACAAAAAGTATCCTTACTGATTTCCTCACTCTCTTGACCAGTGATGGGACTTGAGGAAGCAGCATGCAGCTTTTTCATCGGAGTCAGGGGAGATTTAGACTGGATATCAGGAAAAGGTTTTTCACACAGAGTGTGCTGAGCACCAGGACAGGCTCCCCAGAAAAGGCACTAAGCCTGACAGAGTTCAAGGAGTGTTTTAACAACATGCTCAGGAACATGGTGTGACTCTTGGGGTGACCTCTGCAGGGCCTCCAGGAGCAGGACTTAGTAATCCTGATGGGTCTTTTCCATCTCTTTTCTATAATTCTATGAAAATTTACAACCAATTAGGAGAATACTACATTATTTTCTCTTGGATCCTGACACAGATCCCTTCTATCCCCATTCTTCTCCTGGTCCTTATTTAAAAATTCTGCTCCTTTTTACAACATTTTCGTACTGAAAAATTTGCTTTTTAAAGTAAGATACTGAGATATTTTCTCTGATCTTAATACATTTCTCTCATCTTCCTAAGCAGATTACCGTTGAATCATACAGGCTCTTAATCCAACTTTCTCCTGATGCCGTAGCTGGTTATGCCACTTTAGCAAACCCACAGCCTTTATTCTTCAGGGTTGAAGCACCTAAAAGTCTCAAGAACAATTTTCTCTACTTGGTGGCCCTTTTGTCCTATCTTTGTAGACCAGTACTCAAAATTACAATGTTCATGGAAAGACCTCTCTATCACTTTTCTCTAAAAATCTCATTGTAATAAAATTGAGAATTTTGAGGGAAAAAAAATACTCTTATTTTATAAAGTAGGAGTGTTTTGGATGATACAATCTTAAAAATTATGTAGTGGAGGGAAAGGATTTTAAAAGCAAATATTTATAAACAAATATTTTGCAAGTAAAAATAGAGCCATGAAAAGAATAGCATGGAAAAGACTTAAAGCACAAATGAAATACATTTTTTTCTTCAGGATATTTTCATCTGTGGAATTTTTTTTTTATTATGATGCAAGGAAGAGTGTGATTGCAGTTTTGTTAGTGTTGTTGGTTTATAGCCTCATCTAACTCATTTTTTGTAATACAATCATTCTAAAACCATTGAGTATCATCAATCCATGAGTGGTTCTTTGCAGGGACTAGTTAAACTGAACATTTTGGGAACTATGAAGCTGAGAACTGAAGATCATTAATCTATTAACCTTTCTTATTCCAATTACGAAGCACTTGAATTCATAGATACAATGAAACTTCGCATTGAAGCTGGCGTTTTGAAATAACCCCTAAATATTTATTTTTAGGTTGCCTTGAAGAGAACAACCCTGAGTAGCATGCATATTTAATCTCAATTGGTGCTGCATCAAGCATGTTAATTTGGATTTTTCCTGTCTTCAACAGGAATATTACAAATTTTGTGCAGTATTACTTCTCCTTGGCACAGGTTCAAATAAATTGAGGGTGCCAACAACTTCAGCAAAACTTCACATAACAAAAAATGCATAGAAATGTTGCAACAGAAAATCAGTATGCTGGCATCAGAAGTATTACAATGTACATTGTCCACTTCATTTTCATACTCCCAGAGCACCAAAGCAATGACTAAGGCTCTAGAATGAAGCTAAATACATTCTGTCTATCCACAAGTCATGTCCCAAATAAGCATATTTGGATCACTGTTATAGAATTAAAGAAAAACTTTGGAGCATATACATGCTGCCCTAGCAAATGTATTACAGCTTCGTTTATTACACAGCTTTCATTTCTTTGTTTTGGTATATAAAGAAACAAATTATGCTATCCATAAGGTCAATACAGTGTCACTGCTTTGAAATAAAATCCAAATCTTTGCCAGTTAACTTCCTTGCCACTTTCAAATTAAAATGCAGTGGCTTTTAGCTTCCCCTTACCAATCCATATGAATAAAATATAGTCTGAGGACAGTGTAATTAAAGGTAGATTCATAAAGATATATTAATGGATACAGACAAAATAAGAAAGAACACATCTTAAAAGTTTTTGCTTTGCAGGTCCACACCAGAATCTAAGTGGATGAATTTGTGCTCACACAGATTTTCCCCAGCTGTTTTGTAACCAAAAGAAACCACTAGAGGGCAAAATGTCCATTGCTAAAAGCTATTCATATGCCTTGGTCACTTGTGCTTTTAGCAAGTAATAGAGCAGAAAAAAATCCACAAAATAGCTTTTATTTTCTTCTCCCCACCCTACCCCCAAATTAAAAATTTGATTGATTGATTTGATTTTCTAATCAAAATATAATAATAATAATAATAATAATAATAATAATAATAATAATAATAATAATAATAATAATAATAATAATAATAATAATAATATAACAATTTTATCTTAAGCTGTGTCAAGGAGATGATTCAGTGACATTTTTCATGAGGTCAAATCTATGTTGTTGCTTCTTTTTGCTTGTTTCTAGAAATAGCTACTTTCTGCAAATATTTTGGTCTTTTCAGCAGTAACCCTTTTGGTTTAGGATATGGAAATAACAGGAACTTGAACTTGAAAGTTTACCAAAAGTATGGGGGCAAAAGCATAACTAAAAATTCACAGGAGAAACACCTTAATTTAGCACTAATTTTGGTTTGGCCTGCTATAAGACTAAATATGCACTGCAATTTTTTAAGACTCCAGCTGTATAGTTAAATTGCATTTATGATCAAGTGACACATTCTAATCTGAGACTAAAATCTTACTGAGACCAAGCTACTAAAGCCATTGCCAAATTCAACTTTTAGGCACCTTTCTCTCCAGCTGAGTCAGAGCCATGAGTTGGGATGCCAGGCATGACACAAAATACACAGGGGAAAATCTGATGCTGAGAGGTAGAACCACCTACCAGCACAGGCTGAGGGGTTTGTGGAAAAGTACCTGGGGTCCTGCTGGAGTCAGCAACGTGTCTCTCTGTTGCAAAGAAGTCAAATGGCATCCTGGGCTGCAGTCGGCTGAGCACTGTAATACAGCTTGAGGGAGATGATTCTTCCCTGCTACTCAGAGCTGCTGAGGCCATGCCTGATGAACTGAGCATCCAGTTCTGGCTCCTCAGTATAAGGGAGGTGAAGTCTTACTGAAATGAGTTGTGTAGGGCCAGTAAGATGATTAAAGGACTGGAACATCTCTCCTATGAGGAAAGACTGAGAGCTGGGGCTGTTCAACCTAGAGAAGGGAAGACTCGGCGGGCTCTTATCAGTGCATATAAACATCAAAGGGAGGGTGCAAGGGCAGAGACAGGCTCTTTCCAGTGGTGCCCAGTGACAGAACCAGAGGCAACAGGCACAAACTGAACACTGAGATGTTCCCTCTGAACATCTGGAAACACTTTTTCACCGTGAAGGTAACCAAGCATCCATACAGGTCGGCCACAGAGGACCTGGTAGAGATACTCATTCTTAGAGATGCTCAAAAGCCACCTGGACATGAACCTGAGCAGCTGACTCAGTGCCTCTGCTTGCCAGAGGGGACCAGATGATGCCCATAGATCCTTTCCAGCCTTAACCCAACTTTGGTTCTGTGAGCAGCACTGAAAGGCAGCGACTCATTCTCTTCTAGGCAGCTATAAACAGCCTTGGGAAGTGAAGATGCATAGCCTTGTTTTAATGAGAGCTAGAAGACATCATAAAGAGGTGGAGACTAAGTAGAATAGATAATAATAATGAATAACAAATAACAAAATATATAATTTTCTTCAGTTTTTAACATAGAATGACATTGACCTTCCAGATAACAATAAGGCAAATAAAAGTGTATATTAACAAAAAAACCTAAAAATACTGTAACAGAAGTGAAAACAGATCTCAAGGAACTAAACACATATGAATTACTCATAATCACAAGCTGAACTCCATCCCAGAATTGTGGAAGAACTGAAAAATGAAGTTGCAGGTCAGACAGCATATATTTTTAGATAGCTTCTATAAGAGAAGAACAAACCTGAAAAACAGAAAAATACTTGTATTCAGGAGAAAAAGAATAACCAGATAAATATAGAGATTTTCATATTACTGAAGTAATGTACAAGGTTTTTTTCCAGATATCTATAGTTTTATATCAGTTTTATTTGTAAAAAAACATGTAAAAACTTGATATAAAATAACATGAGCTTTTAAAAAATGAAATTATTTTCCACAGTAGGGTAATGAATTAAGAGCTTATCCATCTGGGTTCTACCACTCTGACACAATGAAATCTAGTAGTCTAGCTAAGCAGATAAAGATTAATAGAAATCTAACCTGAACAAGGAATTGGTCTAACAAGAGACACCACTGAAGAGAATTAAACAGGAAACTTCTGGATGAGATTAATTAGGGAAGAAAAAATTAGCTTTAAGCCTGATCTCTTTACAAATTCCCATTGCTGGAAAAGGAGTTCTCATCACAGAGATAGGAGACAATGTTAGCAAAAACAAGGGTAAATGACCTGAAGGACTATGCTAGCGGATATTCAGCAATACTAAATACACGTCTGTGCAATACTAACTGAAAATATTCAAAGTTATTTTTAATTTCAAATTTATTTCTACCATATGAAAGCAGAAGGACCTAATCCTATTTGTTGATCACAGGTTAATAGGATGCTGGGATATAAATGTTATCCAGCTATCTGAAAGGCAAATACAATACTGGCACATCATAATTCAGAATATGGTGACTGTCAATCTTAAGATATTAAATAAAAAGGAAGACAATTAGGTATGAGCTATTAAGTTGCTAAGGACAACAAAAAACCTGTCACAGGAAAGAGGACTAAACGATCTCTAGATTTTTTCACAGACCAAAATGGAGTCTGAGGGACAATTTAACTCTTCTCTCTAAAATACTTCAGGAGATAGGCACTAAAGAGGAAGAGCAATGACTTCAAAGGAGGAACATTGTCAGTACAAATGCAGCCATGAATAAACTTTCAAGGAGAAGTCAGGAGAAGCCCTCAAGCAGCTTTTCCATGGGAAATGGGACAGAAAGGATTGGCAAGGGAAGAGCATAAAAGTACCATTGAGATGGGTTTCTATATACTTATGAAAATATATTCCAGCCCTCTGCTATTGCAGTCATCATTCACAGAGATCTATAAACTCCCTTCTAGTTCTGGTCTTCATTTGAGGGCACGGCCTGAGATCTCATAAACAGAGCAAAGAAACTACTCAGAGGGTTCAGCTAGCACATTGGCATATGGATATGCTTTCAACAATTTGACAGATTGGATTTGCATTTCCACAGTTAGGCAGTACCTGTGCCAGTCCTCTGAGGAAATTCAGATATTTTATTAAGTTAGGCAGCAAGTGAGAAATCTGAGGATCTCAAGTGATGCATAAATTTCACTCATTGGCCTGTCAGGGGTTCTGGCCCACAGTGATCTACGCATATGCACAATAAACTACGTGGCACCACACAGCTCCATCATGATAAATCATTTAAATTGCTTTTTGTTCCACTAGCCAAGCTAGCTAGGGTTTCCAATATTGAAGTTTGCACTGTACACACACCAAAAATATCTTGCCTGTAATGAGAAAGAAATCTACAGCAGTAAGAGCTCTAGTAACTTTTGAGTATTATTACAAAGTAGCTCACATAGAAAGTCAGGTCTCTTCTTTCCCAGAATGAACTTTTTAGAAAAAAAGTAAGAAAAGTCAGTCAGGCATACCTACTGAACCAAGCAAATGACCTTAAATAATTTTCATCACTTTAGTACTCAGGCTTAGGGGACAGAATAACTGTACCCCTGACTTAGGGCTTTAAATAAGACTTACAATAAATGAAAACAATCAAAATATTCCACAATAACAAAATAAATATTTTCTAGCCAGGAATTTGCAACAGTAATTGAATGAGAATCAAGAACAATGCAAAAGAAGCATTAAGTGACTGTGCTTTTGACAGATTTAGATGAGCCTTTGCAAGTGGATCAGAAACCCTGAAATATATAGGAAATTTCGAATTGCGTATATTCAGAGAATTCATTATAGACCAGCAAAACAACAGTAACAAAATATCTAGCATTTTATGCTGCTTTCTATGAAGCACATAACTTCATATGTTACAAATACGGCCTATTGCAATTTATCTACATTTTGGAGTTGTGTTGTTTCATTTTATTAATAGTGCAAAGAAATGTTTCTTGAATGATTTCTTTGTTCTTTGACTGGGTGAATGTCAAGTACATAGTATATAGTAAGTTGCAACTTTACACTGGACATGAAATTAAATACTGACAGAGGAAAAGCAAAAAGAAAGGTGCTCTATCAGACCTGTGTCTTGTAGGAAAGATTGAGGAAGTAGGAAACTTTGTCCTATCCTGCATAAAATGGGTTTAAAATTAAATACCAGATTTCTGGATCCAGGAATTCACCAAAGGGAAAAAAAAAAAGGAAAAAAAAAGAAAAACAAACAAACAAACAAAAACCACTCTGTCTTCTGTGCTGGAAAAGTCTGGCTTTCACTTGCAGACCACAAAAACCAAAATTAAGCTTGATTACCATTTTCCACTGCTTTTTGTTCATGCAAAGGTTTTATTTTCTGTAAGGAAACAGATGAACCTTCTTCTGCATTCTCAGGAAATCCTTCTTTTGAGAAGGTGAGGATGTTGAATTATATGAAACTGTCATCATCATAGAGCAAAACAAAATTATGATAGTCATATGATTTAAAATCGAAATGTAGCAGGGTTTAGCAGATGCTGTCTCATTAGCAGAGCTGTTAAAAAAAAATTCTCTCAGCTAATGCTAAAATCGTTTCTATAGAAAAATCCTTGATATCATTAAAACTATGAAGGAGCTTCAGAAGATCTGTATGGCAGGCTGAAACCCTTTAATTTAAAATCAAGGATCTTAGTAAAGTCAAATATTTTTTGCAATGCCCTGGTAACATTTTGAAACATAATCACTAGCATGATTGTAAGAAAGGACTATGTTCCCTGAAAAAAAAATTGTTCAGAAATCATTTGAATCTCCCTGCTTTTTAATCTCTGTTGTTTCTTTACTAGTTTCAACTGCTTTATTTGCTTCCTTTTACCCACACCTTGTCTATTTTACTCACTCTCCCACTCCCATAAATCATGCCTTCATTGAATTATTTTTCATCTCTCTCGTTCATCTTCTTTTCTTTGCCTGAAGTTTCCAGGGTTTCTTTCCTTGCTAGGAAGTTCAATATAATAGGCTAGACCAGGCAGGCTACCTTTGCCTTACAGCACCATAAAATTGCAAGCAGTGAAAAAATTCATTTATTGCAGTGTTATGGTTCAGAAGTTATAGCAGTAATTAGTATCTTTTTTGTTTGGTTTTCTTTAAAGAAAATGAATTAGCTGTTAAATCTGTCACTTCAGCCTTTTTTAAATACCTTGTTTAAAAGTGATATATGTTTTATCCCTATATGAATGCCTAATTGAAATAAAATAATTCTATCTTATTTAACTTTTTTTTTTTTTAGAACCTAGTTTTGCTCTTTATTTTGTATTACATTTCTCCTTTCCCATCTCTTTCTATCACCCAAAAGCTGGTGGAGATGGCTGGATCCCAAAAATCTCTGCTAGTGCCATGCTGCTGTGCATATAAAGTCAGTGCTCTGCTGTAAGAAGCAGCCAAAGAGCAAAATGTGTCTGGGAGGCAGCCTTTAAACCCTGAGAAGTTTTAAAACCTAATTTCATATGGTATTAGTTAAAATTTCTATAGGAGGCTTGGGAGCTACTGAGAGTCCTAGCTCTTGAATCTGAATGTTAAAACAACGTGCTAAGAATGCTTATGAGCTAAGGGCTGAAATGGACCATCAGACCATAAAATAAAAGCTCAAAGGAAGTGTCAGATTCTCTCAAGGTAATCCCCAAGGTCAAAGGAATTCCTCATGAAGGACAGTAGTAGTCCATTCAACAGATATAAGCTCTCACTGAATGATCAACTAGATCATACGCCTCTAAATCTGATGATCTAATTAGGTGAGCTACCTAATGCACTTTTCAAGTACTTCAGGATGCTACTGTGGTCCATCACCACCTGCAAAGTGGAAAAAAAAGCCTAATAGAATTCCACTCACCAGAAACTTTCATGAATTTGTGCTCTGTGCACTATTAGAGAAGTAGAATTAAAAACAGACATGAATTCTTCAGGTACAATAAGTAAGAAATAATTATATTTTCTTGCAAAAACATGGGGTTAGACAAGCATCACCAGTTTCAGTCTCCAAATCTAGATATCTTTGTCTGTTTCAAAACTGACCTATAACCCTTCAGACCTACTCTAGATAGATGTGGCGGGGAAAAACCAAAAAAAAAATTCTCCTTTCCTTCAGCCCTGTTGAGGTCATTTCATTTACATAATTTCAAGTAACAATATAAATCTCTACTCTCAGCAGAACTTGTACCAAATGACCTTCAGAGATCCTTTCCAACCTGAATTACTCCACAATTCTATAACAGTTTTCTCCCCGCCCTGCCTTTTTTTTTTTGTTGTTGTTGTGAAAATAGAAAACTACTCTACTTGCTGATCTCGGCTTCATCCCATGAGATGAAGTGTCTAAGCATAATCTATGGTTCCTTGAAAACACATAAGCTTGAAAACTCTTTGGTGAGATTTCCATCTCAACGACAATAAAACTGGGTTGCAAGGGCAGAAAGAGATGTTGCTGAAGTTTGCTTTAAAAATAAACTTCAATTATAGATGAGCTCTTAGTCTGAGGGCATTTAATTTGACAATAAACAAGTAGCAATTTTTTTGACATCTAAATGCCAAGCATCATATCTCCAGAAGTTTGAAGCACTTACATGCATAGTTTTCATTCCACTTGCTTCCAGCTGGCAGTCCCACGTGGATTTCTAGTGCAAAATTAACTATGACTGGCGCAAAGCATATTCCTGCAGGCAAGGAGACTGGAAGAGGCATACGTATTTTGCCTTGGCTGAAGCCTGTAGTAGTTGGTAACTTCAGTTACCTTCAAAAGTGGTGTTTTGCAGAATGTATTGCTCTATGTTGGAAAGCAGACCCTTGTGTTTTAAATAAATCAGTGTGCCATGTTTTAATTATTCTCCTACCTCTTTTGTCTAGCTGCATCAGATGCTGTATATTTTCCAGCATTATTTTTTCTAATCAAATTCATACTTCAGAGAATCACATATATTTTACAGTAGCTTTTCTTGTTCATATCAGTATAAACTAAATCAACTGCTTCATTATACATACAGATCAGAAAGTTTACAGTCTTATTAAAACTCCAGTAACAGCCCATTCAATTTATTGTTGAGCAAAACAAAAGACGTACCTTAAAGAGAGAAATGTTTTATTGTTTGGGGGAGGGGGCGGGGCGGTTTCCTGCAAATTTCAGTCCAATATTCACCACCTTCATGTTTATAATAATTGCAATAGTAAAGACTAAAGGACGTGAGGATAAGTAACAATTGAATGCTACCATAATCCTTCACTTGCTCAGCTCCCTAATATTCAAAGATATTACAGTCCCTGTATAAAGACACACACACACAGCTTCTTTCTCTATGTCAGACTTCCTGTAAAATAACCTCCTGATAATTCACTTCATAGCCTATTTTTTCCTTAGTTTCCATGTTATTCTTCTTGAATCAATGTCCTCAGAAAGGCATCTGATCTACTGCAAAAATATATTTCCCACAACCAGAACTGGCATAGGTCCTTGCTCTGCTCTAGGCTTGTGGGACAACAAATTCCTGCATCAGAAGAAAGGAAGAAAGGAAGCTGAATTAATAACTCTGCTTCTCTCTGCTGGCTCTGTCACTGCTTCTGCCCCTCGATCATAACTCGAAAGACACGTTGAGCATTGGCACTCCTTATTGCCTAGAATGGTCCATGGAACAAAAATACACATACACATAAGAAGAATTAGAAACATGCAGGCCTGAGGATGATAAAATCTATCATAGGCTTTTTGGTATCAAGTAAACAAGAAAGACACTCCCTCTGCCCAAGAAATGAAGCTTACTGTGGCACTCCAAGACACATGATCTCTCTACAGCTGTCCTTGGAAGCAAAGCCTGTGAGCAAGTTTGCTAACCTTCCGCATGCTCCCTGCCCAGACAACCTACCCAGGCTTCACCTGTCCACACTGTCATAGAGAGAAAACCACAACTTTTCCCCTTTGGTGAACCCACTGCAGTGTCAGCCTGATATTTCAACACATAATGCTGAGAACTGTCTAGGAAGGCTGCGGCACATGGGATGGCAGATGTAGCCAATGTGAGGAAATTGTCCCAAACCTGCACATTAACTTGCCCATCTACACCTGAGTACGAGCCTGTATCAAAGTACCAACAGCAATAAATCACTTGGGCTCAAGGCTGGTTTCAGGCTACCTAGCTGGATCTTAAAATGGAAACAAAACTAATGCAAATGAGGTGCACACTTTGTACAACCTTTTGTTACCCCTGCATCCAGTACAAATACACCATCTGTAACCATACCATGTGCTGTCAGTGATCCTGTTTTAGGAAACATGTTAGTGAGATGGAACTGACTAAAGTACCCCCAGGAAAGGGCAACTGTCTGAGAAGGGCACTCTGTACAGAGTTTCAAAGCTCTCTATTCAGTTGGTTAAAGATCATGCCTAGGAATATTGGAATTTGTCTCTATTGAAGGTGTTACTCTGATTATCATCTTAGGAAAGTTCTGTTTTCTGCAATTTAGCTATCTAGATGTGTAGTCCTCAGCATATCGGTACCTTGTAACAAATACACAAAAGTTACTAGGTTTTTCATAACATGTATGGGTTTACTACCTCTAAAAATATGAAAAGCTGTTGTGCATAATGTAACTCCTAATTAATAGTGTCACATAAACTAAAAGCTGAAAAGGATGTAGACAAGTAATCTAAAGTAGTTAGAGATAGCATGACTGTGTATATAAAACACATGTTATAATTATGTTTCTCCTTATTTACTACCAGTAAAACAAGAAAAAATGAACCCTTAAAATAACATTGCCTCACTTTATTAAACAAAAAATGTGTTCTTACAAAAGATATCCTGACAGCTTCAATGTTACCTAATATCTTCATGTTCAGACTACGGATCAATGTATTTGAATATTTGAAATGGTTTCCTTCAAGTAAGCTAAGAGATTTCTACACTGAAAACAATGACCTGATGAATTATATGTCCTCGATACTACTGCCTTATATACTATTAAAATTTTCCTTTCTCATACGCTCTACCAATTTTTATATTAAAATACCAACAATCACAGGTATTCTTTGTGTTTTTGGAGCATATTCCCTATGCCAAACTTTTCTTCTATGCTGTAGAGAATGAGAGCATTTTCTGAAGTGTAAACATCTCTGACAACTCTGCTTGCCTTCACTGAATCCCAAAACAAAGAACCTTTTATTGTGAGATCTGAACCTTACAGACAATCCACAAAATTACAAAAATTTGGTAAATTCACAAAAACAAATAAAACTATTCCTATAGGTTCTGGAGACTTCTCAGCTATGGGCTCAATATTTTCCGGCATCAAGGACAAAACTATTGGCATCTGCTTGACCCATAACTCCCCCTCAGTACTCTTGCTTATGGTTCCAGCACAAAGCTATCCAAGCTGTGTGAATTGTTTTCACAGCTTCTGAACACCCACATCTCTCAAAGAGGCCCAGAGTTTCCAAAGTGGCAGATCATTCAATAGGCACCATTTTTTCCACCCCTACACTGGATAAGTCATAACATCAAAAAATAACATTTAGACTAAAAACAGATGACAGTCCCTTACCTACAACATTTGGCATGACTGTGCAGTAACACAGCATAAGAGATTCAAGTTTAGCACTTTTGATGAGTCCATACATTTCTGAATTAAGCCTGAAATTTCTTGGCCTACATTTTAAATGGAGTTTTCTCTGAATGTGCTCCTTAGAGCAGGAACAGCTAAGCTGCACTGGTGCAGGCACACAAATTGCTGTGCCAGACAAAGCTGTACTATTAGCAGAAATATATTCTGAGAGCACCAGAGATACCAGGAAAATTGTAGTACCTAAATCAAAGATATCTAAACAATATTATCATAAATAATTTTACTTGATGCGTAAATCAATTCTCTCTGCTTAAATCAAGCCATTTTATTTTGACACAAGAGACTTTGCAAAAGTAACTGATTTGTCATGGTGAGGTTTTTTTACCCTATCAGTCTTGTCCAGTAAAAGACATTGAGTGTCATGAATTCCATCATTCAGTCTCCAATATTATATTTCACTTTTCTTGCTACTGAATTTCAAAATGAGCATAGGATGTCAGGCACTGCAAAGACGTGAGGTCTTTGGACAGACTATTACAAGTTCTTATCAGCACCACCATATGCTACAAGACAGAATGCACATAAATCTGTCAACACACATAATTCTTGTTTTCCGATTAAAGAATACCTTATAAAGAAACCACAAATATTTCTTTCCTCCAGCATTATGACCCTGTTTATTGGTATAAAAATGCAATTAATCTGACATAGAAAATAACAAACAAATGTATTTGAAACAGAGAGGAGCTGATTTGACCATGAACTATTTCAAATCAATTTTCTGTATGCAATGGCATTGCAAGACTTGTATAAATACTTGTCTAAACATATTAACATTCAGTAAGAGAATATTAAAATATATCTAATCCCTATTTTTTTTCAAAATTGGATGTTTTTTTTAAATTTGATTATGGAAGAAAAATCTTTCTTCTCTTTTGGTAATAATTTTATCATCAGTCCAATAAGGAAAATACCAACCAAAAAGAAAGAAAAAAATCCTGCATGTACTGTGTGACAAAAAAACCTGTATATTTCCCAAATAACATATGAGTTATTTCTGAAGGGAAAACAAATACCAAAAAAACCCCAAAACCAAACATAAAACAACAAAAAACAACTAAACAAAAAACCAACAAACAAAAAAACTAAACAAAAAAAAAAACGATTCTTTGTATTCATGATTTAAAAAAAATAAATATTTTTTTTTTCTTTCAGCTGGGTAAGCATACAAACTGAGAGTTGTGAACTCCACTGATATATATTATCAGAAATTTTCATAAGAAAAAAATTTTATTGTCATTGTAGCTTGATGGTCTGAGAATATCAAGAAAAGGAACTATCTTCTCTCATATGTAAAACCATGATCTTAGAAACAAAGTGAAAGAGTAACACTGGATTCCCCAAGACTATAAGCAGCTCATAGCTCATCAGTGAAATGTAGAATTCTGAGGTGTGCAAAAACTGCTGTTCAAGTAATGAGCAAAGCCCCAAAACAAAGAACAAGTATCTCACCTACATAAAATATACTATGTATTGTAAATTAAGATATATCATAGAGTTGCAGACCAATGAAAAAAACACTAGATGTAAAACATTTTAGAAAACATTAAACAACAATGTAAAGCAGACATTAGAATGACAAGAAAAGAATATAAACTCCTTTAAAGAGGAGGGAAAAGATCATGACCAGCTTCAGACTACTCCCTTTCTTGAATTCTGGATCCTGGCAACTCACTGCAACCCCACCCTGACTCATTTAGGAGCAGAGATCCAACAAAAGGATGACCACAAATCTTGATATAACCATTTTAAACACAATAACAACACCATCTATATGGTGGATATTAATTTAGACAGTAACTGTTAGTACAATTTCAACTGGACTAATCTCAGTATCTTTGTTTCATCTTAGTAAAATCTGTTAGGATTTTAAGGCAATGAAAAATACATTTCCTTGTAAGCCAGATTTTGAGTTTAACAACTATTGCAGGTACGTTATACATGGGAATGTAATTTAAAGACTACATAATGCAGTAACATGAAAAACAAAATACAAATCAGAAAACAGAGAAGATACACCCATACAGACAGCATAGTGGTTTTCCAATCATTCATTAGTCCCTAGCCATGCTATGATACTCTGCAGAATAACTTTTAAAGTTAACTAGGATAGTTAAAGTGACAAGATGATAAATCCAAACTATGTTGATAAATACATATATTTGTATTTTCCATACATGTGGGTATTTTACCTGGGAAAACATTTACACATTCAAAAGGAAACAGCCCCTGACCTCATAGGTACAAATTCCAAAGAGCAAAATCATGAACAAGATTACTTGGGTCTATGTGAAGCAGTTAAAAAGAAAAAAAAAAAAAAAAAAAAAGGAACATATTAATTGGACAAGATTACAGAGAGGCAGCACGACAAAGATGTTTTGAAGTAACAAGACACCTTTTAAAGAAATACCATGTTTGACAAAAAAAAAATTAAAATATTTATGCAAATCATGTTTGCATGCATGATGCTTGCCAGAAGTTCATTTAACCTTATTTCCTTTCCTCAGTCCTGGAATAAAATGTAATTACCACACATAAGGGCAAATTAATATATTTGAACCTTCTGCTTCAGTTTTCTTGAAATTCACCTTTCACCCTCCCTGTAGTAACATCTTTTCTGCCTTTAATAACTTTAACCTTACATGATCTTTGAGGACCTGATTTATCTTTTCTAAGCTACTAATAATAAAGTTGGGAGTCATGGTGGCTGATTACAGTGAACAAACCAGCAAGCTCCAGACCAG
Organism: Cyanistes caeruleus; assembly: GCF_971803275.1. Taxonomy (NCBI): domain Eukaryota; kingdom Metazoa; phylum Chordata; class Aves; order Passeriformes; family Paridae; genus Cyanistes; species Cyanistes caeruleus. Next base: position 38,902,339 of record NC_141702.1, read on the forward strand.
GATTCACGTCTTTATTCACATCATGTCTGATGTCCCAGGAATTTTAGAAATTTAACCTAAAGCTATTTGCTCTACAGTCTAGGCTAAAAGAGCAACAAATGATGTCACCTGCAGCATGTTATCACTGTTGTAAGTGGTTTAATGGCAATGTGCCTGCACATTTCCACACCAGATATAGTACAACAAGTTACTTTCAAGGTCTTCTTCTCTTAATTGCTCATTGATTGCTCACCATTCTTTACAGTGAGAACCCCTGAGTTTAATTGGAATCAATGGTGACAAATGGTGTAGGGTCCCAAACCCTTACTACTGACTTAATTGGAGAGATATACACTTCTAGTTTTAGTTGTAAGTATTAAATGCTGCCTCACCTGTTTTGCTATTGTGCTTTGCAACACTCAGTCCTTTACCGCTTTGTTTGATATTTGGTCTGAACTCCTCTGAACTGCATCACTTCAAAATGTTTTGTTTATTTGCTCTCTAACACAAAAGTGCTCTTCTCATGTCTTTTAGAACACTTTTGCACCCTTCTACCTGAGAAGGTCGCTATCCTGTGTTCCACACACACTTTTCAATCTTAATATCAAAGCAAAGTAGTGGTTATTTTCAGTGTTCAGCAAAAGACCTCATCTAAACCAGTGGAAATAGGTTTCCATCATGCATGTCCATATTACCTTCTAGCTTAGGAAAGGTTAATATAAAATGTGCTGTAGTTTAAGCTGCAGGAGATCCAATTATGAGGAAAAAGCAGATTATTAAAGTAGGTACATCTATGTACATCACTAAGGCAAATACATTTTTAGACAGGTGTGCACTGAAGCAATTACATTCTAATTTTATACCTGCAACATTTTTATCACACTTAATTTAACACATGATGTAACCTATTCCTGAGGAATATAATTATAAAATTTTTAGTGTCGTGTTACAGCTAGGAAATAAGAAGCATTTCTGCGGTGTATCTATACAAGATATTAGGCTTATTTTACATTCGTCTAGGAAAAGTAGAAGGTAAGTCTTGGAAGGATCATTGAAGTGAAGCAAAATAATACCTGTTAAAATCAGCATGTTCTTAAATCATGCCAGAACTTTTAAATCTAACTTTTTAAACTATAATAAATGATAGATTTATGAGTTTAGTTATATCTCATATGTGCTCCTTGGCAAATGATGCCATATGAAATAAACTTCATTAATACAAAATAGAGAGCTAACATACAGAAGTACTTTAATTTAATAAACAATGACTTTGAAAGACCTTTCTCAGATTAATACTTCACTTATATTGATTACACCAAGATTTTCGTTTTAGCCACTTTAACCGAGATAGTCGATACTACGTTTTGGCTGTTATACTTTATTGCTTTAAATTATTCAGGAAAGGAAGTACAAGGGCAGACAGATAAGGTCTTTTTGTTCTTGCTCTAAGTAGCATAGCATATTGTCTTCCCCTCTGCCCTACTTATTCCCCTCCAATTTTCATTTTGATGTTCTTTAATTGATCACAGTCTGATTTCAATATTTAGTCCTTTTTTTCTGAAGTCCTATAAACCAAATAATTAGAGTAAGTAAAGTGATACTCTTCTAGACAGAAGAGTGACAAAGCAATGCAGAACACATTAAGGTATCTTGATATTTGCAATCTAGTTTTGATCACCTGCATTAGTCAAAATGAAGTCTGGATCTTCATAATGTAGTACCTCATCTAAGAAAGTTGAAAGTATGTGATATTGTTACATGCAGCAAAATATATAAAAAAAATACAACAGCTATTTCTAAAATGTCATCATAATTTTTATAATACCATCAGTTTACATTGGTAGGAAATTTAGGATGCCTTCTTTAGATTCAGTGTAAATACAGACATTTTTCTTCACTGACAAAACTTTCAAATTATTAATGCATATGCTTAAGCCCCCAAATTACCCTTTTAGGGTACTTTTTTGAATGTTTCTATACTATGGTTCCTACAAGGGGCAGGCAGCATGTGTCAATACCAGTCAAACAAAGAGGAAAGGCTTGATCATTACTTGCTCTGATAATGAAAATCAAAAGGTCTTTACAAACCTCATAACAGAATTCCCAAGTCAAGCCCACCCTAGCACTAGGCTGAAGAGCTGCGGCCAAAATACAACTTCTGTGTTTAGATTATCCATTTGATTGAATAAAGTTTATTCCCATTTCATCCTGGGAAAATGCCATCTGATCCTCAGTGTATCTTCTCCTGGAACACATGGGATACTTAGAATCTCTAAAATTACTTCAGAAGAAAGTTAGGGAATGTAAAATGGAGTAAAATGTTCCCTCTGTTTCACTTCATCTACTTAAAAGGAAGAATATGCTGTTTCTTATCACCTGTCATTTTGATATATTCCCAGGGTCCATAGAACCTCTGTTCTACGTTGAGACAAGTTATTGAACTGAGTTAATGTCTGTTATTTATAAACAGGCACATCTCCTGCATAAGGTTTAGAACACTGAAACTCCTCATGTCATAGTGCCCTAGCAAAAAAAGCAACAAAACATCAGTTTCTTAGTGCAGGATGTTAAAATTATCATCTAACACTTGTTAATTAAAGCTTGTAATATAATGATGTTAATTATTTTTGGAAGAAGTTTTGGACAGAGATTATTACCTTAATCATTGATGTAATTTCTAATGAGGGAATTCTAACATTCTGAGTAATTTTAAATTACAAATTACATATAAATGTTAAATCTTGCAGCTTGGTATTTTGAACTCTATGGCATGCATCATGACATTTTAACACAGCTATTCAACTGAGTACAGGGCTAAGAGCCTGAAAATTTGGTTTATCACCTCATAGTAGTAAGGTCTATATAGTGTAACAGGAATTTGTAGGAGTTTTTTTTATTTTTTTTAAACCTTATGAAACTCAACAGTATTTATATAATTTGCAGTAGTCTTTGAATGTTAAGCTCTGTAGGGTGTCTTCACTATCTTGAAAGACACAGAGTAGCTTATAAAAGTCCTTTGTGCACAGGGGAAGATGAGGATTGTGCTGGATAGTCTCACTGCAACTTTTTTTTTTTTTTTCTTTAAGACTGCTGCTGTGGCAGGAAAGCACAACACCAAGGGAGGTAACATTGATCAAATCCACATAGCCTAAATTCCACAAGAACACAAAACCTAAAGTATTATTCTCCAGTTTAGGGGCCTTTGTATTTAAACATATCCAATGCTTAAGCATTCCCCTCATTGTCCAGTGGAAAAAAAACCATGCATAATAAATAAACATCCATACTGAATTATACCTTCCTACTGAAACCACGCCTTGATGCTTTTTAACAATTTAAACAAAAATTTAAACAAATTTTTAAATTTAATTAAAAATCTTAAATTAATTTAAACAAAAGTGTACATATTTTCTAAGAAAAAAGAGACAAATGATAGCTATATGGCAGTGACATGTAAGAAAGTGGAGAATGTATCTTGTTCTAGAAATTGCTCTATGGATTGGGCCAAACATTTACAATACTACAAAATTACTGTATCCTTTTAGTACCTAGGCAACTCCCTGAAAATGGGCTGACTGTGGTCTCTGACAGGCTGCTTTTTAGGCAAATCAGTCAGGTTTGATATCACCTCCACCTCTGCTAAAAATGAATTGAATCTGTAAAAAATTGCTTTATTTTCTCATCGATGAGGCCACAGTTCAAGTGCTGTCTCCAGTCCTGGGCCCCTCATGACAAGACACTGAGGGGCTGCAGAGTATCCAGAGAAGGGCAGTGGAGCTGGTGAAGGGACTGGAGCACAAGTCCTGTGAGGAGCAGTTGAGTGAGCTGTTCAGTCTAGAGAGGAGGCTGAGAGGTGACCTTATTGTTTTCTACAACTACCAGAAAGGAGGTTGTAGGCAGGTGGGAATCTGCCTCTTCTCCCAGGCAACAAGAGGAAACGGCCTCAAGCTTTACCAAGGAGAGGTTCAAGTTGGACATTCGGACAAATTTCTTCACTGCAATTGTTGACAGCCACTGGAATGGGCTGCCCAGGGAAGTGGTGGAGTATTCCCTGGGAGAGTCCAAGAAACAACTGGATGTGGCACTTAGTGCAGTGGTTTAGTTGACGTGGTGGTGTTTGGTTGAAGGTTGGACTTGATGATTTTGGAGCTCTTTTCCAGCCTTAATGATTCTATGAGCACTATCACCAATCTTAGGTGTCACAGCTAAAGTCAGACAATACACAGTTCTCAGCACCACTGAATATTCATTATTCCCAGAGGAGAAGTTAAGTTTAAAACTAAATTCAACACGTCAACTTGCACAGTACAGAAAGCACACAGGTTATTTCCAAAGCAAAATAAACATCTGTGATACAGAAGTAACTCACATTTATGGCAGCTGCCACACATGTACCATAGTTTACAAAGTGTTGTTTTTCCCATTTCTAGTTACTAGTCTTCATATATTTGAAGGACAACACTCTAGACATTTAAACCTGGGACAAAGCTTCTGATTTGAAATATAGAACTTGTACTCTATACTTTATGATTTAAACAACAAGGAATGAAAACTGGTTATGAACATTAGAGAATTATGACAAAAACCTCAACCTCCTGGTATGCCACAAATAATTTTCAAAAAGCAGAATGCAAAAAGATTAATATTCAAAGAGACAAGAAAGCATATAGCAGTAACACTAATTAAATCACACTTAGCATGTATCAAAAAAAAAAAAAAAAAAGCTTTTTCAAATCTGGAAGAATAATCTCCTATCTCTCTTTGTCTCATTTTCCAAGCCCTTCAGGCAGTTCCAGTGACAAGAAATATGGTCCATAAGTATGCTCTGATACCACTTTTATAGAATATCAGGAATAGCAGCTTCAAAGTTATTATATCTCTAAATTACTTTCTGGTAATATAAAACTAAAAAATCTGTAAAGGCAATATGATTATATACATATGTAATTAGAAAAAAATATATCAGGTCATGGTCAGAAAGTCTTTATTTTAACAAGAAACATAGCTTCAGGCTAATGATATTTTCCACCATTAGAAACAAAAAAAGGCAAGTCAGGCTAATTGATAAGCTGGCTATTACCCAATTACTTTAGTGACTCTAATGGAATTTGGTTAAAGTCAGAAAACCTGAGGCTGACTAGTCAGGCTTGACATTCCCTGCTAAAAAAGTTCCTTCATCAATTATATTTAGGGGAAAAAAAAAATATATCTACAATACTTGTAATGAAAATACTGTTTTGCACCTCTCTAAAACCCTCGATGCTACTTGCATAAACAAGACAGCATGGTGGATGCAAGCTACTTTTGGTGCAAACTGGGACCCAGCCAGACCTCTGAGGCAAATCATACACTGGTTGAATAAATGTGCAGACCCCCAGAAACCATTCTGTCTGAGTCTTGAGATTTGCCCTATCTCATCTGAAAAGTACTTTGCCGCCAAAACATATGTACATCATGAAGGCTCCCAGATGTTGAAGACATCTCTGAGATGTCTTGAGGGACCTGAAAGACCTTTCTCCTCCCACAATTCCCCCATGGGTCTCCCCTCCCATGTAGCTCTGAAAATAACAAGATAAAGTGGTCCACAGCACAGAAATGCTCAAAATAAAAATTATTACATCTCAATTATCTTATTTATAGGAATTTATCTTACTCACAGTGAAATGGATAATATATAAGAAATATGAAACTTCCTAGTCTTGAATTTGGCCTTGACTTTCACCCTTTGGTTTATGATGTATACACATTTGGTGTATGCTGTACAGATGCCTTTGCAGGATAATTTGGTTGTAACCAAACTATATCTTCCTGTAAAAATCACATTATTTTTTCAAACGTGCAAAATGATTGATTATTATGCAGCTACTATTTTACAAATTCATTTTAATTAATCATATTTTTAAAGAAAAATTAGAATAATTAGAAAGAAGCTCCTAATTGCAGTGGGTTAAATTTTGGTGTTTAGAAAGTAATGTTACCATACAACATAATCACAAGCAGTATTTTGTGCATAATTGAATAGTTTTCCTAGTTTAAGAGCTAAAATAAAAAGTTTTGAATGGAAATGTAATTTCCAGTTTCCCTTTTGGGATCTCTGTGTTCAATTATTGATAATCAAAATAGTGATTCAATCACTTTCAAAACTAATTATTTCTAAATTATCCATTAGCTGTTCCAACTTTTTTAATTAAAGTAAACAGCAAGCAGCTGTTCTTCCACAGTCACTACCTGCTTCTTGTAACTGAATCCCTTTCATTTTCTATCTTGATGAAAATTAAAATACTCTTTTGCTAATTCTATCCAATTATTTTTACCCTCTAGTATATAGAATTCCATTACATTTCAAGTATCTTTGAAGGCAAACAAAGATGTACACAGAATGAGGATGTGCATATATTTAACAAAAATAAAATAAAAGTTCATAAAATCTGAAATTATGTGGACAGAATCAGAGTACTTATTATGGAGAGATCATAAAATTAAAAATTTTAAATGTCAGTGTATCTATTAGGTTAAAGAAAAAAAAAAAAGACAGGTCTCCAAAATAAACCTCATCTGTTCCCCAGCTTTATAAACAAGTTTTCATTCTTATTTCTTTGGATAATTCACTGTGACTACAGAATGAAGAGAGAGAAAGAAATTTCTTATGACCCACAGAGGTTTTGAGAAGCGCCTATGGAGAAAGGCGTGATATACTTTTTTATAAACTTTGTGAATTTTAATGAGCAAATTTAAAGCATTGAAGCAATATTTCATGGAGATAAGAATAAATGGTGCTAAATTCTACCCCTTCATAAACAGCAGATGAGAATCTTTTTCTTGTCTTATAATCACCTCCTTTTATTTTGAACAGGCATGTACTTTTTAAAAAATTTATTTCAGAAATTACTCTTGTTCTTTTACACTTTTCTGGCTCTTTTTTTCCTTAGCATTGGAAGCATTGTTTTTTTCCTTAATGCAGTTCTGTCCAGAGCTTTTGCTGAATTTTTTGGGGGAGAGAGGGGGATGGGGAAGATGAGGGATGGGGGGCAGGGTTTTTTGTTTGGTTTGTGGTTTTTTTTGGAGTGCATGTACAGATGGGAGGCTGCTAAGGCAGGAGATATGGAAACAAGCAAAATAAGCCGGAGTCCAAAACAATTCCACTGAGAGTTTGGATGTGTATATCCCTTCCTTAGTTCTTAGGAAAATATATGCTGTCAGATGTTCAGGCTGTGCTCACTTAAAATATTGCAGACATGATTTCAACAGAAGTGACAATTATTTCCTAAAATTTCAGAGAATGTGGAAAAAATACCCTGTCACCTAAAAGTAGAATTTTCTGCTGACATTAGAATGAATCTTTATTCAAAAAGAACGTGGAATTCAAAAATAAAACCTTCACATCAGAAATTACTTCAGGAAAAAATATGTTATACAGTTAGCACATACATAGCATTGGAACTCCTTTTTCCTCCCTATCCTATCACCAAGGATTTCTCAGCCTATTTCATCCCCAGGATTCACATTTCTATACTGTAAAGCATTGAGCACTGGGAGAAGCAGGAATGCTTCACTCTGAATAAGAAATGCAGAGTCATTTTATGCACCTAAAGAAATATGAATCATTTCCTCTGCCACTCTCCTGCTCTCACTGTCAACTTTCAATCACCAGCCTGCCATGCCCTCCCCCTTTTCTGCATCTATGCTGTCTTATTGACAGTCAATCACATCTAAATGATAAACAAATGGCTAGCATATTAAATCACACCTATATCACACATTCAAAGTTGGTTTGACTCTAGGTTTGTACTTGCACACTGTTAGATAGGTGTGAGTACTCTGTGGAATCCTGAATCTCAGGCCACCATGCCAAACTGATATGTGACCTGATTATTTTTGAAAAGCAAGTTTATAAAGCTCTTTTGAAGCTGTTAACTGCTGTTTCCTAAAACGAGGAGAATGGAGAATAACTCCTGTTAGCTGGGGTCAGACTAAGTTGAGGTATAACAACAGTTCTTACCAGCTGATATTGCCACCACTCCTGCTGATCTGGCTCTCATTTCTGCTTCTCCCAAGAGCAGGCAAGCACAAGATTTTTGGGGAAAAGTGCTGTTATTCCCCACATCTCCACTGAAATCAAAGCATAGATGCAGTGGCATCTACCACTCACCCCTGCTCCTGGGAGGAGAAGCCTTTCCAGGAAAATACTTTCAAAAAGTCTGAATATACATCAATACTCAAGCATTCTAGTTACAGTTTAAGCACACAACCCATTAATGCAAGTGAGGCTTCCTAAATTCTGACTTTTCTGGCAGATAAAAGAGGTGAAGGGGTTGTGATATTGGCAATGACTCCTGACAGGACTCCATTAAAATTACATAGCATACTTCTTTCTCTTTTTTTGGTCAAGAGAAGAAACAAATCAATGTTTCTCTGCTTTCACTATAATGACACCACCCAAAATAGATGGATAGTGGAAAGTGCCGTCAAATTCCGCCTGTCACAAAAGCTCAAGTAGTAGCATGAGCAGCAAAATACAGGAAACCCCTAATGCACCTAAATATATTCCCATGTGGAAAGAGCAAGGATAAAAGGCTGTGGTCCACTGAACAGGACACTGATCAAGGAATAGAAGACTTTTGATTCCCTTTCTAGCTTCAATACTAATCCGGTCTGCACTCATATTCATGTGACCTTAATGCCTCATGACTCAGGTTTCCCATAAGGGCAATAACTGCAATAGCCTTTTACAGATAGCTTCTGTTGCACCAGATTGAAATTCAAAATTTTTACACCAGTATATTTAAAGCTAGGTTTTCTTCTAAGATTTAAAGTGAGCAGAATTTAGTAGGCAAGAAACCATTTTCAGCTTTTACTGTGGTTTGCAGGAACAGTCTGCACCAATTATCATGTATCACTCAACCAACAAAATGCAAAACTAGGAGCCTAGGTTTACCTATCCAAACATGTAGATTTCATTTCAGCCCCTATGATCTTAAACAGAAAAACAATAGGGTTTTTTCCCCCATTTTTCTTTAAGATGTGAAATCATAGGACTTCAAATTTGGTTCAAGTGAAATTAATTAATCCTTTAACTTCTAACAGTGACATTCAATAGCACATCATCATCCCTAGAAATTTTTCACTAAACTTACAACATCTCTCCTAAATTTGTAGTGAAACATCTGGTTTTATATATTGTTGAATAGAATGATTCTGTTTATTTTTTACTGGAAACATGATTTCAATTAAACACAAAAATCATATGAAGAACAGAGTTTAACTGCCCAAATGAAATCTTGGAATTATTGTTCTTAATCAAATCTCTTGCAATGCATCTGTCAACAATTCATTGCTCTCATTTGCAATAGTAATAAATATTAAGGCTGCTGTTTTGTACTCTCTAAACATGTAAATTATAGCGAGTGCATTAATGAGCAAGTGTCATATTACCCTTTAAAAGCTTTAAGGAGTACTACTGCTTTTAACACGTGCTCTTCCTTATTTGTTAATGAAGCATAATTTGAAGCGTGTGATATCTACTGCAAAGCATGACAGCAATAATTTTTCAAGCACATGTGGATCACTTAATTTATAATTTGTTCTAAAACCCATGTGCTGATTTCTAGTGCTTGAAAAACACACACAAGGAAAACAGAAGACCTCCATTTTGCTATAAAAAGTATAGTAAGAGGCTTTAGTTCTTCTGATGAGGTCTGTCCTCTTGCAGTCACCAATTTCTAAATAATAATCACAGCAATAATATAATATTTTATGCATATACAGAAACTAAGATATCCGGAGGGGGTGGGGGGTGGGAAACAAAAATCTTAAGCAATTCTAAATTGATTGCACATAGAGATTTCAAATCAACATTTCCAATTATTTACACTATTTATAAAAAAATACACAAGCAAGCATATGACAAAAATGAGTTTGCTGATGCTGATACCTGTGCTGATAATGCAAGTCCAGTCATTAAGTATTGAAAGAATACTATTATTATTATTATTATTATTATTATTATTATTAAATCTTTAGGAACAGAGAGAAATGTAGAAACAGACTAATGGCCCTGTGGATGTAAACTTTGACTTAACAGACAAGAAACAAAAGTATCCATCTTATTGTTTTCTCAACTCAATCTTCTTTCTCACAGTCAAAGTCTGATTATTTAAAGAAATTCGTTTGGATGATATAAGTGCTGATTTTATTCCAGACTGTTGCTTTAGATACTTACCTGCTTAGTGACAGTGTATAGCACCTAAGAACATTAAGGCTATCAAGAAACTCCATTACCTGACCCAGGGACAGAAATGATGTCTTACACAGTGAAATGCCTAATGTTTCAATGTGCTCTTACTGCAAGAGAAGATTAATAAACATCATCGCACAGACAAGCTGTAGATTCCACCCTGAAGGATTTTGTTTTATGTATAGATCAAATGTATAGACCGAGTTGCCAGCAACTTCTTCTGAAAGCAAGTACAGCAAAGGCCCTATGAATCTTTAATGTCCACACATTATTAGAATACAAATTAGAGTAGGTTATCTTTTAAAGGGACAAAATGTGACTCTTTTAGTTGAGACAGATCAACAAGCGATTTGAAAACAAATTTTTCCAGGTCTGTTTGAAAGTTTAGAGAGTCAGTCCTTATCCTAGGAACTTTCAGTGGCTTTTAATATTGTATTAAACACTGTCTATCCATTTGCTTTCCATGCCTACATATTTCCCTTCCAAGCCTTTGGGACCTGTCCGTGTTCACTTCCTGTTCAACATCCCTTCTCTCCAACATCCCCATTTCTGTTGTTCTTTTTGGCCAACCTGCCTTTCTGAAGATTTTTTTCAGGTGAGTAGTGTCATTTGTTCTCAAGACAGTCTCATTTCTGTCCATGAACTTGGAGGCAATCTTTGAGTAGGAGCCATGCTAATCTTTTCTGTATCATTCCATTGGGACTTCCACTTTTTTTTAATATGCACTACTTTCCTCGGCTGTAGATAGTATGAATTTCTTGGCTTATTTCAGCCTTGAGAAGAATTAAGAATTATAGATTTTCATGAAGGACAGAAGGATTCAGCACTTACTTAAACACACAGATTTATCAACAAATACCACTGATAACAGAGATTTCACTGAGCCTTTTTAAAAAAATTAAAATCTGTTTGACCTGATACTATACCCTTTTCCCTTGGATAGATTCAGTAAAACAATTATTTTCTTTATCAAGCATATTCCTAACTTTTTGGGAAAGCCTAGTCAATATTTTTCCTTTTACTTTTGAAAGAAACAAAAAGTCATTTAATCATCTAGTAGTTAAAATGCTAAACAAAATCTGAAGTAATCTCCAAGCGCACAAGAAAAAAAGTTTATACGATTTTCAGACAGTGTGCTTTGCATTGTCAGAACATCTTGTAATCATGTAATGAAAAACTGTTTAATAATACATACCTCTACCTCAGATGGGCTGATTGAATACTATTAGTATTTGTGTAGTGTTCTGAGGATGTGAGAGGCTCTGTAAAAGACAACTATTACTGTTATAGATGATAGCTGTAGCACAGGGACTTGCAAGACAAAGGGGACAAATACTGCCTAACAGATAAACCCCCAAAGAAATATTTCAAAACAAGCATCAACTTCTATGGTTGCCTGAGTGATTTTCACTTTGAGGGACTAACTTCAGTGCTATAAGGAAATGCCAGTAGATGTGCTAAATTAGGCATTTTAACCAGCCACTGAAATTATTTTTGTCTCTCAGTTTTATACAGTCTAAATCATTCCTCAGTTAAAATGTGCAATGAATGAAAAAGTCTAGGCTGCAGTGATCAAATCCAGTTTTCAAAGGGTTTAGACGTCATTTTATTCAGATAGAAGCCTACATATATTATTAATTCATTTTATCACATAGACATTAAAGACATAACATTATTTTTAATTAATATTTATTATGCATGTCAAACATTTACTAGAAGGTGATAATGAATGGGATGTCAGGGTATTTCTAGAGAAACAGAATACAGGTTAAACCAGGAGAGGAAAGGAGCTATACATTAAATCATGTGAACTATATATCATCCATATCCACAAGGAACACAAAAACCAAGCATACTGAAACCCGTGGCAATGTAGTTAAAGGAAAATATTTTGCCTAAACACTCATGATGGTAATGAGAATAATTTGATAAGAAGTCAGAGACAATATTAATGAAAGATTTGGCTGGCATATGTAGACCCCATAACAGCTATGTTCATTGGAAGTGACATTTATAACTCCTCTTTATGACTCCTTGAAGTGATTTATGAGGGAATACAACAGAAGAGAGATATGTCTTCTATATGGCATAAGATTTGGTACAAAATGTGATGCTTGAAGATAGTAATATACTCAAATTTAACTTTAACAAATTAAAAAGTTAAAGAAATGCACTATATTAATATCTTAACTTTTGAAGAAGAATTATAGCAACTAAATTTATTTTTAAAATATTTTAAACAATTGGTTAAAAGAGAAAAATGTGGTTGGTATAGAGACTGTTCAAATGCACTCATTTAGAAGCTGGTAATAAAAGCATAAGATATGTATACTGTCTTTAAGTGGATAGATTATTTAAAAAAGGATAGATTATTAAAAGAAAATCTGATTAAAAGAATTGCCTATGATAATAGCTTAGCTGACTGGGAATTAATGAATCAGACAAAAGTCTATGTCAATAAATTCATAACAAAACAAAACAAACTGAAAAAGTAATTAAAAAAAAATTAAAACAAGAAAAATACCAAAGCTAACTAGCTATTTATTGCTAAGGAAATGAGCCACAGAGGTAGTCTTACAAAAAATCTAACTTGTTGCTTAAGAGAGATCAACAAGTCAAATAGCATGTTAGAAAGAAATAAAGAAAAAAACACAAACCCAGTATCATGCTATGATATAAACTCAGAATTAGTACCTGTGACAAATGCTGTGTGTGTTCCTGACCTCCACATATCAGTCAAGCTGTAATAAAAGCTTTAAAATAACATAGGTGGTGGGGAGGAGCACAGAAACAAAAGAGCTGCTCTACAAGAAGAATGGAATTGATAACAATTCTCCAACTGGAGGGGAGATTCCTGGTGAGAGATATGATAAATTATAAAAGCATGAATCATATGAAACTGAAATACCTACTTTTCATTTTCTCACAGTCCAAGATAAAAAAAAAAAAAAAATCTGTATATTATCAGACAACAAGTTGGAGGTTCTTTAAACAAAAATGAAAAAAAAAAAATTCATTTAACATATGCAGCATGCAGTTGAAGTATAGAAACACACTACTACACAAACTTAAATAAATTAATGGTATAAAAGAAAAGGTAGAAAACAATTCAAAAGTGAAATTGACAAATCCATTGTGAAGACAGTCTGGTACACTCCTGGAAGCAAGCTGGATGTTCTAGGGGACTCAGGATAGGTTTGGTCAATTCAGGTACTTAACGGGTCACTGGAAAAAAGACAATATGGGCTGAAAAAGATGTTTTGTCCATCCTAGTGCCAGAAAGAGTGGAGAATATCAAGCTATTTCACAGGCCTGATCCTTGAGAAGATGACATCTTCCCAAACTCTTCTGAAATTCTGGAGAGAAGATGGATGACACCAGTTTGCTGCTCCTCAAGATAGATCATACATGTTGTTTACAACATTCACAACTCAGATGTGCAAAATATAATTTTCCCCAGCAGTTAAAATAATTGCAAAACTTGGCAGCAATACAAGCACTTCCTTCTGAACTTATTTTCTACTAAATTAGTAAAAAACAACATGTGCACTAAACAGTAGCACAGCTGCAATGCTAATAACAGGGCAAAATCTGGCATGCAATTTTTCACAGATAGAAAAAAAAAGGGACTCAAGTATGATTGTCCCCAGGTCAATGAAACACTAAAGGGTTGTTGCCATAGTAATAAACAACATAGGATCCTAGGTAAAACAGGTAGAATCAACTTGTTATTTTACACCATAATCTTTGTTTGATACAAAAAGAAAAAAAAAAAAAAAGTCATAGAATACCTTATTTGGGCCTACTTTATATCACAATCCATGTGAGACTAAAGGAAACTATAAGGTCTTTCTTAAGTCAATGGCTTAGAAAATCATTATGAAACCCTGCTATATAATAGATTTTCTACTGTTGGGTATTGAAGCTTCTCAGAGGACTATGGCTTTCTTAAAGTATTTGATCTTACCAAAATCTTATGGAATACTGTATGAAATAACAGTAATTGTAGATTTGGGGGATACTTTTCTTAGCAAGCTACAGTTTCAACAGAGGTAGTCATATTTATGTTGCAGGAAATCAGAAACAATGTGATACTATACTTTCAACCTTTCAAGCTGTCAGAGAAAATACCATGTTAGAGAAATCTAAATACTGCAGAGACAATAAATGCATATGCCTTGCTTATGTGACCTACTTATTCCCTTTATTATTATAGTACTATAATTATTCCATTAGTCCCTTTATTATCCAGTTTTTTGCACTATCATGGGTTTACACATATTTGGAGAAATTTGTAAAGGGTTAGGTTGCTATTCATGAGGAGAGCCAGTTGCAAATCAATGCAAAAAATATTGGAAGACTGTTATAACTATTTATTAATTAAAGATATGTTTCTCTGAAGATAATTAAGAGAGAAAAGTTCCGTTCCCATTTTCCTCTTTTCCTAATAATGCTCTTTTTCTCTTTATTATCTTGCATCAGAAATCCTAACTAATAGACTCTCATCCGTGAATACATTGTTAAGTTTCCCATTCATTTTAGTCTTCATTTTTTTCACACTGCTTCTCAACCACTGATCCTCCTGAAGTAATTATTTCCATGTTTTGTTTGAATTTTTTAGCTGGCCTTGTGTGTCACGTGCCTTCAAGAAGCCCTTTTGTGTGGGAACATCTAAGCAGTATGATCACACAGCTGCAGTCCTTCCCAGACTTGAAGCTCATTTACCCAATAAACACAATCCTTCTGCCTCAGAACAGCAGTACCACAGCTGAGAATTCATGTAACCCATTTCTTTTTCCTCCTCCAAGTTCTCTGCTTTAGCCTGCTTGTGTCAAGGCTTTGCAAATTGCCATCCATATCCACCCATTTTTGCAGTTGCCCAAGCCTTTCTCTCACCTGTCAGGTTCCAACCTCATTTCCTGTTCTGAAGAATAAAGAAACCTAGGAACAAAAAATACTTTCTGAAATTCTGCCCAGGTGGCAACCTAAAAAATAGACGTAAGAGCTTTGCAAATAATGATGCCTAGTTTATTTATTTATTTGCAACTTGCATTGTATATATTTTATATATACTGTATATATTTTACTTAACTTTAGAAGTTGCTGTTAAACCATTGAGGTTTGTTGTGCTGCGTGTGTTTATGACCATTTCCAAACATCATCTAGAATTCAAAAAAAAGCAAGAGATATCCAAAAATATTCAAGAATGCAGACACAAATTCAAAATTCAAATCATAAACAACCTGCAAAATAAGTGAAAAAAAAATTGTCACTATTAATGCTGGCAGGAAGCTGTCACTGTCAAGTCATATTAGAAGTTTATCCAATAGTTTGAAAGTGGACTGTCAAGAGCATGTTGAAACACACAAAATGGATAAAAGCCACTTTTATCCATGTAGCAACCTGGAAGGAAAGTACTTTACAGTATGAGACATGCAAAATCTTATTTGCAAACTTACATTTTAAGTGAGATGGTTTTTTCAGATTATCTTTTCCTAGTTTAACAAAAATATTATTTAGCCATGGAACCCCTGCTCCTTTTTTAATGCAAATAATCTCAGGATAAAAGGGCAGATGTATCTTTAAGCTTTAGCCTAAATAACTTTGAGGTCTGTCCATCTAAAATAAATCTGTAATTTATAAGAAAAAATATTTGTTGGCTATTAGGGATGGGAAGAGACACACAAAAGCAATACAAACATATAAACCCCACTCTCCTTTCTTAGTTATTTGTGCGAAAGGTCTGTGGATTCTACTGTGCTAAGGATGTTGTATGAAACTACTTCTAATTGGCATACTATTTTAAAAATAGGAACAACAAAACATTCATTTATTGTGCATTCATTTATTATCATGACAGAAAAGACCAATATGATACATCTCCTCTGGTATTTAAAAGTTATATGAAGTCGATTTGCTATGCAGTAAACGTGATTTATTGTCCTGCTGGGTAGAACAAACCATAATAAACACAAACAAAAAAGACCAGAAGAGTTGCATTTCCCTACTTTGGGAGAAGGCACTTCTCAGCATGGAAAATGGGTTACTGGAACAGTCTATGTTTATATATTTTCTTCTAACTTCTTAGCGACTGAAAATTTAATTTATTACACTTTTCTTTCAATTCTTTCTTGATTTTTCTGAATATTTGTGTGATTGTATGAACCACTTAATAGTCCTCCAAGACCAAGAGCAAGTCCTCTGCGGGACTACCCGCTGAGTAAGATTATCAAATTCAGAGCAGTAAGTAGAACAGGAAAATACAACCCCATTTATGGCAAATGAGGGAACTATTTCTCCTTCCTTATTAAAGTATGATATAAATTTCTAAGGATGTCATAGTCCTCAGCATTATAAACAGGAATTATGTAAAGCCCAGTCCTGATGCAGAACAAGAGTGACTCATTTTTGCCTTTCATATGGAAGGATGAAAATTGAGTGCTCTAGAAACTATATATTTGAACCTATAGTTTTCACCATAAAAGTAAACACATATGAACCTAGAAGAAACTGTCACTACTATTAGCCTGCTGGGGAGCAAAATATTTTCCAGTCTAATCACCATAAAAGTGGCATTAATATGGTCTCATGTCAGATAACAAAAATAAAAACCACTTTTACAGTTTGTTAAGGAAGAATGCAAGACTAGACTGGATAGCCATCAATATTGCAGAAAATTATTTAATATTACACTGGATCACAGCCTCTGAACAAAAGTTAAAAATATACTTTTCTTGTGATAAAATGAAGCTCTGGAATTTACATACAAGAGTGTTGCATTAAAACACATTCAGAATATGTCTTTCTGTCATGTCAGTACTCTTCAAGCATCTTCTGGCTCTTTATTTTTTATTATTTTTTATTATTTTGTTGTTGCTCTTGTTATTTTGAAGGAATACAGCTTAGGAAGGATATGGAATAATTTGACACAGTCCAAAAGAAGTAAATAGAAATGATAATTGCTATACATACATATCTTGACCTACAACATACACAATTATTTTTTAAGACTTTGAGAGGCGGTCTTAAAGAAGAAAATTCATCCATCTTTGTATAGGCTGAAGACAACATAGAAAGCAAAAAGATAAAATTCCAGAAAATGAGATTTAAATTATAAATCATGAAAATATCTTGAAGAATGAGGACATTGAAGTACAAGAACAGGATGTTTAGGAAGGCTGTGCAATCTGTTAAAGGAAATATTTTACAACCAGCCTTTAAGAGTGACACAATTATAGTATATTCTGTCCTCATGCACAAAATATATCCAAGGAAAGGATAACCATTTTTACTGCTATTTATTACTCCAGTGATCTAATGAACCTGTAAATATATCCCTATAAGATGTATTTTCCCTGGAAAAAAATTCCACTGAAAAATTTTTTTCAGTTAACATAATGTATCTAGTTCTTATGCCTAGAGTTTGCACTAGGCATAAGCAAAGAAAACTTGAGAATGATTCACAAGAATGATCAAAGCCATGTGAGGCATCTCTTCTAGAGGTATGAATTAAATTTAACTTATCAAACAAAAGAACAAAGAGTGACTTATTCTTTCTACCACCACCAGAATGTAAATTTCAAAAGTAACAGGATCTTCAAAGCAGCAGACTAGAATATTAGGCACTGTAACAGCTAATAAACAAGAGCACAAATTTTTAACAATTAAATCGAATTAATTTACCAAGGCCTATAAAAGGACATACACATTTATAGAAACAGATGTGAAAATTATACTCATGTTTAACTATAAATTTAGACTCAGAACAAGAATTTTATATTGACCCATTGGCATATGAACTTTCATTCAATGTCACAGGTGCAACATTAGCAGCCAGAAGCTGAGATGCTGAAGAGTTTAAACTACCTGGTGAGCTGTGAATGGAGAAACATGACACACCAGAAAGTGCAACTGGATTTCAAGAAAGCAAAAGTAACTACATCTCCCTTGAAAAGGGGACTGAAGCCTTGCAGTCTGTTACGGTGTGTTTGTGTTCTTTATATTGTTAATATTATGCTCCTGAAATTGGTATGCTCTGTCACCCCTCGGTTCAGGTGGTTTGTTCCAAGTTGTGCCCTCCTACCCTGGTTGTTTATCTTACCCTAGATGTGCCCCTTTTATCCAGAAAATTCCCTGTCTCCCCTTCCATGGAGTTGTCAGGCCCACTTTGTGCCAACCCTTTGTTCCAGAGACTTCAATGCCAATTGTATATTGCTCAAAGCCATATTGGTTTATGTAAGTTGTTCCCTCCCCTTTTGTGCTCTCATTGGTTGCTATATTGTAAACCCTGCCATGTACTCCTCCCCTGTACGTTCCTTATTGGTTCAAGATTGCACCCTCACCCTGAGACCTCCCTCTATAAAAGCTCCTGCACACCCAATGTCTTTGTCTTTCGTCCTTGGACCCTCCCAGCAAAAAAGCCTTCCTTAGAACCCATACAAAAGACCTCATCCTTACCTCCACTTGTGCCTGACAGCCAAACTGTGCTGGCTCCCAAGGTGTGTCCCGCTCTTGGCACGGAGCTGTGGGTGAGCTAGCTGGCTCCGGCACCATGTCAGCAGTCCATGTAGAAGGTCGGAGACACTAGGGAGGCAATGCGAGTGGAATTCAGTTGTCTAAACATACTCAGTCTCATGATGTCTTCTTGCTCAGTATGTTTGACTCTAAGACATGCATGTTTCACCACAAGGAGGTAGTGAGAATCTGTTGAGATGGACCAAAATCTTAACATTATCTTGCCTTAAGGAAGGATAAAAAAATAAGTAACAAGTAAATGAGGAATTATGGATTCACTGCCCAGTGAGGTCACTGAAGGTTCAAAGTTTGAATTTACTCACCTCCTAAAGAATTCTATATTAGTGTTGAAACTTACAGCTCCAAATGTATGGGAGTTTTATGATGATCTACTGGATTTTAGATGGCACTGAGTGATTTTGTTTAGGTAACATCACAAGGTTGACTGCTGATAATCAATTTTTTAAACCTTTTGGTGATATTTTTGTCATAGCTGTGGTCAAGGTGAATTATCTAAGCCACTTTCCAAAAACTGAATGGCTGAGGACTTGAACTAAATACATTCTGCTTCAGACTAAAAACGGGAGTAATGAAGGAAAATACTAACAGAAAATATATGTTTGTATTTTTTGTTTTGTATTTCAATTATTGTATAACATATATTAATTTCAGTAGCATGCACAGGATATAATCAAGAATTAAACTCAACAATATTATTCTATATAGTTTGCATGTACAGAACACAAAGATCATTCCTGCTCTCTAAAATTTTAATGCTTGCGGTCCATCAGGCTTTTATAATAAATAATGAATTAAAAGTAAAGAAATAGAAGGGCTTTTTCTTTGTGCTATTTTCTATATTAGATATGTGCTATTATGTAACTTAGTTCTCAGCACATTGCTAACCACTCAAAAAAGATGGTCAGAATGTGTGCTTGACCCCTGATGCCAATAGGCATACAAAGAATCAATCACTATGTATAAAAATAAAATGTTGCATCTATACTTTTTTACATATTTTGCTATTTTCTTTTTTTCAGTACCAATTGGAGAACAGGTCACTTCCAACCCCACTAAGAAAAGCAGATACAGTGAACTACTACTTGCCTTTCTTCTCCTCATACATTTTTCACCAGAGTATGAGGCAAACAGTTGTTTCCAAGCATCTGCTGCTTTTACTCACAAATTAACACAACAGAATTCTAGAGGGCCATCAAAATCTCAAGGTTAACTTTCAGAAAGAAGCGACTGAAACGCTTCAGTGCTAACATTAAACTGTTCCTTTTATCTTCCTCTCTGTGCTGTATTGTTTTTGCTTCACATGATACCATACTGCAAGATAAATTATAAATTATTATCTTTGATTCAGTGATTTTTGTACTATTTAAATGAGTCTTTGCTTTGCAAAGTTTTTTTGAAAGTGTGTACTAAAACATCCCTGGAACATAAAAGAAAATATCCATATAAAGATTATGATGGCCCGTCATGTCCATTAAAGAGCTTTCTACTCCCTTAATATACCTTCAAGGTAGTAGAATTAATCACCTGTGCAGATTACATACTACAAGTTCATGTAAAGCAATGTCCTTGAACCAAGAGTGGAGGCTGAAATGTGCCTACAGCTCAGAACTTACTTGAACACTTTTGCAGCTGTGTTAGCTTTTCACAGCATACCTGACCTTCCGCTGACTCCTGTGGATAAAAAGCCTTTTATAATGGTTTCTAACTTAGCAAAACAGAAATTGTAATTTCTCATGATCTGCTACTTATTTGTAGGAAAATTGCAAAAATTATGAAATGGACTGAATTGTTTTTAATCAAGGGATATATTTATTCCACAAAACATTCTTGTTTTATCCCCAGTGACTTCCTAGAAGGAATTCAGTCCCACAGCAGAGTTGCCAATCAACATCTATATTGCCTGCAGCATAATACTGTGTCATTAAGCAGGGCTAATTATCTTTACAATAGAAAATCAGTAACTACAAAATGATTTTCAATTCATCATCTATGTTGGGAACTGTATTTTAATTAACCTCTTGGCTCACATAAGCTGATTTTAAAGAAGTGGGAAGAAAATGAATCCTACAATAAGTCTTGAAAGTGAACAGTCCGTATGTTTCGTTACAGAGAGCAGAGAAAGTTGTTCTTCCCTGAAGAAAGACACTCCACAGAAAAATCAAGAAGTCCAAATATTTCCAAGTGAGCACCAACTGGCATGCCATCTCTTGACCATATTGTTTCCTGAGAGTAAACCATAAACAGCTATACACCTGGGTACTATATTTTAGTAGAACAACCACAACAAAAAGACAAAATCTGTGTTCCCTTTTGATATTTTGCTACCAGCTTCCACACTCATCTATGTAATTGTCTGTGTTTTCCAATATCCTACATATATTTTCTTCTGAGCAGACCTGCAGTGCCACTAAGGTTCTCATTCAGACCAATTTATTATGCAGGTCCTACAAGAAGTTAGCCAACTAAAACTGGTGTCTTACTCCATTTTTGGAAATATCAACATACAAATTACAGTACAGGAAAAACCCATCAATGCCTATGAGTACATCTCACTTCTAACACCACATTAAATCACACTTGAGAGGCTCTCAGGACAGGCAGTATCTCTTTTCACCTATTTTGAGAAGCACTTTCATCCAATTAGGTGCTACAGTAATAAATTCTTATTTTCATTATTAAAGAAGCACTGTTAATAATCTAATGTCAAAAGATGTTAATGTTTGTAACACTGAAAGCTGCAGTGTTTGATAATTTGCTAGCTTTGTCAGGGTTCGTCTTCTCTTTGTGATAAATCAGATGACAAGTTTGCCTAAAGTCTTGAGGCCACTTCAACGAGCTGTATGAAGTTCATCCTCTCTCACCCTATAAAATAATATGATCTTTAAGTTAATCAGATGCCTCCATGATGAAGCCAGTTTTAACTGCGTAATTATGGGAATTACTGCACTCACTTGGCAACTTTTCAGGCACTAATGCATAGCTATACTGTACAAATGTTTTATTTTGTGAACCAATGCACTCATTAATAATTCCTAGTCTCTGTGATCTTTCTTTGCTACTCCAAACTTTATCAATGTTACAAGATCCAAAATTTTTTGTAGGTAGAATACCTCTCCAAGTGCAATATAAAATGACTGAAAGAACAATACAGATTCTATGCCTGTGTGATATGCTCCTAATGTTTTATGCACCAGCACAGCATCCCAATTATATCCATACAGACATACAGATGGAAAAAAATGTGGTTTTATAGAAGAAAACTGTAATAAAAACGGTAAAACACTTCCCATTCTAGCTTATGAGCTCAAACTAACAGGAATGGAAGACAAAAGTACTTCAACACAAATACATCTCTTTTTTTCTTTTCTTTATGAGGAAAATCTGTGTTTCATAGTGCTTCCATTACTAGAAGTTCTCATTCTATCATATAATTCCACATATTTCCTCCATTCCTTTGTGACTGCTTCAATGCCAGCATCTTTAACAGTGCAGGCTAATTAGGCAGAGTTTACACTGCTTTGTAATCTTCTGTCATCACAGCTGCACTACCATTATCAGCTCATGCATCAGCAATACGTTTTGGTGGTTTAAGACACTGCATACCTTTGGCTTATCTTGAGCCAATATTTATATTTAATATATGAAAGTATTTAAACTTGTTTACTGGGAAGTGAGATAAATATTTTTGTTTATTAGCAATCCTTAAATTTAAAAAAAAAAATGAAATTGTATATTTGTTGCCATTTTCTCACCTATAGATTAATTGTATACCTAGTGGTCAAAATGAAAATTTAATCACTTTTGTATGACATTTACATGTTTCAATGTGGAATGCATTAATGATTCATTTATTCCTGAAATAAAAGGTATTAATAAGTTAGAAGTGCAACAATGATACATTATTTGATACTTATACATTTTCATCCTGTTTTTCCACCAAACACAAAAAGTCACACTGTTAATGATAGTACTGATTTGAAAAGGCAGCAATTAAGTATATGGTGCCTTTAAACCTCAGAGTTTTCAATAGTGGTGGTACTTATTTCAACTCTGGAGAGGGTTATGGGTACCTTACAAGACTGGAAGAACTCTCTTTCACCCTACAGAGCTATCCTGACAAGATTACAAAATCACTAGACTGCTGTATCATGAGAAACATAAATGGCACTCTAAAAAGGGGCCTCTTAAACTAAAAAGTACTGTGAACACACAGCAAGGAAAATCTATGCTTGTGTACTTGCATTTTACCTGTAAATTGTCTTGTACCTCAACAAGAAGGTTGTTTCTTCTGAAATAAGTATTACTGCATTAATACATGACTAGAGACTGAAATGCTTGAAATGCTTGGTTAGTCTTAGAAGTGCAAAAAAATACTATTCAGATAATTTATTTCCTTTCTTAATATTAATCTAACTAAGAATGGTTAAATGGTATTTAAACACTCTGAATCCAAATGCATATGTTTACCTACAGACTATGTGTGTCATATTTTTTTAAGCTCTCCCTTGATTTGGCCCCTTCTTTTCATCAATATCACCCTAACTCAGATATTTTTAAAGCATGCATCATCCTCTAATCTCAAAATTATTCTTCACCTTTGAAGAACTATTTCTTCTTTTACAATTGATGAAAAAAAAAAATTAAAAAAAAAAAAAATAAGGAAGAAAAGAAAAAGATAAAGGAAAAATGAGTGCACAAGACTACCTGGGCTGAATTACGTTTTCTGCAAGAATAAGAAAACATCACTGTCCCAGCACAGTTCATTTAATCTGAGAGGAAGATTCTAATTTCTGAAGGAGATGAGAATCATAATAAAATACATCAGCAGATAGCTATGTACTTTAGGGGAAATCTTAAAAACAACACATAAATTCTTTCTGTACAGTTTTCTTTATGGGCAGAGAGAAAAATTTGTTTCCCCTCACTCTTTACGATGTCATATAACTTTATTTCTAACAAAACAGTATTAGAAAAAGCTGTGTTTTATCTGACCATACCCTTCCAGGAAAGGTCTTAAAACCTTTTGTATAAAATGTATATAATGTATAAAACCTGGTACGAAATGAATGAAAGAAAAAACACGTCCCAATACATGCTGACGTAAATGATATAACATGTATTTTCCATAGTCATTGCCCAATCAATAACCTTCATAAAAATCCAATATATACAACAGGACACAGTTCAATAAGCCTGGTAGGCACTCCTGGATTAACAAAGTATACAACATTTTGACTTGTACAATTAGCTACATTAGATTACTTCTCTTTTTAAGTAGAGGAAATTTCTATTTGCACACACATTACCTTCACACACAAAATAAAATGGAATTTTCTAATGTGAGTAGAGTACATTATCAGTGGCTATAATTACAACTCTTTTTTCTAGCTTGTCCTGCTGGATTTTTTTAATCTCACAACAAAAATATAAAAATATGCAAGCCCTACTCTTTGTGAAGGCAAAACCCTTGTTTTCTAAATACCAAAATTACAGTAGAGTATGACATAACTTCTACACAGAAAGAACAGTTTCCTTTCTGAAAAGCTGGAACAAATCTCTCATATATTGTACTGGTTTGGACTAGGATATAGTTAATCTTCTCCTAAGAGCACCTAGTATGGACTATGTTTTTGATTTGTGCAGGAAACAGTGTTGGCAATTTCAGCACTGCTGAACAGTGCTTACACAGTCACGGCCTCTTCTGCTTCTCACTCCACCCCACCAGTGAGGAGGCTGGGGGTGCACAGGGACATGGGAAGGGACACAGCTGGGACAGCTGACCCCAACTGACCAAAGAGATGTCCAGTACCATGGGGTGCCACGCTCAGCACATAAAGGTGGAAAGCAGAAGGAAGGAGAGACCTCTCGAGTGATGGTGTTTGTGTTCCTAAGTCACCATTACATGTGATGGAGCCCTGTTTTCCTGGCAATGGCTGAACATCTGCCAGTCAAATGAAAGCAATGAATGAATTCCTTGTTCTACTTCACTTGTGTGCATGGCTTTTGCTTTACTTGTCAAATTGTCTTTTTCTCAAGCCATGAATTTTTTCACTTCTACTCTTCTGATTATCTTCCCCTTCCCGCCAAGAGTGAGGGTGTGAGTGGCCATGTGGGGCTGAATTGCTGGCTGGGGTTAAACCATGATATACACACAGTTCAAGAAACCATTCCAAAAAATCCAGAGATTATTTGCATGACAGAAAATGAGTTTTAATAAAGCTTGTTTATATTTGAAGTTTGAAGATCTATAGCTGTCATAGGATGGCAGACAGGTAATCCATCTGTGCGTTATTAAAGTTAAATAATAAAAGCTTTCATTGCTCTAAATCATCTGTGCCGCCAGTCTTTACTGTTTCAAAGTTATCTTTTAAGATTTGTAAAGAAGCAAGAGTGTAGTTACCCAAATTGAACCAAACTCTTACTGTATTTCTACTGCTACTAAAAACTTCCAGTGAAAAATGGACCATCACTTTGCCACTGTTTTTTGTAGCATAAAAGAAAGGTTGTCTTTAGCTTATGCTCAGGAAAAGTATGTGATGCAGCAGTAGGAGGCTCTGGGAAGAGAAATTCAAAGAGATGGCTATGTATCAGATAAAGTGGCAGTTTCTCGAAACTTCAAAGGAGGAGCTCTGGTTCAAGAATGATAACTGGAAGGAAAATAGATTCATGACTTGGAGACAGATAGGAGTATTAAGAATAGAAGCAAAGGCCCAATTCAGAGACTCTTCCCTGTTCTGTGTTTGTTCTGAAGCCAGAACAGTGTATCACAGCTATTATATCCATAAATACAGTACAAGTGAGAAGACACAGGATATAATGGAGAAGAAAATAATGGAACCTAAAGGAAGGATAAGAGTAACCTTAATAGAACCTAAAGGAAGGAAGGAAAATAGGTTAGGGAAAACTACATCTTCAGCTTACACTGAAAAAAAACAGCAGTCACAAGACCAAGGAGGAAAAATAAATATAATGCAAGACATTAAAAAAGAAAGTTAATCAATAATATTACCACAATCATATTAACATCCCTTGTTCCACTTAAACTTACACTGACCATAATTACTTCATTTCCTTAGTGTGCAAAAAAGCTTGGAGGAAGTTGTGTGATACGGGTTTCCTTTTCTTGCTTTCTGAAATCTTAGCCAGTAGATTCAGTCAAATCAGCAAAAATCCTCTTAACATAATAGAACTATGCCAAAACAACAACTTTTAGAATTTTTTCCTTCTCATTAAATGAATTTTTTTCTGCTAATTCTCTAACATTAGTATACTTTTAGCTGAGTAAACATGTACTCTTAATGGAACATTATCAAATGCTTCATTTATTTTTTTTACACTCTTTAACTTTCTGATTATCTTATTTTCAAACAAATTTTCTTAGTTCCAGAAGTTCTTCCACATGGAAGAAAAAGTGAAAATTAAAGTTATGTCCTCCACAAAGTAGAAGCCAAGAGCACCCCTTCAATACCTTTTATTTTGAAAGACAGAAATAAAGAAGAAAATAAATGAGAACAGAAAAGATAACAAAAGAAAGAAAACAGTAAAGAAAAAAACTGAGGAGACTGTGAGGAAATAGAACAGATATCAAAGTTTGATCTCCAGACTATTCATATGCCAACTAATTTATTATTAAAGTATGACATTTCTGAATCACTTACAACATGCTTTGTTAATGAAATAGTTCAGATACATTCAAGAAATATTAGAAATTAGAATTACTGCAGATATTTTCCCCATAATATCACTCAGCATAAAGAAACAATCATGCAACAATTCCTTCAATTTTCTCAGAACTCAAGGAAAACCATGGGAGCTATTGAATTTACTTGTTTATATCTACAGTATGAGACATTCATTCCAAGTCTTTTCATTCACATATGAGATGAAATTCTGTCTCTTGATTTCAATGAAACCACAATTCTGACAGTGTTTGTAATCTCTCTCATGGCTTAGTGAGATTCTTAACAAAAATCCAGGCAAACTACACCACAGGGATCTGATTCATTACAGTATTTTTTTTCATATGGCAGAGGGAAGAAATGTTTTGATTCAATGGGAATATTGTGATGTTTACCTAGTGCAACAATTTGCATTCAGTCAATCTGCAGTGCTCATACACAAGTGTTCTTCTGTTCTTCAGACTTCTGTTGTTACAGTAGACAATGAGAATGTATTTATTTTGTTGATTTGGTTATTAATCTCATTATGAGAACGATTCATAGCTCATTTTCACTGCTTAGGAAAAAAGAATAAAGCACACATGAAATGTTAGTGTACGAAAAGATCATTGAAACCATTTTTACAACATTGCAATTATATGTAACTACAAAATGACTATAAACCAGGATTGTTTATTGAATTTCTATTCACATATTTTTTCCCAGATTTATGCCCATATAGCTGACAGGGTCAAGGATGGTAATTCCCCCAGCGCAATGACTCTCTCATTATATCATTGTATCGAACACCATACTCTAATGTAAAATTGAAAAACTTCTCTTAGGGGGCTGAGGTACCATACACAACATCACACAGAGATTCAAGCCCATTTATCCAGCCATTACTTGCCCATCTCTGTCTTGTAACAAGATGTGCAAGTAAAGCAAGCAAGATAACAGAGCGAGATGACAAATGCCATCAAGAGCAAGAGAGCCAGTTTTAAGGGAACCTGCAAACTGCAAAATTAGCTAAAAACAAGTCAGACTAAAAAAAATGAAGCACCAGGCATGTGCTGAAAATAGAGGTAAAATGTTCAAACGTGAGGAAGACTATAGAAGCCTTCATCAAAAGACCAGCAGAAGACTGATGACCAGCACAGAAGGAACTGACACATGCGCTGAAGCAAAAATCTGTCATAAAACTGTGACACAGCTTTATGCAGTTATAAGTATGCTAATGATATAATTGTGATGATGTCTAGAACTTTTAAAATATAACTGTTACAAATACTATTATATTGGCTTTTCACAAAATATTGAAATCAATATTATATGTATATTAAAGTAACTTTGCTATAGTTTTTATTTCTGCTATAAACTAAACTTAGGCGTAGCAGTGAAATAGCTGATACAGTTGTGCTTGTGGTAATTGAACTGCCTGCTTGGTCATAATGTCCAGTGAATGTATGAAGAAGACCCAGTGCTACTGATATGCCAATTATCAGCACCTACCATTTGAAGAAAGTATGGACCAAAACCCAAGCTGGAAGTGATAATAAGAAGGGACTAAAACCACAGACAAGGAATGTGCATGCTCTAAAACATCCGTCCTGAGGAGGAGCCATGCTAAACAGTTCTTGGAACATTTAAACTGGTTTGGAGAAAAGTTTAAATATTTATAACTTTATGAATATGTAATAGGCTGATGCAATAGAAAAGGTATATAAAGGGTGTCTCCAAAATAGCAGGTGTGCTCTTGGCTTGAATGCCAAGCACCCAGCCGCTAAACTTTGCTTTCTTATCTTTGTTTCCTATTGTCCTTTATTAAACTTTTAAATTTTACCAGGAGAGTGAACCTTGTTTTTCACATAACAGAAAGCCAAAAAGGATTGAGTGAGTTTTTGGCAGAAAGATTGTCCTTACTCCCAGCACTGAATAAACAAATACTTGTTCCGTAGCCATCTGACTGTAGAGTTTTATATTCTTTCCCAGTTTTGTCATCAGTCTAGAGAATGGTACCAAAGTCGGTGAAGGGCCTGGAGCACATTTCCATGAGGAGCCACTGAGGGAGCCGGGACTGTTTAGCCCAGAGAAGGCTCAGGGGCAAAAGAAGGTTGTAGCCAGGTGGGGCGTTCAGCTTCTCCCAGGCAACCAAGGACAGGATGAGATGACATAAGCATAAAGCTGCATGAAGAGAGATTCAGGTTGGACATTAGGAGGAATTTTTTCACAGAAGGGGTGATTACACATTGGAAAAGACTGCCCAGGGAGGTTGTGGAGCCACTATCCCTGGACATGTTTAAGGAGAATGGATGTGGCATTCAGTGCCACGGTTTATTTGACAGGGATGTGTTCGGTCATAGCTTGGAGTCATTGATCACAACCTAAATCGATTCTGTGACTACCATTTCGCAAAGCAACCAACAATCCAGAAAAGCCTTTGAAAGAACTGTTTTAGGTCTTTCGAGTAAAAAAAGAAAGAAAAAAAAAAAAAAAAAAAAAGACGAACACAAACAAAACAAAGAGCAAACACAATCTGAAAGCCCAGCGGAGGCCCTTGCTGCTCCCAGGCTCCCCGCGAAAAAAGCGGGAGCGCCGCACGCTTCTCCTCAGCAAGAAACGGGCCCGGCAGCCCGCGGCCGCCCCGCGCATGCGCCCTGGCTGGCGCACGCGCCGCCGCCGCCCCGCCCCGGCGCAGCCCACGCGGCTCCCGCAGGGGCACGCCCGCGCGCGCCCGCCGGCAGCGGCCCTGCCTCCCGCGGGTGAGTAACGGCGCCGGGCCCGAGCCCCGGCCGGCCCCGGGCACTGGGGAAGGGCTCCTGAGGGCTGGGAGAGGCCGGGAGAGGAGCGGACGGTGCCCGCCCCAGCCCGCAGCCGCTGTCACAGGGGCCGCGGCGGCCCCCGGGCGGTGCCGTCCCTCCCTCCTACGGAACCCTCGCCGCGCCTCTCGTCCGCGGCGGGCGCTCCTGTGACGGCGGGGGCTGGCGCTTGGTTCCTCAGAGTGAGAGAGAAGTGTGAACGCTCGGAACTCGGTGGCTTGCTCAGGGCATGGGAGCAGCGCAGCCAGCTGGGTCTGCTCCCCGCCCTTGCGTTTAACTCTTGTCAGGCAGCCTGGCCCGAAGTGCCCCGGGGAGCTCCCCGTGAGCCCCGGCTAAAGGTTGCTTTCTTCTCATGGCCTGCAGCTGCCCAGAGTTAGGCATGTGTTTCCATGTCCTTTCGAAGCGAGAGAGGGCTGGCTGGCATGTTGAAGGCAAATACTCTAATGTAAAAGCTCTCTTAGCACTTTTACAGCAAAGAATCCAGAAGGATTGTGTTTTGTTACTCCTGCTGTCTTTCTTAAATTCAGATCACGTTTTCTGGTTGTCAGATTTCAAATACCTTTTTCTAAATTAGGTAGACCAAAAAGAAATCTTCCATTATTGGAAGCATTTAAAAAGATACCTTTTTAGTATGCAATACAGCTGTGAAGTGTCTGCGTGCCATACCTAATGTCTTCTTACATCTTTGATGATTCAAGCTATTTTTAAAAAAAGGCATTAGAAACAGTCTTAATATACAGAGAGTTTTTGAGAAATACCCTGTTGTTTTCTAACACTAGGAACACTCACAAGGTTCTCACACATATGGTCAGCCTCTGTTGCTTTTTATTCTTTGTGATCGCCAAGTCAGAATGTGCTATGTAGATGTGCTTTAAGCACTCTTAACAGTCCTCAGTTTAGTAAACTTCACCTGGTCAATCACTTGGAAAATGAATGTTTCTAGGTGCCGTCTGCACTGTAGCTCCAGAATCAGGCCTTTAAGGCCTAGGAGCTTTGGCTCTATCTAGAGCTGATCTATCACTTCAGAGTTTTCAGTTTATTTGAGCTGAGAAAACTTAGTAGAAACTAAGCTTAGATAACTTACCTGAAAAGCTTTGATCCCATCCTTGAGCTACCAGCCTCAGTGGCTTCTGGATGACCTTACCTTTGGTCAATAAAATCACATTTTCAGAGCCCTTCCTTGTATTGCATTTCGGTTTGTTATGGTTAAGGAACAGCAGAGTGGATAAATTATGGTATTTGCTGAATCCTACTTAACTATATAAATCTATTTTATCTGAACCTAATTTCTTTGCATAGCATATTTCTCCTTTGGAATTCGTAAAACTGAAAAAAGCAACCCACTGAGTAGGATACTGAAACTTGAGTTACCTGACCAAAATTATCTCAACTAATTAAGCACCATCACCCCTTTCAACCACGTTTGCTGGGGTTTTTTTTTTATTGCTTTTTCTTCTCTGACTAAAGAAACATTCTTATTTGGGAGAACATGTCAGGGAAAAAAGTTATGCATCTGTACATCTGTATGCTTTTTTCTTCATATAGAGGAAAGGATAAAAACAGTAGGTTTTCCTACACAGTAACTTAAGGGTATAAAAAGCACTAGTGAGGGGGAAAAAAAAAAAAATCACTGTCAGGTAAGAGCTTGAGATATTCAATTAAGTTTGCAGAACAGTTAGGAAAATACTTCAGATTTTTTCACAGACCTTTTTTCTTTTCTTCATGGAGGAATTGTTTTAAGAAGGCTGGAAATTTAGCCTGCTGTGATGAATTTAATGCTATTTTTTACCAAAAACCCAAATTAATTTGGAACAGAGATGATCATAATGGGATAGACTTACATGTATTTTGTGCTTTTAATTCTATATAGTAGTTTACAAACTAAAAAGCAAAACAGCTGTGTCAGATGTTTAGGGTTTTTTTGAGAAGAGAATGAAATGTACAGGAAATACAGGTTTTAACTTTTCCTGGTAAAGCTTCATATTTTTCTCATGTTATGAAGGAAACTACCATCTGTATTCAGTCATGGAGAAACTCTGACCTGTTACTGATAGTTTTTTCCTTCTTTTAAAATTTATTGAGTATGCAGGAGAAAGAGCCCAAACTGCTTACATTTTTGTCTGGTACACCTATATGTGTCAACAAACATGGAGTTTGAATCCAAAAGCTTCTGAGTCAGGGTAACTGCATGTAAGATCTTAACCTTCATAAAGCTGAAGTTATTCAGCCTGACTTTTCTCGGTAGGAAAAGTCAATTGCTGTTAGCTCCTAGTGAATCCAAAAGTCCTAGGCAAGATACTTCCTAAGTCTACAGGAGTGACATGTACCTCAGTAAATACCAGTCAAACTCTAAAATTTGAATATCCATGACAAATGCAAAATCACAGCTATGCTTTGTCTACTGAATGTTGAATCAGAAATGTATTTTTAAGGTTTTTCCTCTTCCAAGGACAGGCATAATTTCATATGGCTGTTTCACTGGCATGTTTGCTCAGTCTGTTTCCTTTTGCTGTGGCACTAGCATTGATGAGGGTAATTTATCCATCACTGTCTCTGAAAAGTAGATCTGAACAAGATTAAATGATATGTGAAGCACTGCTTACCTGTAGCCTTTCAATGCAGCTTTCACAATATAGGTGTCTATGCCAGGTCTAAATTACGTTATCATCATTGAGACTGATGTCTCCCCAAAACACAAGCCTTTACCATAGATATCACTTACTTGTTTTAGAAATTATGCACTTTGATGCTGAGCCTCTGTATAAGCATAGCAGAAGTTCCTAATGTGGTGTGGTAGACCAAGGTCTGTCTCAATGCTAGTCAAATGCTCGTAAGCATGCTGCTCTTTTTTTAGCATACTTCAATGTGAATATTCCATTGAAAAAATACTTGTTGAAATAATAACGTGGAGCACCAAGATCAATTCCTGACACTTCAGACTAATGACTTAATGATAGTGAAATCTTGATCTAAACAGGAGGAATTGAGTAGTTGATATACCAACCAAGAATAAAAAGGAACAGCTTCTTGGATATGGAATAGGAAAACCCACATGAAAAACCTTGAACATTCCAATTATAGGCATTGAGTTCTTTTTCACAGAAGAGATAAAATAATAATTGCAGAGGTAGTTTATCTCTGGCAGTCCTGTATGTTGTTTAATGAAGATCAGTGGCATCTGGGTTAAATTAAATGGAATACATTAATACATTAGTCAGATGAATAATATTGTTTCGTTAAAAAAATCAAAACCCTTCGGAAAACCTTGATTTATCTAATCAGAAAATTGAATTAAATTACCAGGTAGGGGTAGCATTATCTACTAGAAAGAAGCCTGAAAAGGTAATGAAAATTAGCAGGAGCATTTTTAGTGTATTTAATTTCTTAATAAAGTAAGATGTTCTGTACTCCAAACAATCTCTGACAGAATTCTAAAATCATGGGATGGATTGTTAGCCATAGAAAATGTACCCTGTAATTTGACATAAAGCAATGTGAAATCCTCTAAGCATGTATGCTGTAAAACCATTTTCCCTGGCAGTAGCCAAATGTATGGTTTCAGAATCCATTTGGGCAAAATGAACATCATGTTCGTAGTCTAGCCTTGCTCCATCTGTTCTTTGTTGGCTTTAGTGCTGTGATACTTATTCAACTGAGTCCACTCTCTAACTAGGTAAAAAAAGTGCATTGGGATTTTCATGTTGTTTATTTTTGAAATGTTAACTGGGTTTTGCTCTTAAAGTAAATGAGTGATCTTGCTGTGAAAACCAGATGAATCCCAGAGGTAAGGACAGTAGGATGAACACATTAATACTGGAAATGGAAGCAAAAGTTCCTGTTGTGGCAGTGTAATACTGCTAATTCAATTCAGGCTGTATTGTTAAAAAGCATATTCTAAAATTGCTTATCTAAAATTATCATAGCAGTAGCAAGCAGTATATTGTGACAACTGAGCTCTATGTTAATGCACTGTAACATTGGTAGGAAACAAAGGTCAGATAATTGATAAGTATTTTAAAATTACCTGTGTATATCTCAGTAAATAAGGTTCTAAAATTTAGGGGTCAGTGACAGAAATACAAATTACAGCTATGCTGTGTCTAATGACCCTTGAATTAGAAATTTATTCTTAGATTTTCTAATTTAGTGTTGTCAGTTTTATGCATAATCTTGTTCCACATAATTCTGTAGTAACCTAAATTTTGTTAATCCTTTTCTCTGGTTCTCTTGTGATAATGTTGTACAGGAATTAAAGTTATAAATAAAGTTATCAGACCTTCCATTCCATTCTAGTAAATACTGATTTTCTTCCCCCTACTTTCATGGTTCACATCTTGCTGTGTACCATTGGTCTTGTTTTGAATTTAGCCCTGGAACACTACATGAAGTGTCAGGCAACTGTGACATTGTACTAACTCGCTGCCAGCAGCTAACTCTCAGGCTTTCTGCTTGAGATACATCCTTATTGCTCTGCTGTTTTTTGCTTATGTGATTCAGAAAAAGAAAAAAAAAATTTAGATGTGTAAAGTTGCAAAACATCATGGTTTCAAATTTAATTTGCTGGAATATTTTGTTAATATAATGCTTAACAGAACACAAAGTGGTTGGTCTGAAGCCAGTAAATAGCTTAGTGAATGAAACCTGCATTCTGAACATAAGCTGTAGTTCTGTCATACCCCATATTGATTTGACTTTTGTGCTGCTATGTTATTCTCCTTTCATGGCTTCTGCTTTTTTCTTCTGTTTTATTTATTATTTCTACCTGAATAGCGCTTACAAAACATAATAGTTCTTAAATACTGTAACCAGAATTTACATTTCATGGGATTCATCAGGGTTACGATAAAAATTAATTTCAAAAGTAAAATACTTTATAAAATATTTGAGTCCTTGGTGGTAGAACCTCAAAATGTGACACATTTCAAAGAAAGAAATGGGGGTTTTTTTGTGTACCCCACCCTCCATAAAGGTGTTCCTTCTCCAGTCAATTTTTTCACATCACGTTTGTCTCTGTGTTATTATGTAGAGATTTTATGAAGAATTTCATACTGCTGAATATTAGGTAATAAGAAATCTGACTTGAGAATATTTGTCTTTTGATCAGTTGCGGCCAAAATCCTTCTGTTGGGATTCTGAACTATGACATCATGGCAAGATTTCGCAGAAGAACATGCATCATTTTGTTGCTTTTTATTTTGTTTATTTGCTCCATAATGATGGCTTTGAAGACTCTGAGACCTGACAGAGCTGGCTTTGGGGATCCATTTGGACTTGGTTTGTTGCCGGAGCTTCAACAACGGACAGTGCTCTTAGACAGTAAACAGAATTCGTTAAATAGGGCTCAAGGAGATACTGTGACACATGTTAGTAATTTGCATAGTATTGCTGTCAATACTATGAAAGCATCTATGTTTCCAGTAAAAAAGCTGGAAGAGGAGCTGTCTTCTCCTAATTATAACTTTCATATATTCTACTATACTTGGTATGGGAATCCACAGTTTGATGGTAAATATATTCACTGGAATCATCCGTTGTTGCCACACTGGGACCCAAAAATTGCAAACAATTATCCAAAGGGAAGGCATACTCCTCCTGAGGACATTGGGGCCAACTTTTATCCAGAACTTGGATCTTACAGTTCCAAAGACCCTACTGTCATAGAAGCCCACATGAAACAAATGCGTTCAGCTTCAACTGGTAATGAATGTTAACATTTCAGCATGTTGTTCATTTATCCAGCCTTACATATGTGAATGAGTACAACTGAGCTATCCTTTCTTTCTGTGTAATTCAGGAAATGTCTGAAACTGGTAAATGTCTTTATATGTCTGAGTTTTAACCCCCAACTGAAACCTTCATCTTCAAAGCTGTGTCTGATGAGTGTAACAGCACAGAAATGTAAGAATGGTGTTTGTTATACTGAAGGTACATGTTTTTCATGACTTACTGCTAAACACTGATAACATAAATGAAAATAC
Source organism: Cyanistes caeruleus (assembly GCF_971803275.1). Lineage (NCBI taxonomy): Eukaryota > Metazoa > Chordata > Aves > Passeriformes > Paridae > Cyanistes > Cyanistes caeruleus. The sequence goes on from NC_141702.1 coordinate 38,937,542, forward strand.
AGAAACCTTGGCTAGAATATATTGTCTGTGTATTTTATTTTTGGAGATGAATACTTCAGTTTAAAGAACAGGTTTGAGTAAATCATGCTAACATGGTTAAGGAGCAGTCTGTTCAAATATGAATGGGCTTTTTTCTCTGAATGCTGTGTGTGCAATAACAGTTATGTATTGATTCGTTACTGTCTAAGAGTATCTCCTTTCAGCACAATTGATATTCCCTTTTTCTAAATAAGATTAACTGTATACATAAGAATATTCAATATATTTTTAGTGTCATTCCTGGTTGTTGGGCTTTTATGGTCCTTTTTATGTTAATCTTTAAAACAAGCAGTCATATAGGCTAATATTAAACTTTGAACAGCTTCTGTAAATGTATGTGGAGCAACATGACCAAAGTTCATTATTGACATAGTGCTAATCACCTTGTATTGAATGTCCTTCATTCACCTCATCACTAAGGTATAATATAATTCTTATATTTTGATTGATGGTATTTACTTGTGTAGTGTTTACTTCTTGGTTGTTGTCATCTTCTGGGTTTTTACCTCACATTTATTTTGTACAGGGATTAATACAAACAGGACATTTCTGACCCTCTTGACTAATATAACTCCATCAACAGGAGTAACAAGACTGTTGCAGAGAAATCTCAGATATTAGTTGCCAATAAGCACGGTTTTAGTCTTACCTAAAACAAGATAATGTATCGTAGTGTGATGAATGCAAGGGGGGCACTTGCAGCTTTAGAAGAATATGTGATGTTTCTCATCATCTTAATACAGATGTCTAAGAAAGTTGAATTGTTGGTGGAAAAGGTGTCAATTACTAGAAAAAATAACACTTTCCATAATCAATTTTTTTAGTAGCTTCAGTTAGTTTTCCATTTAAAACTTAGAAACGTGAATGAGTAGTTCAGGTTTCCTGTGACACGCTTTGTAATATAACTGATATTTATAAAGAGTCACTTTTTCCCTGCTGTTGTTCTGATTTAAGGATTTAAGTGCAATTGAATTTGTTCTCTTCCATCTAGATTTGGCTAACATAAAACATCAGGTGTTTTTTTAAAGAATTAGCCTTTGTTCATTTGTTGTGTACTGTGACGTTGACTATTTACAGTTTATCCTTTTTCTCTCTTAGCCAGTGTCTCATCCATTATTATATTTTACAGTCACATAATCATTTTTTCTCGCCATTTTTGAGGCTTTATCAAAGAACATATGAAAAAAGAAAAATGTAAGTGGTTCTTTCAGCAAATATTGTCTAATGATTGAAAGCATATACAAGATTGGGGCAACAGGAGTCTCATGCAGTGCTGCCCTGTATTCTTTTTATATTTTACAATTCTTATATATTAATTTCCTAATATTTTACAGATTAATACAGTAAATTCTATTAATGAGATTGCTTGGGGAAGTTTGTTTTTTTGCAGCAGCATTTTTTGTGTCCACTTTTGATTTTACTCACTTCTCTGGTTCTAAACATTTATGACACTGTTTTTAGTGTCAAATTCACCTCCTTTTGTTTTTAAGACTATTGAAGTGGCACATAATTATTTTTTTTAACCACAGGAAAGAAAATGTGTAGTAGTCTTTCTTAGGAAAAGACCAGTGCAAATTTGAATTTAGGTTCCTTGATCAACAGTTCTGTCTCCTGAACTTTTATGTATTTCCTAAAGGTGTAAAAGAGGGTCTTGTCAGATGTATTCAAGATATCCAGATTTGTTGTTGTTCTGCTTGTCCTGTACACCTTATCATTAGCATTTAGTCTTTTTCTTTTGTGTGAACTAAAAGGTAATCTGATAAAATGCAATAAAGTATTGCATTTTGCTTTCCTTGAGCGGACTGTGTCTTGTGATTATCTGTTATTTGTGATTTTCTTTTTGATAAAATGCAGAGAGAGACTGTGTCTAAGAGTAGTTGAACTCCCTTCTGTGTGTAGTGAGTGCAGATTTCTGGTTTTGATATTGTGTGATTATTCACTGTAATTTATGGTTTATTTTTCCTAATTTTGGAATGGTTTGTTGGAAATTGTTGTTCAGAAATGTTAGAATGTTAGTAAAGCCTAAGCTTCCCTAGCTCAGTGAATTCATTCATTTACTTAAATCATTACTTAGTTAAAAAGAACCATATTGACTTATTCTTCTGCATGTTCTAAATAGCATCGCTAGGAAAATATTTCTACGTCACTATTTCATGATTTTTTCAGACTTAGCTTCTTTTTGATACTGTTTCCGGCTGTGCACCTGAAAGATCTAATCTGTTTATATGGAAGCATTTTGTTTTAGCAGGGAAGGGTTTAGTCTTTCTGAGGAGCGTGTTCTTTTGTTTTCTCGGAGAGCATCAGAAAAAATTTACAACATGAAGACATGTTATTTGTTGTCTTTTTTATCCACAGCACTGGTAACATCCTTAAATTGTTGATAGTTACTCAAGCATTTTTAAAGACAATAAATTTAAAAACTAATTTTACATCCTTGGAAGGGTGGATTATACCATAGTAATTGTACGAGCAAGAAAGAAGGTTGTGGGATTGAAGTCACTGTTTATAGTAATAAATTGTTTTGTATTTTAGCAAGAGATACAATGAGGAAATATGATGTGGAGTAAAGTTTAATAGGATAAGAATCTTCTTCATCACATGCACAACTCTTATCTCTTGTGTGTTCTATAACCCATTTATCTTGATGTTTTCTGCCTGTGTCATGGCATAGCTATAATGCCTTAGTGGAGAGCACTCTTTTCGTCTTGTACAACCTGAAGGTAGCAATGCTGTGCTGAAAAGTGGGAGGGGACAGCTCTTAAATGTTTGGCTTAGGACACTGAGTACAGATTTGTTCCCTTGACAAATGATCTAACCACTCTTTGTTTTGCAGTCCTATAAAGAAAGGAGTTAAAATCCCCTCTGGGAATACTGAGATTTTGTAACTGCTAAAAAAATTATTTGAGATTCTGATTTATTTTTTGTAGCTATCACATTAATAATTGTAACTCATGACAATGTTACAGTATACCTGTAATATGTTAAACAACATTTAAAACTCAAGTTTTATATTTTCAGGTGTAATAGTGCTTTCATGGTACCCACCAGGTATGGCTGATGAAAATGGAGAACCAACTGATGATTTGGTGCCAGTTGTTTTGGACTATGCACACAAGTATAACCTAAAGGTAAAGTATTTGTAGATGACTGATAGGACCAGTTAGGAAAGTAAGCCTTGAAATTGTACTGCACTTTGTTTTGGTCAGGGAAGCCATTGAATTGCACTGAACTTTGGTAGGACCCAAGTAATATTCTTCTATAAGCAGAATAAATATTGTAATCTGCTTTAGCCTGCAGAATCTGAGGCACAGTGTGGTGCATTTTTATTTTATTTTAATTTTTTTTCAGGAAACAGTGTTTAAAATAAGACATTATATTGTTTTCCAGTGAGTCTTGGGAGTTGAGGGAAGTATTACATATTCCAAAATACTGTGAAATACAGTGAGCTATAAACTAAGGACCTTTTAGAAAGAAAAAGACTTATCTTCATTTTGCTTTATTTCATAAGTTGTTAGCACCTGATCATAGAGATCAGGAGCGAGCATCTATGAGGAATAAAGACAGAATTAGAATATCTAGTTTGAATGAATGTCTTTATTGCAGAAGGTACCAGGAACACTTGTCTTGGACTGTAAGGTCAGACGCATGCTGCTCAGACTTGAGAGTTACTTCAGGGCATGACAGAGATAGAAAGGCTAAGTTACTGGTTTCTTAAAATAGGTAAAATATCAAGTGAGTTAAAGATTACATGAATTGATCTGTGGAATCTTAAGTTGTGGTTGGGTTTTGTTTATTTTTAGAATAAAACTTGTATTTCCCTTTTGTGGTAATGAAAATGTGTATTTCATTTTAATCTCTCTCAAGTAATAAATTTGAGTTTTTAAGTAGCTGCATATGTTTCATCTCTGGAGTGTGCTGTCTGTACTGTGTACTGAAAACACAACCTGTTCATCTGCTCTGGTTTTAGTCGGTTATGCAAGTTGCAGATTCTCAGTGAAATTTCCTGTCGCTGGGGGTAACTGTAGATTCCTTAGCAAGCAGGTGGAAAATAGGATGATTAAAATTGATACAGAAGTAATTTTGAAACTGTTACAAATACTGTCTGGTTTGCATCATATGATATAGGTTGCACTCTATCTAATAAATTTTTAAAAAGACAGAAAACGGTATAATCCTTTCCCAAAATCTTCAGACCATCTAGTTGAGTTTGCTCTCACCTAAAAGAACTTGTTAACATTCAAGTCTCAAAGGAGTCAAGGCCAAATGAAATAAGCTACCAAGGAAATAGTGTGTAGTAGTATGATAGTGATTGCAAAATGGATGAAGCTGCTGTTACCACTTGGAAGAATTACTGGAATACAGATGCTCAGGATAGATATTGCAGGAAATGTTACTTTCACTGTAATGTTTTTAAGTATTCTAGCACTAGTAAGTTATTGTAATATGTGTTAGGAGTCTCAGTAGACCAAAACAAATATACAAAATAAGTTTCTGTTTTGTCTGCAAAATAGAGGTCTGGGAGGAAATATGCCTTTTTGATTTTCCTGGTTTTGATAGTTGGAAATGAAAGATGAAATTATAGTGCTTTTCACCCTCTACTGTCAGTCTTAGTGATTTAGTCTAAAACTATTTTTCTATAGTTTCTACTTAATAGAGAGATTTGCTCTGCAGTGGAAATCTTCTACTGTTGCAGAGTTGTCAAAGACTTTATTAAATACATTCTGCTCTAAAATTGCTTATGAAAAACTTGTTGCTTTGATTAATGTAATATATTCTTCCATCATTGTCTATTTGAAAACAAATTTATTCTTACATTGGAATTCACACATATTGATTAATCAACTTCATAAGCTCCAGGCTTGATATTCTGAGCAATAGCAGTATTATTATAGTTGATTTAGTTCCAAGAGCTTGTTGCTGTTGATAAATCTATAAAATACTAAATTAAAGTTTTCATTTCCCAAATCTTGAAAGTATTTTGATTCTGAAAACTATCCTTGGAGCATTATCTTCAGCAGATTATTTTTAATACATTAGTTAGAAATAAAATATTTAAATGTTTCATTAGTTTATCAGTTCTTTGACATTCAAATAGGTAATATTTTAAGTTTTAGGTTTTGTAGCTTTTTAAGTTTTCTGAAGCATGCTACACTTGCTGTAGCCTAGGGTAAACAAGCAGTGTTCTATGTAAAAAACCCAAGTATTTAAAACCAAACTTCCTGGGATCTGAAGCTTCTAATGAATGTCAGTTGTGCAAGAGTTGTACCAGGGTTGGATTATTCTCAGTCTAGACTGATGAAATGTTTGGTCTGTAAAGAATTGTATTTTTTTGACTGGTTCTTGCTTCATATAATACCCAGTGCCCATGTATTCAGTCATGTTTTACGTTTGTGTTGCCCTTACGTTTTCATCTATCAGGTCACTTTTCATATCGAACCTTACAAAGACAGAGATGATCGCAGCATGTACCACAATGTCAAGTACATCATTGACAGGTGAGCTTTTTCAGAATGGTTTCCTTGGGGTTTCTTACATGCTGATTTAGGGGACTTCCGTATATGAACTAAAGCTTCTAAAAATATGTAAGGATGTCTACTGAGACTGAAGAGAGCTGAAAGGAACTTTGTTCATATTTCATTGCTGTAAAACTCGGTCTGTTTTTTAAATATTGAAGTCTGAATTTTACATAGATTCTCAAATTTAAATTGCTTTCAACATTTTTAATATCACAAGTCATACTTTAGATACTTCAGGTTAGCAACACATTTTGATAGTGGCAGACAGGCAGATAGAGCTTTATTGCGTGGACCTCTAATGATTTTACTTTAATTTCACAAATTCTGTACAGCTACTAGTTGTTTTGCTTATCAGCACTGCCTACACTGTTGTTATTTCATACTGAATTAGGGAATTGCCCTTCAGAGGAAATTGATAACTGTAGCACAGTTTCGACACTAAGTTACTGTCACAGTTTAACCCCAGCCGGCAACCTAGTTTACCACCAGCTGCCCCTTACTTCCCTCTCTCATCCCCTAGCACTGGGGAAGTGAATCAGAAGGAAAAGATACTTTGTGAGTTGAGCAGTTTCATGATTGAAGCAAAGTAGTATTGTAATAATTACACCAATAGTATTATCAGGAATGTTAATGGAAAGGAGAAGGGGAGAGAGTAACAGAAACCAAGATGAGTTGCCCACCACCTATAGGGCAGTACCCAGCCTAGCCCTGTTCAGTCCCCTTCCAGGTAGCTCCCTCAGTTTATATATGGGCATGATATTCTGAAGTGTGGCGTATCTCTTTGGCCAGCTCAGGTCAGCTGTCCTGGCCTCACTTCCTCCCAGCTTTTTGTGCAGCTCCTCACTGGGAGAGCAGGAGACACTGAGAAGTCCTTGACTTATGGTAAGTACTACTTAGCAGCAAACAAAGCATCAATGTGTTACCAATTTTGTTCTCATACTAAATCAAAAAAAACACAGCACTGGACCAGCTACTAGGAATATTAACTCTGTCCCTGACAAACCCAGGACAGTTACTAATCTGTAGTAGTTTAAAGGTTCTTTGAAGAGTTGTTGTTTGATACTTAAGCAAACATTGGACTGGCAGTGGATATGATGTGCTGTGTTTCGAAGTCCATGCCCTGTAGTTTAAAATTAATTTTTTGGAAAAGTCTTCAGCTCAGATTGTACAAGAGTATTTTCCAAATGGCAAATTTTGTCTTAATGATGCTTGTTTGCTTTATAGATATGGAAGCCATCCAGCCTTTTACAGGCATAAGACCAGCACAGGTAGACTTCTTCCCATGTTTTATGTTTATGACTCTTATGTAACAATTCCTGAAATATGGGCGAATCTGTTAACTGTCTCTGGATCCCAGAGTATTCGAAATACTCCCTATGATGCATTATTCATTGCACTTCTTGTAGAAGAAAGACATAAGCATGACATTCACAGAAGTGGTTTTGATGGAATGTACACATACTTTGCTACCAATGGCTTCTCCTACGGCTCGTCACACCATAATTGGGCAAGTTTAAAAGCCTTTTGTGATAGTAACAACTTAATGTTTATTCCAAGTGTGGGGCCAGGTTATATCGATACCAGCATCCGACCATGGAACAACCACAACACCCGGAACCGTGTTAATGGGAAATACTATGAGACTGCCTTCAGTGCAGCCCTTCTGGTGCGACCAGAAATTATTTCCATTACATCTTTTAATGAGTGGCACGAAGGAACTCAGATTGAAAAAGCGATCCCTAAACGGACTGGACAGGTGGTTTACCTTGATTATAAACCCCATAAACCAAATGTTTACCTAGAGCTTACTCAGAAGTGGTCTGAGAAGTACAGAAAAGAACAAGAGCAGTGGCTTATGTGAGTTGTCCCAGCTGCAGTCATTTCCTAATGTGTTGACTGTATTGAGAAAGAAACTGAGAGCTGAAGAATCTGTTATTAAATGTCTTTATTATATCTTTTGAATGTATATGCACTACTACTGAATTTTAATTTTGAAAAGTAAAAAGATTATGAGAATATTGGCAATTCTGTCTTACTGGATATTTTAGTTCAAAAATATTCAGGGAAAGCTGTTTGTTGTTCAGTTGTTTATGTTTTTTTAACTTTGTAACTTGCATGCTGAGTTTTCAGAACATCTGCATGGGATAACGCTACATGACCAAAGTATAACAAAAAACTGGCACAGTTTCTTCCTTCCTTTATTCCTGTAGTTGTGTTTCTAATCAAACTGATGCTGTAATCTAAATTCTCATAGATTCTTGCAGGATGCATGTCTACAGTGTGTGGAATAATCTACATTTTGATGCTTTGCATACAGAATTCTTGACATATGAAAGGACTGAAGAGTCATGTGTGATGCAACACCACTGGGTTTTGTTTAAAAAAAATGTATTTGAAAGAAAGTTCCAAAGAACTGCTGAAAGATTTCTAGTTTACTTACATTTTCTCTGTTTGGTACATAGTGTAGATTTTTGCAGATTACTGGATACCAACAAGGAACATTTGTTTTTTCTATTACTTTGAATTTAAAAAAAAAAAGTTAGAGTGGAAAATATTTTTGAGGGGCTAAACCCCCTAAAGATGCAAAAAGTTTATTAAAACTTCCATTGTTGCATATTTTCTGCTAGTTGACTGAATACACAGATCTAGTGTGCTTTTTTAAATGTTTAAAGTTTCTAGTATCTTACTTGTCCTGCAATAACTTAATTGTAGGAATTTATTTTTTTTTTGTCTCTGATTTAGGAGCAACCTAGTTTGGTAGCAATGAGAGCAACTACCCATTTGTTTAATTTGAAATCTGAGATTTCTCATTTTCATCTAGTGTATTTAGTTCTTCCAGGATTCAGAATTGTAGATACTAGTATCTTGCAGTTATTCAAATAACCACCCTACCAGTTCTACCTGTAAGACTGTGGTGTGCCTGGAAATGAGTATTTTCAGTCCTAAGAATCTCACCTGTCTAATGTTGTGATTATTAACTGACATTTTTTATGAGGTTTGAAAGATTCAGTCACACAGACATACCTCCTCAGAAATACATTTTTGGGGGATTTTCATAGAATTTCATAACAAAGCTGTAAACTTTGGAATAGTAGAAACAGCATTGTTTTGTTTATTTGCAGGAAGTGTTTAATCTTAGCAAAGTGGATTCTTTCTTAGTTGTTAATTTAATTTTTTTAATCTACATACAAGGTTCTGATCCTGTGTTTTAGTTCATATGCTCAGACTACTGTGACCACTATTAACAGCTAGAATTCCATTAATTTCAGCACAACCCATGAAAATTACACTCTTTACTCAAATCTCACTGTAATCTGTCTGTTAAGTGGTGAGGTGAATGTGAGAACTTCTGTTAAAACAGAAACCAAACTAGTATATTTTTTTCCAGAAAACTTTGTCATTCCAAATAAATATAAACCAGTTACCACTATACATTTCTAGAGTCTTTCTGGTATGAAAAAGGTTTATTTATATACAGTTTAGATTTTTTTGTCATTTCTTTGCAGTAGTTCAAGTGATGAGGTGTCATCTAATGCCCTCAGCTGCTCGAAAAAATACAGAAATTGGATGGCAGATATATAACCTGGCATGTTGAAGTGTGCCTCTAGCGTTACTGGAGTCATATTAATCTCTCTTTATTTTTCTGCATTTTCCTATGGCATTTCTGCAGGGTCTGAAATGCCTCTAAAGGAAATGTTTACTAATGCTTATTTTCTTTTGCTATACTCCAGTGGATAAACTGACATAGACATAGGTATGACCACAGTCAGAAAATTGTGTCTGAGACATAAAAAGCACTTGTTAGACTTTTACCAATTCCAACTACTCCCTTTTTTAAGAAATCTGATATTAATTTTACTACAAATCCCTTAAATAGCTATACATTACTCATTTTTATAATTTGTTGTATGTTTATGGTTTTACGGCTCAGAGTCCATATATTTATTTTAAATGTGAGGGAACAGTTAAATATTTTGCATATGTTATTAAAAGATCTTCTGAAATCAAACCTTTTGAATGGACAAGTCACTTTGTTGTCCCTTTGATTAAAGTTTTGTCATCCACTGGTCTTTTCTCATTGTAGTTACCTGAGCACTTTACTGGTCTTGGCAACTTTGCACTCACCTTTCAGCCCTTACTTTCTCTTAGTGGCAGTTTATTTTCCTGTGACTGTGAAAGTCACTCCTTTGTTGCTGTGTATAGAAGCATTTGAAGTCTGTTGTATGGTATTGTACAACTGAGGTGATCTATCTTGTATAAAATGAAATTTATGGTAACTATGTAATGGATCTTCATTACTCCAAAAGACTTTTGTAATTGCTTTAAGGGCATTGTTTAACCCATGCCATGAAGTGGTTTGGGCCATGGCACACTGATGTATCTAATGGGACTTTCAGAAGAAATTTACAGAATTTCTCTAGAAAATAATGAAAGTTAAGTGCCTAGAAATTCATCACCCCTGATCATTTGCTGTATTTTTTATGTGCTTGATGTGTTTTAAAGCATAAATATGCAACCTCACATAATATTTCAGAGTTGAGAATTCAATTTGATGATCTTAAGAAAAGCTGATGGATTAGCAGCTACTAGAACTACACCACCTGCCTGACCAATACTTTCTCTTTACTTAAAGCAAGTCAATGTGCTGCTTCTTGTTATGGGGAGTGGAGAGTTTTGCTTATGGACTGTTTCTGCATTCATGATGATTCTTTGAAATTTGAGTAAAAATAGGTCGGTGGGAAAGGATTTGTTCAAATGAAAAGGAATAAGATGGTTACAAGGGCACAGTTGCTGGGGCAAGGGAGGAGAAGAGTGAATGTATTTAAGAGGGTGGTTACTCCAAGCTTTAGGATTACAGTAGGACAAAAAGGGGACTCCAGTGTGCAACCAAAATTGAGAGGTGGGGAAGAACATTTGAAATGATTTTTAGATTTGAAATAGATTGAAGGAATATCCAGATCCCATTTCACTTTGGTGTCCCACCAGTTTTACTTCTTGGCCACCTAAGAAAAAATACTGTAATGTCTGTTTTTAATATTTTTACAATGATTAAATGCACTTGATTCATCTTGTTACATTATTTCATGGTACTCAGAGTGATACAGGAAGTTTTAAAAGCGATCGTGCCATGTTATACCTCTGCAAATACAGAAATATCTGAAGTCATCAATCTCATACTGCTGACTGAGTATTGCCAGGGGGTAAATGGTTTCTAGACAAGTAACAAGTCCTTGTGATAAGAAGAGAACATATTTTTAAAAGAAAATCTATATGTTCATTTCTGCTTCTGTGAGTTATGATCAAGTAAATTGTTTTAGTTCTGTGAGCTGTCTCAGAACTGAAGCTTAGAACATCAACTCTGAAATAAGAATGTGTATTAAATCTTGTATAATAGTGCATGTTTGTCAGGTCTATAATCTTGTAGTGAATTTTTTTGGCAAACACGTGCTGATGCTGTTACTATTTTAGTGGCAAGCTTTGGATTATTGTGAGTATAGTTTCTGCACTGATGTTGATTGTATTTGTCTAGTGCATCTCTTTTGAGGTGCCAATGATTTGTCTCTTAAGAGGTTATTGAAGCAGAAGGCTCTTCAGTGAAAACAGGTTTTTTAATGAAACTTGGTATGTATATGCTCTGCATAGTTTGAATTAACACATTTCACACACACATGGTTCTTAGGTTCAGTTGAAAACATCTCTCAGGAGTGTTTTCATCTCTGTGTTTCCAGTAAATGTATCTCTGGGCACATGGATAAGGACTTACTGTGATTTAAGGCACTTTTTTTCCTGAATCTCATGAACATAAAAAGAGGAAATAAATAATTTATAAACAAATTATTTGCCATTGAATATCAGATGAAAATCTCTCTCCCAGTCTACAAGTACTGTCTTCAGCTTCTTGATTCGTTAAGATTGTGTAAATGTTTTGTTTCTTTTTATCTTTTACTTTTGACCAGCATGTTAAATGTTATATCAATTCTTAAAGTGACTGTATTTCTAAAATTTCATAGTTAGAATATTCAGTAAAGAGAATCTATAAGATTAGTGGCACAGCAGAAAAGTGTGATGTCAATTTGAAACTGTATAGGTGAATATGTTGTGAATGGATAATGTATCTTTGATATGCTTTGAACACAAATAAAAAATACCTTTCTTTTAATACCCTACATGGCTGTGACAGAGATGAATTTGCTTACATAAAATGAAAAATGTGTGTGTGTTTCTGTTTAGATATGTGCATATACCTGAAGTCATTATTTTGAAAGTAATATTTCATTGTAATAAAATTACAAACTGAATTCTGGTACTTTTAAGTAAGCAGTGGTTTTAATTCCCTATGATATTTACAGAAGACCTTTTTGCTTATGAATGTTTTCATGAATAATAAATATATGCTCAAAAAATATAATTTCTGAAGGAATTTGTGGTAGTGGAGTCTTTTCATAATACGAGTTTTGGAAGTTAATTTTTATTTTTCTATTACTATGTGTGTGTAGAATTTATTAGACTCAAAACAACAGGCTTAGCACAATTTTCTATAAGTAGACAATGCTTCTCAAGTTTTTAGGCCTAATTTTATTGCATCTTATTAGGCTGCTGAGTTTTACTACTGCATGGTGTTGCAAGTGTCTTTTGCATCCTGAGGTATAAGTGTATATTGACAAAGTAAAACTGAAGTTTGCAGTTCATACTGAAGTTTAGGAGGGAGGGACACACAAATTATTGGCCTTGCAGGAGAATGGTTTACAACTGATTATTACAGAAGGATGAATTAAGTATTTGTTGCATTCGGATAGTATATTGTGCTCTTCAGGCATAAAAAAATTGGAAGGTAAACGTTGCCATTTTATTTTTCACAGCAGTGTGAAATCACCTGTGTGTTTGAAAAACATGTTTTGTCATTCAAACAGACTAACTGCACTGGTATGAAAGAAATTAAAGCTAATCACACACATAGTATTGTGTATTTCTGTACGTACAGTCATCATACAGTATGATGATCTTGTGGATAGATGAGAATCCTATTTTGTATATTCCATTATTGCTACTATTCAAAGCTGGCTTAGCACATTCAAAAATGAGGAAGTTTTTTTAAAATGGAATTTAGATCTTAGAACATGTGTATGCAAATATGTGCTTACACAATATTTTCCTCATGTCTTCGTGAAAAATGCTACTGCCCTTGGAGGATAGAAAAAATCCAGAGCAGTTTTAGTCATTCCAAGGTCTTGTCAATGTCCATGGAGTGGTCCAGAGTGGCTCACTTCTTGATCCTAGCAGTTAAGTAGTGTGGATAGTCAGAAATAATCAGAATATTCAAGTTCATTTCCAGTGGTCTAAAAATATGGGTAAAAATCTACTGAACTTTTCTAAATTAGAGAATTTTAGAAGTGGTTAAATGAAACTGTTTGCAGCATAGAATAAATATATATATTATATATATATATAGATAATATATAGCAAAAGTATACACTAGCTAACTAAAATCCATGTTGGAGAAAAAGAAATGTTTTATTAGATAAGGTTGATGCCTGCTATTGCATTCAGAGCTGATGTACCACTTCTAGAGAACAGTTTTGTTTTTAAATTTGGTCTCTGCTTAGAGTATTTAAGACCTTTTTAGTTAGTTAGAATAGCTGTTTTCTAAAATCTTGAAGAGGTGTATTGCTAGCTCTCCACAGAACCAGCACAGTGACCAGTGGTTTGTTGTTTGAGGGGGAGGGTGTGTTTGTTTGGGTTTTTTTTAGCCCATGGAAATGAGCACTATGTATCTGACAGCAGGACACTGTCTTCAGAGTTGGTTTTATAATTTGAAGTCATTGCTATGGAAACACATGGCACGATCTTTCAAGACTAATTTCCCAAACTGCAGTTTGATTCAACAAACAAAGAACCAGCCATAACTACAATTGATTTTTAGAATACTAGTGAAAATTAGGATGTTGGTTTGTTGTGATTTTAATGGAAGTTTCTTGGAAAATTCTAATAGACTATGGTAGAAAATAGTTTTCTTACAGAGCTGAGATTGATAGTTCATTAAGTTCTGATAGCCAGTTAGTATGAGAAGTATGATTTTAATTATGCCATATGTATTTTTGTAATACAATATTTCATAATACAGTTGCCACTATTCAAAATAATTTAGTAGCAGTGAATACTTATTTTTAAAGGGGAAACTAAAGAAGAACTAAAGCCATTAACCTCAGGAAGCAATGTTAATCATTAATTAATTAATTGTTAGATTTTTTCAGATGAGAAAGAAGTAGCCAGCCATTTACTTTGTGGAAAGCTCTGCAGTCCTTATTTTGTCTAATATATATGATGCTTAGTGAGTACTCAAATTTAATTCCAGGTGAGTGAAGAATCTACTTTCAAAAAATAAAATATGTTCTGAAAACAGAAATTAAATTGTATTAGTTGTACTCTTAGCATACCAAAAGTACATATGCTTTGCTATTTATGTCCAACCTTTGGCTGACCAACTTCCTGATCTGCTAATTCATTTGGAATTTTTTTGCATATATTTGTGCTTTTTTTTTATGAAAATATTGGAGATAAAATACAAACAAAATTTTTCAAACTCCATTGCAGTAACATGACATTGAAAAAGATAAGCTGTGTAGAAGGGAGGAAAGTAGTTAAGAGATGTCAGAATGATAAAATGTCTGGAGGCTTTATGCAGGCTGTATAACCATATTGGGATTATTGTATCAATCAAAAGATTTTTAAGAGGCCTGGAAAAAGTCCATGTAGTTAAACAACAAAATAAAATGTTAGAAATAAAAGATACTTTAAAATGCAGATTCTGTCCAAAGGATCAAACCAGAAAAGAACTAAGTTCTGGCATTCATTCTAAAGCTAAAAAAGAGAATCCCCTATCAAACTTGAAGGAACAACTTCCTAGACCTAAAATAAATAAAAAAGACAATAATTAAGCTTCCCCCATCCATCCTCCAGAAGTAAATATAGCAAACCATGCTAGGCAAGATGTAATATGATATTAAAGAAAAAATAACCAAACAAGAATTTTTAAGAATTATGTACTAGAGTCTTCTTTAATGCATGTTTCTAAAATGTGTCACAAGCAGACAGAAAGCTGGTAGTGTGCCGGTAGTGCTGGCAGGTAGCAGAGAAGCAAAAGGATCTTTCAAAGGTCGTTTGGGTCTTTGACAAAGCTGTAGTAGAGAAGTTTAAAGTGTTTTGTATCTTTATTACAGAAGAGGTGAGATTTTCATGCTGGATCCAGTATCCATTGGTAATTAATCAAGAAATATTCTATGTTTAAATGTCATATAAGTGTTCTTGTGACTGGATCAATAAAGCGAACAGCAATAAATCACCCTGTCTCAATAGTACTCATTCAGGGGTTTTCAAGGAACTCAAGTATGAAATTCTTAAAAATGTAAATACTTCATTGTAAATGGTAGGCACATGAAGAAGAGAGGACAAATGTGGTATTTGTGGTAATTTTAGAAAGACTTCTAGGAGGGATGCTTGGAGCTGTGAGCAAGTCTGAAATCCATCCTTGGTCAGAAAAGTAAGAATAGACATTTAAGATAGATGTATTGGGCAATATCAGTGTAGTTTTCCAAAGCAAAGTCATGCACCAAAAATCCATTACATTTTTGAAATTGTAATTAGAAATGTGGTCAAGGACAATAAAGCTTCCAGCAAAGTACTTGGCCTTCAAAAGATACTAAATTTTTATAAGATAATCAAAATCAAAAACCTAATTACATAATAGTAACAATTTGGTTGATAAAAGAGCTGGAGAAACAGTATCATGTCATGTATAGTATCAGTACATAGTATACATGCACAAAGCTGTACTGCATTGTAGTGGTCTACTGCTTAAAATAGATTTGGCTATCCGTTTTCTTAGTACTATAAAAAATTAAGCACAAAGATAATAACAAATATATTATTAGGAAAGACGACAGAAAATAGCACTATACTGTTGTATAAATGTGTATCAAGTTTGTGTCTGGAATACTGGTTATCTATATCCTTTTTAAAAAATAACTGAAAAGATACATGGAAAGATTACAGAAATCAGACTGAGAGAGATTTGAAGCAAGGAAAATGTACATTAAAAATACTAAGCTTCGAGAAAAATTGTTCCTTAGAATGTGCCAGTGGATCATTGAAGGGCATAAAGAAAATTAATAGAGAACAGTAATATTTTTTTGTTCTTTCTGCCAAAGAAAGGTCGTCCAATTAAATTTTCAGATAATGTATTAAAACATAGAATAGGAAGTTGGGGTTTTTCACTCAATATAGTAAAATTATCAAATGTACTGCTACAGGATATTGTAGAAATTAAAAGTATAATAGGTACAAAGTCACAATAGCATTTATCAAACTTCATAAACAGGGTGGTCCAGGTGCAACTTTTGCCTCAAAAAATCTGAACAACTGATTATCAGAAGGCAAGAGAAAGTATTTTTGGAAATAAATGAGTTCTATCTCATGTAATGCTTTAGGTATTTTGCAAGACATTTTGACTTATGTGTGATAATCAAAAATGCCTTCATCTGTTTCTGAAATTAAGAGGGATATTCATATTGGAAAGCAAAAAACTGGTTTAGTGGTAATTAATATTTTAATTTTTTTCTTTTTGTAAGGTTGAATGTTGCTGGCTTTAAACTCTGGACCATCAGAAGAGTAACTACTCATGCTATGCTGAACTAATGCCATTGATTCTTGAAGATATTAAAGGATTGTGTGTGTTGCTGCTTATGTGCCATGAAAATTAAACCCCATAGAGATAGACTGCACATATTGCAGAAAAGTTCAGGCTATCTCTGTGTAGCTTCTTCAGCCTGGTGCTACAGATGATCAGTTTGATTGCAGCAACTTTTGGAGTTTAGCAGAGAGACTCTGTGGCATTAGGGGCCTTTGAATATAGATTATAGATGTAAAGGAGAGAACCAGAACATTAATGATTGGGCTTCCAGGGAATCCACCACAGAAGACTTTAATTTGATAAATATGTAATTTGGTTTATGACTCCACAATTTTCAGTTTAGCAG
Source organism: Cyanistes caeruleus (assembly GCF_971803275.1). Classification (NCBI taxonomy): domain Eukaryota; kingdom Metazoa; phylum Chordata; class Aves; order Passeriformes; family Paridae; genus Cyanistes; species Cyanistes caeruleus. Next base: position 38,954,130 of record NC_141702.1, read on the forward strand.
TGGGGAACTCTGTACAAGTTAATGACTCTTTTTTCCTTTTATACCCATTAATGTTTATATATTGAATTTCACCTGCAACTCTATTTCATGATAAAATTAAGTTTCATAAAGTCTTTATTTTTTCAGAATCCATGCAATTCTGCAGATTAGCCTGTGATTAATCCTAATTCATTAAAAGAGTAACTAAATTCTTTAATCATTATGTCAAAACTTTTTGGGCTGCTCACTGCCAGTTACCACTTATGATAAAGCTAGGTAAGTGACTGCAGAATCACTTCTAGAAGATTTTAGTGTAAAATAAAACGTGGCTTAAATATCTTCATCTACATCTGAGGTGAGAAACTGGATTAAATTAATTCAGTGGGAGTAGAAATATGTTAGCTCTTCACTGGAACACAGCATTACACGAGCAATGTGAGACTATACATGTGTTGTGAAATAGCCAATTCTTAAAGTGGAATGTTTTCAACCATATTTCTTATTCATCCAAAGACTTTTTGAATTAATCTACAAAACCTAATGATTAGGCTGTCAATTTTAACAACTTATTTAGCAAGAATGTGTTCTCCTGCGTTAAAATACTTCTTTGTTCATTATAAGGATTTATTTTGTTTCTTCTATTTGTATCAGGGAGGAAAGAGGGATTGCACATCCCATAGATGAACCTTGAGTATGTGTAATACATAGGAATATAGGGGTGATATAAAGGGCTTGTTGATAATTTTATGCACAGCAATTCATACTTTTATCTGTTTGAAAATTTAATGCTTAAACAAATTTTCTCCACAGTAATATACTAACAAATGTTGTTCAACTAGATCTGTCCAATAAACACATAAACAATTCATGACACTGAAAAAACATTCTCTATTCAGTTATATTCATTTTGTCCTCTACATTTCTTCCAAATTATATGATTCTATGTTCATAGGTACTTAGATCTCTTTTTGTAATTTGGAATCTTAAGTATATTTCTGTGCCAAGTCTTTATTGATGAAAAAATACATAAAAATTTAAGATTCTAAGAATATTTGAAATATAATAAAAAAAACCCCTTATACTAGCTTGCAAACTTTTAACACTTAGCATGATTATAAAAGTTTGTTCCTCTGCCAGGATTCAGCCTTCAATGGAAGCTTATGACAAGAAATTGAACAAGCAGGGAATGCAAAATATAGGGGGTTTTGTTCCCTTTTTTTCTGCCAGTGCTTGAAACCTACACAGTAAGACTGTCATATGATATAGAATTCATGTGCTCAACCCTACGCATGCAATATTTTCTTTAGTTAAGATATCATAAAATTTTAATCTGTAGCATGTACAGAACATTGGAATATTAGGGCTTGTGATTTTTGAGCTTTGGTTTAGGGCCTAGACAGATTTACCAAAATCCATTAAAATAACAGAGAAGCCAGAATATGGGTGATAAGAATACTTAACATGCTGTGTACATAGAAGCATGACAGCAACAGCCAAAAAGCCTGTTATATGAGAATAAAAGTAAATTGAACATACAATGTCAGTAATGTCAATATGTAGGGTGAATCTAATGCTACTAGAGATTTGTTAGTGTAAGATATGTGAAAAATTTTGAGTGTAATTCTGAAAGGTTGGGAGTTTTTTATTATAACCCCAAATCATGACATTATAGAAATGTTAATGCTATTCATAAACTTTACTCATAAGCCCTTCCCCTTCTTTCTCCATCTTTACAGGTGCATATTTTATTCTTAGGGGAAGAGTAATTTTTTATTTATTTGAATGAGACTCAAGATACAAGATTCAGTTCTCTGCTGTGTTACAGCAACTTTCAGGCCTCAGGCAATTACCTTAGTCCCCAGTGTGTAAAACAGAAGTAATATTCCATATCTATTATGATCTGTCTGTCTGATTTATTCAGTTGTCAAAAGTATTTTTTTCAGGCAAAGACAGTTGCTTACAACAATTTGTGTGCAAAGCACAGAGGGTACACTGTCAAAAGCTTATTGAGATGCTGCTAAAACAAGCTACCTTCAGAAGCTAAAATCTCAAACAGAGCTTTCTTCTGGAGGTGCCTGATGTTTCTGTTTTTTATGTAGAGTGGTTAAAGCTTAGCTTGAGATTCAGCTGCACAAGAATTGTAACCACTGCACAAGAATTAACCACTACCTTTCTTTTCCTAAAGTAGGAGAAAAAAGATACTATCAGAAGAATTCTTTTATCATCAGATACTATAATTGTACCATCTGGGCTGTTGAGAGGATAACATGTAAATATTGCAGTTCCCTTAGACGAGAAAGAAATGAGGGACCCTGAGGTCCTCAGGGAATGCTGCAAATTGCTGATTATCTGAGGAAAGGGTTGACCCAGAATCACTTCCTCTAGAACTGCAGCAACTATGTGAGGCGACTGAAGAACTTGCCTTTTTCTTACTTTTCTGGTTCATGCCCTTCTCCTATAATTCACAGGGTTTATGACATCTATTCTTCCTGAAGTTTGCATTCCTATCTCACTGCCCTGTGCCAACTCCCACACTTGCTGCCTCCTGCTTACTTCACACTTACCCTTCACTTAAGGTTTCCTGAGTTTTCTAATAGCTAAGATTGATTCAGTGAGAAGCAAAAGGGAGCGACTGCTGGCATGAAAGAGAAGATTTTTGAGAAAAACTCAAAATTATAGCTTTCATTTTCTTTAGTGGAAAAGGGGCATTCAGCAATGTAATCTGAGAGTGGTGTACAGGCATGAAGGGTAATCTTAGCACTGGGCTGCAACATGACATCCAGGTGTTTACCCCCAAAACTAAATCCAATGGGTCCAACACATAAAGTAAGAAGTTGTACTCTAAACACTTGGCTGACTGACAAACCCAGTTTCAAGTGCAAGATGAAAAATGACCCTGAGCTGCAAGTATCTTAAAACCAAAGTTGTTCTCCAGTTTTAAATTTCTGAATAGGTATTAATCTGCAAGTAAGAGCAAAGTTCTGAGCATGAGTCCTTCCTGCATCCTCAGATGGCATTTAATGCATGAGCAAGGCTTGCTCACAGTATGGCAAATCAGATAAATATATTACAGACAAGAAATTGCACAGTGAAATTCAGGAAGTCTTTCAGAGTATGGGTGCCGAGGATCTAAGGAAACAGATTAAAAGGAGTAGGATAAGGTTGAGACATGAACTGTCAGAGAAGTGAAAGAACAGCAGATACAGCAAAAAATACTGCTACTATCTATCTAGGTGTTCCCTTCATGAAAGTAACAATGATTGGGTAAGCTACTGAGTGCACATACTCAGGAATCCAGAGTTAGCTGGATTCAGGCAAGACTTGTGCCATGGAGAGTATAGAAAAAGCTTGATAAACACTGGAAAAACCTCCTTAGAAGTTTGTGTTTGGCAGACATTGGAAAGAACATGATCTTATGTGACTTCCAATTCCTTTTATGCTTTATCTGATCAAATTGCTAAATGGATGAGTCACTGTGGATTGCTTGTTACTGTCAGAGCTATTGCACAAGAACAGGAGTAGTTTGTAGGAAATGGGAAGCCTTTCTTGCAGTTTCAAGTATGTTTCTTCTTTCCTAGCACAGATGATGAGTGGCTTGGTTGTTGGATACTGTGTTTTTAGACATCCCTAGCACATTGCTCTCTGTTCCATACCATAAGCAGACATTCACTGGTTGTATGTGGGGTAACCAGAGTCAGTTTCCTCACAGAGCTCTTAAATTAATGACTTTCTAATGTGTAACTATTGCACACATAGATACTTATCCCCAATGACTTTTTATATAAATGTAGAAGCACATTTAATTCTTTGCATCCCTTAGAGCCCTTTATTCACCTCCTAATGACAGACAAGTTTTTCAGTTCTCTTCTGTTTCAAATGGATTTAAATAATTCTGAGGGTTTACTGCCTCTGCAGGTTTTGCCACTGAGTCCAGCTGAAACTTGGTTTGGAGCTGTGGCTCATTTTTTAACCTCCCAGTCTCACAGAGGAGGGAGCTGCATACTGTAGATTGTCTTGTTCCATATGACAAATCCACTGTACCTGTGCAGAGCAGCTGTGGCTTTACAACAATAAATCATGGTGTAAATGGCATACTCACGAGGCAATGGACTTCTATACAAGCAGAGACTTGGTCACATGTTGAAAACATTGGGCTAATTGCTGTTCAGCAGAGGAGCAAGAAAAGAGTTGTGAACCCTGGAAGTGCTGAATGCCAAGGGTGTGTGCAGAGCTGAGCTATTGCACATGCCTGGGGGGAGTGGTGTGAAGGGAAACAGCCAGACTTCAGCAGCACCAAGCAAGCCACACAAATTCAGCAACTCCAGAGCTCCCAGGACATGCCAGTTCTTTGCTGGGACAAGGGTGCAAGAGGAGAAAGGCCTGAGACCCCTCCAGAAAGGCAACTAGGTGCTCTTATATCCACTTCCAAAACAGTTCCTGCAGGTGCCCTCAGGCAAAATGGGGCCAGCACCACCAGTGGCTGCAAACTGACATAGGCCAGGTAGGAACAGAACGGGTCTAGAAACCACTGCAAACTGAAAGGCAGCTGTGATCAAGAGCAAATGCTTCCAACACCATTCCTAGGGTGACTGCAATATCATTTTTATTTGTTAATTAATTTCTTCTGGCAATCAATTAATGTCTCAAACTATAGTCTGTACAAATCTCAGCAGTCTATTTAGGACTTAACACAGGTATGTTGCATTAAATTGCCCTTGTTAAGTGGAATGCCAGCAGTATTAATTAAAAAATTATGCCATACCTAGAGCATTTTATGTAATGTTTTGTTAATACTCCATTAATTTATTATATTTTTTGCCTCATAATTTAGAACATTTTGGCTAAATTTTTTATATTCCCTTTTTCCTATTAATTTACATAACAATAATTTCAAAAAGCATATTTAGCTTATGACTTTTATGCAAATAAGTAGGATTAAACATGATATTAATTACTGGAGCTATATAGGAATTCAGACAACACTTGGACCATTAAAAATATTTGGGCACCTTAGTTAATATAATTACACAGGCAAAACATACTGATTTTTTCTAACAAATCAAATGTTTCAAGAGTTCTCTTATTATTTTTTTAATAGAATGCAGAAATTTAGTTTAGCAGAACCTTTCAAAATAATGAGTCATTGCACATGATTAAAAATGGAAAATCAGCAAAAAGGAAAATCAACATTCAAAACACAAGTATAACCTATTCCAGAAATAAATTGTATTTGTTTCTGTTTAAGTACTTCATCGGTAATGATTAATTGAATTGTCCAGGACAGTCAAAACAGGAAGGTTGTACAGACACTGTTGCACACCTCTACCCACTTTTCCTGAAGAAATGTTTGAATGATGAGATGAGAGTGGATTAGAGAAATGGTGATGTCTCATCTCACTGTGTAGTGCATGTACTCAGTACAAAGTAGGATTAGAGAAAGGGTGATGTTTCACTGTAATGCTGCCTTTGTGTAATGCATGTGCTCAATACTTAGTATCTCATACCTATGATACTGAAATTTCTCACTAGTTGGCTGTAACCTATGTTCCCAATATTAAGGTATTTCCTGATCTTGCATTGACTTTCATCTAGAATACTCAAAATATTTGGGAAAGGGAGAAATACCTAATAATAAGTAATACACAATACATACGTGTATATGTTTAGTGCCACATTCTTCAACTTTTTTCACATGCTTTGAGAAAACAAAACTATTGGCCTTTATTAAGCCTTTCTACCAAGCAAGTAGCACTTTTGCCAAGAGAGGCTATTTTATATAGGACCTGAGGGGTTAGCCTGATGATTTAGTCAAGTACCCTGTTCCTGACCATAGCACTGTGAGATCCACAGGTGACCAATGCTTTGTGAGTCATATTTTGTCTGATTTGGAAATCTTCTAGCCTTTATGTCCCATCTCAGCTGATAAATAATGAAGGAATATTCATGTAACTTTTATTTTACATATCTAAAAATGGTGTTGTGAAGAAACTAGAAAACCTTGTTGCCCTGCTATTTTATCTCTGTAATGTATGATTACTGGTGAAAGCAGACATCTTTAGAAGTTTCAGAACAAAGTACATTCCGTGAATAAGTCATTCCAAATTTATTGCATTTTCCTGGGCAAGAAAGGGCTTGGCTGAAGCTGAGGAGTAAAGAAATGAGAATGGAATAAGGAGAACAAAGGCAAAGAAAAATACACACAGAAAATGTGAAGAAAATAGGACAACAGAAAATAAGCACAAAAATAGGCTTAGATTTTAAACTGTTAGGCTTTTCCTTTCTAATCTGATGGCTCATTTTTGCTTGTCTTTTTAATGTCTTTGAAATTGATTATTTAATTAAAATTTCATCCTAGTAAGTAATAGGTTGAGGTTGCTTCTTGATAATTTACCAGTACTGATCCTATCCTCCTCTAATATACTATGAGGCTTTTGGCCTCAGAAATCAGCCTGAAAATTATTATTATTGTCTAATTAATGGGGAACTTCCTCAAGCTATCATTTTATTATTTATAAACCTTCAGACTACACTAATAACTGTCCTGTTTTACCTTGTGAAGGGAATGAAAACATGAGATCTTGCTATATAGATCACTCTCTGTCAGTCAAAGGCAGAAAAAAATTTCTGGGAGAATCTTGCAATGCAGCCTTGTGGTACCTAAAGAGAGCTTCCAGGAAGGCTGGAGAGGGACCTTTTACAAGCTGGAAAAGGCTTGTAGTTGTAGGACAAGGGGAAATGACCCTAAGCTGAAGTGGGGGGTAAATCTTGATTAGATATTAGGAAGAAAATCTGTAGTATGAGGGTGATGAGGCACTGGAATAATTTGCCCAAAGAGTTTGTGGACTCCTCATCCCTGGAGGTGTTCAAGACCAGACAGTGTGGCTCTGAGGAAGGTCATCTTTCTATAATTAAAAAAATGCTCATAACTTAGTATGAGGTACAGATTTATTCTTCCCACATGTGATCTTTCTGACAGAAGTGAATGTCAAGACAAGGTGTCTAATTTTCTCTCATATTTTGTAGTGGATTGCATTTGCTCTGTCACATCTTTAGAAGATATATCTCCAATAGAATTTTCATAGTGTCATGGGTCTTGCTTTGTTTGTATTCAGTTCACATCCTTGATAATCCTTTAGGACATTGTACTGCAAGGTGCTGAGCAAAACTGGGGAGTTACTGAGCAATGTCAGTTCTCATAGAAACCGGTGAAGCTAAGGGCAATTTGCAACCCAAGGAGACCTTTAGTACTTCAGAGTTAGTTAATCCATTTGTCTAGTAAAATAAATTAATAAGACTGGGGAGGAAAGCATCTTACCTGTGGCTCCCCTGAGGTGTATCTCTGCTGCAGTCACAGGACTGCAGGCTGGCTGCTTTCACACAAAGCTCTGCATAGGCTGCAAAACCTGTCCTGGAGGGAAAACAGCACCTGCCAGCAGGGTTGACATGTTGGGCATGAGACAGAGTTTCAGAAAACATCTGCCAAATCCAATCACTGGTAGAAGGTAGTTTCTGAATCTGACAAAGCACAGTCATGAACTGAATCCAAGTGTGTGGTGTGCTTGGGCCTGTTGGGACTTGAGCCATTCTAAGTATAAGTTAAAAATCTTCAGTCTGGACCAGCAACATTTCTTTGGTATTTCACCTTAAGGAGCCCTGTGTGCACTGTAATGTCCTGTTCTGCTGCCCCTGTCCCACAGTAGTCAGCCAAGCCTGGATCCATAATTATAAGACACCTCACTAAGCCTTGTTTTCCTGCACTCTCTCTGCAGACAATGAAGAAATACTGAAATCTCTCATTTCTCAATTGTCCGTGAAGGCTTTGCTGTGTAAGTAAAATTATATTAGGGAACATTTCTAGGTGCTGCTCCTGCTAACCTATGCTGTTGATGTCTTAGGATGGACCTGGCACAGTTTTAGCCAAAGCTAATGCTTATTTCAAGTCTTCAACAGCTTCTATGTACAGTTCAAGCTTCAACACCATTAATAGATAATTTCCAAGTGGAAGTTTGGATGTGCCCCTGTTGTCGATGGTGAGAGTGTGGCTGCAGTATGTTCTCTGTCAGCCAGCAGCATCAACTGATGAAGACTGAGAATATATTTTATTTGCTGGTGGAGAGAGCTTTCCATTCTAATACAAAGCACAGGTGGAAGAAGTGATACAAGTGATACCAGCTAGTTATTTCAATGTGTTGTAATTTCAGCATTCATACATGAAGAAAGATTCCTAGCCTCTACTGTCTTCTAAACATTTGGTTTCCAAATACATTCTTGTGTTTCCTTGGAGGCTCTTCTAATTGTCAAATTATTGACATAGATTGGGTTGAGAGCAAAGCTATTTGTCACTTAACTTAAAACTAAGTCTTGTGAATTCAAGCAATGATAGTGGCTAGTGGTGCCCTGTGTTCAGATCCTAGAGTAGAGGTTACACTTGGATGGTCTAGAGAACTTCTCTAACCAAGGTAGACTTTATTTCTCAAACCAGAGAATCACTTTTCACTGAGAAGAGGTTGAGCTCAAACTAAGGAGAACCACAATCCCTTTGAAAGTATATTGACCACTGGATTTCAGAGCCAAGTGTGGCCACAAATACTTTCAGTTTCAGGTGCTGTACAAGGGACCCTGACCTTCTGAAATGTGATTAGATGGAGACAGAAAATGGCATAACCAGGTCAGACACCTCATATTCAACATTTCCCAAGTATATGTGCAATATTGCAGATTTTTTTCACTAAAACCTTTGTTTCTTAGAGTAACCCTTATCTTTGCAAGAAATCTGAGTTATCTCCAGAGATTACTAATAAATTTGTTAATATTCAGATAGCCTTTTGAATCCTTCTATGCTCTTTTACATCAAAAAAGGTTAACTCTTCAATGTATAACCTCATTAGTTTTGTTAGTTTTAAGCATATGCCTAGCCTTGTTCTTGGCTTTGGGAAAAGCTGAGCAACATTTGCAGAATCATGTTTAATGAAGCTTTGGCATTTAAGGGTATTCCAAATGCAAATATCATGCTATGAAAGTAATATTTGTGTGTTATAGGAATTGAATCCTGAAATATATTTGAATATAATAGTATGAAACTAGGGCTTTTCCTTGAAGTTTACCAATATCTGCCAAATGCTTGAGAAAAGGAGAGAGAGGAGAGGAGGGAAGGGGAGGAAAGAGGAAGGAAAAGGAAGAGAAAAGAGAAAGAAAATTTTAGTATGCAGGAATCAATGTAAATGGTCTATTTTTGCACCTAAAGTGCATAAGCTAGTCTTTTTTTTAGTTTGCTCATTTTCTGCTGTTGGTTTTTACTTTGTAAAAAATCTTGTCTTGTATACAATCAAATGCTGAACAAATGCAGGGAAAGGCAAATAAATCCATGTGAGTAATATATCCAGCCTGTCCTAGATGTTAAGGGTGTAGGTAGTTATATATAGGGTACATGTATAGCTTTCTTGTAATATAATAATTTGTAATCACAATATAATGTATAATTGTAAGAGTATAATACTCTAATATGACAATTCTACAACATTTATATGTAGGGGAGCATTTTTTTAAACCCAGGAATGAGTGATATATAAAGCATAAAGGATCATAAAGGTTTGAATTCACCAGACATTTTAAGCTGGCTTCTGAGTTATTTTATGCTTCTTTCACTCTTACAATGGCATTTGAAATACCATTGTGCTCCGCTTCAAAGTCAAGTTAGCGCTTCTGTATATAAGCACATTCCTTTCTCCATTTTTGAATATGGGGTCAGCCAATTTTGTTGGGGGCAAGGCTCAGAGGAAGGATAAGCAGGAGTGCTCTGATGACCTTGCATACATTCTACGAAGCATGTCATTTCTCATTTGTCCCAGTTGCACTGCTGAAATGCAGTGTCTTCTTTTCCCACTGTAGAATGAGAGAATGCAGATGTCAGGACTGCTGGCCATGATCATTGTTCCAATCACAGAAATTCACCGTTTGCACCTCTTCTGGAACAGCTGTAGGATTTAGGATGATCTGACACTTTCTAGCTCCCTGTTACGAATTATTTTCCTGTTCACTGTCAAGCGTGTGCATGTGTGTGCAGGTGTCTGTCTGTTATGATGGGACAGCCAATGGATCACTGTTTGGAAATTACTGTTCAGGCACAGCCATCCTAGCTAAAGATAACATTTAGTTCTCATCACACTGCCTGCATGACCCAAATGCATTTTCAAAATGTCATTCTTGATTTCTATCTTTCTCTCTGCCCTTCCTAATCTCTAATGCATGTAGCGGACACCATGAAATGGATTTTTCTTGCATTTGAATTACACTGATTTCCTAAATCCTGTTTGCCTGGGGGCAGAATGACAATGTGTTTTCCTCCTTTTCCACTTGGCTCTCAGAGGTAGTGCTCAGGACAACACTATGTATGTAGTCACTTAAGCATGACCAGAAGTACTTCCCACTATGGCCAGTTCTTCCCTTCATCTTATTTTCCTTTCATATTTTTATAAAAACTTCACTATTCTTTTTTGTGCCTGTTCAGTTCTTGCTGTTTTGTGTCCTGAGCCACTGCTCAGATCATCTTGCCTATCGAGAGCAGAAAGGGAAGTCATACCAGAGAGCTGCAGCCAGCCCAGACAGCTGTATTGACTGAGGGTGTGAAAAGCTCATCCCACCAAACTGACATCGTCCTGTTCCCACAGCTCCTGTGACCTTGTTTGTTTATTTTCTTAGTTTGTGTCAGAGGCACAAAAAGGAAGAAGGGTTTTGCTGGGTTTGAATCAGAGCTGGAGCCTGATTTCTTCATATGTCATTGTGGTTGCAGGGTTTTCACCCTTGAAATTTGTCATGTGGACAGAGGTTTTGAATAAAATCCAGACACAGGACACATACTTTTACATCAAAGGAAAGCACCAGATTCAAAACTGCAATTCAGACTCCTTCCTCCACTCAAAGGGCAGCTGCTTAGTCTTCAATCAATGCACACACTTTGATTTAATTTTAGTAATTCCTAGTCTCTCTGGTGCATAGAGTTTTCCCTGTTTTTAAGACACCCTTGGCATAGTTAAGCAATGCAGTGCCTAGATTGACTTGGTGTCCAAAAAGGATATATCCAAAGGAGAGGTCGGTCTTCTCAAAGCATTCCTAATACACAGCAAAGGGATTATCCTGCTTCAAAAACATGGTTATGGCAACTGCTTTCTTTTGAGGGCAAGTCTAGAGTGAAAATTGCTCTTCCTTTCACAAAAGAGTCTACTAAACATTTGGCAAGGAATTGAGAGAATCAGATCTGCTGTCCTGTAATGTACCTCTTTCTAGAAAAACTTTCTTAGTATTATACTACAAGTTATTTAAATTAAGGAAGGACACTTCATCTTTTCCCTCTTAATATTATATCATGGCGAAAAAAAGGCATCAAGATTCAATGACTTAAGAGAGGGAGAGGAAGAACATTGACAAGGGACCATCTTAGCCATACCATTTACTGCTCCTTGCTTCTACAGCTGGTTATTTTGTGAAAGACAGCATGGAGGGTTAATGCTACAGACAGTCTGATCAATCCAAGGAAGTGGGTGATGCCTTTGATCAGGAAATTGAACTTTAATGTTAAATTAATAAAAGGTCAGAGGCCTATTAAATTATTCCAGGTGCAAAGCAGAGTTATAAGGAAAGTAATTTTGGCTTTAGGTACCAATCTTCACCCAAATACGACTGAATGGACTGATGTGTGGTTTGTTGTTTTTGGCTTTTTCTTTTGTACCCTGGTTCTTGTCCTGAGGCATCCAAGGCAGTTACATGGAACAGCTGGATTTTTTTACTACATTTTCAATAACATAAAGTGGATTTTGTCTGTGATTATTTTGGCACTGTGGGGATTACCAGTACTACCTTTATGCTGAGTCAAAGTTCATTCTTAGGAGGCCTTCAAACTGTCTAGTGCTTCAGGGCTGCTGTTCTATGTATTAATTTTTAGTGAACCCTTCCTCTAATTATAGCACAGCCACACAGCAGTTCTCTGGGCTCTGTATTAAACTTTGTGTAAAATCCTCATTGTCTCTGTAGGAACATAGCTACCAGGAAACTCAGGGGACAACCATGTCAGACCTTTGAACGTTTCAAAAATTGAAAAACAGTGTGCTCCAAGGAGCCTGCATAAAATCTTGCACTTGGATTCAGCTGATGTTACCATGTCAGCATGAATTGCTTGAGGGAAGAGAGAATAGCAATGCTTTTCTATTTCTAAAAACTCTTTTTTATATTTGTTTAGTTTATGCAGCATAGTGTCATTTCAATCTATGCAGTGTTATACTGTTGGCACGTTGCTTTCACTATTCACTTAAAATAGAGAGCATAAAACAGGGAAAGTAAACTGCGGCAAGGGGGACAGATGGAATTTTTCCTCTTATATAAAAAATATAAAGTAATGAATATGTATTCCATCTGACACTTTTTTACATATGACATACAATGAAAAGGTCTTTGTGTCTCTATCATAGACCCCTAAAATACTACAGCCTCACAGAGATTCTTATATGAATCAAATTATGCACAGTCTAATGTCTTCTCATTAGCAAAAGGGAAAGATGCCCCTCCTTGCAAGGAGTAGAAAAAAAAAATACCCACAGATACTTCATTAAAAATATTAAAGCTGTATGTTTTTGAACTAAAAAAATAGAATGCCACAATAAAAACAAGTAGCCTAGGAAGGAAACAAAGCACACTTTCATCAACTGCTCTCTTCTACCCTCTATCAGTTCTTATGCAGCAGCCATTATCCAAATATCTGAAGGGCTTCTTCTAATCCTCTGCCTGCATCTCTTTTTTATCTGATTTCTGTATTAATTTACAAAAACTGTGAAAGGAAATGTAATCACACCAACTAACAGTAGGATTCACATTCTTCAGTATTTTCCCAGGAAGTTAAGGTCTTATTTTGTAAACAGCTGGCAGAAATTATAATCAGTAAAGTATTTGATAAAGTAGTTTAAACAGCCAAATATAGTGAAAAGTTCATTAAATATATCTTAATGAAAACATATGTTGTCAGAACAGAGCCTTCAGGTCAGTGTATATCTTTGAATACCTCTGAAGCTCCATTGTACATACCAAGTACTCAAAATAAGAAGTAAAATATGCAAAAGTGAATTTTCAGTTGAGTCTGGTGAGACAAGTATCAATCCCTTTTTTGTCTACATTTGGGTGATCTGAACATGAATGATTTTATTTTCTCTCTAAAAATATGTTCAGAAGAAGGCAATTCCTAGACCATTGATTCAAATGAAATTCAGTAACTGAGTAAACAGTAGCTCATACTGTATCCCCTACAATATCTAAGTATGGCTCAGGAGTGCTGTTGGAAAAGCGAAACTCCAAATGATTTCTGGACTGAATTCTTCCTCCTTGTTTACCTTGTACTGCCTGTGAACCCGCAAACGTTATGCTCAGTAGGTTACTTGAAAGCAGGTGTGACAGGTTCTTATCTAACATTTAAATCATGAGACTGACTAAATGGAACATAATTTTTACAGCTTCTGTTCCCTGGCCGTTTTCTGTTTCTCAGGTTACTGTATATGGGCATTTATTTTAGAACCCACTGTTCACTATTTGGTTAAGTCATAATTGCTAAGCAAATACATCCTTTCAGTTACCATAACACTGAGCTATTGTTTTGAAAATTTGTGCCACTTGATTTACAAATCCAAGATTATTTCATCTGCTGTCTTTTCCAGCACAATGGACTTTGCCAATCATTGCACTAAATTTGCTTAAGAAATGAGAGTTAATATGAGTTCATTCAGCTTTGTCATCTGTCATGCAGCAGCATTGAATGTCCTCTTTAGTATGCAATATAATTGAATGTTGTCCTTGAGGAGTTTACATATTGCTTGTTTTCATTCTCCTGTAATAGTGGGAAAATTGCTTCACCTTATAAACTTCATCTCCACAGTCCCGTGTAAAAGATGTGTTTATTTACTGTATTTTAAAATAGAAGAGATAAACTCCAGGAGGTGAAGACCCTGTAATATATTTGCTTTTAACTGAACAAAAGAGATGGTACCATCATGCATACCTGAGGGGCCAAATGCTGGGAGTCCCTGGTGGGTCAGGCCACCCCTGGAGAACTGGCTCTGCACAGCCCTGCTCCTGTTCAGCTGCTGCAGTGTGCTGAGGCACCTCCAAGGCCAAGCCAAGAAATGAAGCATCAGTAAGGTCCGTGTCCAGGCACAATCCTTGGTTTGTCCTCAGTGCAGCTGAAGGCACAGGCTTCATCTCCAGCATGGCTCTAAAGTGCTTGGCTTCCCACTGCTGTTGCTCACACAGACCAGCCACATCATCTCAGAGCTGGTCTGAGTGCCCACAGCCAGAGCTCCAGGAAGGTCAGAGACACTGCTGAGACTGCCATAAAGTGCTGTAATGGTCCTGCATTTTGTAGCATCGCAGAGTCATTCCCACAGCGTTTCCATAGGAAAGCAGAGGGGATGCTAAAGAAGTATAATACTCTTCAGCTTCTCCTGAGTAAGGCTTTACAGCCAATGACAATATTAAACTCTTCCTGTATGTAGAGCTAAGAATATCTATAACTGTTTCCAAGACCACATTTTATAGAATCATGGAGTCCATAGAACCTTAGAATCATGGAATCATAGAATCACAGAATCATAGCATGGCTTGAGTTGTAAATGACTTTAAAGATCATCTAGTTCCAATCCCTCTGCTGTGGCAGGGATACATTGTACTGGACCAGATTACTCAAAGCCCCATCCAACCTGGCCTTGAACACTTTCAGGGATAGGACATCCACAACTTCTCTGGCAAACCTGTTCCAGTGCCTCACCACCCTCAAAGAAAAGATTCCTAATGTCTAATCCACACCTGCTGTCTTTCAGCCAGTTCAGTTTGAAGGACACCTATCAATGTCTTCGCCTATAACTACATGCCCTTGTAAATAGTCCCTCTCCAGCTTTCTTGTAAAACTCCTTTGAGTACTGGAAGATTTCCAGAAGTTCTCCCTGGCACCTTCTCTTCTGCAGGCTGAACGGCCCCAGCTCTCTCAGCTTGTCTCCATAGGAGAGGTGCTCTAGCCCTGATCATCCTTGTGGCTTCTGTACTCAGTGGAGTGGCTACACATCTTTCCTATGTTGGGGGCATCAGAACTGGATGTGATTTTTATTTTAAAAGTTAATTGACTATTTGAGTTGTTTTGCTTTTGGAAAACCAGAATTTACACACACACTGACCTTTGTTATTTCTGAAAGTGCAACCCATGTAGGACTAATACACTTTGCAAATACAAATTACTTAAAGCATGATTTTAAATTATTCTTCATCTTGTGTCAACACTGAGATCTGTCCATATTTTTACACAGGCAGATTTGTATAAATATATATAATTTATTGTAGTTTCATACAACATGGATTTGCTGATTAAAAGCAGGGGGAAAATGAGCAGAGAATTAGACAATCATTAGTTTATTGAATGCTTTGATAAAAATTACTGTTATAGGGAATGAAGCAGAAATATGAGAAAGTGTTTGCAGGAAAAGCAAAAACAAAAGCACACAAACAAAAGACCTGAAAAGCAGCAAGAGAATCAATATGAAGTCTCAAATCCATGATATATGAATACTTCTTGTTCTCCAAGTGATCAGAGAAAGACTAAAAAGGGCAGAGCTTGCATAGATGAAGACCATTCCATTGCAATGCTCTATTCAAAACTGTTTGCAGCTTCTTAAGAGAGCATTTGGCATCTCCAAAAAGGTGCTCATTGAGCATCACCCTCTATTATGAGAAATACATATAATGTACCATCAAATAGCAGGAACATAAAAATTAAAGAAAAAAAATCTGCATTTTTAATTTTAATAGGTTTTCTTCCTACTTTGTACTTCTTGATGAACTAGGTTGAGAATTTTAAGTGTCATGGAATATTTAGGGTCAATTTTTCTGTTAATGTTTGCCTAAGTTATCAAGCAAATGCCCTGGTCTACAATATTTAAAGGTTGTTACTGAACTTTAGCCCCTGGCACACTACCTCTGTCAAACAAGTATGAGAAAAAGCATGAAAATATAAGTGCTAAAGCAATCTGCAAGTATGGGGCTAGTCTCCTGTTCACTTTCAGGTAATATTCAAGCCACATGCCTTTAAGTAATAAGGGCAACAATAAAAGTAATTTCTATAACTTTAAAAGTCTTTCAAGTAAACACATATCTTTGAATTTTCTTGGTAAAGGGTTTGCAGTCTCTTTACTAAAAAGGGGGGGAAGTATTAATTGCTTCTGCTGTCTGGCCAGAAGAAGTAGGAAGGTTAAAGACAAAGCTACAGGAGAAATACAGGATTGCCATTCATATCACACAGCCTAAGCCAAGAGAGGAACCTGTTTCCTTTATTCATTCACTGCTTGGTCATGTTTAAACCTGTTCTTTAAAGCCCTAATTTTGAGAACTGTTTCACACATATCACCTTCTGTCAGTAGATGGGACAGAAGTGACACAGGGAGCTCTGCTTTCCTTAATGGCTGAGCTGGCAGGAAGCTAATGAGGCTGCTGCTTTCCACCACCCCCTCAAAACATAAGCAGATTTGCAATTACCACTATGTTTTCTGTCTTTCCAGAAATGTCCAGAATCCAAGTCCATATGGCACCTACTTTATGATCATTCTTCTGAGAACATCTGTTTAAAATGCCCAGCCATTTGTAGGTGTTTTTAGTCAACTCAGACTTTCATGCAAGATTAGAATCATAAAATTTGCTGAATTTTATATGATAGATATTTAGACAGAGATTCCCTCAAAACTGACTGGAAAATACCATGACAGCCTATTCTTTAGGCCTGTCAATTGATGTCTTTCACCTGCCTTGTGTTTTCTCCATAAGATGTCAACACAGAGCTGCTATCCCTCAGAATGGTGAGCTTCACTTTTAGGCCACCCTTGTTAAAGATATGCTAAGCACAGCCCCAAATCAGGGTCAAAGTCTAACTAACAGTAGTTTAATTTATATGTCTTTTTTCACCTTCCTGAAATACTGCCTTGTTTTTAAAGCAGTGTGTTTACAGTGGAGCCAGAGTAGAATGTTCCTTCAAAATTTTAAGAAAATTTCTCATCACATCTTTTAGTTCAAGGCTGCAGAGTTACCCTGACTTGAAATCTGAAGATTTGCAGGGGCTTGTTTGGTTTTTTCCTTTTTTTTTTTTGTTTTCTTTTTGCCTTTTTTGTTTTCTTTTCCTCACCTCAATACCTTCTTGCTGACAGCTTTGCACAAACTTTAAATCTCCCAGGACTGTTAGGCACTAGTCATATTTTTGACACAAATTCATCACTTTAATTTCTTCAGGTGAATTTTTTTAGGTCCCAATTCTGTGAGAACTAATTAAAAAATTATTTCTTATATATCAGGAATTTAATGGAGGGTTACCATCAACTTTGCTGTATTGTTTTGCTGTTTTATTTCATGGGCAAGTTGGAGCTCTAATTGATGGAGAGTTGCCAACAGTTGTGGGTAAGACAGCTTCTGTGCAGCTTCTTAAAAAAGAAAAAAACAAACAAAAAACAGAAGCTCACAAACTAAATCTTGCTTTTCACCTCCCAAGAATGCAACTAGTAGGGTTGAGCCAAGAATAGTTAATTTTATTTCTCAAGGATGATAGATATATGATATGAACGAGTTGGCAGTTGTACCTATCTAGTTTGGTAGGTATCTGGTTTTTCAGGTGTACTGGCACACTGTTTCTCAGGGTTTACAGCACCACTGAGAAATGATGGCAGTGTCTGCATGAGAGACGAAGTGTCAGATCAAATTGGGGCTGACAATGATTCAAGAAAAATTTTGTGAGACTAAGATTATGGAAAACAGTGATTTCTTTCTCCTGATAGATGAAATGAAGTCATTGCTAATTTCTTCTGTCAAAGAATATTGTTATTATAGGACAGTGTCTGTCTGTAAATAATTTTAAAGAATAACAAACTTTAGTTTTAGATTGGACTGGTCATTTCTTTCTGAGTCCTGTGTCCTAGTTTGCACGTAATTAAATCAAGGACAAACTAAATGTGTCTGTTAGATGTGAGCTCAGATTCAGCTGACCTAATGATCATTACTTTATACCTATCCATACTGCTAGACACAGAGAATTCATAAAGGCTTCTTCAGATTGGGGAGCCTGAACTTCATGTATTTCCACAAGGCCCAAGGATAAATCTCAGGCCCATAAAACAAACTGGGAACCATACTATGAAGGGGATTTATCAAACTATCATGGTGAAGTGATCATTAATGGTAGTCTTTTGTAAAATACAGGTACTATCTGAATGTAATTTATAGACAATATGTCATATGAAAAGGTAAATTAACACAATTCAAATCTAGTTAATTACAATTCAGGTTCATTAAACTATAATTACTCAAATAGATTAACAAAACTGGGACCTGAAATTAATGATGGAGGACTGTTTCTGTCATGTATTTGCTACCCTCAGCTGAAGTTACTTCAGCTGCATGAGGAAGGCATCTGGGATTTCAGGTTATGTTTTCAAAATATTCACCTGCTGAGTCTATGAGAATTATTGCTATACCATCTTTACATTTATAATGTCATTTCTCAGAGATATTTGTATATTTCTGTGTGGTTCATGTGACCTCATCAGCAGTCAGAGCTTATTTGTGCATTTTTCCATGTTTTCAAAGCTAAAATTGTTTTCTCTCCTTTCCATGAATTCTTCTAAATTCATGAATACACTTTTGGAAGTGCTTAGGCAGTAGCAGCCATTTGCTTTTGGCATTGCTGGATATTCAACATTTCCAAGGTATTTCATCTAGGTTCTTAGAAAGGAAGGGAAGCTTTTTCAGTTTTGCCCTCTCTTTCACAGGCTGGCCAGTGGCAATGACATTCCCTTGCCAGAAACACAGGAATGGTACATCTTCTGTCAATAGGTGTTTGTATTTAAAATCTTTAGATGTTTTATGTAAAAGAATCTTACTGGTTTCTTTCATCTCAACAGAAATAAAAAACAAAACCAAAAGAAGTTTCTTTGAACATCTTTGTCAATTTTACCAAATTCAATTCATATGGAGAAATACTTCTAGAGAAGTTTAGTGCTATTTCCCAGTATGACAAGTGCTAAGCCATTACTCATTAACCACCTAGGTTGAATTAGTCACCTTTTTAGTCTCAGATATATTTTTTCCAGTGGCATAGGACTCAGAGGAAATGAGTATTAGCAACTTTGCTTCGACCTGTCTTTTCATAAATGGGCAAAGCGGTAAGGATTATGAGCTGAGATTCTTTTAGTTTCATAGTTGAGTCCATAATCCCAGTTACCACAGGCAAGCACAATACATTTGAGAAAGCAGATAAAAATAATTACAGGATTTTCATTGTTTCTTCCACCTCTACAGCCAGGAGCATCCACAATCGCTGTCATCAGGGCTGAAAGTGTACCCTACCTAGCTACAGTCCTTGCCTTCCCACAGTTCAGAAACTGGAAAAAACACTGATAAAAGTATAATATACATAATTCCACCTTAGGCACAGATGTGGACTACACATTCAAGCAGTCTTTTCTATCTCCACTGTTCATTAAACTGATAATACTTAAAAGCATCTGCTAATAAATTAGGAACCTAGTATCTTGCCTTACCTTGCTAGTTATATACACTTTGTGAACGCATGGATTAGCTAGTAAAGGTTAAATTAGGGTATAAATTTCAAACGAGAAATCACTGTCTCTTAATATGCTTCCATCTCAGACTTCAAAATAAAGCTTTAGCATGGAAGGAGACTATCAAAAGCATAGCTCTGAGCTGGACATCATCAGCTTAAAGCAGGACTGCTTCACTTGACCAGGGTGCTAATGAAAAGCTTTTTGTTATATACTTTGTTCTTGAACTTACTATTAATTTTCTTGGACCTTGTATGTGCCATGGAGGTTTCTCCCAAGCTTCCTGCTGAGAGTTTTCCATAAAAGCACATTGGAATCAGCAGACTAGGCTCTTCGACTATCTGTGATATGATACAAGTGCACTTCACCTTTCCAAGACTATTCTCCCTGCTAAAACCAAGTAACAATATTCTGGCTAATTCTCCTTGAAGACCTCCAGAAGAGGACCAGCCTTACAAATACTAAGAGTAATTATTGGCGGATGCCTTGAATCAAATAAATTAGGTAGATATTGCACCCCTAAACACCTTGTTGTCTTGTAGAATGTTATGTGTCAGGTTTCATTTCATCACTCTCTGCTTGTTCTATGTTATGTCTTCATCCTAGATAAAGAAAGTAAAGTCCAATGATGATAAGATTTTTTCATTCAAGTTTCAGCAATTGGAAAAAAAAAAAAATCTTAGGAAGCTGAACTTAACTATCGGCAATAACCATTTTGTATAATAGAAAAATTCGGCTTTCAGAGAATGCTTCCTCATAGCCCACTCCCAGTGTTGTATTGGCTATGTTTCCAGAGCCTTTCAGCTACATAAGTTTTTAATGCACTTATAACAGAACTTACTCTTTACAGAAGGTTCATATCAAGAAATCATTGTAGAGAACCTGCTGAAATAACTTCCCCTACTCTGACAAACTGAGAGAACCTCTGACCATCTCTGTAAGATGCTTTCTTCACGGGAAAGTGAGGGACGAGAGGAATCTGCCTGGCATTCACTGTTCTTGCTTTAAAAAGTTCAAAAACACCACCATAGAAAGATATTGAGCAAACAACTGGATAGAGCTAATATTGGGACAGAAACAACATTTAATAAAACATCTTTCTATTGCAATTTATTGGACCAGTTAATTGTAGTTAAATATTTAGTAAAACAAATTTATTTTCTTTATGTACTACTACTACTATTAATACTATTATTATTATTACTATTACTATTACTAATAATAATAATAATAATAATAATAATAATAATTTTGTTATCTTGGTAGATAGAATGAAGTTACTCTCTTCCTAACAATCACTGTCAGTGAGTGAACTCACAAATGGAGGCCAACAATCAGCCTTTACATGGGATGAGCTGACAACTGTCATCAAGATTGTTACTGAAGTAGAATTAGAGTTCTCAGGAATGGAGGCATGTTTTTTTCATCCCAGTGAAAGGGCTATTTGGGGGAGTGGTGACACTAAATGCAGTCTGACTAGACAATAATCTCTTCTGGTAGGCAATAATCAAAACACTTTGGCAAGCAGCAAGAAGGCTCTTTAAGTGGCTTCTGACTTGAAGAGTAAGACTAATTTATTTCCAGACAAAAAGGTACAAGTCAAAAGTTCTCAAAGTAAAAGGACTCAAAATCCTGCTTATGCCTCGCTGTATTTTCCCTCCAACACATATTGGGGTGATTGAAGTCTCCCATTTGAATGAGGGCTTGAGAGCATGAGCACAGGGCTCCTGTCTGCCCATAGAGGGCCTCATACACTCAGTTTTTCTGGTCAGGCAGCCGGTAGCCCATCCTCACTTATATGTCACCTGTCCCTGCCTTCCCTTTAATACTGGCCAGCAGCTCCATCAGCTCCTCATCCATCCCCAGGTGAAGCTCCATGCACTCCAGCTGGGAAATGACATAAAGGGCAGCACCTCCTCCTCGTCTCCCCTCCTGTCCTTCCTAAAGAGCCTGCATCCTTTTATTTCAACACTCCAGTCATAGGAGCCATCCCACTACATCTCCCTGAAGCCAGTAAGATCACAGCCCTGCAGGCATGTGCAAGTCTGTGACTCCTGTTGTTTATTCCCCACCCTGTGTGTGTTTGCACAGAGGCCCCCAGTGAAGTTGAATTACTGGCTTCAGTGGTTGGAATGACCCTGCGACTTTCTCCCTTGTTTACAGCATGGTGCTAGTAATTCCAAGGGCCAGGGTTTGAATTCTCTATGGGCAATTCACTTAGAAGCTGGACTTGATCTCTGTGGGTCTTTTACAACTCAGCTGCAATATTTTCTGATTCTGTGAATTCCTGTGCTACTCTTCAGGTGCTCTCATGCTGGTGTGTGATATCTCTCCAGGCTCTATGAATCTATTGCTGGCGCTGGCATCAAATTGTTGGGTTTGGGATGAATTGAGGTTCTGCTTCTTTGATAACTTTCATTTTAAGCCATCTTGACCAGCTTGGCAAGTCTGTGACTGAAGATAACACTTTTTCTTCTCTGACAGATGAATCTCATCAGCCCCACAGAGAACAACTTTCTCAAAATGAATCCTACGATCTAAGCAGCCAAACCCATGGGACTGTGGCACCAGACCTGTAACCATTTGTTCATCTACCAGATTCTGGCACTGGTCCTCTCAAATTTCCCTTTGACTGGGAGGATTGATGAAAAACCTGTGTGTTCTGGAGTCCCTTACTGCTGCTCTCAGGGCTCTGTAATCCTTGATACTTGTCAGGGTGCTCCTGGCAGTATCACTGGTGCCCACGTGAAACAACAGCAGCACATAATAATCAATGGACTGTATGAGACCTCAGTCTCAGTGATGACCCTGATACAAACCCCTGGGACACCAGCAGCACTCTTCTCTAGGGGGCACACCAGGTCAGTAAATGGGCTCCTCTGCACCTCTGGGAATAGAGTTGCCTACTACTACTACCCATTACCTTTTCTTTGTTCTGCCCCTTGTTGAACAGTGAGCAGATCAGGCTGCCCTCCCAGCTCCAGCATCTCTGGGGAGTTATGACAAGAAAGGTTGTGTTATATCTTCACCCTATGTCTCAACATAATGTTCTTTGCATTTCACACTTCAGAGTGAGTTATGTAAGAGTTACCATCATTAGGCAAAGCCCTAATATATGAGAGATTTAGTAGAAAGACCTTCCATTCCATATGCATACAGAAAGAATCAACTTTCAGCACACTTGCTGCACAGAAATCCCCCTGATTAAATGTGTAGTCATAATTGCATACGGATCAAAGTGCTAATCATCGTGGCTGACAGCACCAGTGATGCAAAGCACTAATATTCCATCCAATATTCCCTTTGAAAAATGCCCTCTGACTATGAAATACAGACATGCTTTGCATTTGCTGCCTTAATATTTTTGGAGGTTCATAGAGCTGTGTTTCTTATCTTACAAGCTTTTCTTGGCAGATGTTTATCAATCAGCATCTTTTCATTAAGCTGGCAGCCACTGTAAAAACCATTAAATCTCTGAGCAGTTTTGTCCTAGGAAATCTGTCCTTCAGTGTGGGTCTTTGCAGAGCTGCTAGTACTAAAAGGTCCCTGTAAAACTCATGGCCCAAAGCTCTAATTCTGTAATGATCTCTCTGTCTAAAGATTCCTGAACCACTGAAGAATTTATTATTTTGGCCTCTCCCCATACAGAGGTCTACGGAAAATAGGAACTAATGATAAATTAAGTAATCTAGGATTCAGAACCACAGTCAAGGAAGGAAAAATGCTAACATATATTTTCATGTTCAGAGTGAAAAAAGAGGACTCCAGCTACTCTGAGGTATGTTCATGTCATGCATTAAAAGATTTGGTTTCTAAACAAGTGTAAAAGGCACAGCACTAAATCAGGTATCAGCAACACTCAGAGCTTCTGGAGGACACTGCCATGACCAGGTTCATGGGCTTTGTTAGCTTGAATTGTTATTACAGGTATTTAATGATAAGTTGTAAGGTGTTTCCCAAGCAAGGATCAAGCCAGGAGAAAATAATAATATGATAATATTAGAATATTCTGAGGATGGGAAAAAGAAATAATACCTTTTCTTAGACCAGCTGACAGAGCTTGTAAAAAGCCTGAGCCTTTCCTCCAGATGGGAAGCAAGAGTTCTCTTCCATTGTCTGATAAGCACAAGTGGAGCAGAGCATGCAGCTTGCAAGAAAATAGCTGATAGGATCACTAGGTCCCAGTCTAAGAAAAGAGCAAGAAATATCACCTAAATCGTGAAAAACATTGAGCAATTACTTCAGAAGCAGAAGAGAATGAAGAGTTTTTATTTCTTTTATTGACAAAACAATATTTCTTTAGGTCTGTGTTGAGTCTATGACTAAGTATCTGGTAGAATTATGAGTTTTACTTCCCACGTTTGTCTTTTGAAAGTATTTTATAAGTTTCTTCTGAATATTGGACTGAATTGTCAAAGACGAAGTTGCTGGCCTGTGGAAAAGTTTTTCCCAGTGGTAGCTGTATTTTTACATCCTGCATTGATTGCAGGTGTGAATTGTTTTTAGTACACAGTGGGTGTGTTTTTTTATCTGAGTAATTTCAAGGATGCTGTTTTGTGCACTACATGAAAGTATAGAGTATACTTTTTCAGGTGTTTATTGTGAGCACGAACACTGTGATCTGTGTTGCTATGCATTATTAAATAGGATAACCAAAGATCAGCATACTTGCCTCAAGAAAACTCACCCCTCAAAAATAATTATTTACAGATACTCCAGTGCATTTGATCTGCAAAGAGCATTCACAAAACTGCCTTCATCATTCTGAAGAGGATACCAAAAATCAGTATTCTTCTAAGAAAATATATCAGACCTGGATATTGTCATTACTTGCTACACTGTAAACTAAAAAAAAAATACAACAGACCTCACTGACTGTACACTTCTGCATAGAAGAAACATTTTGCTAAGCAAATTTCAATGTATATTGGGTTTAAAATTGAAGTATGCACTTGAGCATTTTCTGTGCTGAAATCTGTGTAATGAAATCATTAAATATGTACAGCCTATTCTGGAAGAAAACTCACCCAGAATGTTCTCTGCCTCTGTCACCCTCACTATCCTCCTGAGCTTTCAAGTACTCTTCCATAGCATATCAAACTTCTCATCGAAGACAAGCTTTCCACAAAACAGCATGCATGAAGTGAAAAATTGAAATCACATATCCACAGACACCATAATAAATGTCCCACCAGACTAAACCTATATCTCTATACTCAGATATCCCTGACTCCAAGTTCTCTTCCTTTTCCATGCTATTCTCCTTCCAAACAGTCCATGTTTACTCTGTCCCTTAAAGCCCCATTTTTACTGACTCTTATTCAGCATGATCATTCACAAAATTCCTACTTTTGTCAGCATCCCTATCAAGCTAGTGTCGTGCTTGTGTTCTCTATAGTTTTCATATCAGTGTCTTTTTCACAGCATCCCATGCAAGAACATAGGAGCAAGAGTCAGTAATTCTGGTTACAGACTTATCAGATCAGTGAGGAGATGATGAGATTATTTAGGTTTTATGCTGCAATGCACAAATGTTCATAGGAAGAAGTTGTCCTGGACCATCTAACATCTTTTTGATCCAGTGTTTGAGTGATTTTTCACCATGTATGATTTACATTTAATCTCACACAACACTTGCAACATCGCTTCTTCAGTACTGACCTTTCTTATTATAATCATTTTAACTGGAATGCTGCAGAGCTCATTGTGCCTCATAATGAAATTAGATAAAGAAGATTTTTGTGCTTCAATTCAATGAGAAGCATTGGAAGAATAATAAAACTCTCACAGAATCAGAGTGAAGAGAAAATTATAAAAAGATTTTTACTGGAATTGCAAATAAACTGTATTCAGATACAATTTAGTAGACCAAAATCATGGAAGATGGCTGTTGAAAACATCTTCTGGATGCAAAATATGATCTAGAGCAAGGGGGAACACTGTTTCTAGTTGGTATTGCACTGCACAGAAGACATTGAACAGGTAGGTTACCTACGGGCAATTTTATTAAAAAACACGGACTAGAACGTTCCAGCAGGGCATGTCCCATGCAGGTCACCTTTCTCTTGTCATGCCATCTGTCCTGTATTGTGTGATGTCCTTAGAAGAGCAGAACAAGTGTTACGACAAGTGGCTGGAGGACATGGTGTTGTTTAGAGCAGAGAAAAGGAGGCTTAAGCAGAACCTCATCTCTCTACAACTACATGAAAGGACATGGCAGTGAGGTCAGGGTTGTTCTCTTTTCCCAGGACACAGCAGGTGAGATAAGAACAGCTTCATGTGGTATCAGGAGTGGTTTAGGTTGGATATTAGGAAAAATGTTTTCACCAAAAGTGTTGTAAAGAGTTGGAACAGGCTGCCCAGGGAAGTCATCTTTGGAAGTATTTAAAGAGCGTTATGTTCTAGTGGTGGACTTGACAGTCCTGGATTTGATAATCTTTTGCAGTCTAAATCAATTTATGAGTCTATTTATATCAATATACCAGTGTTTAAAATCCTCCCATCACACAGGATGGAGAATAAAAATATCTCTTTATTACCCTAGCTGCAATTATCTGCTTCCTAGATATTCACTTCTGCAAATACTCTGTTGCAGACTAGGATAGCATGGCCTGCTGCCCTGCCCATGCAGAGGAAACCTCTTTCCCATGTCCAAGAGGAAGTAGTGCACCTTGAAATTTAGTAGTAAATGCAGTGAAAGGACAAAAAACAAGAGTGAAAGCTTGGAAAAGATTTTTCTTGCCTTGTTAGTCCATGCAACTGTTCCCTGTTTCTGAGGCTTCTGTTGGGGAAATTTTCCACAGAAATTTTCAGCTTCACAATGCAGTGAAGCCCAATTAGGATGTTGCTGCAATTTATAGTTAAGAGGCCAATAGGAATGTGAGCTTTCTGGACAGTTAGTGGCATTTATTGTTCCAGCAGCACATTTTGTCTCCCCACAGGCATGAAAATAATGCAGCGTGTACTGCAATTGTGCTGTTACATAAGCCCCTGTAAGAAGGTGTGATTGAGATTTATATTAAGGTTAGTAACCAGCCTTAGAAAGATGAACTCCACTCTACTTTCTCCCCAACACAAAAAGGCAAAATTAAGTAATTTGGAAATTTTTTCACTCTTAGTATTTCTTGTTTGTAAGTGGATAAATGCAATAACTGCCACAGAACTACTAAATACTAGTATTTCAGTCTATCTTCCTTCTGCAGTTCTCTTTTGTGTTGGATTGGAAATCCAAGAATCACAGCTTCAGCTTGCACTCCAGTTACAAAGAGCAAAACATTTATAATATTAATCATTTTTCTCATTCCAGTGTTCTTAGGAGTTTAGTTTGAGTCCTTTGACATTTGCTTGCACATGTCTATCAGAAACCATAAATTCCATTTTTCTAAGACCTTCATTGTTTCTGACTGTTCTGGATTTGCAATAAAAAAATCCAGTACATGACATATTGGCTAGGAAGAACATTTAGTTTTTCAACCAGTCCTCCTTAGGCAAATCAAAATGGGTGTTTTTTTGAGAGGGAAGCCTGTTGCCAGGTGTCATTTAGTTGCAGTTGATGGAAGGCTGACCAATACTGCAAATGAGATCAGCGGAATCTGCCTATCTAGTTATCACAATAAATATACAATAGCTTGTCATATTCTTTCTACTGGAAGGTAATTCCATAATCTCTCCCCTCTTCTGGCTAGGAATATATCTTTTTCATTTTCAGTCTAAGTCTATGGTTTATATATGCCTTGTTCTTGCACCAGTACTTCCTTAGTTTAGACAACTATTTCTTCCCTCAGTTGTGATAACCTCGCAAAATGTCTAGACAAAGGAACAACTTGTATATGGATTTGTCCTATTCTTGGACTTGCTTTGATGCCAAAGAAGCTACATTACAGTATTTGTTTGTCTGAGAGGATCTTCCCATTTTTTCTTGCATCCTTTACTTTTTCCAATTGTATCTTTCATTAAAATGAGATCAGGTTTCCTACACCTTGTATTAACTATAGTCTCCCCTACTTCTTTCCACTAAATACCAGCCTCAGAATAAATGGGAATTTAAAGCCTGAAGTTAATTTTGTCTGAACTTTTCTGGTTATTATCTAGTGTCTGTATACATGTCCAATGATGTAAGAGTAAATTATCCAGAATTGGCAAATAGAATCAGAATTGTTCTGTAGAAAAGGGGAAACTGCTGCATTGTTACCATCCAGGCTTTCCTAACTTGGGCCTGTCACCATTACTGCCTCCACAAAATTCTTTCACACAAATTCATTTTTGCATCAATTTATAGGGAATTCTGGACACTGGTACATAGCCAAGCATGAAGTAAATCCTGAGGACAGGACCAACACCTTATTGAGAAATTCCCAGATTTGGGGAAGTTGTTTAAAACTGAACTTTCAGTGGAGAACAGTATTTCTTGGGGACAAAGAAACCTGATGAAATTATTGTATACTAGATTACATTTAGGCTTATTCTGCCTAAAGAATTACTCCACATGCCATGTGGAGAGGTCAAGACCTGGTCTTTTTTTTTGGCCATAAGGATCATGTGTTTCAAAGGATCTGGTTCTGTATGTTTATTATTTCCTGATTAAAAGTTTGATTTGACTATGTCATCAGGCTTTGTTTTCTACATAATTTTAGCCTTCTACATTACAAAGATTCATCAGAACTGGAGTACTATAAAATGGAAATGAAGATGAATAATTATCAGCATAAGATCTTTTTCTGTGTTCCTAATACACCTTTAGTATTTCATCTGCTGGATTTTAAAATGAAAATTACTTTTTAGATGAGAACAAATGGAAACAAACTGTATTTTTTTCAAATTCTTGGTGTAGAATTGATGACCCATAATGATATATTGTACACAGGTTTTGAAATTCCAGTTGATACACACATTCTTAGCAACTTCAGAATCTTTTCTCTCTTTTGACTTTTGTCTATTATAAAGGTCAACTAAGTAATTTAGTCCACATGCAGAGGAAATAAATAGTACCATTAGGAGTAGCTAAATTTGTATGATACCAGTTTACCTATATGTCTACTATATGTTTTATTCAATGACATTTCCGCACAAGCAGTTTTAAAAAGAAATCCTCTACAATTAAAATTGTATCCCAGAGTATCATTTTCATTTTCATATCTACTACCACTGCTCTCATTCACATGCTGTGGGTGAGGTTTTTTCACTTTTTTTTTTTTCTTGGTCTTCTTTACAATATCTTTTTTTTCATTTCAGGCTTGAAGTAGAAATATTAAATTTGTTAGGGTGACTATGTGTGATATGCTATAGATCCAGTAACACTGGAAATGTTATAGAATGTTTATAATAGAAGCTGTTGGATGGTTTTATGTCAAAGATGCGAAAAAGCAATGACACTGAAAAGAAAAACAACTTTTAGAAATTCACCGAGAGATTCCAAGCGGATCTATAACAAATGAGGCAGAAAGTGTCATCTGTCATAAGAAAAAAGTACTTGAAAGGACAAGGGTCTTGCAAAGTGCTGATTAAATGTAATATGCTATGTGACAATGCACAAATGTGAAATGCTTCAGTGAAGAAGATGAACAACAGGTCCTCCACTGCATCAGAAAAGCAGATCATTCTTGCTGAGGTCCATTACCATTAAAGTTGTTCGCATTTGTGTAAAAAAACATTACAAAACATTACAAAAAATTACATAAATAATACCATGAGAGGGATGATCCAGATTCCAAATGTTCTAAAAGACTAAAAGCTCTGAATTACTTGCATTCACCAAAAACAATCTTTTTTTTAGTCCCACTTACTAACAAGTCAGCAAACCTAGCTCTGTCTGGGAAGTATCATGAAAGATGCTAAATAGAAGGTTCAACCATTAACCACATCTATCACAAACTGAAGGTCACTTTGAAGTAATGTTTCATCTTATCCAAGAAAATTTATTTTCCATTCAGGATAAATTTTACATAGATTATCTAGTGCTACAAAATAAAGAGCTGGAAGCAGCCAAACCAAAAGAAACATCCACACAGTTTTACAAGGAGCTGATTTACAGACAGGAGTTGACATTAAACTACATATAAGTTCTGGTATTCTCTACCTTCAGTTCTGAATCAGCACTCAATAAACTTTCATGCTGAAGGATTAATCAAATTCATTATCTAGGACTCGAAAATTGATAATATTATTTTGTCATGACAGCTTCTACAGTCACTTGTGAATAAAGTCATCCACAAAAGCATCTGACATTTATCCAGAAGTTAATAACTATCAGTGTGAAGTTCATTGAATACTAAAAGAGATGGAAGAGAGTGTCATTCATTGTACTGAAGCCTGAAATACCATTAGTTAATTTTATGAAGATTAAACAGAGATTAAGTGTTGTTTTTCCCAAAGCAGTCTCCAGTGTTGCAGAAAGCCTGTAACACTTGCAGTACAGATCTAGAAAGATCTAGAATCACAGAATATCTCTAATTAGAAGGGACCCTTAAGGATCAACAAGTGCAACTCCCTGTTTCTCACCTAAAACTAAACCCTATGACTAAGAGCACTGTCCAGACACTCAATTCTCTTGTCCACCAGAGAGAGGAGCTCAGCACGTCTCTGCTCCACTTGCCTGTTTGAGAAAATTAGTAACTTCAGGTCACCCCTCGACCTTCTCTTCTCCAAGCTGAATAAACCAATTTACCTCCATCACTCTTCTTAAGTCTTGTCCTCAAGATCTTTTACCATCCTTGTTGCCCACCTCTGGAAACACTCAAATCATTTATAAATTTTGCTGCTACCATGAAGCCTCAAGGCAGACAAAAAAACCCAATGCTTTACTGCAAGATTTTTGTGTGGGACAGACATTACAGATTAAATTACTTGTGTTAAATGAAAGTGTACAGGCTGTGGTTAGATTCAGTCAGGGAAGAAGATTGACATAGGGAACAGCTGCAGCAGAAATAGTAAAAGAAAATGTGAACAAGGAAAAGCTACTGGGAAACCCTCTGTCTTTTAATTAATAAGAGAATCAATCCCTTTCCACTGCAATTCTGTGGAATATCAACTTTAGAAGAGCTGTTTGAAATCTTGAGGGGGAAAAAGATGTGAGCAATCAATACACAAAATACGTCTTTTTCTTCTTTAAAATTATGTGAAATGGAAATACTGTTAGTATTTTCATTCTAATATTGGACATTGATCCAATGTGATACAAAGGGATCCAGCAGAGAAACATGTCTGTGGTTTCTAAAGGCTCAGATGTAGCTGATGAGTGGTTGTGTGAGGGACTATCAAACCAGCATTGTTGCCAGAGCTACAGGTGGTCTGAGCAGAGGTTCCAGAGAACTTGAACTAAGACAGAGAATACTGTTACTTTAACAAACTGCTAATGTACAGAGCCAGACAAAAAAGTATATGGGTTAAAAAGAACAAATGCATTTACAAATCTTCCATGGCTTTCTTTACAGAATCACAGAATCACAGGCTGGTTTAGGCTGGAAGGAAGCTCTGGAGACACCCAGCTCCCCTGTACAGGCAGGGACACATTGAGTCAGTTGCCCATGACCATGCCCTGAGAGTGTTCTAGTATCTCCAAGGATGGAGACTCCACAACTTCTCCAGCCAACCTGTACCAGTTCATGGTCATCCTAATTGTGACAAGAGTGTTTCCTGATGTTGAGAGGGAACCTCTTGGGTTTCCATTTGTGCCCGCTGCCTTTGGCCCTGTCACTGGGTACTACTAAAAAGGGCCTGTCCTTCATGCTCCTTCCCTCCAGATGTTTGTGTGTATGGATGGGATCTCCCTGATTTTTCTCTGCTCCACACTGAACAGTCTCAGCTCCCTCAGCCTTTACTCACAGGTGAGATCCTCCAGTCCCATAGTAGGCTAACTGGCCTTTCACTGGACTAAGTCCAGTAAGACTATATCTCTCTTGTACTGGGGAGCCAGGACTGGATGCTGAAATTCATGTTTCATATAAAATGCAATCTTTTAGATTTTACTTGATAAAATTAGTAACAGGATTCTTCATATAGGGCATTCCTTCAAACCACTTCCTTTGCTAAGTGTGGATTACAGTACAAAGATCAACAGGTTTCCCAGCCTTTGGGTTCCATGGTTTTTTAATAATGCCATCCGAGCAGCAGGAGAGATTCTTGAAATTTTTCATACATCTGGGGAAAGAACATAGCTTGATAAATAAATAAAATTTTGTGTTGTTGTTTTCCTTGATGTGCAAAGTTCACAGGTGTTCATTTCAAACAGAAAACTGGCATCATGATTAAAGCTCAACAAGTGCTCTTTTTTTTGGCTAGAGGTGGAAATGCAGAGGAATGGTGTCACCAATGATATAAATATTGCAGAATAAGTTATCTGAGGATTCTTTAGAAGGCCGCCATTATGTGTGTATTGGGGATTTTCAAAAGAAATACAAGTTGGAGAAACATTTATTGATGCTCTCAGTCTGCTGCCATTATTGCCTCAGTAAAACTCTCATTGGCTGATGAACAAATTCATAAAGCAATTATTTGGAAGTCATATTGCATACTATTACAAATACTTTGTGGACTGTGAACTTCACACAAAAAGAAAATATCTAGTTTTATCAGAGCAAATTAAGAGAATAATTTTCATTTTCAAAGCATTCAGGATGGACCCTCAGATCCCAGTGGTTCCACATAAGAGCAGTAATTTTGAGACAGAAATTGTCAAATGACAAGTTTTGTGTGGAAGGTTGGAGAAGAGCACTGAGTTTCTCTTAAGGTGTTCTGAGATATTTTAATATGGATAAAGTATTATTTTTACAGAATTTATTTTTTGTCCACAGTAGACATATATTTTCCAAACACAGAACACCTTCTAGAGATCAAAGAATGCAAAGACCATACATAAAACCATCTTCATTAGCTAACAAAATTCTTTAAATATTTATTAGAAACTCCTGTTTGTGAATAAATGCCAACGACAGGGATTACTCCTCACTGCAAGGTAAAAATAAATTTAGGATAAAGATGTCTAAGTGTATTATGATGTACCTGTGTTTACCTGAACATGATTCAAAAACCATGTATTCATCACCTGGATGGGTTTGTTGAAATATGATTGTGATATTTTGCAGACCAGCATATAAATTTAGCTGGTCATATAATACCTGAATTGCTGACTACATGGCTTTTATAGTCTTTCCTCTGATCAGCAAGATGTGGTAACATTGCTGCACAAAACACTATCATCACCTTACACTACACAGTTCATCCAACCTGCAGCTAAGGCTCAGATACAGAAGTTCAGGCACATAAGGTGGGAGTGAGTCTGCCTGAATCTTGTGTGTCCCACTGTGTTTGATTTCACAGTCTTGGAATCACAGAATCAGAATAGCTTGGGTTGGAAGGGACCTTAAAGATCCTCTTGGAAGAGTATTCCTGTTCTTGTGTATCACTGGATCTCCTCTCTGATGAACCTGTTCTCTCAAGTTACTCTGTAGAGAAGCTCATGTGACTGGGTCTTCAAAGGTTTCTTTAACTATTTACTCAGTCAAGATATTTAATCATGAAAATGTCAATGACACTTCTTATTCTGGCTTCCTTCCAGCATTCTTTTTGATTTTTATCATATTCATTGGGGTCTCAAATATGAAAATGAAATTTCAAGAAAACTTGTTAATAATTTTGTATTGGCTGTAGCTGTAACTTAATCAGTTAGGCAATCCAGGGGAAACAATTTGTTTTATAATCCATGAAAAAAAGTCTCCTTTTAGAAATATTTATGACTTATTATCTCAGGCATTAGATGCAAGATTTACCTATAATATCAGAATGACAGTGAATCAGTATGAAAATAAGACTGCTGTGGTATTTCCATACTGTCTGGTCTCTGCCTCTTCAAGAAATAGAAGCAGCACACATGACACCCTGACTGCCTTGGCAGACACTCACTAAAACTACTCAAACTCTGAGAGGGCATGAAAACTGTTGAAGTGTTGTTTGCTCTTCAACTAGAAATTGTTTACAATACAGTTCATCTTTAGAACCAGTTATATAGCTGGCAACTTGGAAGGGTCTTTGGAAATTGGTATATTTATTAAAATCACACCCATTTTTTATTTTCTTTTTCTGCTGTTTCAGTTAAGGTTTGGATGGCTCATATTTACTGCTGTCTTTGAGATACAGCATAGAGAGCTTTAACATCCTGCATAAAGCACTAAAGCTATTGGCCTTCTTCCTGATGTTATTTGGCTTCTATGGTTGTTGTGCATTCACCTAGATGATCTTTTCAGATCTCCTCTTTCCATCAGAGAATGGAAGTAACCTTTTCTATAATTGTTTTTTCAAGGAAAAGCAGAGTTCATTTCTCAGAGGATAATAAATGATGGTAATCATCTGATTCCTCCCATAATGCATAGCACCCTCTTTTCAGACAAGAAAAAAATAATAATTCAGGGAAAATAATTAGAAATTAAATTGCTTCTGAGCATTTCTCTTTCAATGAAAACCTCTCTCACCCTTAGTTTTCTACTGGACATATCTAATCTAATCATCAGCTGTCACTAAGTAATTGAATATCCTTGAGTTTGAACTGTTACAGGGACAATGATATATGTCTGTTTCTGTCACTTTTGACTTCACAAAGAGATGGCTTATATATAATTGCCCAAGGTGGTTCAGCATTCAAGCTCACTTTGCCTGCCAGCTATATATATGCATATAAACATACACATTAACACAGTGAAATCAACGAGAGCAGAACATACTGTAGATTACAATATATGAATATATGTATTTATAATCTATGTAGTATTTTCTATTCTGTTTTGACATACATTCACCTCTTTTGGATAACTCACTGTAGTGGTTTGACCCTGGCTGGATGAAAGGTGCCCACCAAAGCTGCTCTATCCCTCCTCTCCTAAGCTGGGCAGGGGAGGGAAAAAACATAACAAAAGGCTCATGGGGCATGATAAGGACAGGGAGTGATCAGCGAGCAATTTCCATCCTGGGCAAAAGAGAGCTGACTTGGGAAAAAATTAATTAAACTTATTATCAAACAAATCAGGGTAGGGTAATGAGAAACAACAGTCCTCATGAGGCTGTTCTTAACTAGTTAGTTCCAGGCAGAGATGCGTTCAGCATATTGGTAAGTTAGAGGTGCTTGTCTCATGCAAAACCTTTTTTTTTTTTTAATTTTGATACACAAATAAAATGTGATGGATTTCTCACTGGCACAATTAATAGAAGAAGATATTCTTCTCAGGATCTATTTCTTAATGCTAAAATACATCATGGCATTTAATTGACCTAATGCCCTTAGCCAGAGATTTAATATTCTTCTAGATGGTAGATTTCTTCTGCCAAAGTTCATGCTATTTCAGCTCCTACATTACAAGGACAAAAATTAACATGATGATTTAAGGGACAACCTAGATTTTCAAAGTAAAGCATTTCAATGATGGCATGACAGTATGGGTACAATTTTTGTCCAACAGTGTATCAGAGAGAAGTGTCCCTCTGCTTGGTACATATAGTTTGGTACATATAGCTGGAAAAATGAAGACCTACTGCTGAGAGAGGAAGAGGAAACTAGCCAGGTGAAAATATAACACAGGCTATGGAAGAAGACAGCTGTGATACAAAAAAACTTTAGTTCATCTAGTTAGCCTAATCATTGTACTGTAGTCACTAGCAACCTGGATCTCCTATTCCCAAATTCTAACTCCTAATGTTTAAATTCTTTAATCTACCGCAAAAAAATCAGGACACAGAGAGTTGCAGATAAAGAAAAAATGTTGCAGATTATTTAAAGACAGACAAATAATAAATTGCTTAATAGAGTCATGAATCTCTTCTTCAACAGGTGTGACTTCTTAGGCACCTTAGGGACAAGCCAGACTAGTCATTACTTCACTCATGAGCAATGTTATCCTCTGCTGCTGCTGGTGTTCACATTTTATATAATATCTTGGTGACTCACCAGTGACTTAAAGAGATTACTATCTTCTGCAGGCTGGAACTTAGGCACAAATGTTCCATCTACACCTTATGTGCATAAATCTGTCCTTTATGGGATATATCCCCTGCAGAGGTAGGGAATTTTCTATCTTATCAGTGTTTTTTCATGCATTTTTATGTTAACACCAACATAGTAGACCTTCTTTTGTTTATTCTCACTGCCTGTTTAACTTTGTAATGTTGCTTTTACCAGTTTATGCTGACAGTCCTTAAATCATTGGTGCTTTCCATTAAATCAGATTTCCATGATGCAAGGCAAGATCTTGGATCAAGTTTCCACCTGATACGCCTTTCAGTATTCCAACAAAATTATTGAGGCCACTTGCATGCTGAAAGTAACTTAAATGAGCAACTATAGGAACAAAGTTGAAATTTTACCCATGTTTCAACAAACAGGAAATAGGAGAATATATCAGGGGATGTACATAGAATTAATTATATTTGCATGGTGAGGTCAAA
Organism: Cyanistes caeruleus; assembly: GCF_971803275.1. Classification (NCBI taxonomy): domain Eukaryota; kingdom Metazoa; phylum Chordata; class Aves; order Passeriformes; family Paridae; genus Cyanistes; species Cyanistes caeruleus. The sequence continues at coordinate 38,990,153 of NC_141702.1, forward strand.
TGAGTCCTTCTATGCATTTATTTTGGCTCCTTTCCATCCATGAATTTAGTTGTCCAATAAACACACGCACAGTGTAATTGCTTGTGCAATGCCTGAAATAGGAAATCTGATCTTTAGATATATTTTCATTGAATGAAACATATTTTAAAAGTCATGTATGCTGTATCCAGACACAGAGAGGAATGGCAAACAATTTTAGGCATTTTGTGTTGAAGTCAGGAAGGTTAATTTGTGCATGTGTGCAAAGTTTGGCCAGTAAGTTTATTCCAGGAAATCCCCTGAAAATAAGAATCTGAAAATATCTTTTTGTTCAAGTTAAAATAAGCATTTTATAATTTTTTGGAAGATATGATTGCAGAAGCTTTTTTGCTTATTACACTGAGAGTTTTATTTATAAGTATGTTTACTCACACTGCAGTATATGCATTAAGGATTTGGAACAAAACACTGGAGTTATTATCTGATCTAGTTCTGTGTCTGTGCCACAATGGACAATGACTTGTTAGAAGAAAATCGTTGCAAGAAAGAAGAAAAATTAAATTTTAGAGCAATGAATTTGGCATAGTTTTCAGAGAACTATAGAGCAACTGTCCTATGGTGCACAGAATTTGGTAAGGAGATGCCTCAACTCTAGTTTTATTTATAACTGCAATCATCACTTAACAGTGATATAAATTTTTGGAATTTCTTTTTAAACCATTGATGTACATTCCCTTTCTATAGTTTTCCAGAGTGTGCATTGTATTCCAAGATCTTCATATCTTACTGCTGAAAGTCAAGGGATGAATTTGCCCTGAAGGTTTTGCTTTCATCCACAGAGGCAAAAAGGGAGTACCAGCTCTATACCTGTAAGCCCAAAATCTGCACATCATCTCTCACAAACAATGGAAATAGTATGTGAGAATAACAAGTTGAAGCCCTTTCCCAGCTTTACCAGAAAAGAGGAATTGCAGTAAGTCAAGCCCTGTTACCTGTACTGAAGACAGGCATGTATCCATTGAAGACAGCATGGAAGACATTGACATTCCATGCCAGGTGGAAGACAGACTTATTGAAGATGGTATTAATCATTGAGCATCAGACTGAGCACTTGTTTATGAACATACAAAATTCGCCTCATAGGGTGGCTCACTTTTCTTGGTAGAATAGATGCATTGTATCAAAGGAATCAATTTAGTTTACTAGGTACCACTCTTCAGTGGCTACAGCTCTATTTTATAATAATTCTAAATGTCTTTCCTCATGCTATAGAAACATCAACTACCAGTACATGTTATGTTTCTCAATCTCACCTAAAGCTCTAGAGATAGAGTTAGATCTATATATATAGTTAGACCTACAGAACTAACTCTGTACGAATAAAATTACATAACTGCGCTTTAAGAAAAAAAAAACAAAACAAACCACTCTGAATTGAATTTTAGTGGCAACTTGGCATTAAGTTCCCATGTATATATACACAAGATCATAGTATGCATTTTTAATGGAAATTTATTATTGTATCTCCAACTATTTTGATATTTCTGCTTAGGGCTGGACTGCAACAGAAGACAAATACAGCTGCTGAAGAATGGAGTAACTGATGTCTAAGAAAAGAGATACATGGTGGAAGGCCTAAAAGCAATATCTAGCACAGAGTCCAGCCTTGACCTTAATGATTTTTGACCATCCTCACCTGAATCAGCATTTGCTCAACAATCTCCAATGGTGTAATACTTTTTAATTCTGGCTGAATCATTCAAAAATCCCTTGAATTTTGAAGAGTTAAGAAAAGTTGAGAGAGTTGAGAAAGTTTAATCAGTGCAAAGATTTATTGCACTAATGATGTAGGTGATCAACTGATATCCTAATTGTCTAAAGTATTCATCTACCCAAGCACCACGTAAAAGTTTTTTCATTCCCACAATTGTTCATTTTCTTCTAATGCTGTCTTAGAGTAATGATTCATTTGGAAGAGATCCAAGACAAACATTATTTAAATCACTTGATCCGTTTACTAAGTTTTTGAAAAATTAACAAGAGCATTGTTTAATACATCATTTTTTTAGTAGCATGGGTTGAGTTAGGGAACTTTTGTAAAAGCCTGACTCCATAAGAACTGAGAAATAAATTTTACAGTAGAAAGAGCAAAAACGGTAAGGATGTGATCTGTGTGAAAAATATTTTTTCCATGGAGTTGGTTTAAAAAAAAATCTAATCACATAAGCTTTCTTTTCCCTTAAAATAAAAACAAAAGAAAAAATGTAAATATTTAAAACTGGAATATGTCTTCAAGTGATTCTAAGACCAAACATTTCAATTTCATTTCAGGTAAATTTAGCAAAGCAAAGAAATAGAAATTAAGAAATATAATTGGTAAACCCTCCCAAAACCAGACATGAGAAGAAACATTCCCTCACTTTACTCAAGAGCACTCACCTACAGCAGATACAGCTCAAATTTATTTCTCTCCTCTGCCTCAGGGAATATAACTTTCCATGCAGGGTGCCTCAGCTGCTAAAGAACTCACTGAGCTGAGCAGGCTACTCTCCATCTTTTACTCTCAGGCTGGTCAATTTATTCTAAAATATTTACAATTTATTTTGATCAGTGACTGGAAACTAAGTGTTCTCACTTGCTAGCTCTTTACTTAAATCTCTCAAGTAACATCCCAGACAGCTCTTCTGATTATTTTTCTCTCTAACTGAATTAATCTTCAATTATTGCATGGAAGGTGGAACAGTACAAGAATAAGAAATGAATTGGCTATGGCTCGATCACTAGTATGTGATAATTTAGTTCAAATGTGCCTCAGCTCTAAACACAGAAGGACCTTGGCTCAAGGGCAGTCAGTTTTTATGAGAACCTTACAGTACTGGCTTAGGAGATATGTAAAGGAGTAGACAGTCCCTCAGTCTGTCCTGTTGGAGGCCCTATAATATGAAAGAGGTAGGTCCATATTCCTTTTGGCAGAACAAACATACGAAGCAGAATTTCTCACAGGTGTTCAAATGATTCAACAATCAGAGAGAGTAGGGAAGCCCTACACACTCCAGGTTGGTCATAGAAATGTAATCTTGAAAAACAGGAAACTACCTAGATAGTGACCATGCAAATTGATTGGGAAGGTTAGAACCAGACAACTCGCATTTTTCAAGGAATAGTCTGCTTGCAATACAGACTTGAAATAAAATATCTTCTTTCAGTCTATATTTTCCTCAATAGTAACATACCAGTCATGTTCTAAATTTTTCTTCTCCAGGTCAATAATTTATTTGTCTAAACGTCTGAGAAATGATCATTTCACACTCAAATGGGTATTTTGAAAATAAAATGTCGTGTTAAGGACATCTTAACCATATGGCCACTCACAACCTAAGGATGTGGAACCAAAGGGAAACTTCCATAACTCAGGAGATTTTTGAGGGGGATCATATCCATTTCAGGGTAAGAAAATGAATAAAAATAAATACATTTTAAAATGACTTTGTGATCAGTATTTATTAAGTCTCCTATAGTATGAACAGAATCAACACTTGTCTTCAATATAAATGTACACAGATTCTTGCAGACATAATTCATTCAATTCAAAATATGCTTCTAGAGATAGAAGGTAAATAAATCAAGGGGAGAAAAATGGCATATACCACCAAAATGATAAAGGTAGAAAATAAACTCTCAGCAGTACATAATTGAAGAGGTTTCACTCAGCTAAACAAACAAACAAACAAAAAAAACCAACAAAAAAACCAGATATCTTTAGTTTCTATATACCATGTCTAATGCTGCGTAACAGTATACTTTTTTACAAAACTAATCCATGAAAACTGCTATTAGTGTCCATTAATCTGGATCTGGACAGCAAGACCTTATTCCCCACAGATTTGCCCCAGAATAAAAGTAGTTGCATTAAGTGTCTGCAATAGCAGCCTGAAACCTACTCTAGGCCCCATTGTTTATTTCTGTCTATGCTTGCAGTGAATCAATATTTAATTTTCAATTCCTCCCACAAAGAAAAAAAAAAAAGAACTGGAAAATGCATTATCAGAAAATGTCATTCCCATAAAAAACAAACAAATAAAAACTTAAAAATCAGGTATACTTCATATAACAGGACACTGGAAAACTACAATGTTTCCACGTTGTCAAAGGTAGACTAAAGTTGCAAGATGATTTCCCACTGGATTTTTGATTTGATTTTTGTTTTCCCAGAGGGTTTACAACTTTCTTGTTATTTAAAACATACAAAGAATACATATTTTATAAATCTGTCCATAGACAGAAGGATCAACCTGGTGCAGATGGAAGATGGATTTTCTCTCTGGCATGCAATCTTTTATGATTTATTTGAAATAAGCTGGAAAAATAAAATTTCCATATCTATATTAACACATTTCCATATCTTAGCTTTTGTGTTCCCTGAGCACCTATACCTAAAACCAAAAATATTAGATTCAGTGAAAGGCCAAACAGTCTAAACCACAGTTATTCTACTTAAAAAGCCACCTCTTATTTACAATATGATTATATCTTATAAAATAATGTCAGTTTTAGGAAATGACAGGTGTATCAGTCAGGACTTGTCTCACATTAAAAGTGGGGTAACCAGAACATCTCTCATTGTGGTACATTCATCCACACATGCCTCTAATAATTGAGTGATTCTTCCTTTGACTCGTGGTGGCACTATATGAATTCCATCAAATAGTGCTTCCATGTGCAAAGCCACTTGTTCTGATTTTTTGAGTATTTGGGACAGGAAGACAGACTGTAAACAGCTGAATCTGAGTTGAAATGTCATTTTGGCATCCACACCTTAAAAGAACCTGTTTGAAGAAACTACATTACAGGAAAGCAAGCTCTCTAAGCCAGCAACACAAACAGAAAACTGTTATTTCCAAGTGTACTTTATATAGCACATCCTCCATGATGTGATGGAATACTCTAAACACAGGGATTGGGTTTTGTTTGTGGGGAAGTTTGTTGGAGAGTGTGGAGCCCAGCTCATCAGATCTATTACACCAATAAAATTGCTCGCTCTTAGTTGGGGATTGCAGGCTGAAATTACTCAGGTTCTTTGGGGGGAAAAAAAAGCAAATTAAAAAAAAAATTAAAGGACAGTGTCTCTATTCCCTAGACTTTCAGCAAACTATCCTGAGAAACTATCTGTTGTCAAAAGCAGAGCTGGAACACAATAAGCTTCTCTCTTTCTTTATCTGTTACTTTATCTTGCACTGCTGGAACAGTAACTTTCTCTCCCTTCCAAGGCAATCACAAGGGCAGATTAATTATTCTAGCTCCAGGCTTCAGATTTTTAACATTTAATAGTGCCGCATAATTAATGCAGGTGGTATTTACACATCATTAGATTTTATAAAGGTTTTCCCTTTCTCCTGAAGCTACCATCCAGCTTATTTGTATGAATTATACCCCTTGCTCCCCCTGCTTCACTTCTGGGTTTCCTTATTCTGTTTAGCCTTGTAAAACCATTCTCTGCAGAACACTTAACATCATTTATTAACTCATGCTTTTTATTTCTCCCCCACTCAGAGTTTAACTTTCAGATCTTATATGGGGCTTGGGGGCCTCCTCATAATTTTCTTTCTTGTATTTTCACACTCCAATCCTCCCCCATCTCACCCCCCAGCCCATATTTTCCAGGGAAACTTTGAGTCACAGGATCTGCTGAGACCTCAAGCAATACCCTGGTCCATGTACTACCCTCTTGTGAAGAAAGATACAAACAGCTCAGATAAATGCTTTTGTCAAACATTGAACTGTCAGAGTCAAAATGGGTAATGGCAAGCATCCAGGACAGAGTAAAGGGTATTTCAGTGAAGACATTTTGAGCTGAAAAAAGCTCACATGAGTGTTTTCTGTACTTGACAGGGTCTGTAGAAACAAACTGATTATTCTCAACCTTTTGCTAGGATTTGTTCCAGGTATCTTCAATGTTTGTTAGGAACTAGTGGTAGAAAAAGCAAACCTAAATATGCCAAAATTCTTCACAGGGATTGGATGCACTGGTGAAGAATACTTTCTGTCCAAAAGAAAAATAAAGTTGTCTATCTCCCAGAAGATGCCTAGAAGGAACTTCTCCTTTCCCACATTGTTTGGCCTTCTGGATGGACAGGATATTTTGTCAGTTGAACATAGCAACTCTTGAGTGTGACCCCTCTTGAGACCTCATTCTTTTTCTGTTTCCTAACAAAGATAAGCTGAAGATCTCTATCATCAAGGCCCTTTGCAGATATATTCACTTTACCTATGAAGCCTTTACTCATTGCTGAAATGTCAGGTCTCACTTCCAGTCAGACTGGAGTCAGCGTTACTAACATTTGGCTTTAAAAAAAAAACCAAACCAACAAAACCCCTAAAAACTTTGATCTTTTTTTCCAAAGTCATACCTCAGATTTACTTCTCATAACATCAGCAAAGCTGTTTATTATCCCTTTTTGTCACAGTGACTGCAAGCTTGACAATACTGAAATTACTATCCTTAACTTTAAGAACAAAACTTGTATCCTGATTTATTTTTTTCACTCCTTTTTTTTTAGTGCCTAGTTCATCTCTCGCCCTGACCTTATACACACTTAGAAAACTGTTGAAGGTAGGGACTGTACCTTTTTGTTCTACAATGTCCAGAAATAATAAAAGTCATAATCCATGACTACTTCTGGCTTAGCAAGCTTTCAGAGTCTAGATAAAAATCTAGCTCTAGATGAACCTATTTATATCTATCTAGGTATCTGTTTATATGCATCTATTACATATCTAATGAGTCCATGTTAACATTAATATCAATACTTAAATTTATTAGGAAAGACAAGCAAGGTAGCAGGGCTTTCAAATTCATCAGAAAACCAGTAATTCTGATCAGGGTTATTATTGAAGAAAAAGGCAGATGACTCAGCTTCTTAATATCTCAACTAAAGCAATGAAAATACAAGTTAAAAAGAAAAATGATGGCCTCATCTTGATTTATTTGGTAACACTAAGTCTATATTCATACCACAAATGCCAGAGGGTAGAAACTTCTGCAGCAGAAGCTTGACTAATTTATTTTACTTAGCACAGCATTGACTAACTGAAAACTTTTAAACCTACTCTTCACAGAGTTTCCAGTACTTTTACAGTGCTGCTTGCAAGAGTTTCAAAATGCTCAAATGGGTCTGCAGAACTGGAGTCTTTGAGGTGTAGGCAGTCAAATAAAACCACTTCTGGGAAATACAGATAGGCTGGAAGCATAGCCTTCAGGTGGACAGCTAGCCTACCAAAGGAAACCTAATTAGTCCTGAACTCAGCCTAGCCAAACAGGGACATAAAGCTCTTTAAGAAAATTACATTATATCTTCTTGAGCATTGACTCACAAGATCAGAAATAACAATTATTTACCTTATCCAAACGAAAAGCTATATTAGTTGAAAAATTGCTGTACAACTCTTCACCTATGAGGGAGAAAACAATCATGCCCTAGGATATACCGTGAAGTCACAGTCCATCTCAGGTAATAACCTGAAAGGGTAATTGATCACAGAATCACAGAATGGGTCATGTTGAAAGGGAATGCAGTGGATCATCTGGCCCCACTTCCCAGCTCCAGCAGGGTCATCCTACAGCACACAGCACAGGATTGTGTGCAGACAGTTCTGGAATATCTCCAGGGAGGGATCCTGGAAGTGCAGCCTAATTGCAAGCAGTGATTGGGTGTGACAGATGCTGGACCCATACAGAGTGTTCTTTCTCACATATAAGCACAGGTATTGTACACTGCATATTTCATTTAAAATATCATGAGGTCAGGAAGCTGAGAAGAAGACTGTGTATTTATACATAGGTCCTGGCCTCTGAGCCACACTGTGCAGTCTGTTGGTCTGGAGAGACACAGCTTGCAAAGATGTGGAGGGGGTGTTTTTTGCTTTTGTTCTTTTTTTTTTCCTCCAGGATGTTCTTTAATTTGTTTCACAGAGTGGTTGTAAACCATTTCCCTGCTTGAAAGAGTTATTATGTACCGGACTATGTTATTTTGTGCCCTAATAAAATCTAGCATAGAAGATTGAAAGCCTTTTTAGGTTCTTTTGATAATTTCACTAACAAGAAAAGTCTATGGAGGCTTTTCTGCATCTTAGCTCTGGTTAATTTAAGACCTTCCACATAGATATTTTCTAAATCCTTTTCTTTCTTTCAAATGTATCTCATGTACAAAACATTAATTTTTTATATATAGCTTGCTTGTATCTTCAATGTGAAGGAGAAATCATACTGAAGTTACTGAAAAGTTCAGCCTAAAATAAAAAATCAATCATATGTGATTAGTTTAAAATATTAATGTCTAAAAACTAAAGTTTTCTTTAGAGCTAAAAATATCTTTGATTCTTAAATGAAGGAGAAGGAAAAAACCAATGGAAATTAAATATTGATTTAACAAAAATAGGCAGTTAATCCTTTATGTACAATTTCCTATTCATAGATCCACCATGACTGTAGAAGCAAATTAACACAAAGCATGATTTTACAGACAAATTTCTCGTCTTGAGTCTTGTAAGGAAGACTCAGGACAGCACCAAACCCAGCTCTCCATCCAGAGCCTGGTCTCACAGCCATGCTCTGCTGGCAAGGACAGAGGAACATTCTGCGCTTCTGTCCCTCCTGGGTGCAGCTGAGCATCAGCACGAATCAATCTTCCCCTGCAGTCTGTCCTACTGAGTCAGGCCCTGGCATTGCTGAAGTATTGGCACACTTTGTGATAGGCTTTGGTGCAGGGCTGGAGACGGCCAGCTGAAGCTGGTGGCTTCTTTAATCACCCCGTCAGAATTCAGTGGAAGTCATTTGCCTGAGTCCTGAAACACTGAAATGAGATGATTTGGCCAACATCCCATTAGAGATCATTTCAGGAGCAAGGAAGAAAATTATGGTCTCCTCACTTGCAGACTTACATTCTGCAGTGTAAGATATTCTCTATAAAGTGAATGCTTCTTTCTTTAGACTCAGCTGAGAAAATCCACACACCCCAGCTTCTATCAATTAAACAAATTGAAGCAGTAGATTTACCTAGTTCCCCATTCAGGGCTGCAGAGCAGTTGTCCAAAAAAAAATCAGCCCTCAAGTTTGAAAATCCTTACTTCATTAAAAGAAAGAAAAAAAAGAAAAATAAAAAGAGGGGAAGTTAAGAAAGGTTTTAGGGACATTTAAAGGTAAATCTCTGCTATAGTTGCAGAGTCACCATGCTCTCAGGCAGACTAAATAGCATACTGGAAGAAACTTAGAGGAGGGCCAGGAGTTGTGATAAATTCTATCACCTAATTGAAAACAGATTTGGGATGGTTTCCTTATCTCTGAAGGAATTCAGCCCAACCTGTTTATTATTATATTTTCTCTGCCTGAGAGGGCTGATCATCAAGATGACGATCAGTACTATAAGTATTTTATATATATACATATATATACATATTAGTACTGTAATGGGTGTTATTTGAAGGTATTCCCCCTTTGAAGCAGAAAGTAGCATGTCAAGTGGCAGGAGTTCAGGTTTCTAGGTAAAGTACACCTATAACCACTTAAAATGTGTACATCTTCTGTATTGTTTTAATATTATGTACATTAAAAACTATCCAGCTTATTTTTATATGAAACCCCAGGATTGTTTTGATTTTATTTTTATGGAAACTGATTAGGTATGTAACACAACTGCACTGCTCTCCACTGTGTCTGAATTAGTTTGGAGGAAAGTCTCCCTTTCTCAAGGATACCACAAATTGATGCAGCTTTCTGTTTTTCTATTTTCCAATTTGGATGTTCTGTCAGATGATATGTGTGCTGATGTGTGGAGCTTTTAGGAGCTCTTTTTAAGATAATCAAAAGAGGTTTCAGGACAGGATCCTAAAGCAGAGAAGCAACTGTATTACTTTGGCACACAGGCCTGTTATTTTGACTCAGTTAGCCTATCAATTTATTTGTCTTTCAGATTTAATAAATAATTTTATAATCTATCCTACCAAATCATTTAAACAGTTCTTTCAGTTTTAGTAGAATTTTTAGTTTTACACTGTTCATTTGATCATTCCAGCAGGGTACAAAACTGTGCCTCCAGGCACAGCCTGTTGTGAGAAGCTGTGTGAAGATGCACTGCCTCATGGGGCTCAAAAAGATGCTGCCTTCATCACTGAGTTATCTCTCAAAGCCGCCTGGTTCCACTATAGGAAAATAATTGATACTCACTTTTAGATTGCTGCAGTATATTCTCATTTCACTGCTAAGCCAATTCACTTGGAATTGAGGTAGAGATAGAGCTTTTTTTTCTGACCCTTAACTGGCATCTTTCCCACAGGATGGCAATCAAATGTGCTTTCACAAGAACATGGGTTTCTGCTCCGTTTGGCCCTGATATGATCTCTGCCAGGTCTTTACTTGCAGAAGTATCACTGAATCCTCAGGGGAGACTGAAAAATAAACTGGTTTTCCAGATTTTAAACAGAGAGTTAATTTACTTTGGGCTTTGCTTCGACAAATCAGAGTAGCTGTTCTTTCAGTTTTCAGATTTAAAAAAACTCATAAAAGGCTATGAAGTGATTCCTGAAAAAGTCTCCCTCAGACAAGGTCAAATTATTTTCAGCTCAATGAATTACCCAATATTAGGCCCTGCATCTTGCTATCACTTGAAAGGAGTAGTAGAGAGCCTACCTCTGATCATGATCAAGATCAACCAGCAACTACCTTTCCTGAGCCTTCTAGGTGTCTGTCCAGCTGTCCAGCGCTTTATGCCAAAAATGCCCTTTGCCTTCCCTCTTCCTAGTTTCCTGTTCCACCTTCTTCCACTGTCTGTCTGTGATCCCTATATCAAATAAAGATTTTTTTTTTTTAGTATGAAAATAAATCATTCTAATGTAACAACAACAGCTCTCTTTAGCATCTGCACATCTATGTTTTGGCAGTGAATAGAGATGTTTGACAAGGCCACTCAGTTAATATTCCCCATGTTTGATAAACTCACTGAGGAGAACTTACTGCAAAATCAAAACAGTAGTCTTTAAACAATTCAATATTGTTATTCACTGAGGTAGAATGTATCCTATGGCACTACAAAGGTCACCTTGAAATTTAGAGAAGCAGTTGCATGGCTAGCTGAAATTGGTAATTAGAAAATTAATTCCGTAGTCAAGATACCAGACTGAATTAGCATGTTATTGAAGATCCATTTAAGATTACATTTACTTCTCCAAGAAATGATTTGTCATTTCCATTGCTAACAATCACATAGAGTTTATTCCTAACACAGCAAAACTCTTTCTGCTCCTCACCAGCAGTGTTAGCTGTGACAATCCTGCTTCCACTGAGGCTTTGCCTCAAAGATACCTCATATTCAGAGCTGTCTTAAATAAGTTCCTGAATCAGGTACCAAATCTTACCCATTGATCTTGCTCAGTAATATAATTGCAGCTTTATGGATTTTGATGGAGTTACGTGAGTGCAATGTATCAACCTTGTTAGAGGTTTTTGAAGTCCAGTCCAGTTGGACTACATGTATTTCCCTCAGGTCCAACTGAAATAAATACTTCTAAGGGGGTGCAATATTAAAACCCTATCTGTTTCTAGTCTAATTACCTAACAGAGTCCTAATGTAAAAGCTAGGGATGATAAAATTTCATTTAATTAGCAGATAGATAACCTGGCCTGCTGAAAGAATTATTTGCTTTATACTGACATTTCTAGGGAAAGAGAGACTTTCTGAAATACATGCAAAAAACAGAAGCTACAATAACTGAAAAGAAACGGAGAGAATTTTCATCAGCATCAGTGGAAGGGAGAAGGATATCATTATAAACATATAGATATTTTCTGCAGACTTTTTAGTCTAGTGTGACAGATGATATTTAAATTCTAGTCTGCTGTTTTCCCTTTTGCTATCATTATTATCACATATCCTATATTGTAGTTCTATATTTCTAAATGTATTTTTCACAAATTCTCTTGTTTATATTTATTCAAAATGCATATTATCCAAGCATATACTCACAGTAGCCAACATTTGCACAAACCACATGGTGGGACTGAGATTTCTGTTTACTTAGTTCCTTTTCTGGCCCGCACGTATTGCATAAAGGAAAACTTTTCAAAAGCAGCTACTTGGTTTAGGAATTAAATTCCATTTTCAAAATATGCACTTAAGAACACTTAGGCTCAGTGACTTCTAAGTCCATTTGGAAAGATGATTTGAAAATCACAGATAAAACCAATTATTTCAGCACGAACTGAGATTCAGGCAGACAAAAAAAAAGTATGAGCAGATGATTGGAACATTACAGCAGATAAAAGAAAACATGTAAACTGAAAATTAGGTATAAAAACCATCTCATACAATCTGAGAAACTAAATGCAAGGTAGCTGAAGAGAGGAGAAGAGGTTGTGTTGTGGCTACTGATTGAAACTGTCATTGGGTTTTGCTTCTCCTGGTTTTTTTTCTGAATCGTAATATTCTCTTCGCACTGACAAAATTAACTTGCATATTCTGGGTCAGACATTTGCTCCTTGGCTGCAGACCTGGCTAGTAGCCCTCTTTAGAAATGTAATATGTACATTTCCCTCACTTGCTAGGCCTGTGCAGAGAAGTGGCTATTCTTGAAGACCCATTTCAAAGGAGAGGCTGGACTAGAAGATCTCCAGAGGTTCCCTCAAACCAAAGTTAACATGGTATAGTATAGTATTCTGAACACTCCATTTCCCATAATGTACCTTAATTTCACCAAGATCTTTGGGTGAAAAGGATAAAGCCCTGTGTGCCTACAACTGCTGTGTGCATCTGCAGCTGCAGTGAAGTTGTGATCATTTGAAAATTCATTGACTCCATCTAACACAATTAAAAGAATAGTAAGAGATAATACACACCATGCTGGAGGTGTTTAAACCAGGGAACTTATATCCTCTTTTCAGGGAAAAAAAACCAAACAAACCAAATAAAACCGAAGAAAAATTAAAGACCTTGAAGGAAACCGCTAGACAGAATGATGAATAATATCTGTCTTGTACATCACATGAGGGGAAAGGAAAGCAGCACCTCTGCCACTCAGAACTGGAAGGAAGGAAAAGGAAATGGCACATTCTCTCCCCAGAAACATGCTGTACTTCTGAAATGTGCAGTGCTGTCTATAACCTTTGTTATATCGGTTTTGGCTGGCATAGCATGGGACTTGCAAGGAAAGGTCATTAAAGCCAAAAAGGCAGTGTGGGTGAATTGATGAAAGAAAAATTAGAACAATTTCCAGGTAAAAAGTACAGGAAATCAATTGTCCATGCATGTCAGCATGAAATTAAGATAACTGCATGCAGAATCAGAACCATCTCTGTCATATTTCTATGAAAGTGTTACCAGATATTACTCCAGGAATTGGCATGGTTTCCTAAACTAGTCCAGAAAAATAACTTTGAGTAACATCCATTTGTTCAACTCAGCTTGTAGTTGGCACATCTAAAAGCTCTTAGGTCTTAAATTTAAAAAGAACTGTATACCAACAAGGAAACAGCCTGGAATTTGTGGATTCCCCCCACTCTGGTTAACATAAAAAATCATTTATGCTTGAAGGCCCACTATTCTGCAGGTACTACACAGCCTGTTTGATTGTCTTGCATTTAGCCCAGAGTTGTGGTGGCCCATAACCAAGCCACGTAACATTGAGATCCCATGCAGGGATTAACCTGTTTGAATGAAGATACTTAATGCCTCCTAATACATTCACAGAAAATCAGCTGAGTTCCATGTTGCTGGTGCTGGCTTTCCTATAGGTAATTGGTGATGACTATTCACTGGTGGCACATCAATTTACTTCTTATCCCCCTTTCTCAAACTATCATCTCCCTTTATTTTATCAGAATACTGTTCACTAAAATTGATTTTATCCTATTAATAGCTTCATTTTTCATTAATATCTGTAGAGGCAGGCAGCTATAAAGGCTGATTGTTTTCCAGTTAGCACAGCCTGTAAATTAGTGGGAACATAAGAACCCTTCCTATCTTTGTAGGTTTGGCAGAAACAGGAAATTTTCATTTAAAAAGATAATGTGCTTCAACTAACAAGACTGAACTATTTTAAGGGTTATTAACTGTGTTGCATCCCTGTCAGTCCTATTACAAGCAATGAAAATTCTTTCTGTTCCAAAATCCTGAAGGAGAATAATACAACTATAAGCCTGTGTGGCTGCTGGGGTGTGTACGTGTGCATAAATGTTTGTACTGTTTATGTATGTAGATGTTTGTGTGCAACCTGGAGGTTAGTCTGTGTTTTTGGGGATGCCTGTGTGCTTCCCCTTCCACTGACAAAAAGGAGGGAGCACAGTAGGAGCCCAAGCCCTGACAGTGACACCTGCAGGGACTTACTCAGGTGGGGTGGCAGTGCTTGTGATCCATGGTGCCAGGGCCAACTGGGGATAACTGGGGACTTGAGGGGTTGAGGGGAGGAGGAGACAGGGGAGGTAATGTTCCTGGGGATTAGTTACTGGGGCTGGGAAAGAAATTGTTTATTAATTCTCTGTACGTGTCTGGTATCATTTGTTTGTTGGATTGCCAATATTGACCCTGAATATATAGCACAGTGATTGTCCTGGATATATAACACACTGATTGTCAGTTAATTAGGTGTCATTAATAAGTCAATAAACAACTTTGAATGAGTTGAATTAAGCCACACGAACTGAGATGTTTTTCTCCCTGCAGCAATAGCTATTGTAAGAGCTGCTTTGCTCAGACAGCAACTAGAGGGGAAACTCAGGAGCAGTGTGTCACGATCAGAATGCCTCTGGCTCTGCTCTGGCAGGCTGCAGGAGCCAGATCATTTTCTACCCCCAGGATAGGAGCAGCCCAGACTCTGCAGTAACATGGCTTCTCAAAAACTTCCAAATTTTACTTTTCCCCTATGGATGCTAACTATGAAGCAGGGAGCACAGTGCCTGTGGAGTAGCAGGCCACAGAACCTTCTCAGTCTCGCCTGATAAAGTGGCCTGGGAATTCATAAGGAGGAATTAAAACAATCCTCACAGATAGAAGACAGCCTTGCAGGTGCTGTTTGTCAGTTTCTTGTTTCCTTGCAAGAGAAAGTCGAGGGGTGGTGTACCCCACTGACCAATGATGGTGATGTGTTAGTTTACTAACCAATAAGAGTTTTTCTTTTCTGTACTTTCACATATCGGTCTATAAAAAAGATCTGAAGTAATAAACTGAGAAAAATTCTCCTGATCGACTCCAAGAGAGTCTGTGTCATTCTTCTTGCCGTTCCCAACAGAGCGACATTCCCACACATCTGCTTCTGACTCCTCTTGCATGAGAAGCTGAGAGGTGTGCATATTTCTTATTTCCCTTTGCTGAACTCATTTGCATCACTCCAAGCCTGTATATAGTGGATATGCTCTTCATTTAGTGTGTATGCTCTTCCCCATCCAGAAGTGTCTTTGATGAGTAATTTGGGTAGGGAAAGATTTCAGTAGACAGTCTGAATTTTATTAGCTCACCAAATCTGAGTTTTGAGACTCTTTTGGTGTGTAGGTCATAGGAAAGTGTCTAAACTAAACCCCAAGAGCAGCTGCTGTTCAGCCAAGGTTTGGGTTTCAGCTCAGTCAGAGGGCCTAAAAGACTCTCTAGTATATAAAGATTTTTGATCCTAGGAGAGAATTTTCAGCTTTTAAGGACATCAGACATCAATTTTTACTTTAATCACAAGTAAACCAAGAAGGAAATTAGACCTATAATCTTTTATCCAGCTTGAGTGGAACCTTCCTTGAGTGGAACTTTTCTAAACTTGGCTCTTATTTAACCATACTTTGAACTCTTGACTTTGTGAGAAATAGTGTAAAATCTTAACTGTCTGATACTTTGATTACAAGAAGAAAAATCCATGTTGACTAGCCTTTGCCCCCAAGGCATAGAGCAAATCCCCAGCATCCTATAGAATAATTCTTGCATTGCACATAAAGTCAAAAAACTGAAAAACAGACTTTTTAAGCTTCAAGTGGAAAGTTAAAATATTAGAAGAAAGAATAAGTCCTTCCTTAGGTCTTCCTGCTCTTAAACTGAACAATGGTTAGGAAAATTACCTTAAAAAAAGATGCTGTAGTTTACTCCTGCATTCAGCAATGCAGTGCTCTTCTGTTCCTCAGAGGCAGTTCAGGGTATTTCAGCCTGAACAGATCTGTCTCCCCAAGAATTTGAGACGTTCTTGCCATTATCTTAATTGACTCCTTCCTTAAAAATATGTCAATAAATTGAATATTAATGTAAAAGGTGTTCACAGTTCCAAATAAAATTAACCTATACCACTAAATTACAGAAGAGTTGATCTTATTGATAAAGACTTGATTTTGAAGAATGTTGTTTCAATTTTTTATGCTACTACAAATTACTGTTCATGAATATTAGACTGATCACTGAGCAGTAAAAGTCTATCACTAAATATTGACAAAAATTGGAACAGTAGCATATTATTTTTTTTTTCTTTTTCTTTAAAATAGAATCAGTCACTTCTTTGGGGACTGGAAAGGAAATTATACTAATATATTAATAATTATACCAATTCTAAATTGGTAGGGATACTTCTGAATGGAGAATAATAGCAAAGAATAGTTTGCCAGACTTATAAAGAACACTGTTGATTGCTAAGGATGTTGTGTAAGTATAGAGTATTTGCCAATTTTGCAATTGCAGGATGAACAATAAAAAAGAATATTTAAAGTCAAATTTTCAGCTTCCAAACAATACTTTTGGACTAACAATGTTTTAATAGTTTGCCTTGTTGATGCTCCTGCTTGGTCCATAATAATTTCCAATTCCTCTATTTCCTTCTGTGAAATCACCCTGAAAAATATCTCCACTGAAAGACACAAATCAGGCTCAACAACTTCTACTGAAGAATTAACACATGTTAAAACTTCAGGCTGCCTCAAGCCCAGCAGTCTGATTTGCATAACCTTCTTTATAAAATAAAAAAAAAAAAAAAGCTATTAACCTCCACCCACATCAAGAGTAATGAACAGTTTTAGCATAAATTTTAATTATAGAAAATCCCATTTCTTTTGAATCTCTGTGTTGCAATAATTTTAGCAATGATGTTTTAAAACGTTCCTTTCTTCCCATATAGGTTTCCTGCCAATATTTCTTATAAATGGAGACATTTTATATACTGGAAATGAGGGATATAAACTATATAGTTTTACAACTGTTCTCAACAATGTGTCAGGGGAAAAATGCAAGCATGACAGAAAATGCAAACTTCAAAAAGTAAGAATGTTCAGAGTTATTTAAATATGATTCAGTATATAAGGACAAAAATATTTCATTTTAGAATTAATTGACCTTTCATATTAAGATTGTCCTTATTTCAAAATTGCCATTAAAATACTCTAAGAATTGGTTATTGCTTTCAATATATTCATCACTGCTTAAAGTCAGGACTTCTAGACACAACCAGTATTAATTATGTAGGAAAGAAGTGCTGTAAAAGACTCAAGGGCTGTGACTTTTTCCTCCACACAGAGGGAGCTGTGGGGTCATTTGCAGTCTCAGTATACAGAATATTTTTGCATCTGTGTGTGCTTACAGAATAGGACATGTCACATAGGGACATCAAAAGCTGACAAACACAGTGAAGACAAAGACATTGCAGTGAGAACTCGGGTCTGGAATTTGGCCTTTTCCTCCTTGAATGCAGCTTTTAAAGATGTATGCAGTCATATTTGATAGAATTGTGGCCAGCAATGACCTTGTGCCTTAAAACTCACCCATTCTCAAAAATTCATGGTGTGACCAAGGAGGTGTGAACTTAAATAGGGCGATACATTAAGTAAAAATTATCTCTCATGGCACAGGTAAATAAATTGTGTTGCTTTAATCAGATTAGAGACAAAACAACACAGGAGTCTGTTCTCAAAAGTAGCAAAGCATTGCATTGGAAGGCCTGTTATTTACCTGTACTGAGGTGAAGCTCAGTAACACTTCAGTAAGCTAGAGGAAGAAAGATTGAGTGCTCTCCTTGGAAAATGACAGCTCCTGGGAAGTTTAAACCAAGTAATATAGCAGTCAAGGGGACAATTTTAACAGTCTCCTGTTTTTCTCAATTCTTACTGAAAAAACAAGGTAAAATTTTTAGCCATAATTTTCAGCTGGATGGAGAGGAGGAAAAGTTACTCTATGGGTACAGGAATGGATAAAATTGTTGATATAACAAACAAATACTAAACATCTTCCCCTGTCTTTCAGCATATATTATATCCTGTGCAGCTACATATTCTGTTCTCAGTGGGGTTGTTACTGGCTGAATCACAAGGTAAAAATCAGTAATTTTTTATGCTTTTGGTATCTCATTTTTATGATTCTTCTGCTGTATCCAAACATTTCAGTCATTCTTGTTTTTTTGTGGATAAAGATTTCAATAGTGATAGTAACTCACAGTGAGATGGATTTTTTCCCCCTTCACTGAAAAAATAAAAAGAACCACAGTATGATCCCAGCATTGTCTTCTTCATTGCTCTGGGAGACAGCCAAATGTTACCTACAGATACTATTCATGAGATTCATATATCATGTTCAAAAGGAGAAAAAAAAATATCTATGTTCCCAGTAATACATTGTAAAATACCAGGATAAACAACAGCTTAAAAGACCTATTAAATAATTTGTAGCACCAGGAGAGAGCAAATCCCAGTTAACCATCCTTTGTCACTGCAAGCTTTTCTGTCTGTTCTGTTTGGTGGAAGGTCAGTATGGGGAACAGACTAGGAAAAATTCTGGTATAGGTGCTCCAAAAGCAGTTTTATAATCATATCTCTATCTGAAATGTTATTTTCCTTTTAGATGCAAATTTCTCACAGATGAAGGCTATAGTATACATCCAAATAAGAGCAGAATACTTCTGTGTATTGCAGACAATAGAATCTAAAACAAAAGACTTTTTCTCCATTCCCCCACTGACCAGAAAAATCCTCTTTTATTTTGTCTCAATTTCCTGCAGCTGCTACTCGTGTTAGTTGTGCCCACCCTCATGGCTAGGAGCGAGGCATTACATTAGCTGAGTCAAAGAGTGAAAGGATTGCTGCATTCTCTCTTTTTAGGAAGACATCCTACTCCTCAAACGTAAGAGGCAATAGGCATACAGCAAGTTATTGCCACAGCTGCTGATGTTCTTTGCCTCCTGCAGCCTGAAGGACTCAGGGGCTGGCATAAAGCAAATGCACACCCCTAAACACAACCTGTTTAGGACACCAAGCCCATGCCCTGGGTCTCTCCTGATTTTAAACACACAAAAGTAGCAGCATTTAGGGCAACAAGCAATGCATGGAGAGGCTCCATTTGAAGCTAAGATTCTCAGACTTAGTTGTCCATGTATAAAAGCCTGTAGGCATCAGATGCTTACATTTCCAGTGCTGCCAGTGGAGTTGGTGAGGACTTGAGGTGGCCTGTCTCTGGGTGCCTGCCTTAGGGTAAACTTCAGTCCTGTAAGCTTCCTAGCTTTTGGGAGCAGATCTGACTTCATGGGAGCTCTGGTACCTTGGGCTCTAGAGGTCAAAAAAAGAACACAGGAATCTCAAGGTTACAGCATTTGCCTGGGAAAAACGAGCTTACAGCCCTTTGGCTTTTCTGGCTTTGTAGCAAGCACTGCTCAGTGTGAGAAACAGGATTCCCTGCACTTAGAGCAGATGCTCTCAGATGAAAGAAGACAGGCTCCTTTTTTGTCTTCTTTCATGCCAGTCTTCTCCTCTGTTGTGTCTCATCACTTTCTAGGTGGTTATTAGCTGATATGATTAGGACTCGCCTTACAAAATGCTTTTATTCTGCATTTCTTCCCTGGAACAGATTTATAAGCAATCAAATGTCTCCTATATGGTAAAAATAAAATGCTTTTCACTGTAAGTGAAAGATACAGACAATCACAAACAGCTCATGGTTCCCAAATCAATTAATTTCAGTACTGGAACAGCCTCTGAGAAACCTCTGTCTCCTGCAGACAGAGCTGTAACTTCATAGTGGTAACTCCACTGTGAAAATAGAGTTTGCCAGAGTGAAATTGTTGAATTCACTCTTTGTTTAAGACCACAAGGATCCTATTTCATGCATTAAGTGCCAAGGAGCTCAATTATTTATTACTCTATAGTTGAAACTGGAAAATTTCCCAGATTACTTATCTATTCTCCAGTACTTGAACAAATGAGGAAAGCAGGGGAAATTTATTAGAATGAGTAAATAACCAGTGAATGGAGAGCTCTTTCTCAAACATTTGTGGTCAATATCCTAGATGACTCTGAGTTCTTGGCTGGTTCCTGTAGTATTTAATATCTTTGTTTCAGCTAGAAATACTGCAAGGATACATCTCTGTTTGCAATTGTGCAGCTCACTGCTGTACTCTTGTTAATTTAGACTGGGAAAACAAAGGGAACAGAAAACCAGACAGGCTTGGTAAAAAGAAATTTGAAGTTACTATCATTAATTTAAACATTTACTAACTTTAGATGAGTGAATAAAAATTCAGTCCATGCTATTGCTCAGTCTGATCTACCCTTGCAAAATGGAATGGTGTTGCAGTCATTATCTACTTTTACATCAAGATAATTGTACTTTATTTTTTCTTTGCCAAGAGTGCTGATAAAAAATAAAATCTTCTCTGCAGAAGCAGTGGCACTAATGTCTGTTAAGGAAATGATCTTTAAAAACACTTGTCTTTCATTCAAATTACAGAAAGGAGATATTAACAAAGCTAACACAAAATGATGTAAAACATAGATCCTGTCATGGGAATGTCAGCTTATTTTGATGCAGGATTCAGAAAAACTTATTTTAATCCATAATGTGTGTCTACAAAACCCTGGCTGTGAGAGCAGTGCTGACTCATTGCACAGAGCTTACAGCCAACCTGGGCAGACACGTCAGCTTTCTGAGGGGCAAAAGTATGAAGTTAAACAGAATCTGGGGTTGTTTCCAACCACCACCAATTCTTGTTATCAGAAGGCTTTTTCTTTGCCTTTCATCCACAATGCTTTTGCTATCTGGAGACCCACAACTACTTGTCTCTGCATTTTCTGCATCTAACTGCTCCTCTCCTCTGTTCTAACTGATTATAAAGTAATGGTTTTCAGACTTCTGCCAGAGACCCAAATGGAAACTCCTATTGAGCCTAAGTTTGAAAAATCCTAAAGGACCAAAGAACTTCCTTCTTTTACAGACAGACACTGCATATTAGGTGATGCAAATACATTAAATCTCTTAAGCCTCTCTTTCACAATTCTTTCAGGTGTTACAAAATTTTGCTTCAACTGTAAGCACCTGTATATAGCAGTCTGATGAGACTTTTTATATCAAGGCAAAAGAAATGAAAGATTCAATAAATGACCACAGTGTATTCTGGAAAATCAATAGTGAAATTTGACTGATAGATTCACCACCATAAACTGACTAGCCTCTTTCAGTGACCATTCATGGCAGAATTACCAAAGGTAATGATAATTACCAATGGTTTCCTGTGTAATAAAGCTTAGACAAAAAGTTACTGATTTGGAGGAATTCAAATAAATACTTTTTCCTCTGTTCACTGAGAATTACACTAGGGTCATGGTAATAACAAACAGCTAACACAAAAAGATGCAAAACACCTGTCACCTGCCTTTGAAGAACCAAGTCCCTGGAAGATTTGGTTCCCAAAAATGTGTGAGGACATTTGTGCCTGATTGAATGAATGTAATGTTGCCTGTTATTCAAAGTTTATTTCCCTTTCCCATAGACAGAACATAATAACTAGACAGCCAACAAGAATTTGTGCAGTTATTAGCAATAGCACGAGGTCTTCCTGACCTACAAATGATGAAGAAATTCTGTTTTCACTCACATACTAACAGTATGAAGTATTATCAATACCTGCAAAGCTGGTGCAGCCTGTAGACATTCCCCTTTCTGATATTTCTTTGGACTCCCTCTCATCCTAGTATTTCATTTCCCTGCCAGCTTCCCTGCCATCCCTAAGATTTCTTTATTTTAACTAAATTTACCTTCTTCCTAAATTATACCATCATCTTTTTTTCCATGAGTTGATCCAAACTCTCCTTTCTGTCTTGATTCTAGAAAGACAAAATCCTTTACATCAGGTTTCATTGTCTTGTTGTAGTGCTTTGCTGAGAGGAGAACCTCAGGAACCCAAGGACAGTTAATAAGGATAAGATGGAGCTCATCCAACTGAGAGCTGCTCTTTAGCCACCACCCAGCAACTGATCTTTTGTGGTTCACCAAAAAATGGGGAGACAATTTAACAAAGACACTGAATATTTTTCTGAGTTTTAGCACTGTTTAGCCAGTTTAAATTGGCTCATTATGAGTTGTACAAGAGCCAAGAAAAGAGAGCTGGTGGGCGTCTGCTGCCAGGGACAGGCTGGGGATGGGAGCACTTTGCCATCAGATGGCTCAGCCAATTTCACACTCGGAATAAGATGCCAAATCCCTTCTTCCTTAGAATAACAAGACCTCATATATTAATAAAGAATGTATAAACAAGAAGTTTACAGAGGATTCAATATGTAAACTATTTCACTGGACTACTGCATTAAGCTATTTTACAATGCTCAGTTTTTATTTGAAATCATCAGGTTCATTTACATGTTATATATGATGTCTTTAAGATAACTTCCATTGTAATTTCTATATAAATTGCTAGACTTTATGAGAAAAATCAGTGCCTCACAGAGTTATGCAGGAATTTCCTGGCTTGGCTTCATAATGCTCATTTATTAATCAAAAGCATGAAAAATTCCATCCACTTTCATAAATCATAAACCCACAATCATAAATTATGTCTTGTCCTCACTGAAAAATATCAAATTCTCAAAATGGAATAAGCATGTCAAGCACAAAATTAAGTTTTGATTTATACATTTCCCATGGAACATCAGTCTTTATTAATGAAAACTAATATGGCAAAATCTTCCTTACTTTTCTTATATATGTAGCCTTATTACACACTTACTCTGACATTCCTGAAAAGATTTGTCATGATCTCCAAAGACCCTGAATCAGTCTCAAAATTATTACTTTTTATTTTCTTCAGAGACAATCTGCTTCAAGATCTTTTGAACTGGGCAAGTAATTAGAACTTTTAGAATAAGAATAACAGACATATACTTTAAATGGCTTCATTATGTGTATTTACCCCTAAACTAAAACAACCCTTAGGAACAGGCCAGAGAGCACCACAGAGTATTTGGCAATCTTTAATGTTTGACATTAAAAAATATTCATATTACTTTGCAAGCTGTTTTATTATGAAAAATGCTGTGTGAGAAAAAGGAGCATTTCCTGTGATATCTCCATTGTTTCTGCTCCTGGGGTGGTCAGGAACTAAAAAAGGCATCTTTACATTCACTAGCTTTCCAAACAGCAACTTGAGACTTTAGGCTTATTCTAACTACAGTTATTGATATTAGAATTACTCTTGAGTTCCACATGAGTCAAAGATGAATTTACATTACTGATTTTAGAAAGTTTGTCCCTGGCTACTGCTTTTGTGACTTAAGAGGCAAACCAATGCAATCAATTTTATTGGCTTTTTGTCTTCTTGCTTCATACAGTCTATAATTTTTTCTTTCTTCTTGCCTACAGAAGTATTGAAAGCTGTTCGAAGACAGCAAAAGGTTCCAGACAAGTCTGAGGCAGAGAAGCAAACAATAGACATCAAAAAATATATAATGTCAGTATGATCATTTCACACTGTCACTCCAGATTTCACTGCACTTCCAGACACTTTTGCAACTGTGCTGGCTGTGACATTATTTCAACACAGTTACAAAACATTTATTAGACCTCCAGCTGTTCTGTGGCAGTGTAAGTGGGAAGACAATGATAAAATTATATCCAACTTGTTATATATTAAATATTAGTTCCTTTATTTTTTTTCTTTTTGCAAATATTATTTTAAGATCTAATCTTACCAAGGGAGAAGTATGCTGTTCCCAAGGGAGCTACTCTGTGCAGAATGCAGCTAGTGAAACCCTTTTGTCTAAGTTGTACAATGGATGTGCTTTTGCATTTTCTGCATACTAGTGACAGTGAGTACGACAAGATTTGGTGGTAATTTGTCCTAAAACACAAATCAGACACTTCTAGCTTTTGCTGAATTGTTATGCTCTGAAAGAGGTGCTGGCAGCTACACAGGTTGTAGGCCCAAATCTAAAGGTCACAGATGTCAGCTGGATACTTAAGATTTTCATCCTGAATTTCAAATCAATGCCTAACTACCATTTGTGCCTTTGAAAATATGCCCTTATGTGTTTTGTTGAATCAGAGCCTACATGTGGACTAGCTCACATCATATTGTACAGGGTGAATGAAGTCCATAGCTAAAGGCTTCACAAGATTAAGAAAACAACTCTTTCCTGATGCACAACTCTTTTTCTTTGCTGTCTGTAACTCCAGTGAAGACAAAATCTTGTTTGGTTCCAAGAGATTGTAACAGAGATTGAAAATCAAATAAGGAAAACTTTGCAGGACAGCACAGGGATACGTATGATCACATTGTTGACAGGGAATCTCATGGAACAGAAATAGCTTAGCAGAATCAAATGAGTCCTGTGTTTTCCTGGTCTTGCTGGGGGAAGAAGAAAAGAGAGTTTGTATTAGCCAGCTGTCAGTGACAGGTATTGATCAGTTACAAAACTGATGAGATGTAGAACTTCACTGCAATGAGAAGAGTTGAGGTTGTGACATTCCTGCAGCCTGTTACTTCTGCCTGTCTTATCAGGTGCTGCAAGCTGGCAGGTCAAGAAGCACTGGGGACTTTACAAGTTCAGCTGCTAAACAGATGCAAATAATTTATTCACAGATAAATGTTGATAAGAATATTTGAATTAAGGAAATATATTTGGTGGAGAAGGGACACAACTGTAGCAATGAACAAAAATGTTCCCAGAGTTTGAAGGCAGCCTTTTAGATATACTTTCACAGTGCTGAGTCCCTCTTCACTGATGCTTAATTAGCACTTTCTTATCAATTGTTGCTAATGTTTGCCTGATTACACAATGACAATGTCATCTCATTCTCTTTCACCACATTCTACTTTGAGAACTATTTGGCAGTTTAAACCCCTTTCAGATATCCAGTCCACCAAATAGTCACAAATTGCTTGTCTCTGTTTCATATTAATTATCATACACAATACTTGAAATTATCTTTCACATACTTGAAATTTTCATAGCTAAAAAAATCTATATTCTACTTATCATTTGGTTTCACCTGTAGGGTAAGTTCATATAAGCAAGACAAACTATCTTTCTGTTCTGAATTCCAGATCAAAAGTTGAAGGTGAGTTGTTTCTTTTCTGTTTTTCCCCCAGAAAAAAAAAAATTAAAAAATCATATTCAGTGGGTTTTATCATAGGCTTTGTCATATCTTGACAAATAATTATGAGCTTCAAGTTTTGTTACTCAGCTTCAGTTTTCAGTGGAAATTCAATGGAATTTCTCTAATTTAGGTTTAGCAGGTAATTTATTTCTCGCAGTTGGTACATAAATCTTATATCATTCATTCAAATTTACCTGATCTTATTAAGATATCATCCTGGTTTCAGCTGGATTCAAGTTAATTTCTTCTCAGTAGCTGTTACAGTACTGAATTTTGGATTCGGAATGAGAATAGTGTTGATAATGCGCTGAAGTTTTGTATTTTGCTAAGCTGTTTTTATTCTAAGCCAAGGACCTTTTTCCTGGTCTTGTGCTCTGCAAGTGAGGAGGTGCAAAAAAGAAAACCAGGAGGGAGGATGGCCAGAACAGGTGTCCCAAACTGGCCAAAAGGATATTCCACACCACAGAATGTCATGCAGAGTATATAAACTGGGGGATGTTACTTGAAAAGGTGGCTGAGCTGGACTGAGGAAGGAGAGTGTGGCATTGGTCAGTGGATGGTAAGGAAATGTATTATGCATCACTTGTTGAGGCTTTTTTCCATTATATTACTATTACTATTATTAATTTTTATTTTTATTATTATTATCATCATCATCATTATCATCATCATCATCATCAACTGTTTTTACTCTATTTCACTTTCTTTTCTGTGTTTAAACTATTCTTATATCAACCTACAAAATTTTACTTTGATTTTCCTCCCCATTCCACCAGGGTGGAAGGGAGAGAGGGGTGTTGAGGGAGCAGCTGCCTGGAGCTTAATTTCAGCTGGGCTTAAATCATGACATATCAAAAGAGTTTTTGAGTGGGACTGCATAGAAAATGTTCAAAGCAGTAAAACACTAGCAGTGACTTCTCCTCTTGGTACATTACTGGCAACCATAATAATACAAAATATTATCTGTGAACATTCCCAGCAGAAGTGTAAAACACCATCTATTATAATTTTTATTTTTATTATGCAAGCAAAAAGTGGTGTTTAGTATAAATTATGTTTACATTATGAAGTAAATATATTCTTTTAAAAATAATTATATTAATTCTGAATGAGACATACATCAAATGGGAAAAGGGATGGAAGCATCCTGTGCTTATTAATAGTAGTTGTTTCAAGGCAGACAGCTCAAGATTAGATTTTTCTAGTATTGTTTTTCATGGTATTCTACAACCTTACTTGCACATATATACTAAAGTAAAACACAGAGAAATATGTTTATTCATATGTTGCCTTTTCGTGAATGTATCTATATCCTTTATGCCCTGCTTTTTGACTCTTGGATATCCCAGGAATCACTGGATATGACTTTGTACAGATTTACTTCACCTCAGTTTGAGCAACTCAGCTATTGCATAGGCCAGGCCAGAACAGAACAAATTTTTTTAATTTTCCCCGCACACTTTGGGAATGGCTATTAGCTTTAACTCCTTGAGAAACATAGCAGTCAAAAGATGAATGTCAAACTTTCTGGGATCTCAATTTCCTTTTGAAATTGAGATCCTGCATCTTATAGTTCCACAGTGCAGAATTATGTTTTTCCTCTAGCTGGTTGTCTCAGTTTTAGAAGACACGTGTCTGCTAGGGAGGGCAGGAGCCTCCCTTGGGATGAAAAATGTAGAGCTCCTCCCTCTGAATTATAATTCTGAAATCAAGGGGCTTTCAGGCAGAGATCTGGGGATAGGAATAACAGTTCTTTACTAGTATAACCAGGTAAACAAACAAACAATAACTACAGCAATAACAAGAACACTGAACCAGGGACCCCGGGACAGCCTTCTCGGCTGAGACGGGATGGGGGAGAGGCTTTGTTTTCACAAACCCCTCAGGCAGTCAGTCCCGGTGCTCCTGCAGGGCTCTGAGGAACACTTGGAACAGCAGGGATGAGCTGAGATCCTGGGCTGGTGGCTGAGGTGTATCAGCAGGGATGAGCTGAGATCCTGGGCTGATGGCTGAGGTGGAACAGCAGGGATGAGCTGAGATCCTGGGCTGGTGGCTGAGGTGGATCAGCAGGGATGAGCTGAGATCCTGGGCTGGTGGATGAGGTGTATCAGCAGGGATGAGCTGAGATCCTGGGCTGGTGGATGAGGTGTATCAGCAGGGATGAGCTGAGATCCTGGGCTGATGGCTGAGGTGGAACAGCAGGGATGAGCAGAGATCCTGGGCTGGTGGATAAGGTGTATCAGCAGGGATGAACTGAGATCCTGGGCTGGTGGCTGAGGTGGATCAGCAGGGGCAAGCTGAGATCCTGGGCTGGTGGCTGAGGTGGATCAGCAGGGATGAGCTGAGATCCTGGGCCAGTGGCTGAGGTGGATCAGCAGCTCCGTGGCAGTGCCTGGCACTGCCACACGTCCCGGCAGGACAGGGGGTGCGAGGCCACCAACAAAGAGGGGAGAAGGAGAAGAAGCAGCAGCTCCGTCTGGGGGATGGCGAAATTCCCTTCTCCCCACCACAGCAGCTCTGCACCCAAAGTGTCCTTCTCTGAAGCTGAAGAAAGCCAGCCAAAACTGTCCCCACCCTCCATTTTTCCTGCCCCCTTCCCCCTCTGGGCCCGGCCAAACTCTGTCTTCTCTCAAGCACCCACCAAGTATCCATATTTAGGTTGTCCCTGCAACTAATGGGTAAAAATTCCACGGGCAAGACAGGACTAAAAAAAGGACACCTAACCGCTAACACCAGTATATCTGTTAAACAGTAGAGGTAATAGGACTCTTCACTCTGTTTCTGTAACCTGGCATATTCTCAAGCAATTTTCCAGGCAGACAACCTGTGGAAACATCTGCCACCCCACACATCACACCCGTGCCAGACCTGCCTTTGGCAAATACTTCCCTACACACACAGCAGAACCAGCTGCTACCAGAGTCCAGGCGCACCAAACCCTCATTCCAGTGAGTGAAAATCAAGGTAAACATGCCTGTTTTGTAAATCTTGCAGGGATTTAAACACAAGGATAACACCAGTATGAAGTTCTTCTCCACTGTTAACTCTGGGCACACCTAAGGACACACCAAAGAAAGTCAAATTGCAAACATGCAAAATTTCTAGGTAAAATTAAGCAACCTCTGGATAATGCACTATTGTATTAAAGTGTACATTTTCTACATTTTGGATTTAAGTAGACGACATTTGCCTTCCTTTTGTATAGCAAAGTCTGTCATAAATTAACTTTTATTTTTTTAAACCTCAATATAGAAAATCTTCTATTGAAAATTAAGCCAGTACCTAGAGAAGCAAAAATTTCTCTCTCTATACAGCTTGTAAAGGACAGAAAAGCCAATATCCCAACTTCCATTTTATTTGCATAAATAGCCTTGCCATATAAACATCCTGTGAGGAGGAAAACCTATGCTTTTATCTGAATCTCAGATATCTTATTTCTAGTGTATTTCTAAGCACTCTCTATATCTATTTTTTGGCACCCCTCTCAGCCTAAGGCTCTTTTCACTGCTCCACTTAGGGATATGCCTAGGGTTAGGGTTCAGAAAACTACAAAGCCCAGAGCTCCAGGGACTGTGCACCTACAATAGACCTGTCAAACTGAATAGAAAATTGCCATTAAATATTTCTTTCTGTAACTTTTGGGTTGGCACCTCTCTCAGCCCAAGGCTGTTCCACCTAGTGTTACGCCTAGGGTTAGTGTTATGCCTAAGTTTAGGCTTCAGAAAACTACAAAACCTGGAGCTCCAAGCACACTGCAGCTGCAATACACCTGTAAAACTGAATAGAAAATTGCCATTAAATATTTCTTTCTGTAACTTTTGTGCTGGCACCTCTCTCAGCCCAAGGCTCTTTTCACTGCTCCTCCTAGGGTTATGCCTAGGGTTAGGGTTACGCCTAGGGTTAGGGTACAGAAAACTACAAAGCCCGGAGCTCCAGGGACTGTGCAGATATAACACACCTGACATACTAACAATAAAAAACCACCATTAAATATTTCTGTTCTTAAGTTTTGGGTTGGCACCTCTCTCAGCCCAAGGCTCTTTTCACTGCTCCACCTAGGGTTACACCTAGGGTTAGGGCTCGGAAAAGTACAAAGCCCAGAGCTCCAGGGACTGTGCAGCTACAGTAGACCTGCCAAACTGAATAGAAAACCACCACTAAATAGCTCTCTCTATGTCTTTTTATTTGGCACCTGTCTTAGCCCCAGGGTCCTTTTACTGTTACACCTAGGGTTAGGGTTACACCTAGGGTTAGGGTTCAGAAAACTACAAAGCCCAGAAGTCCAGGTACTTTGCAGCTACAACAGACCTGCCAAACTGATTTGAAAACCACCACTAAATGATAAGCTGCTATGGAGTATTCAGACAGGGTTCTGTGCTATCATTTCCTATTTTTTATCACTAGTGCTGTTGAAAAAAATGCTTCCAACTTTATAATTTTTTTATTATTACACAGTATCCTCACCTGGTCTGCAGAGACATTGGCTCTTTCAGGAAAACACCTGCATAATTTATTCTTAATTCCATACGAACAGAGAATATAAGCCATAAAGAATGAGTAACCAACAGCTGAACAGCATTTTGCACAATTATGCCCATACTTTGTCTTCAAAGTGTTTGTAATTATCTCTTTTCAAACTCAAGAAAGGTGTGGAAAAGGTTATGAGGAATTTACACTGTAGTTCCTCATTGTATAGGAATCAAGGATATAAAAATGAAGATCAGGGAATTGCCCAAAAATTATTTTCTCATCAAAATCTCAAATATTAAAACATACAGTTAAAGTGATGAAAATTATTCACATAAGAAGGTAGTGGCTTGTAACAAGGAAAATGACACTCTTTCACAACCATAGCTATAAGCGCATCTTGCAGCAAAATTGTTATTTTATAGATATGATATTACTCAACAATAGTAAGGAGAATAATCTAAATGTCTTTCAGCATATAACTGCATTGAAAACCACAGTATAAAAAGCCAAGAATCTTTTTGGATCTCTTTGTCAGTGATTTGAACCTGGGTGCCAGAAGGGGATTCAGCTTCAGATAGAGACACTGTCATCACGGTATCTTTGTGGGGGTATTTCCACACAAGGTAAACATTCAAGTCCCACCTGCTAAGAGATTTCTAGTCAAAGGATTCAGAGTGATCCAACTAAGGTTTCAGCAGACACTAGCATTTGATCAGCTGAATTGTTGCCTCAGCTGTATCTGACAGAGAACTACATTTCATTGCCTAAACTTAATAATCTCATAGTGGTTTTGATGCATTACAACATTCCTCTAGTTTCTGCTTATCCCTTCAAAGGACACAGGGTTTTTCTCATCCCATGCAGAGGGCCCAGCTACTACAGAGAGCTTCAAATGCCATGAGGTGCCCATATTTAGAGACCTGCATTTGTTTACCCTACTTTTATGAATTGAAATAGGATTTTTTTTTTTATTCAGCTTAATGTTTGTGCTTCAGTTTTGTGCAGTCAAGTCTTTCTCCAGAGGGACCCTTGGCAGTTAGGTTTTCCCTTAGGTCCCAAATATTTAGTCATAAGTATCTTCACTGCAGTAAAAGAACAAATTAAAAAGTCACAGAAATATGACCACTAGATTTTATAGTTATAAAACTTTATTTGAATGCAGTGAGCATTCAAATAAGAGTAATTTATTTTATACTACTTCTTGCTATTGCAAGTTCATGACTGCAAAACAGATATAAAACCAGTGGAGACATTCATTAAAGAATTAATTAAAGAACCAAAAACAATGAATCATACATCAGAACTACACTATGACTCCTCTGAAGGCTATAGGCATTATATTAATTGTATACATTCACTTCCTTTAATTTGTTTTTTTTTTTTTTATTTTTATTCAGCAAAAAATTGTAAAATATATCAAATCAGTTCTGACATCTGACCATTAAGGGGTCTCCATCAGTAATAAAGGATAAATTCTCATCTCAGATAATTCCCTGAATATATAGCAGAAATAATGAGTTGAACTTGATTTTAGATTTCAGTATTAGTAACAGGTGTACTCAGTTCAGAACCTGACAGCCCCTAACCTGAGGATGCAGCCAAGGCCTCTCTAGGACTCTGACTCACTTTGATAATACAGGTCCTGCTTGCAGTACAAGCCAAAAAAATTCAGATGGAATTTTTGATGGAGGAATAATGGTGCTGTAACTTATTTACCTTGTGATAGCTCTCATTCCGTGGACTGATGACACTAATAATTAAGATACTTCGTGATTTTCCTTGAACTCCCTTATGTGAGCTGCCCTTCCTTGGTGTGTCACACAGTGGGACCAGCACAGTGGCCAGCCACTTAGTGTGACTTAGACTTTCTTAGGAGTCATTCTACTGGTCTCCATCCTTCCCGACCTGTTTTCAAGGAAGGATTAAAAGCCAGGGCAAAAGAACTGTGGGACAGCTGTTAGCTGGCAGTTGCACAGTGTGATATATTTCGAACATCCTAAATTTATCTGAAAGGTAAATAGAGACACAATTATTCCTGCATGTTTTTTCTGGTTGAATAATTACCTATAATAGTATTTTTATTGCTGAGTTGCTAGATTCAATTAGATACCTATTATATTTTTTACCCTACTCACAGATCAGTGTGGCTTTAAAAACTTAAGGGTTTTTCTCAGTGCTTCCTAATGAATAGAAGTATTGCAATATAATCACCTCTCTGTTATCAGTTGCAATATTAACCCTGGCCACTTTAAAAAATGTTTTCATGTTTCTGATATCATGATGCCATGGTCTATCAAGGCAAACAAATGAAATGTCAATTATGAAATCTCTGACAAAGCTATAACAATCATGTCATATTATGGAAATTATTCTTCTCTAAAAATAGTCAGGAACAAACTCCATCCCTTTTTCAAGAACCTGTCAGACTCTTTCATAAGAAATATTCATACAATGATTCTCTTCCTTATTACATTACCGTATTATCACTGAATATTCTATCATAATTTCTTAACATTATTACAACTTTATATGGTTATGTGATTGATTGTATGGCAAAGTGACATTAAGAAAGTGATTTGTTTGTTTCTGGGTTGTTTTAAGGAAATTAAAGTGTTGAAAAAATTAAAATGAGCTAGCAGAAGAAAAAAGCTGTTAGAAAGGCTCCAAGAGCACTTGAATTTAATTTCTCTACCAGTTGTGTACTCGGTAAACAATACTGAGTTGGGGTTTTCTGTTTTGATACTTAGGCATTTCTGAAACACAATAGTAGCATATATGCATATATTTCTTTATTTAAAAACTAAATCATAGTGGTTTTTAAAATACTTTTTCTACTCTGGAACCACAGTGCCAGAGATGTCCTCTTGATGCCCTCTCAAATCCTGATTTTTTGCTTCATTTCAACAAGGGAAATCTTCTTGCCCTTTTTCATATTGTCATTTCTCCATTAGACAGTGCCAGTTACACAGTAACATTTTTTCATGCCAATATACTTTTCAGATGCAAATAGGCAGGTTACAGATTAGCTGCAGAAAGGATGCCTTTTGTGAAATGCACAAACTTCTCACTGTCTTTTCTTTACATCAAAGCTATTTGTCCTTCAATTAGCCCAAGACTGACAATTCCTGAGCATTATACTAACTTTCTATTCTTTTGCATTTCTATTTTTCACTTTTATTTCACTTCAATTATTTTGACATATGAACAGTTGAAGTTTGTTTAAATTCAGTGCATGTGCTTCACTTCTTGGTTTTCTCAAACTGTGCTAACTGGTTTGCAAGGAAAAAGAGTCAAACATGTTGATGTTACCTTAATTTTCCATGCCTGAGTATTTGCCAGAAATTCCACACCACATTTTTTTCATATTTCTCTCTGTACAGGAATTTTGAAAAGCACATGTAGCATTTTTTTTCCCATCCAAAAAAGTTTAATACCTATGGGGCAACTCTACCCAGCTGTAGAGATAAAAAATAGAATAAGGATAGCATACCTTGTTTTCAGTTTCTTTTACTTCAGTGTAATAGATAAAAATAAAATAAAGGGAATGGTTTATGTCCTCATACTTGTAGCACTGCTTCTCTATGCTGCATATTGACTATATTTAAAGTCTAGTTGGTGGTAGGAATGGAAAACATCTGTTTGGAAAGTAAAAAGTGACTAGATTATTCAGTCATGTCCTTTTGTATTGTTTCTTTTCACATGTTCTTGTCCTGTGTTGATCACTGTTGTCCTGTTATATGTTAAGCCTGGAGATCACATAAGTGCCTCTTGCTCCTCAAACTCTAGAGGAAATTAGATGATCTGCTTGATTATCTTTTCTCTGGAGAAAAAAGGTACAATATGTACATTGGTATTTTAGAAAGATGGAAGTTCAAAACATGTGGTGTGCACATATAGTGGACCATGATCATGTTTGACATTTGTTAGTTCTCAGGTGAGGTCATTAGTTTGTGAACAGGTTATGTGATGATCCGTGGACAGGAACATTGCATTCTCCAGGATTTATGTTGTGTATTTTGCTTCATACAAACAATGATGAAATTAGGGACTACTGCTTTCCTTATTTTGTCATGTATCTTTCATCTTAGTAGACAGCAAGTAGTGCTTTCAGGTCTATCTTGCTGACATGCATGTTAAAAAAATTCTCCTGGTCTTGTGTGG
This sequence comes from Cyanistes caeruleus, assembly GCF_971803275.1. Taxonomy (NCBI): domain Eukaryota; kingdom Metazoa; phylum Chordata; class Aves; order Passeriformes; family Paridae; genus Cyanistes; species Cyanistes caeruleus. The sequence goes on from NC_141702.1 coordinate 39,024,112, forward strand.
CAATATTCTGAAGTTTTCAAAAGAATTTCCATGACCCTTAAATTTAGTGGATGAAGCCTAAATGACTAGAATTGTTCTTTTGTGTTGTCCTAGAGTAGTTTAGTTTGTGTCTACTTGTGCACAAGAGAACCAGTAGATAGGGAAAGTTTAATGATAGTGATGTAAATATAAATAAAGTTTTATCATAGGAATGAGAAGAATACTTCAGGGTAAGGAAAGAAGAAACAGAGAAAGAGGAAGAAGAAAATGTGAGGTAAGGTAGTGTAGGTGATTCAAGAGAAAAGGTCAAGGGATGGAGGAATAATTTGAGATAAAAGATAGTGCAGGGAAGATCTGAAAAGATAAAGAATGTTAAGACAAATCTGCAAGCAGTGGAGAAGCTGTCTATGTTGTTGAACATACAGTCAAATTTACGGTGAAAACTTAATATCAATACAACATAATCAGAAGCAGTGGTTCAAAACAAAGTTCATAGGAACATCCTCAGTAACTAGACTTGGCCAGCAAAATATAAACCATCATTTTATAACCAGAGGACCTGGGATAGGAATAGTTAGACTCAAGACTATATTGAAAAATATATTATATAAAAAGCAAACAGAAAAAGAACATCTTATCATTCTTTTATTTTGTCAGGATCTGAAACATGAAATCAATTAGCTTGCTTATATTTAAATTTAATTTAATATAAATTTATTTATTATGGCAAAACTTTATACAACAAACATCCAGACAAGGATGTTATCTTGGTCAGACAAAATCCCAGCTTCTCTCTTTTTAGAACTAAATCCACTAAATTCAAGGAGAAATGAAAAGAAAATGAGAAGAGCGAAAACAATTGAAAGTGAAGATTGAAAGCCGCATAGGAAAGAGATTATATCATTAGACAAGAACTCACATATTATATACACATAGTATTTTATATGAGAATGGGTTTGTGACCCTTCTGGCCAGTCACACAGTGCAATACTTTATGGAGGAGAAGTGGAGAATAGCAAACAGGGCACATCCATCTCTCAAGCTGGTAGATAGAAAGGCTGTAATGTCTGTGTCAATTCAGGAGTCCTCTAGGCTTAATTGCCACCCATTTTCTTTTTGGCAGATTATGGGTAGTAGAAACCAGTTAAATGTTGCTGTGATATAAATACCAGTTATATATTGCTATTCTGTAAAAAAAAAAAAAAAATACTGTGATTAACTTTCTAAGCAGCTTCAAATCTCTTAAAAACTTAAAACAGAGTTTCATGCTTTAAATCAGAAAATAAAGACTCTAAGAGTGATTGTCTAGCTTGAGCAAAACTATTCAGCTTTTCCCATTATCTGTTTCATTTCCCAGGTAGCCTTTTTTAGAAGGGTGAGTATAATTTCCATATGAACTTTCCTTGGTGACCCATGTAATTGCCTTTAGTCTTATGTTACTTAAAAATCCATCTTTTGAGCTGTGTGATGACAGGCAGCTTTGCTTCCCATCATTGTGAGCAACCTTTATTAGAAAGAAATCACTAGCAGCTATTCTGCTAGTTATTCTGATTTATTCAGCCAAAAAAAAAAAAAAAAAAGAGGAAAGAGAAACACCAATTTTAAGCTGCCTCTTTTTCAATAAAACAGTTTTATTATCAGCTCTGAAATGGATGTGTCTTCACTCATAATAAAGTTTGATAAAATCCAGTCTTATTGATCTGAACAAAGCTTAAGCTCTTTTTCCTGTTCATCGTTTATAGTGATAGCTGTAGTGAGCATTAAGGCCTTTTTATATTTTTAAAGGAAAGCTCTTCCTATAGATAACCTATTCAGCACTCCAGCTATCTGCATGACTTTTCCATATAGTCACATTATTTTAATATATTCAAGACATTTGCATATTGATTTATTTGCTGTGAAGGACAAGATCTTTATTCACTTGCTCTTTACAGGTAGGAAAGGATCCCCAAAGAGGAGCATGCCTTGAGTCCAACAAAGGCATTAATTCAGTGCACCAGAGTCCTTGGAACTGGTATCCTGGAACACCATTGCCTATCAATTTTCTAAGGATTCTCTTGACACCAGGAGAGCTGTTATATTTAGATGCTTATCTGCTTTTGACTGCAGTGCAGTACTTCCAAAGATGTCTTTCATTTTGAGGCTTAACACATTAAATATCACCTGATCTGAAGATGTTTGAGAGTGTAGAGCCTCCTGCATAGAATAAATGTCTCATCTAAAAATAGCATTACATTTCTGCTTAGTTCATTTTGTGTAGTTCTACTTTGTATATAAATTAAGGCACGAAGAGAAACTAAAGGTCTGTCTTCATGCTGACAGAGGGAAGAAATCTCAAATCTTAAAAAGAAGATCCTCTGACATTCCTGCTCAAAATCTTTCCCGTATGTCCAAATACTGCATTGAATAGCAGATGCTATCCTTCAAAGGTTTTTAGACGGAAAACAGAAAAAATGAAAGCTGTAGTGTCATGCTGAATCACAGATATAACAGCACAGATTAAAAGTGCAATAACTCCCTGAATATTCACTTTGATTATGTGAGGTTGAAATAAGGCCTTTAAACCAAGATTCCTCTGTGATTAAATCTTTAGTGTACACCCACTCAATCTCTTAAATTACCCTTTCCTAACATTTTAGGAAATAATGGATCACTAGAATAAAACTATTAGTCTGGTAGATTAAAGGAGAAGAACCAAGTAACCATAAGCACCATGGGCTGTGTTGAATACTACTTTGGGTTGGCAGTGACAAAGCACTGACAACAGCCTGTTTGCCTATGAATATCCCCCAAATGAGGAAATGTCTCACTTGAATGTCTACACACTGAATTCCTTTTCAAATCACAAAAGCTTTCTCTTACCCATATCTGAAAATATCCTGAACATATGATTTTTAACACTAAAAGTTTGAGCTAGATCTTCACAAATAAAAAATACTTAATACTATGCTATGAAATCGTCATTTGCAAGTTGTCCATAGCTATAAGTCCAGCTCTCCCAAAGCACACTCCGGTAAAGAACCTATTCTCTGCATACCCACACAGAACTGCTTATCTTTATTTTATTTACAGCTAAATTGATAACTTCATGTGGTGCTCATTTAACAGTGGAAGAGGAGAAAATTTAGCATAATGCATTGAAGCTGTAGGATGAGCTTCTGACTGGCTTTTTAAAGTTGACTTGGAAAAAATTTGGGCCATCACAGCAATGCAGAAACATAGGGTTAAGATTTTTTTACATTAGAGCCCTGATGACTTACCATGACTATTAAAGATATGAGGATTTTCTTCCCCTCTAGTCTATTCTATGTTCTTTCCTTTGGTAGCACTCAAGCTATTGGCAAGGTTGATCATAAATTTTTCACTCCATATTAAGGACAGAGAAGCATTAAAAATATTTAGGAGCTTCATTCTTATGATTTCTGTGGTTTTCCCATATTGAGTGTAGGCAGAATATGAGAGACAAAATGAAAAAGGAAGGGAAAGGGGAATATAGGGAAATCTCTTTACTATTGAATAATTGGAAAGACAATTACTTCCTCCAGATGCTGTTTTTAAAGATACTGCTTATAAAATATGGGACAAAATAGTATTGCAGAAATCTTACATATAGAACAATATTGGGATTCCAGCCTGTAGGGTATTTGCCATCAAAGGCCTTGGTGAGTCATGAATTAATTGAAAAGATAAAACTAGCAACACAGTTCTAAAAATTATAGTTATATAGCAGACATCTCCAGCCTGGGAGCAAAAAGATAATTTAATGAATTGCCTTCAACCTACCCTACTTTCCCTTTCAGTATTACTATTTGTAGTAGTGGGTAGGATCAAGGTGGAAATTACATTTCCAAATCACCCTCTTTTTTATTTTCTTTTCAAAATTTATGACATCTGTGTTCTTGGCTCATTCATAATGAGGACCATAAACATATCCATCTCCGGCATGTATATTTTTCATTCATTTGTCATACCAGAATGTACACATCAAGGAATGTTTCTCACAACAGAATTATTTACACTGTGTTTGGGAAAGCAAGCTTTTTTGTTGTTGTTTTTGTTGGCTTTTTTTCCCTTGAAGTCAGCTCTAATTTCTTCCAGGTGTTTGTTGTACTAATGGAGAAAAGAAAAAATTCAATCAAGGAATATAAAAATATTTTAAATTTTACCTGCTTTAACTGCTTTACAACAATTTCAACAACTGCTACATACTTTGTGAAGTCTGTAAATTCCATTTCAGCGTTCATAATCACTAAAGCCACCGGCAACATGTACACAAAATGTGATGGAATTATGAGGTGAAAAATCTGTCAGAAACACAAAGATAATGTGGCTGCTCTGCCTCTGCTTTTTATGGTGTCTATCCCCTTTTCCATCCTCCATCCTTTATCTCAACAGGTAAACTGCATAGATAATGCATAATAAAAGAGAATGGTACCAATACTGGCTAAAATCTTCAGGAAGGCATTACAAAATAAACGTTGGTTCCCAAGGGAGGAATAGTAAGCCAAACATGAATCTGTATTTCAGACATTATTTTGTAATATGATGAAAAATACATTGGTAAAAAAAAGAAGAACAGAAGACAAATTTTGTAGGGATAGAATAAATTTTTAGAGACCATGTAACTGTAACCAATCAATTTTTGACTCTCTAGGATAATGTCAAAACTGCACCATTGATTTGATTGGTGCTACTCATACTATGCAGGGTACTGTGTTTATAAAGTGTATATAAAGTTAAGAATAGTGTATATAAAGGTAAGAATGACTTCCAGCAATATTGAACCTCTTTAGTTTGCATTGAATTACACCAGTGTCTATGAGCATCTAAAATTCTAAAGACTTATTTTATTCTGAATTATTTTAATGTAAAATGCTTGAACAATTCCAAGAGTGTTCATGTGCAGTGGTTTCACATTTTCTGCAATATTCTAAATCTAGCCAAGACCTTACATATACAGTATCCATCAATCTATTTAATTAGGAAGCAAAGAATCACATCTCTAGTAAACCATGCTAAGTGTCTTAATGGACAAAAAGCTTTTAAGAATTAGAATAAAGATGAAAGGAATACCCTGACATTAAAGCTTAGGGTACCTCAGGGCAAGTGAAATAGATTAAGGGGACACTTACAGCAATTAAGCTTGAAATAAACTTTTGATATAAATCAGCAGAAGTCTATCAGATCAAACTCTGGGGTAAGCCTTTGTGATAACTAGGATGTAATCTCTACAGTATATTGCAAACCATAATGCCAAGCGCTGCAGAGCTACAATTAGCCTACAGAGATAAACAGAAGTTTTATCACTCAATAATTTGATGATTTAAGGGATAGTTCACACATCCACATTTCACAGAACAAGTGTTTATACACTATTTAATACTGGTTAGGCTTCTCTAACTACAAGCAATTTTACTGAAATCCGCAAGAAAAGCAGTTGGCAGAACTCTATGACATCAACGTGTGCTTGAACAGAATCATTAGGATCTTGCAAAACAAAATTAAAATATGCATGTATGGTAAACATGAAAACATGAGTTTATAGCCAAAACACTAGAAATTACAACTTCCAAGGTTTTGGAGGACTTTAGATTTTAACTTAAGAGACAGATGATCATTTTCTTCATTCTGTAATGCACATTACCTCACACAGAGGAGCAAACACAAAATGGTAAACAAGATGTCCCTGGATATGTGTCAAATCTACCTCTCAAAAACCCATGTTAAAACCCACTTTTCAAACACATTTAGAACTGGAAGCTAAAGATGGACAGATGTGAACAAAGTGTACTGTGCCCTTAATGATAGCAGCCTTTCTTGATGCAACAGAGAATCAGGTTTGGTTTCCTACCCATTTGTGGATTAAATTGTTTGTGAGATGAAATGATTTTGGTAGAATTAGTTTGGTACTAGGCATCATGGGGAGAAAAGGAGGTCAGACAAAATCTGTGCCAAGACTACCAAGTTTCCAGCTCCCACCCTCAAGTAAGAACCTTATTTTTATACAGTATGGTTAAAAATGATCCTTTCAGAGACACCAAAGACCCATTTGAAGCACACCAGGATATTAATCTGAGTCACATTTTTTCTATAGCTCAGGTAAAGATATTTGAAGCCTGTCTTTCCATATCTGAACTTTGAACTGAGTGAAAGTTGACATTTTGTGTAATTCCTGTCATTATATAAAGTGAACTACGACTTCATCTGAAAAAATGCTTAGAAATGTATCTAAAGATAAGCTGAGAGTGTTTTAGAATACCTGATAATGAAGTGTTAATTGTTAGTGAAAAAACAACTGCTTTGTGGATTTTTTATAAGCTCATACCCAAATTTTAGATTGGGATAACAACAGTTACCAAAGAAAAAGGATAGAGCAATTACCAAAAAAAAACCAGTTACCAAACAGAAATTATAGGGTCTCTTAATTAATATATTCATCTTTCCACATAATTTCAGCTTAATTAAAAAATACAGCTAACTAAATTCTGTAGTTAATTACAGGACTTGCTTTTACAAACTTCATACTAACTGTTAACATTTTTCCCACAAAAAAAAAAGTGCACTGAAAAGATAGTTCCTAATGTTATTTTGCTCTCACAGAACTGGCCAAAAGCCAAATTTGAATGGGAATGCTTTATATGTAAAACTTATCATGCAGTTCTAATTAAAATCTACTGAAGCTTTCAGCTTAATTTTAAAGAGTTCATCTTCTGAATACTTTTCTTTTCTTTTGGTTGCATTATATCTCAGGAGAAACTATCACAATTTATTAAATAAGATGGACTAATTTTTAAAACATTGGGAAGCAAAACTCAAAATTTTGTTTCTTATGGACAAAATCTATGCATATCTTACAGGATTTTTAGTGGCAGAAGTTCTGTCTTCAGTAAATATTCAATATCAGCATGTGGAGCAATAAAAAAATATTAAAAAAAAAGTATTTAATTATTTATTCTCATTGATATATGTTTTTACGTATGAATACATCTCACTGGGATTTATACTGAATGTAACTTATTCGACAACATGTGCAAAGCACTTAAGTCTATTTTTGTCTTTTAGTATATTAATTTATAATGCTATTTAAGTCTCTGCCACTGCTGAAGTGGTTAACTCTGAGCACTTTTTCTAAGAAATGCATTTTCTAAGAAAACTCCTTATTCTAGTAGGTAAACATTGACTAGCAAGATAGCAGATATTTACAGGTATAGACCATTTCTGTTGTCTTCAGCCTATATTATATGTATTGAGCATGTACATCTATCGTATGTAGTTTATATTAAGATAATAATTAGACAGTAATACATTGCAATAAAGAATAGAATGAAAAAATGAATAATACTACAAAGATTATAGCAATGAAGATAGATATGGATTATACAGAATTATATAGATAGACATACTAAGGAAACAGTGATTTTCTTTGTGCCTTATGGAAAGTGTAAGTTAATTGGTCAGACTACATAGTCTGAACTACCATCAACAGTGCTGATAAAGCCTTTCTCCACCCTTCCTTTGCCTCTGAGCCACTGTCTGGCCCATGGCTAGCTCACTGTTAATGGTATCCAGCTCAGAGCCACAGCCATGTAAGGCAGGCAGGAGAACTCTGCAGAAAAGCTAATGGCTAAGGTTAGTCACTGTTAGCAATCTGGTACATGGGGTTTGGGTATTTTAGGATTTACCAGGTGAAAAATCCCCCAAAATAACTTTCTTTCACCTGTACTTGAGTAGAACATCCTGATGCATCCTGACCTCAAGAGATCACAATGGACTGGTGACTCATATTAAAGCTGGAATCTCTCTGGCTGTACCGATGCAAACACCTCTGTGTGGTGCCAGCACCTCCCAACCCTGAAATACTACGGCAGGCTGTAGTGCACCTCAGCACTAGTGATGTCACCAGGGGTAGAAAGCACAGGATACAAAATAGTGACTATATTGGATTTCTACAGAATTACAGAAGAAATTTAAGAGGTGATTCTTAAATTTGTTCCACTGCCTGGGAAAGTAAAGAGGTCGAAGGAATGAACTAATGTAGTCATGGCACTGGTAGTGTCAAACGAAATTCTGCCAGCTCACCTAGTCTCAGTGTAACTTCTCCTTGAAGTTTAATATCTTACATATTAAACAATATCTTGTTTAAATATGTATTAATGATGCAATTAGTTTATAATAGTGGTAAGTAGGAGCAGGTTGTGAAGTTCGCTGATAAGACAAGGAGTACGCTAACAAAAGAGAATTTTAGGACACCATGCAGAAAGAGCTGAGTGATCTTGCAGAATGAAGAAATAGGAAAGGCAACAAACATAAGAACTGGTAATAAGCACTTCTACTGTAGGTTAAGAATTTGAAATGACTGAAAAGTCATGACTGTTCATGTATTAATATAGAATAACACTAAAATATGCAAATATGATATTTGAATGAGTCTTCCCAGGAGGTATGAAGTAAACATATGACCCTTTCTACTCCCACCACTTTACTCTGGTCTTCCATATTTAAAACAGATGCATTCAAACTGAAACAAGTCCAAGAGGGCTATATGAAAAGACTATAATTCCAAGGGAGAAGAGTTGTTACATTTTTTACTGTAGCAAAACAGAGGCAGCAAGGAAGTATTTTAATATTGATAAGTAAACCCTAATGTTAAAGACTAAAGTGATAAAGAAATTCTTTAGAAGATAATGCTGTCCCAGAAAAAAAAAAAAAAAAAATATATATATATATATATATAATATAACTATTTCCAGCCTACATGTAGTCTGGAAAGCAGAAGGAAGTACCTTAAAGAAGAGACTTCTGAAACAGTTTTCATTAACAAGCAGTGGAAACAGAAACCTAATCACTTCTGAAATGTATAAAGAAGTTTACCACTTTTGATTGATTGACATACCAAGAGATTGGATTGGACTTAATGACCTGGGAAGAGCCTTCTTACCCCACTGTATTTATAAAATATTTAAACTACAACCTTAAACTTTAGGGTTAAATTTGCAATGATCAGCTTTATTCTTCTAGCATAAATGCACTCTACAATCAGAGTAAAGGTCAGCTTTCCCAAAGTAAGGATTCCCTTAGCATTAGTAGTATATGAATAAAGAATTTGTCCAATATCTACAAACTGAATCAATTCTCATAAATTCTTATCCATTGAGTATTTTGGATAAGATTGTTCCACATGATCAAAAAAAAAATGAAAAAGCTCAGAGACTTTAGAGTCTATAGTATAGAGTCATTTGACTTCAAGAAAGTCCTAGTCGTGTACTTTGAAGACAAAAGTCAGACCACAGCTCCGGGGGACGGTGTTTCATCTTAGCAGAAGCAGCAGAAATACAATTTCTGCAATGCTCTTTTAGTTGCAACGAAAGCAGTTTTTGTTTGCTTAATATCTTTGGATAAAACTCTCTCTGCTTACAATTAAACATGTTTCCTTCTTCCCACTAATTAACGGTTTTTCATCTTTGCCATTGAAAATGAAACTAAAATGTTTATTTCAACTGGGCTGCTACTGATGTGACTCTATTTTAGAGAAAATCATTTGTCCTTATATCTAGAGTCCCAAGGGAATTTTGCCTTTTAATACAAAAGGGAAGATTATATTTCAAAGATATTCATCCATTTCACTCCAGCTGAAGTCAGTTGAGGGTGTGGGAGTTTGGAGGCTTTGGCAAATTAAGCCCTTACACAGCAGCCATGTTAATGACAGTGAGTCAGAAGGGAACCTATACCACACTCCCACAACTGCATCAGCTCCCTGCTTCTATCATCAGGATGTAGAACACATTTACTTTTTGTCACTGAATTCAAATGTGACTGAATATAGAGCAGATCTGCTGAATAGGAAGGTGCAATTTGCCATAATGCCTTTTCAAAACTGAATAAAGGTCAAAATCTGTTTGACTTTCATTGCATGAAATTAATTCAAAAGAGATAATTTAGGACAGAATTCAGCCCCAAGCTCCTGCAAGACTACAATTACAGATGGCCTTTTCAGAAACAAAAGAACATGCTATAATGTATCTCACATATGTCTTATAAAACTTTTCCAAACCAAATCCAAATTAAATTAATGTTAGATGATAAATAGTTATTGCAGACCATCACAAAAATTATATTTCCATCATAATGGGGCTAAAATAAATGAACCAACTTGAGACAAGATTTAAAGCTTGGGTACCTTTCATGGACTACTCCCAGTTAGAGGGAGCTTCATGAATACAGTTAATGAGGCATTGCATAAAAGTCATCCTGGAGAGATATGATGGTCAACAACTATCTAACATAAATCTAAGGATTTCCTCATTAGAACTGATTTGTTTCAGCCTGAATGGGCCATTCCAAAGCCTGCTGATTACTTAAACATAGAGGGCTGGTATGCTCCTCATTTCCTGAGAATTTTCTCTGCTCCCAGCACACTCACACTAACACTTATATGGTGATGGCTTAAGTCCAGACTGTGAATGATGTATAACAGAAGGAGCAATCAAATTTCCCTAAAACCATTAAAGTCATATTTTCATTGTTTGTGGCATAATACTCCTATGACTAATAATTCTACCTGATAGGAACACATAACAGTAATACTGTGATATTGGTTAAAAATTAATTTATACTTCAATTAGTCAGCACAACTCTAGAACTAACAGATGTTCCATACTGTAATGCAGTATCATGGAACAAGAGTATGACACAGCTACATTGATTTTCTCTTCACTACCTTTTGTATTTAGTATCAGGCTGCAGGCAGGATATAAGATCAAATGCAATTATGAGTCTAATTTAGAGTTAGCAGCTGGACATGACAGAAAATATTAGTAAGCTTTCTTGCTCTTAGAAGACCACCATGTGGAAGAAAATCAATTATTATAAAGTTTTGGATGGTTTCCCAGATATACTGCAAAAATTGATAAACACTTAAAATTCTTTTCAATCAGAAGAGGACAGGTGTCAGAGGAACAAGGAGACTTATTGAAGCACTTATACCCTACTTTACAGAGGTGTATCATCACAGCGGTGGCTGACCCAAAACCATGGCACTGCTCAATGTCTATATAAATTCACCAATTCTAAGGCCCAAAGCAGCCTCTGCAAACACAAATTCTTATTTCCTATTGAAAACAGGACATAGGATTCTCAGGATGCAGTATGACCTGTTCAGTAAACGCAGCTATAGACAACCTTTCCAACTTTTTTCTGTTTGGAAAACATCCATAGCTTTCTTTTGATGTCTCATTTTAACATCTTGCCCTCAGATCATATCAATAATTTTAGTTTCAAACTTCTGCTTCCCATAAAAATGCTTTAGCTTGCAAACCTTTGATTCTTTGAATCTTAATTAGTTCCTTGAAAAAATTAACTAGATTAAAATAGATTAAGCTGCTAGAGTTATGTACTGAAGAGTTTATTTCCCAATAGGATAATCCCAAGGATTATAATGTTACTTCTCTAAACAATTGGCATGTCTGTAGCAGCAGATGAAAACATAGTACTGCTCTGAAGTGGTAACATTCAAAGACAGCATAACTTCCTTCCTTCTGTACAATAATGAGAGCAATAATATCATAAAAATAATATCAAAAATGAGAGCAATAATATCATAGCTCATGCTTATTTGAGATTTGGCTCCTTGGAACTGAGTTTTCTTGCTTTATTGGAAATTATATTCTTTCATGATAGGTCTGTGACTTTAGGCTTAGCCATACGTAAATTCAGCTGTTTGCAGCTAATTTGTCAGACAGTCTTGATCAACTTGCATGAAAGACTTTCCTTTTTATTATTCACTCCACCCTCGACATTTTCCATCTGCAACTCTATCAGTATCATTGTGTATTTTCTTCCAAGCATTGAAAAAGAATATTGAATATACTAGAGTCAAATACTGATCCCCATGGCACTCGTAGACAAATATCTGAAGAATGATTCTTCATTTACAGTACTATTTTAAGACCTTTCACTTTCCCAGGTTTTAATCACTCAAGTATGTGCCATGTTGATTTTATTTCTTAATCAACATGTCATGTGCTACCAGATGAAATGCCTTACAGAAGACTAAGTGTGTTCCATCAGTTTTATTACCTTTAGGAACAAAACAGGATTGCAGCATCATCTGTTTCATTATTCTGCCTGAGATCCTTATCAGGCTGACAAATCTATAATTATACGTTTTTCTTGTTTACATTGGAAGAGAATAGGATCTCCTATTTACATCTGGGACTATGAAAATGCTTTCAGTGTTGAAATTTCTTACTGAAAATCAAGCCTATCAGTTGAAGGATATCATCAGACAGCTCTGTTAAAAGTCTTGGATGAAGATTGCCTCGATTTAAAATGTTTGGTTTTATTAGTCCTTGTTTAACATATACCTTTGTTTTTTGAACTGAAATATTTTTACCTTTATGCCATACTTGATTCAACAACTGCAATGTTGATATGGGGCTGCATGGTATCAAAACTCTTCCTTATGGCAAGACAGAGAATATTTCCCAGATGTGGTCCAGTGCTATAAATTTCTATGTTCCCTGTCTCTCTGTGAGCACTGTCCACCCTGCAGCAGCCAGGGAGACAGAGGAGATAGTTTCTTAGCAAAGAAGAACCTAAAAACGAGGCTCCTTCCCTTAGCTGAGATGGCAGTTGCAGCTTTATTTTTTGGGATCCTACGAAGTCGGGGAGCAGGAGGGAAAGAGGAAGAGGTACAGATAAGCCTCTCTTTTTGAAGGCAGGGGAAAGGGTGGGAGGAATTCACACAATCTATAAGGGGAACTAGGGAGAAAAAGACAAGGGAAAGAAACTTAAAATTCTACATTTTTGGGGGTACATTCTTTGGGTCATACCATTTTTCCTAACTGCATTACAACAGTCCAGAAGGGTAAATGCCCCATTCTCATAGTCATCACTGTACTCTGATATGCCATGTCATTTGGTTTTTTTGTAAAGCAGGAGTTGTAGTATTTTATTTAGAAATATTTTCCCTCTGCTACATTATTATTGAAATGGTCCTATTAAGATCTGGCTTTAGACCAATACTTGAGAATACCCTTGTCATTATCTACCTCAAAATATTCTTCATGCTTTACTGACATTTCTCTGTACCTTTTTATTCTTATCTTCTCCCATTATTGCTCTCTATCTCATAGTATTCTTTCTAATCTATGATTGAAGCTGACCAAATCTATTTTTTTTTTAAATACAGCTTTGAAAGACAGTGAGGTATTCTTTCATAGGTATGCTTAATATAGAGTAATCTTAAATTATAATATGATATATAATTTGATTTATAATTTTATACTGTATTTAAACTTTTTTTTTTTTTTTCACTAAAATAGCCATATAATCTCTATCTATGCCTGCATTAGATATAGGTAGTGACTTAATTGTCAATAATATGTAAAACATTATTTTTTCTTTAAAAGGTCAGACAATATACCAGCACAACACTTAAAATATTTTTCACTTTTAAATGTTAATATTTGCAATGGAAAGTTTCAATTTTGCCTTCTAAAAATTATATTCATATGGGAAAATAAAAAAAAAGATCGTCAAAATATGGTCAAAACCTTTCAATTATGTTTAAAAAGAAACTCTGCTTAAACTGAGATTCAGAATGTTGTGACTTTGTATTTCACCAAAAAAATTCCTATGCACTCACACAACCAGGATCAAGCATATAATCATTGAGAAAAATTAATCTTGAATCCTGACCTTGCAACTGACTTAAAGATTTGGATTCTTGTGGCTCATTTTTCTGGACTCTGTAGAAACAGAAAAAACTGCCAAGAGAGAACTTGCTACAGAATTAAAACAATCATTTGCAATCTTAAAACTCTATTATCTATTCATTTATTGATTAAAAATTCATCCTCATTTCTGTAATAATTGTTTTCAAACTCTCTTCCTTTATAAAATACAATTCTTTGTACAATTCTCTATCAGTTCTGTTTGCCAAAGACCCTGAGGCATCTCAGGGATGTTTTTTTCAAACAGAACTTTAAAACTTCATGATTACTTAGATATTGTAAAATAAGCTAACTTGCCTGATATTAATATTTATTTTGTGCAGTTTGTAGTCTTTTTGTCTTCTGTTCTCTAAATACCCACTGTGAACCACGCATGAAACTGGATACTGTTTACACTGTAACCAGACTGTCAGCCAGATCTGCACCCATTTTATGTGAGCATAAATTTGGCTCCATATCCCAATGTCGTGGTTTAACAGTTTGTTTTTCAGTTAAAGAGCAAATCCATCAGTTAGGGAAATTATTCTCCGTGAGAACTGCTAACAGCTTCCTCCAGACCCAACAGAACCAATCAGCTGCTAGTTTTGAACATGGACACCCTGTTAAACCACTTAAGAAAACTGAACAAGCCTCTGTGAAATCACAGTTAAAAATGAACAAACCCTGGAAAAACTCTCTTGCTTCTGGCCTTTGAACAGGTGAATGGACGCTGGCCAGGTCAGACCCTGCTCTGCCATGCGACCCAGCCGGCCCAGCCTGCAGTGCAGCTCGGCTGAGCTTCTGCCACCGCCAAGTTCCAACCACGGCTGGTGGGCCAGGCCTGCTCCGCTTGGCTTCGGCTGGAGCTGAGCTGGGCCCTGCTCTGGCTCTGAGCTGCTGAGCCATCCTGCCAGCACCACGGGAAAACCATGCTGTGAGAACAGAGAACTTGCAGCCCCACACAGAAAAGCAGCCCCACAGCTGGAACTGAGCGCGGCGGGGGCCAGACAACAGCTGTGCAGCCAGAGCCGGCCTGCCCGGCAGACATCACATGGACATCCACAGGCCCAGGCGAGATATTGACTCAGAGCACAGATGAAACTTGCTGATATCAATCCTCTCGCAAGAGAAAAAGAAAGGGTGAAGACACGTCAAGGAAACAACACAGAGACACCAAGGTCAGTGAAGAAGGAGTCACATCCCAGATGGGAGGAGAATGAAGACATGCCTAAGTCTTGGGCTGAAATTCTCTTGTAAGGCTATGGTGAAGATATAATTGATACATCAGACTGTTGGGTTTTTTTTCCCTGTAATTCATGGAATGCACTGGGGGGATGTAGCGTTCTAACCACAGCAATGAGCAGAGGCACCAGTGTTGAAGTAAGCAGATGTTGAAGTTGCTGTGATCCAA
Source organism: Cyanistes caeruleus (assembly GCF_971803275.1). Taxonomy (NCBI): domain Eukaryota; kingdom Metazoa; phylum Chordata; class Aves; order Passeriformes; family Paridae; genus Cyanistes; species Cyanistes caeruleus. The sequence goes on from NC_141702.1 coordinate 39,039,214, forward strand.
TGATAATCTTGAACAGAGAGAGATGAGAAACTTTGCCCCGGGGATAGAAGAAGAGAACCTCTGTTCCCAGAGATAAAAGAAGAGAATTTTGTTTCTACACTAGAACAGCCTCACCCTTAAAATTGAACACCAGTAAGCTGAAATGACCCTTGGTGATAGCGGTGGGAAGACTCCCAAAAAGAGGGACTTCACACTTGCAGATTTCCGAGAGGCTGCTAATCGTGAAATTTAAAAACACACGAGAACTGTTTCTTGTGGAAAAGTCTCCATGGCATGGCAGGAGAGACTCCTCTCCCTAAGTGAACTGAAGAAAGATTATTTTAGAAGTGGTAAACTGACTGAAAATACCAAATTTTGTCCCTTTATGTTGTCAGTGGGAAGGGAAAGAAGAGTAGGAGGGAGGACAAATGTTCTGATGGTTTATTCTGATTCTTATTATTCTTCTTTTAGTTCTGTAAATGAGGTTTTTCTTTATATTTTTTAAAGATTTGAGCCTGCTTTTGCCCTTCTCCTAATCCTTATCTCACAGCAGAAAATGTGTAAATAATTCTAGTGAGTTCATGGACACTGGGCCAGTGCTCAGCCCACTTCATTTATTAATGCATTGGCCAGGAAATTGAATTAGAGAACCAAAACCACTGCACTTCATAGGTGTTTCTGCCCTGTTGAACCAAAACTGTTACACCTGGTATGCCAGGATCACAGGGCTTGGTGGTGGTGGGGGACGAGGGGCAGGCAAAAGGCAGAATAGTGGCCTGTTGTTCACTACTTACTCAGGAGAGGCAACTTTATTTTTGCTGTTGCTCAAGCATGCTACACCTCTCCAGCTCTGCATTCCTGACCAATGTATTTGATTTATAAAAGGAAACAATGTTTATTTTTCAAGTCACCTAGGAACAGATGAGTGAAAAAAATTCAACACAAGGTTCCCTTCAAGTAGCTAAGGAGGTTATACATGAAATCACAGCCATAGGTCTGTGTTTTGCTCATGAGAACCTAACACTGAATGTCAGTGTAACCCTGACACACATAGGGAAGGCAGCACTGCCAACAATAATTTTAAAATCCTAAAGGTGATATTCTTCATTTATGGTATATTTATTGGTAAAAATAAAAGTGGAAATCTTCAACTCAACTAACTACAACTCAAAATACATTTCTCACCATGCCTGACCTGCTGGAAAGCAGCTCTGCAGAGAAGGACCTGGGAGTCCTGGGGGACAACAAGCTGTCCATGAGCCAGTAGCGTGCCCTTGTGGCCAAAAAGGCAAACAATGTCCTGGGGTACATCAGGAAGCACATTGCCAGCAGGTTGAGGGAGGTGATCCTGCCCCTCTACTCAGCCCTTGTAAGGCCATATCTGGAGTGCTGTGTCCAGTTCTGCCTTCTCCAGTAGAGGAGAGACATGGGGCTCCTGGTGTGGGTCAACAACAACGGAGGGCAACAAAGATGATTAAAGACCTGAAGCATCTCTCTTATGAGGACAGTCTGAGGGAGCTGGGCCTCTTCAGCCTCAAGAGGAGATGACTGAGATGGGACCTTATCAATGTCTGTAAGTATCAGAAGGGATGGTGCCAAGGGGATGAAACCAGGCTCTTCCTAGAGACAGGACTAAAGCAATGGTGCAGAAACTGATGCAGAGAAAGTTCCACCTGAATAGGAGGAGAAGCTTCTTTACTGTCCAGGTAACTGATTTCCTGGAGAGGTTGTGGAGTCTCCCACACAGGTGTGAGCATGTGGTTCATCCTACCACCCCTGATATAGTGATATACCTCCATATAAGTTCACACAGCAGCAGACACCATTGAAATACTGCAGAACTCCCCCAAGGTGTCCCAAGCAGTTGCTGTAGAACCAGATTGCTGCTTTTCACACAGCTCTGAGAAAAAAAGTCATCCCTGCACCTTCCCCCACATTGCATGGTAACAAAAAATTCTGTGAGAAGCTGCCCCTCTGAACAGCATTGTTCCCACTCTTCTGAGCTGCATCCATGCCAACATGCTCACCCACCAACCCCAGAAGTGTGGGAAGCGATTCACCTCAGTTTTGCAGAACTGTAGAAAACTCTCCTCTGCTTTGCTGCCAGTGTTCAAAGGCCCTCATAAGTCCAGAAAAGAAATTATGAGGAGGGATTAATGTAACCAGGTTATATGCAAACCCTGCTTCTGCCTGTTCATTCTTGCTTAAGGACAATTCCATGTCTGCCTTCAGGGCTGTGATGCACTCCAGCTGAAGTAACATTATATATTCCTGTATGTTAATGTATACCTAGCTTTTGTTTTAATTTAATTCTTTGACTGGCTATTCCTCTCCTACAGAACATGAGAAAATAATCTGTGCAAATTTGTAAGTAACATTTACTGAGGAATCAGTAATGGTAAATGCAACTCAAGCTGTGCAGTGATTATTACAATCAATTATTACAATCAGTGTGATAAATGTAACAGCACAAGATAACAACAGAGAAATGAACAGTAGCTTCTGCAAAATTTTAATAGATAATAAAGGTTCCCCGAATTTTAGTCAAATGTCTATGATATATTTATGTTTTAGAATAGCATTTTAAAAGATACTAAAGGCATATTTCACATTTCCTACTTGTAATCAACTACTTATCATAAAAGTAGAGAGAATTACATTTAAAATTTTGTATACCAATGTGTTGCAAAATTATTTTCTGAATCTTTTAAAAATACGTTTAAATAAATAAAAATATATGTTTAGTGTATATACATTAGACCTGCATACATGCACATTTACTGATTTATGTTATGTCATAGATAAAACTTCTTTAATCTAAAGAAGCAAATACAAGAAAATCACAGAAGCGCTGAAAGCACAAAATGATTTCCTTATCTGAAATTAGAAAGTGAGTTGATACTGGAAGCTACCTTTGAAACTATTACTCTTGGCAAGTTCTTTTATCTATTTGTTTTCTTGTGATTAGAGATAAAAACACTAAATCATCATCCGTGGTTTTGTTGCATTCTGCTACCAGTAAGTCTTTACACATGTCTTTATTTGTTGTAACTCATTCAGAGCTCTTAAAAACTTGTATCTTTCAAACAAATAATATTTTTACTTGGAGTTTAGTGTATTGGGGTTTTTTTCCCCCAAGGTATTTCTGCTGTGTAATTCTGAACAGAAATACAGTATTGATGTTTAAGTGAAAAAAACCTTTCTCCTCCCTCATCATTATTATTGCCATTTTGGGAAAAAAAATGCAAACCAAAAACCCCAACAGAATAACTCTACTTTTTGAGACAAAAATGAGTACCTTAAAACTCAAATTATTCACTGGAAATATACTCAGCGAATAACAGTCCGCCTTTCTTCCCTGAAGTAATTGGTTTTGACTGGGTAGGGTTATTTGTATTTGAAAATTTCATAGCAGGCAGAATCTTTTTAAAACATTACTTACAGTTTTATATGAAAGGAAAATTTGCAGCAACAGAAATACATTCAAAGTGATTTTTCTGAGAGTCACCATTTTAAGGAACGAAAATCTGAGTCTAGCATGAGTTATTTGTACATTAATTACTCTGTGACTCCTGCCATCCTTCCTTTCAGTATACATTCCCTTACCCTTTTTCATTATATTTTCATGTAGTAGTCAATATAACTTGGAAAACTTGAGCTATAACCATACTTATATGTCACACACATACCTAATTACCAAAACCATTGATGACTAATGCTATGCATCTCCCTCATTAAGTGCTGCCCTAGGATGTCTGACAGAAAATTTGAATGGGAGAATAGAGGAAATCACAAATTTCTCTTAATTATTCCCCAGATTCAGATGTCACTTTCTGGCTAATCACATCATTTTGAAACAGAAATCTGAGGTTTTGTTTCTGAAAGTGTTTTGAAAGAAGTTTGCTGAAAAATGAGGGAAAGAAATAGTCCTCTCTCCACCTCAGGATGGAAAACAAAAGTAATGAACTTCTAAGAGAATAATGGAAGGAAACAATTGTTTCCCCTTATGTATTCTTTCCTTCTTCTATCCCTCACAACCTGACCAAACATTTCACCCAGTTACCTTATTCATTATCTGGCTCTATCACTCCAGAAAGAATTTCACCCTTTCTTTTCACCCTTTTATCTTGCATTTAATCTTCCTTATCTATTAGAAATCTTACCATGCTAGCAATCATTTTTCAGAATGGAAAAAACCTCTTTGTGTTTATCCCATCAGAGATCACATTCAACCTGCTAAAAATCTGAATCTCTTCTGGCTTAGAGAGAGAGAGAGAGAAAGAGAGAGAGAGAGAGTTAGAACCAAAGATCTTTCTTTTTTTATCTCTATTTTTCTCCACACCCTTTAAATAATGCTTTCCTCCTACTCAACACTTTAAAGTATCCCTCTACATTTGTTCGGGAACATGGGCATGTGCAATTGTGCAAATGGTGCTTTATTACTACCATGGAGTACTTTTCATTACCCTTTCACCTTTGAGAAAAGGTCTTTTTTCCACCTAAAAACAGTTTACAAGATACAGGTTATAGACTCATACGTACTACAAGAGGATTGAAACATAGAATGGACTTAAGTGTCATCAGTGTCTTTGGAGAAGTTTCAGTCTTGTCATTAATTACCACCTGAAGGATTTGGTCACCTGCTGGTGGGACAGAAATGTTTCAGGCTGAAAGTCATGAACACTTCAGTCTGTACATTTAAATATCCAGTGGGAGAGGATTGTCCCATGGTAACCTGCTGTTAAGCCTGGAGTTGATTCAGCAGTGGGGTTCCTGAGCACACAGACTATCTCCACCAACTCCAACCATATTACCCCTTACCCTATATTAATTAGAGTTTTCTTTTGAGAACATTGTATGAGGACAAAGAAATTGAAATGCATGCATGACAGAGGCTCAAATAGCTGATTTGTTGGACAAAAGTGAGCTGGCACACCCATTCCCTCTGCTGTATATGTTTGTCATGCTGTTCAAATTGGATAACCATAATGTACAAATGCTGCCAAATCAGGTTCCCAACCTGGCAAAACATGGAGGGAGAAAGATTCTTCAGGAAATGTAGTTGTGGTCAGTGGGAGACAGCTAAGTCCAGTTCTGTCAAAACTAAGGCAGACTTTATGTTCATCCTCTATAGGCAGCCATTTGTGTGGGGTGTTTAAGGATTACAATTTTCAGGTCTGGTACTTTGAATTTTAATTTGATTGAGTTTGAACATTTAATATTTCTGTGTTTCTACTTCATCTCAACCAGAGACGTCAGGCTGTTCCAGCCTCCTCAGTGTGTTGATGTTGCCAAAACTCTTTCCTGCTTCTTCATAGTTCTATTAACTGTAAAAATTTGAGGTTTGGAATATGAATTTGATTTTTAAAAATCATCCTTATTTCTCTGAGAGTAGGAGTTTACACCACAAACCAGCAGTGAAGATGAAAAAGAAGCAGAGTGTCTGGTTACAAACAAGTAGTTTGCAGTTACTATACTGTGCTTTGCCAAATTCCATTCCTAACACCAGAGGGAGTTGAGCAAAGGTATAAATTCTGAAAAGCCCTTCCTCGTAAAGCCCAGACTTTGCTGGCCAAACGAGCCCCTGAGGCTAATACTGCCATCCATACTGATTCAAAGTAGAATAAAAAAAGATATTAAAAATATTGCCATAAGGAGACAATCCACTTCCTCCTGTTTGAGTAGGAGTGAAAAAATAACTTCACAATGTTTGGCCAAACATTTTCCTCCTTTCTATCTTCTTACTGAGAATTTTATCAAACTCTTTATTTTTTTGGCATAGCATCCATTTTTAAAAACTAAATCTTTCATACATCTACTTCTTGGATGGTACTGGCAGTACATAACTTATACAGTTCGTACTTCATGTACACTTATAGCTTCATACACTGTTATATTTTGTCCAATCTTAATTACTGCTTTTATAATAAGCCATTAGTGTTTCTTTTTGCGTCTTCAACTTTTCAGTTTTGCTATATGGATATCTTCATAGGTTTAATATCATAATCTTATTCATCAATAGAGATCTTACCTCTTCTGCAGTAAATGATGTTTGGCTTTTTTGGTTTTGTTTGGTTGATTTGATTTTTCTTTAATTTTTTTTTTGTTTTCCCCACAGTTTTAAACATATACTGTAATGTAAAATACTGTATGATCAGTATTCAAATGTCTTGAACTAAAATTTTCTTAAAATATTAAAAAAAAAAAAGCTACCATATTGTCTTTAGTTTTGCTTTAATTCTTAAAGAAAAACAAAGGATCTGCTGATCTATCAGGCTTGCATACACACAGTTTGTAATTATTTCAGTGCTTGTCATTGGCATAAATTATGACATAGAGTATCTCTACCAGCAGATGAAAAACCTCAACCCTTTCCAGGCACCTAACTGCAAAAAATGTAGAAACTCCCACTGTATTCAGAACAAGTTCAACACATGTAGTTTGTACCAGTAGTTGGGTACTAGCCTAGAAATTGAACTTTTACATACAATAGTTCAGCTTGGGTTTTGGTTTTTTTTATTTATTTAAAACTCTTATTTTTATTTTTCAGTGTTTTCTATTGACCTGAGCACTCTGTCATTCCTCATTGTGGTAACCTGCTGGGTGCAGGACTTTGCATTTTTGGCTTCACTTGTGATTACTGTGCTGCAATAACTTTCCTTAAACATTTACTTTTTATTATCCACTCTGACATTTATGTACATCACACCTCATTTGTTGCCCAGGAGTTCAATTAATCTTAAAAATTATATTTTCATCTGCATTTATCTGTTGCTGATCATTTCTGTGCAATAAGGTCTGTATGAAACACCACCTACTGGATTTTAAGCAAGCTAAGCCTGCAGTTATAATTACTGATGTGTATGTTGTGTTTCTGAATGTGAAAATGGTCATCATCCATTTGCATGTGCAATTATCCATTCTGCATATACCATCTGCAGGTGAAGGTTTCAGAGGCCACAGTGGTCATTTCACATGCAAATTAGATGTTGACTACACTTGCATGCTTTACATGCAATTGCTCACTTAAGATACCTAAAAATCAAGAGCTAAAATTGCTTTTTATAATAAAGGCAATGATCAAATTCATCAGCCTGACAAAGGTCTAATAAGGATGAATGTGTGAAATTTTGTGTCATATTAACATTTTGTTTAGAAGTTATGCAAAACTGCTGTTGGACAAGTGAATAATGCAAAACTCTGTAACAAATCTGTGGATTGATTAGGGCATTTGAAGAAACAGTAGCTGATAAATGGAAGGCTTTGATGCAAAGTTTGGCTTCAGGAAAGAAGGTGAGGTTCCATCATGAAGAATGAAGAATGAGTACATAGGTTCAGTTTTAGGGAAGGGAGAGGTAACCTTGTTGCCAAGTTGTAGAAGAGCAAATCTTATGGTGTTAAATCCATTGTACAGGATGTTGATCAGCTAGTCTTGAACCTGTGGCTGTTAGTCCACTGACATTTCACTGTTCAAGCTGCCTATATGTTGAGTTTAATATATACCAATGGCATTGAGGCTAAAATCCATGAGTGAGTGAGGTGAAATAAAGGTTTTTATGCTCACTCAGAAGAATTACTTAAATTTCTATTCAGAATAGAATGCCTTCATCAGGACCTGCAAAAGCAGCAATTGCAACAGGAAAGGATTAACAGAGATGCCCTTGTGGTTTGCTGAAGGAATGGGAGCTTCTCCTAGATGAACCCAGAGAAGAACTTAACTTCTTTCATTAAAATCCAAGGCTAATTTGGAATTTGGATTTTGTTTGGTTCCATTCATTTGTAACACCATCATCAAACTGTTATCCTATTTGTGTGAGAGTTCTTGTCTTACAGATAAGTCTCTTGTAAAACATTTCATATTGAACATTTTTATTTCAGTCAAATTATAATGCACATTTCAACATCCTCTTTTCCATAATAATATAATCACTGACTTTCCACAACTTCATGACTCTTCAAGGACAATATGGGGTATTATTTTGCTGACACCAAATTTATCCTTGTCAGAGTGTTTTAATTTTTTCTGCTTCAAAAGAAATTAAATATTTTTCTGTGGTCACAGATAGCCTCCAAGCTACCCAGCAAGCTTCACTAGCACAGACATAAACTAAGCAGATGGGTCTCCTGAACACTGAATTATGTTCCTAAGTTATTGAGTAGTAGTGCTTTTATAGAAGTCTAAGGTCAAGAGAGAGACAAGGTTTATAAGGAGAAGCAGTATTTTCTATCAAAAGAATTAATGCAATGCTATAAAAAAGTGATACATTTGGGGTTCAGAATACCTTAAATGCTTCAAATAAATATCTCTGAATTGTTAAAAAAAATAGAAAACTATAAAAATAATAACTATTATTAAGAAGAAATTATTTTTTTAAAAAAGAAAACTAAAATAGTTTATCTATTTATAGTCTGTCCTTGTCTTCTCCTCCCTTACACGGTACTCATTTTTGTGATATATTGGAACTGGTGTTCAGTTTGTCAAGAAATATGACTACAAAATAGAGGCACAGAACTGGATCGGTCCATGTCACAGGTCTAGTCATCATTTTGTCAGGTAAACCCTTTCTTAAATGTATTCTGCTTACATGATTATGCTCCTTGTTTCCCCTTTTCCAATCACAAAAGTGTAGTTTAAAAATGTACTGCCCCAAATCTTAGAAACTTGCGCCTAAATTCTGCCTCACACTGATTGATTGATCATTTATCTTGTGGCGGGACAGCTGAAAAAGCTTTTAGCTTTCCCATGTTTGTGGTTGACCTTCTTATGTACTTCTCCAGAGCAATCATATGTGGTAGGATTTTGCTCACCTAAATAATCCAGATTTCCATATTTGTCTTCTTGGAAGAAATAAATTTGTTTCCCTGATTGTCTCACAGCATGTGTTTGCCGTACTTTAACTTGACCTTTTTCAAACATGGAGACCAGAACTGGGTACACTATTGCTGCCTTCATTGGCATATTAACTATCTGCCCTGAATTGCTGCATCTTTAAACTTTGGTTGTCTTGTTTTTTGGGTTTTTTTCCTGACCACATCACATCACTGACTCACAGTCATCTTGTGATTACTAACGTACTCAATAAATTATACATTTGTCATGTGTTGTTTGTTCATTCTGTTCATTCTCCGAGTCTTTTCCCAGGAGGAGAAGCACGTCCATAGATGTGTCAGTCTTTAATAGCACTTTTTTTTTTCCACCCTTAGCTCTGTGATATGCATCACAGCAATTTTTAAATTGCTATCTTAATTTTTCCATTTGAATGAAAAGGTCGGGACATTGGTGATGGTTGATAGTCCCTGAGCAGCTAAATCCAATGTTTCTGACCAACCATACAGATTTTTGTCCTTCACATGGAAAAACTTTGTCCCTACAGCAAAGTGTTGAAGAAGCATACTTACTAATGGCCTTAACCTGATATCCTGTGATGGCCATTCAGGTAATTTGGCAACAAAGGAACTTGCCACCAAAATCTTGAAAATTAGACAGAGACCCAGTGTCTGCAGGCAATCTTGCCCCTGATGAATTGCAGCTGTACTAATTACCAGAGTGGAAACAGCCTTGCCCTTAATAGGTCACAGCTATGTCCCGCAAGGGTGTGTATTATAAAAGAGTGGATTGGCTAGCCATAAAGAAGAAGAGAAAAAAAAATAAAAAAAAAAAAAAAAATAAAAAAAAAAAAAAGGAGGTGAGAAGTAGTCATTTGAGCCCACTGTCAATCAGAGGAAAGATATGAGGGTTTTTAGGTAATAAGGGAGTGATGCTTGTATCTGTCGTCTGCTGTCAATTGGTGTCCCATGTGAGAAGTGAGCAAAGACAATCTAGCATGAAATACTGTTACAGCCCATGTGACAGGTGTGAACTGCCCACAGAAGCCTTTAATAGCACAGAAAATAATCTGCAGTATTTCATACCAACCATGAAGTCTTCATACCTCGTACCCCAATACAGCTATGCTGCCTTGATACTGTCAGGGGGAGAGGAGTGAGTAACAAACTACAGTTAAATAATTCTGAAACATTCTGAGACTGTCTGAAGTCTCTTCAGTGAGAGCTGGTATAGTTGGTTATACTTAGTTAGATCACTGATTTTAGCAAGAGTAAGGAATACAGAAAGAGGACCCTGTTATCCACAGAGAAGAATGGCAGACAGAAGAGCCAAATGCTCCAAGCTCCCGGAAATTTAACTGAGAAGGAAAAAAAAAAATATTAGTTTCACATTTTTTTAAATTGAAACCTTTCTTTTCAAGGAACATAAAAGCCAGTAAGATTTTCAGATTATTATCATTTCTGGGAACATGAACTTTGATATTGGTAATGAGGATATCTATGCATAGAATTCTTAATATATTTTTATCCATTGATTTTTAATTTGTTTCTTGGCAGACAGAAGGGATTCACTCAGAACCTCAAAAACAAATTAAAATATGCAAAAGAGTGAAAAAATACAATGATATGCAAACCTGAGCTGAGATTATTTTAAAACTAATGAGTGAGGGGGGGAAAAAAGAGTACTTTAAAATGCCTTGATGGGTTTATTTTAACTATTGGGTGAATTATGCAGCCTGTTTTCTTGTTTTGTTAATGAAGCATCAGGACCTAAAATATATTTAGTGTTTCATGAATATGCAACAAATTGCTAAATATTTGCAAAGAGGTTTGGAGGTGTGAACTTTCCTGACAACTTACCAACCTGAACACTTAAAAATACTTTGATTCAAAAAATACTTTGAATCAGCAAGAAGTCAAACACAGAGCAGATACAGCTGCTCTCTTTCCCTGAGGAAATTTCTAGTGACTTTTGGGTTTTGGTCAGAGAATGCAGAAGAGTAGCCACTATGGATGAAATCTTGACCTCATTCAAATAATGTCTTGATCAAAAAACAGATGGAGCTGTTCAAAGGCTCCCCATGTAGTCTGATAGGACCAAATTGGAGTAACTATTATAAGACACTTTTCTTGTTTTGCAGTTGTCACTCAAAACAGGGCCTTTAGTGCACTTGGAGAGTTTGAAAACATTTTTTATCGCTGTTAAACACCAATTTATTTATAAAATATCATAAGTAGAACCAGACTAACTATAAAAACTATAAAATGGAAGCAGTTTTGCCAGACTGAAAATAGAAAGGAAGAAAAATGAGCTTGGAGCTCTCCTTTTACTTGGAATTTTGATCATAGAATCAAAGAATGGCTTGAGCTGGACGGGACCTTAAAGATTACCTAGTGGTATAGATGGGTAATGTTGGCTCTCACAGTTAAGGGGTGAATACTATGTGTGTGTTAGAAAAGTTTTATAGATGTATAGTTATATTATTATGTTCTCTCCACAGTTCTCTTACCCTTCCCCCTTGTATTGTTGTCAATGGTCAAAGCATTTGGGGAGGGCAGGTTTGTTACTAGGAGGCACATCATGGCAACACCTGACCCTCAATCAAGTGGAAAGAAAATGATCTCTGCCAATGGACAGCAGAAAAGGAGCTGATTGACAAGACTTTGGGACAGGCCAAGAGTATAAAAAGTTGAGCATCCATTGTGTAGATGAGCACATGGCGGTTTAGTCTTATGCTCCCAGTGCTGCTCTTCTTCTTCTTCAGTCTTTTGTGATAGTTAAGGTTTAATAAATCTTTGAAATTTTAAAAGTGAGCATCGTTTCTCACATCTAGTTCCAGCTCCACTGCCATGGGTGGGGAACCCTCTACTAGAACAGGTGGCCCAGAGCCCCATCCAGCCTAGTCTTAAACATTTCCAGGGATGGGGCGTCCACAGCTTCACCGGGCTATCTGTGCCCATGCCTCACCACAGTAACAGAAAAGAAATTCTTCTTACTATCTAATATAAATTACTGTCCTTCTGTTTAAAGTAATTACAACCTTGTCCTGTCGCTGATTTAATTTGCCAAAAGTCCCTCTCCCGCTTCATTGTAGGGTGAAATTGTACAACTGCATTTCCATTAGTCTGTCTACAACTGAATACTGCTCCAGCCCTCAAATATTCAGGTTTTCCAAGAAAGTCAACCCAGGAATATGCTTTTTTTGCTCCATCTGTGGTTCAGAACACTGCAGCACATGTTAACAGATTCCTCTGTTACTGTTGGTATGCCTTCCATACATACAGTTACCTCGGAGGTCTGGCCTTTCTGGTTTCCTGAACCCTAGGCATAACCCTAACCTTAAGAGGAGCACTAACAGCAGCCTTGGGCTAAGGGTGGTGCCAAGCAGAAAAGTGTGGAGGGAGCCATGCTGTGACAGTCCTGTGTTCACCTTGACATAACTTTTGTAGCTGCAGAATCCCAAGAGCTTTGGGCTTTGTGGTTTTCTGAACCTGAGTTTAGGGCTCTGCCTAGGGTTGGGGTTCAGAAAATCACAAAGCCTCAAGCCCTATGGACTCTGCAGCTACAAAAGTTATGCCAAGGTGAGCACAGGACTGCCACAGCATGGCTCTCTCCACGCATTTCTTCTTGGCACCACCCTTAGCCCAAGGCTGCTGTTAGTGCTCCTCCTAGAAATAAGGTTATGCCTTATGGTTAAGGTTCAGAAAACTGCAAAGCCCAGAGCTCCAAGAACACTGCAGCTTCAAAAGCCATACCAAGGTGTGGAATTCCTCTGCCCAAATAGGCAGGAATTCGATTTTAGACATGCAGTGTTAAGGTGAGGGATGTGGCTTTAAGTCACAGGAGGAATGGACCCCACCCATCTGCCCTGGAGGCTGTGCCCTATAAGCCTGGGAAGTGTTCTCTATCCCCAAATCCCTTATAAAATATCAGCCCAGAATGTTCTACCCTTCTTATGTTGCTATTTGTTATATTCTGCTGCATTTATTTTAATAACCCCTCCATGGTACCCCTATTGGTTTGTATCCCTGAGACTCTCATTTGATGTATTCCTATTGGACCCAGAGCCTAAACTCCACCCTTTCTCTACCCCATAAAATTCACCACCCTGCCATTGTTATTACTTTTTCGTTTCTGGTTAAATCATGTAATGGTGACATGTGAAATAAATGGATTACTGAGTTTAACCAAACGGAGACCCATCTCATTTGTTTCCCACATCAGTCACTGGTGCACCAGATGTTGTTTCAGCATGACGCAGCAGCAAGGGGGAAGAAAAGACTTCCACAACATGGCTCCTTACATTACATTTTTCCTTAGCACCATTCACAGCCCAAGGCTCCTTTTACTGCTCTGCCTAGGGTTAGGTTTATGCCTGGGAATAGTGTTAGAACCAGGGTTAGGCTTTAGAAAACCAAAATCCCCAGAGCGCCAATAACCTGGAGCTAAAAAAGGCATGGCAAGGGGCACAGAAAAATGTCAAAACACGGCTCCTTCTGTACTTTCCTGCTTGGCACCAGGCTCTGCCCACGTTTCCTATGGCAACACTACTTAGGGTTATGGTTACACCTAGGATTAGGTTTCAATAAACCGCAAAGGCTAAGCACCAATCACACTGCAACTACAAAAAGCATGCCAAGGGGAATAAAAGACTACCAAAGCATTTCTCCTTCCACACCATTCTGCTTGGCACCAGGCTAAGCGAAAAGCTACTTTTATGCACTCCCAGAGGTTAGGGTTGCACCTAGGGTTAGGGTTACACCTAGCGTTATGGTCCACAAAACTAAAAAGTCCAGAGCTCCAGGGATAGTGCAGCTACAATAGGTGTAACAAACTGAATACAACACCACCACAAAATAACTCTCTCTATAAATTTTTGACTGGCACTTGTCTCAACCAAAGACTCTATTCACTGCCCCACCAAGGGTTAGAGTTACGCCTAGGGTTCCGGTAAAGAAAAGTTCAAAGCCCAGAGGTGCAGGGACTGTGAAGCTACAATAGACATGACAAACTGAATAAAAGAATGCCACTAAATACCATTCTCTATAACTTTTTTCTTGGCACCTGTCTCAGCCCAAACTACTTTTCACTTCTCTAATTAGAATTAGGGTTATGCTTAGGGTTAGGATTATGCCTAGATTTATGGTTCAGAAAATTACAAAGCCCAGAGCTCAAGCTATAGTGCAGCTACAATAGACACACCAAACTGAATAGAAGACCACCACAAAATATCTCTCTTTATAAATTTTTCCTTGTTACCTCTCTCAGCCCAAGGCTCTTTTCATCCCTCTAATTAGAATTAGGGTTACACCTAGGCTTAAGGTTATGCCAAGAATTAGAGTTCAGAAGACCACAAAGTCCAGAGCGGCTCAGACTGTGCAGCTACAAAACCCATGCCAAAAGGAAAAAAAATTCTCCCATACCATAGTTCCTTCAATGCCTGTCGGCACCATACTCAGCGCAAGACTATTTTCACTTCTTGAAGTCGGATTGGGGTTACGCCTAGAGTTAGGGTTACGCCTAAGGTTACAGTTCAAATACCTACAATGCCCAGAGCTCCATGATCTGTTCAGCTGCAGTAGACCTGTAAAACTGAATACAAAATCCCAACCAAATAGCTAGTATTCTGAACCCTAACCCTAGGCATAGCCCTAACCCTGGATGAGTCAGAGCAAAGAGCCTAGGGCTGAGTATGGTGCAAAGTAGAGAAGTATTTAAGGAGCCATGTTATTCCAGAATTTTCTTCCCCTTGGGATTCCATTTGTAGCTGAGCAGTCCGCAGAGCACAGGGATTTCTGGTCTTCTGAACACTAAACCTAGGCGTAAACTTAACAATACGCATAAACCTAACTCTAGGTAGGGCAGTGAAAAGAGCCTTGGACCTTTTCAACAGACAGGTGCCAGGTCAAAAGTTATAAAAAGAAATATTTAGTGGTGGTTTTCTACATAGTTTGGCAGGTCTATTGTAGCTGCAGTGTGCCTTGAGCTCTGGGCTTTGTAGTTTTCTGAACACTAAGGCTAGGCATAACCTTAACCCTAGATGTAACCCTGACCCTAGGAAGAGCAGTGAAAAGAGCCTGGGGCTAAGAGAGGTGCCAAACAAAATTATATGGAGACATCAGTTTTGTGGAGGTTTTCTATTAAGTTTGGCAAGTCTACTGTAGCTGCACAGTCCCTGGAGCTCTGGGCTTTGTAGTTTTCTGAACCTTAACCCTAGGTGTAACCCTAACCCTAGGCGCAACCCTAGGTTGAGCAGTGAAAAGAACCAGGGGCTAAGACAGGTGCCAAACAAAAAGACATAGAGAGAGCTATTTAGTGGTGGTTTTCTATTCAGTTTGGCAGGTCTATTGTAGCTGCACAGTCCCTGGAGCTCTGGGCTTTGTAGTTTTCTGAACCCTAACCTTAGGCGTAACCCTAGGTGGAGCAGTGACAAGAGCCAGGGGCTAAGACAGGTGCCAAACAAAAAGATACAGAGACAGCTATTTAGACATGGTTTTCTATTCAGTAACGCTGGTCTCTTGCAGCTGCAGTGTGCTTGGAGCTCTGCCGTTGTAGTTTTTTGAACCCTAATATCAGGCGTAACCCTAAACCTAGGTATAACTCTAACCCTAGGTGGAGCAGTGAAAAGAGCCTGGAGCTTTGACAGGTCTCAAACAAAAAGATACAGAGAGAACTATTTCTTTGTGTTTTCTATTCAGCTTGGCAGGACAATTGTACCTGCAGTGGGCTTTGAGCTCCATGCTTTGTAATTTTCTGAATGCTAACCCTAGGCGTAACCCTAACCCTAGGCATAACCCTAGGTGGAGCAGTGAAAAGAGCCTTGGGCTGAGAGAGGTGCCAACCCAGAAGTTTTAAAATGGCATATTTAAGGTTGGTTTTCTACTCAGATTGGCAGGTGAATTGCAGCTGAAGTGTGCCTGGGGATCCAGGCATTGTAGTGCCTAACCCTAACCCTAGGCGTAACCCTAACCAGAGGAGAAGCAGTGAAAATAGACTGGGGCTAAGACAGATGCCAAACATATAGATATAGAGAGAGCTATTTAGATGTGGTTTTCTATTCAGTTTGGCAGGTCTATTGTAGGTGCACAGTCCCTGGAGCTCCAGGTTTTGTAGTTTTCTGAACCCTAACCCTAGGCATAACCCTAACCCTAGGCGTAACCCTAGGAGGAGCAGTGAAAAGAGCCTTGGGCTGAGACAGGTGCCTAAGAAAAAGTTATAAAAAGAAATATTTAATGGTGGTTTTCTATTCACTTTGGCAGGTCTGTTATAGCTGCACAGTCCCTGGAGCTCTGGGCTTTGTAGTTTTCTTAACCCTAACCCTAGGTGTAACCCTAACCCTAGGTGGAGCAGTGAAAATAGCCTTAGACTGAGAGAGTTGCCAACCCAAAAGTTACAGAAAGAAATATTTAGATGTGGTTTTCTATTTAGTTTGGCAGATCTATTGTATCTACACAGTCCCTGGAGCTCTGGGATTTGTAGTTTACTGAACCCTAACCCTAGGCATAACCCTAACCGTAGGCGTAGTTCTAGGTGAAGCAATGAAAAGAGCTTTGGGCTGAGAGATATACCAAGGCAAAAGTTAAAAAAATAAATATTTAATGGTGGTTTTCCAATCAGTTTGTCAGGTTTATTCCAGCTGAAGTGTTCTTGGAGATCCAGGCTTTATAGTTTTCTGAACCCTAACCGTAGGTGTAACCCTAACCCTCGGCATAAACCCTAACCCTAGGTGAAGCAGTGAAAAGAGCCTGGGCTGAGAGAGTTGCCAAAACAAAGGAGATAAAAAGAAATATTTAGTGGTGGCTTTCTATTCAGTTTTGCAGGACTTGTAGCTGGAGTGTGCTTGGAACTCCAAGCTTTGTACTTTTCGGAAACCTAACCCTAGGCATAACCCTAACACTAGGCGTGACCCTAACCCTAGGTTGTGCAGTGAAAAGAGCACGTGGCTATGTCAGGTGCCAAACAAAAATTATTAAAAAAATATATAATGGTGGCTTTCTATTCAGTTTGGCAGGTCTATTGTAGCTGCACAGTCCCTGGAGCTCTGGGCTTTGTAGTTTTCTGAACCCTAACCCTAGGTGTAAACCTAGGAGGAGCAGTGACAAGAGCCTTTGGCTGAGACAGGTGCCAATCCAAAAGTTTTAAAATGGTATATTTAATGGTGGTTTTCTATTCAGTTTGGAAGGACAATTGGAGCTGCAGTGTGCTTGGAGCTCCGGGCTTTGTAGTTTTCTGAACCCTAACCCTAGGCGTAACCCTAACCCTTGTTGGAGCATTGAAAAGAGTCAGGGGCTAAGACAGGAGCCAAATAAAAATATATAGAGAGAGCTATTTAGTGTGGTGGTTTTCGATTCTGAATCTATAATATATCCTATTATATATATAATATATATTCTAAAATATTTATATTTTCTCTTCTACTCCTAACCGTAGTCATAATCCTAACCCTTGGTAGAGCTTTAACATCAGCACATCTTTTTGTTATAACGTGATACAAAATATTCTTCAAATGTTGGAATTCCTAAAATATATCTAAAATATTCTCATGTATGGATCCATAAGCTCTGTTGTTATTTGAACTATCTTTCCAAATAGAACAAACCACCATTATTTTCTCTGGTTAAGTAAAGTTTATTTGCAATTCTGAGGGACAGTGTTTTATGGATGGAGTAATAAAGGATTAACTTGTAATCCTTTGAAAAGTGTTTGAAAATATGCATATTCCCCTGAATAATAGGATTAAATACAGTCACTTTGCCACAGGAGTACTCCCTTCTTGTTTCTAGCTATAGCATAAATCATTTTATGGTACGGAAGCTCATTAATCAGAAAAAACCCAAATAATGTCTATGAGCATAACCACCCCACCTTTTATAGCTGATTTCAGATGTCATCAACAGTAAAATGGATGGTCTTCCCCTAGAAACAGTGATGCACTAAAATTACCAATAGAATATCAGGGTGTTATGATGATGGCATGCTTGTAAGATTTTTTTTGTACCAGTAACACCTTGAGATTTAATTGCATCAATTTAAAGATATGAGGAATCTCACTGTCAATAAGGATGAAGAATGTGGAAATCACTAGCTGACAGCAGATCCACACCAGATATCCGCTGTCATAGCACTGCAGCACTCATTGAGGCACGTATTCAGTTGGAAAATCTTCCACTTGTTGTTTAATTCACTGTTTCTGATTATGCTCTCCCTTAAAACATGCTTTGGGGTAAAGCAGGTACAGCAGCAACACAGCTAGGCTGTGTTCTCTTTGGGCTGATCTGGTCTGTGTCTTTAGTATTGCTGCCAGGGTCATGCGATTCAGTCTCTGACGCAGCTTGGTTTGTGACCAGCTGCCCAATGCACTGCGCTCCACTGTGCCAGACTGGCAGAGCTCCCACCTGGGATGAGATGCAATGCCTAGGACCAGTAATTTTGGAAACTCCTTCTACACTAAAGTCAGATGTGGCTTCAGACTCTGAATAGTATGATGAATTGCTGCAGGTTTTTTTTCCAGGTTCCTGGCATCTCCTGGTGCCTTTCATCAACTTTTCCCTTCTCCTTTGACAACAGAGTCTGTGTGCTTCACTGTAAGGTAAAGTAGCACTTCCATAGGCCACCATCTATGCAAAAAATTATTCCTCCTTGTTGTGTGGTATATTATAGCAGTCAATTACACTGTAGCGTTCAGGGACCGTTAGGGAAGACATATGTCTCTCTTATATCTAATTCAATGCTTTGATTTCCAAAAGGTGCCAAAACCCTGCTTCACACAGGGAAATTAAAAGAACTATGACCTGCAGGGAAAAAAAAAAAAGTAAAAAGAATAGATAAAAGAAATTTAGGGGACACTAAAAACCAAGCTAAACGTAAAAAGGAAATTGTACATTAGGTTTTTACATAGTTTAAGCAGGGAAAATATACATAATATACAAAATACTCATTTCTTTCATTAGAGGCATCTTCTAAGAATGGCATGTATAAAACAAAATAAGAAAAATACATGCAAACATGGCTAAAAATTAAAGTGCTAGACTGAGTGAATCAGTGAGGAACAATAATACAGAATAACGGGCAAACATTGCTCTTGGGTCTGAAAATGATATAGGGCGGTGTGTCAAGCATAAAGAAAGCATCTTGAAAATGTGCAGATTAGAAAGATTTCTGTTCAAGCAGGAATAATTATCTGACAAGAGCAGAACAGGCTTGAATGAAATACTTGTAACTATTTTATATTATTAATCAGCAAAACCAATAAAAATGACTGCTTCCCAGCAGGTGGCACCAATGCTAATGAGTTCTAATTCACTTCAGCATCTTTTTCCAATCTTCAATAAAAATTGGTAGATTTTCATACTGGAAGGTTTCCTCATTCTCTTTCTAGAAGGTCCCTATTGGAGATCTTAAGGAGTCAGAGATCAAAACAAGGGCCAACAGAAAGATTTCAAGTATCATAAAATGCTGCCATTAAAAACTGCCTGGCTAAAAAGAAGGAGCCTTTTTCATTCATAAATACTGGGAAAGGAAATCTTACAACTCTACAGAAACTTGGCTGCATCCCCTTTACTTCAAAAGTCATAGATCATGTTTTGCTGCCTAAACCTCTAGTTAGTCCCTTCAATCTACTTTTCTTGAAAAGCTTTGCAATTCAGACTAATATTCTCCCTTTATATATTAAAAATGTTAGGCAAAACACTAACACGACAGCTGAAAAATGTGGTGAGTGTGAGATACATGGTGCAGCCCCATGGAAGCACAGTGTGGTAGATGGATGTTGTGCAGGCTTACCAGACATCCTGATTTGTATGCAGCAATTCTGTCCTCTTTCTGAGACTTCCACATTATGCCAGGGATTATGATTGTTCTGAGACTCCTGATCCCTAGGAGAGGCATGCAGAAAAATATCTAAAAGTGCTACAGTGAGGCAAAGTTGTAAAGGAACAGCTGGAGGGACCAGACATTGACAACAAAACAGGGAAAAGACAAATCCCACAGGCTTTAGAGAGATAATTGAATGACATCACCTGTCCCTAGCATTCCTGATATTCTACCATTCTTGTTTTCCTTGTCTATTATTATGTCACTGCAAATAATAACTCTGCCTTTAATAATACAGAAAAGATATATACTCTAACTATTTCAAGGTTTTATAAATCATTCTACCTTCATCATTTGTCTTCTGCATCCTTGAAAGTCTACTAAAGAGTGAAAAATCCTGTTAGCCGACATGATCTGTTCTAAAGAAATCTTTTTTTTTTCCTTTTTGGTTTTTTAATTTTTAAAAGTATTTGTTTTAAAAAGTTATCTGTACAGCTGTCCCATTATATGACAACATTTAAATTTTAAAATCAATTTGCAAATTACTCTTCTGTAATCTATGCATTAGTTCATTAATAATGGATTCCCATGTGATGCTTCCTTATTGTTTTTTAATGGAAGAAATTTAGCAGGTTGCTCTCCTAATTGTGTCTTGATTATGTTCCAGTTTTTACAATAGACTTTCCTAAGATGAACTTAAACACAATTATCTCTCTTCAATGTCAGTTCCCCTGAAAATGTATATCTAACTGGTACAGCAGGCCTTCTGCTTGTGCATTCACACAAGAAGCTGAAAGCAGTCCAGCAGAGAAATTATGAATTTGGGAGGCTATGCTTATTAGAAGTGAATGCAGTAGTGTAGGCAAGCATACCTGCAAATAATACTATGTCAATCACAAAATAGGTCAGTGAAAAACATATCTTTTCAAGGTACTTTGACAGAGAAACAAAAATCTCAAAAGAGGACAGAATTAGTTAAATTAACAGAGAAGCCTAAAATTCGTATCTTTGCAAAAATTAGCTAAGGCTAACTTCAAGGAGAATACAGTTGTACAGATAAACATATATTCTGACCAAAATTGTTGCTAAAAGTATTAAAATTGTAAATCAGAGTTTCTCAAAATCCAGGAAGTGATGGAAATAAGGTTTCTTGTGGAAACCTCTGTATATATTATTCAAAGTGTTTTCCTGAAGGAACCTGGTTCATGAGTGTCATCTCTGCTTCATAGGATCAGGGAGTGTTCAGATATACAGCACAGTACAATCTAAGGCTTAAAAGGAAAGATTAGGCCATCCCTGCACAAAGTAGTTCCCATCTGTATGGGTTGCCATGCAGAGAGAGACAGAACCACATAGCTGGCAGCTTGGCAGCAGTTTGTTTTATGGCAAGGGAATGTCTAGCAGTGTGATCAAAGAACTGCCCAGCTTCTGAAGGAGAGTGGTTTTGAACTATTCTCAACTCCTCTTTAGCTTATCTTTGTTCCCTTCTCTTCTGTTTCTTCTGTCTCTCCCTTTCCTCCTCCTTGTCTCCTCCTTTCACTTTTTATTAATCTGTCCCATCTCTTCCTACCTTCCCTGTGTCCAGTCAGTTAAACCTCTATACTAGAATTTTTCCTCACTAGGCATTAGGCATTATTAGGCTCATTAGCTGATTGTAAACCTGGGAACTCAGTGCAGAGTCTGGTGCCACAACACCCCTAAAAAGGCAGGAGCAACAACAGACACAGGAATATTACTGTAATCAGGAATATCCTCCTAAACATCTGAATCCCGAGGATGGAGCATGCCTGGACATTTGGGGAGGCAGGGACAGGGCTATAGCTCAGGAGGAAATTAAGACATAGAAACAACAGCATCTTCAGAGGACAGAAAAAATAGTTTTATCAAGTCATACATAATCAAGTTAACAGTGCTTCAGAAGTTTTATAGTTTATTCAAATTTGGGGAAGTTTTCATAAAATCAGGAAAAAAAAAATCTCATATTCTTTTTATCTCAGAAATCAACCTGACAAATGTCAAGTTCTTGATCCATAGAACAGAGACCTAATGAGATACCTTTAAGAAGAATTTTGAAATGTGGAAAATAATATTAGTCTTGTCCTCTGAAAATTTCTGCTTTATTTCAGTTAAAACTCTCCCAAATAAAGAAACATAAAAACCAGCCCACATATAACATGAACACAAATATTTAAAAAGTTTGATGATATTTTCAGCAACTAGAAGGACTCATAGGCTAGAAATTACTGGGAAACTTATCATTATGAGATGTATTACCTTGTCAATAGTGTTGAAGAGGGAAATGACCCCTTACTAAAACATGCAAAAAATTACAAAAACTCCATCTGTAATATTTTCCTGTCCTGCAGGTCCTGCAGGAAATTGCCTAACCTGCATCTGTACAAATAGCAAATAGCACTTTTTGTTAGCTAAGCTGTTTTTAAATATTGATTGATAAAGACCTTTCTGCTATTGATGGTAAATTTTCTATTATTCTGATGATTCTCAAGCTCCAGCACAAAAAAAATTTGCAGTAGGGCTTTGTATGTTCCAAATTACAGAAAATTACAAATAATAAAATATCAATGTTATCTTTAAATTGTGTACAGCATTTGCCAACAATACAACAAAACAAAATTATTTAATAAGTGTCAGAAGGATGATAAATTTTTTTTCCTGCAGATTTTCTTCATAACAACAAAGCTATTAATGTAACTCACCACAAGAAAAATACGCTTTGTTTCAACCAAACCACTGGAAGAGCCCAGCAGAGGTTGGTAGCACATACTTTATGAGTTTGATTGCCTGTGGTTTCATAGCTCTGATCAATAAACTAATTGAGCTGTGTCAAATTGGTCTTCTGGGCTTTTACTCCTATTAGAAGTAATTCATACTCTGTTTTGGAATAAACACATAGAGGAGATAGGCACAGTGATGACTCCTCTGTGAACAGCCTAGATGTACTGCACATCTTCTTTTTGTTTTCCCCTCATAGCTCATTCTGTTAGGATAAATACTGTTTCCATGACCCTGACGTTTCTTAAACTTTTACTTGATTTTAGTGAAACTCTTTTTAACCCCACAACAGCTTTAAACATTCTGTCCTGCTTTACTAGTGGTCATCACCTACTTTTATGATCTAAGTCCTTCACTGCCTTGCTGAGGCAGTGCCACATTTTTAACTTTCATTTATCAGGCCTTGCAATATCTTTGTCCTACGTTGTTTTCACTGTATGTTATTTTTGCTATACTATGCACGTGAAATCCAAATGTGAGGATCAATAATCTTTGCATTTTGATTAAAAGCTCGAGGGGAGGTAATCAAGTACATGACTTTAATTTATTTACTTATTTATATATTTTTC
The DNA here is from genome assembly GCF_971803275.1 of Cyanistes caeruleus. Classification (NCBI taxonomy): domain Eukaryota; kingdom Metazoa; phylum Chordata; class Aves; order Passeriformes; family Paridae; genus Cyanistes; species Cyanistes caeruleus. The sequence goes on from NC_141702.1 coordinate 39,062,194, forward strand.
TGGTGACTTTCAATTGTATTGAGATATCTCTGAACTGCATTTTGAAGATTTTACAGGAGTCTGCTCCAAGACTACTGGGATCTTTCAGTTTCACTATTGACTCCATAATGTCTCCAGAGCTTTATATCAAAACAAATTCCAGCAGGCATGCACAGATTGTCAACTTCCAGAAGCATTAAAAGTAAATGCAACAATGTCAAGGAAATAATTTCTATGTGCAGTGCTGTACCTACAGTTAGTCCAGCATCTGTCTGGTCTAATAGGTCCTTTTTTATCCCACCTACAGATCCTTCTAATATTGCCACTTATAAATACCCAGGTAAGTTTCTCTGGAGATTTGCAGTCCTGAGCATAGTAATGAGGAGCTTCCTTGAGAACTGTGTTTGCCAGAGGGGTCAGGATCTGGTTTTGTACTTCCCTTTCCTCTGGTCTTCTGCTCTTTTGCATTAGATGTACACAGAGTTATTTTCAAAGAACATTGTGCAGTAGTGCAACAAAGAGGTATGGGCAGATCCTCCTTAAGTAATCAAAATAACATCAAGATGAAACTAAACTTTAGGAAGTGTTCCACTAGCATTTACTCTAACAGGAAAAGGTTTTGGCCTTCTGATCAGCTAAGGCCTTAAAATATGTTAAAATTAATAACAACACTAAATTTTTTATGCTGTCATAGTTAAATTATCTGTATGTTCTGCTGCTGCAAGTCATGCAAACCTTTGAGTATAATATCATGACTCTTTTTTAGAGCTACAGGTATAAAGGAAAGAAATTTTATTTGTGTTTTCAAAGTTCCCTAGGATTTGGTGGTTGAAAAAAGTATGTAATGTTGTGACTTTCCTGGCAGCAAGAACAGTTCTTCAAATTGTTTTCTTTGGGTTTTGGGTTTTGTGAGGTTTTTTTGAGAAGGGAGGCTGTCTTTTGCACTTTGCACAGTTAAGATAGTAACTTTATAGAAGTTCCTTTTAAGGTTAGAGGTAGGAGGCAAAACTACTTTCATGACAGCTTTTTTTATTTCCCAACTGCACTTCTTTGGAGAGATAAATGTAACATTTAGCAAATTCACCCTGACAGTTTTACTGTTTTGCTCACACTTAGTGATTCCTCCACTAAAGAGTTAACTGGAACTTTTGCCCATTAGTACTACTACCTTTCCCATCAACAAATAATAACCTTTGATCTGCTTCTAGAAGTGATTTAAATCTGCAGTAACTGAAACACTGACTACCAAGGAAGGTTGTGATGGGAAGAACCCTGAGTTATGCTCTGGCAGATGCATATTTAACATGAACAGAGGACGTGGAGAAAATCAATCAGCTGTCATTACTTTTCTGGAAACATCCCATAATTCTTGCAATGAACAGATATGCTGTCCTGCAATTGAACCAATTGATGGGAAAGGGTTCATAGGACATTTAACACAAAAAAACCTTATACTTGACCATCAAGGCATGCAAACAGAAGCAAAGAGAATATGGAAACAATTTCCTGAGGAACAATTTAAGCTCAGAATAAACAAAACCCTGTGGGTGCCACTCACCCTAATTACTCTGCATAGGAGGTGTTCTTGTGGACTGGCTGGCTGTGCTACACTTACTGGTGTGCCAGCTTCTTAGTAAGTACTTGCTAACACTTACCACATTTTCTCTTTGAGAACCCAGCAGCAGCTGATTAAAATGACAGAAGACCAGCATCTAAAGTCAAAGTAGCATTTAATTGCCAAAGAGGGCATAAGATTTAGGAGTATTTTAACACAACAAAGAGACCCAATGCATCTTTTTCTATATGAACTCAGAGGGCCTATCTATTCCTCTAGTATGATCCAGACTGTTTTTTCCCCTGGACTGGAAGAGCAATAATGTTTGATGGCATTAACTAAGATCCAGTTGCAAATGTTTTGTTATCTATTAAAGACTCAAGTCAACTGATAACAAATGCATCAAAGAATTTTAAAGTAGTAAAATGTATATAGAATAATTCTTGGGAGAATAAAATAAAATTATGAGGGAAAATATTGATTGTTATGTATTTTGTTTCTAAAAATCATGTTCTGTTTTCCCAAAGAATATGGTATTGCAACATTAATTAATGGCAATGTCTCCCATAAGTTCAGGATTGGGACCAGTCTCCACTCTCCAGCTCAATAAATCTATAATGAAAACCAGTGTAATGCCCAAAGTATTAGTAAAGGCATACTTCTATACCTTCTACATGCCTTCATTCTTTATTAATGCACAAAAACTTTTCCCCTACAAATTGGTAGAAAACCAATAATGAATAAATCATTCAAATAACCTTTTAGCAGAGCTGTATGTTAATGATAATCATCAATATCTTACATTCCCTCAGGAAGAAAGTCAGTATTTAAAGTTATTTGCTTTGGGGAATGTTTGGGCAACAGGCATTCTTGTTGCTTCAAAACGACAGCAGGGAGTCTGAAGCATACTGTTAACACCCTCTTGAGTAGATGTGACTACATTTCCAACCTATTGAAATTCCTGCTGTGTTGCTTTGTATTTAATCACAGTCTTTATTGGCATTTATTCATTGTAACTGTACTTTATTCATTTATTCACTTAAATGTTTATACAAAATTGAATATCTAAGACTGTGGCAACATCTTTTATGAGCAACAAATAAAAATTAATCCTGCTTTCATTGCATGTGCATATCTATTCAACAGATGCCCTGTTATTGTTTGATAGATGCCTGTGCCAGAAAAAGAGCTAGAAGCATATTCTGTTTAGTTTAGAAATAATTGGTTCTTAAAAGATTTTTGGTTTTCTATTTATCAGATACAAGAACATATGTTTATGCATACACTCATTTTATAGTAAGACTGTCATTTGTACTTTCTACAGTAAGAGTTCTGAGTATTTGCCACAGTCAGAATTCTGATTAAAAGGAAGTATGGCAGATCAGAGTCTTCACTGCTAAAAGTCATTCTATTTTCATTTTTCATAGATAAAGACTGGGGCCAATACAGGCTGACTGAGAGTATGGTCAGTGTTTCTCATAATTACATTAAAAAAGAGTAAGTCCTTAATATCAAATTACTTTTGTTTTCCTTGTAATGTTTTTTGCCACTTTTTGTCAGGAAATAAAACCAGAAAGATTTTCAGCCTTTGACCACACCCTTGCAACTAAACCATAACACTGAGTGCCACATGCAGTTGTTTCTTGAACACCTGGAAGGATAGTAGCTCTGTGATGCCGATTCTAATACTTAGCCACCCTTTCAGGGAAAAAATTCTTCCTGTTGTCCTGCCTGATTCTCTCCTGGTACAGTTTGAGCCCATTTACTCCTGTCCTGTTGTTTGTTGCCTCTGAGAAGAGGTCAACCCCCATAAGCAGTCAGAATTATATTTGTTCTCAGATGAGGGAAATTTGGTCCACCACCAATATCTGGACTAAATATTCCCAAAAGACATATCTCATAGCAGAAAGCCTTTTGTGTTGCAAGCCAATGCCTCAAACTGGGCATTGTAAAGAAAGAACATGTTACATCTTCAATAATGACATCTATGAATAACTTCTCTGATTATAACTCCAGGGCTTTTCCTCTAAATTCTTTCATCTAGAAGGACGTGTCTGGGAATTGTTTCTAGCACAATTATTTCCTTTTTGTACCTGCAGCACTCTGGGTCCTCATCAGAACTGTGCTGCTACAAGTACAGTGTTTATCCTACATTTTAAATGCTGATTCTGAAAGAGAATTTCTGGGGGAAAAACGAAGTTCAAGAATCAAGAACAGGAGGTTTGGTCAAACAACTGCTTCTGCAGGGACTTAATTTTGAAATTGCTTCATGATAATCACATAAACACCCTTCTTTTCGCCAGCAGAACCCCTATGGCACTTAGTTACTTGATTATTGGCCACAATGAACTATTCTGTGTCTCTTTGTGCCTAAAACACAGTGTGACTCACAAGTATCTTTACTCATCTTTAGCTGTGGCATTCTGCTCTAGAGCTAACCACATGGCATAAATCCACAGAAGACACACCTGACCACTCAAAAGTTAACAACTTCACTTTGCACTGACCTTGAGCCAGAAAAGCTACACATAAACTAGTAGACCATAAATTTAAGCATTGGCTTGGAGTAAATATTTAAAGTACTTACAGAAATAATTACACAATCAACAGAGATTAATATTAGTGTTTCACATCATATCCTGCAGCTTGATAGCAAAGATGGGATGACAAACGGGGGTTGAAACTTCCACCTGCACTGTGAGTGGTTTAGCCCTTTATACAAACCTCAGTATGTAAACCTGGGAAAGAATTAATGAGTGCACAAAGGTGTGTCTATCCAGATTGGATTTAGGCATCTTTGTATCACAAAGAGGGCTTGAAGCCAAGTTCTTCGCTTCAGCAACTCCTCCTAATTACCTTAGAAGTTTTGTATACTGAGTTTTGTGAATCCTGCTCTGAACTACCTTTCTGGCCATTAAAGTATTTCTCTAATCATTGGGTGGAAATTGTACTTACCTAACTTGCAGCTGGGAATGCTGATAAGTAGAACGAAAGAGACAGTCTGCCTCATTGCTGCATTGATCCAAAATTGCCAGCGTGAGTTCAGGCCCAAGAGATTATCATTAAGCAGGAAAAAAAGTCCTTTTTAAAACAGTACTACATGTAATAATTTCAGATGGAACTATTTCTGAGAATTAGAAACTACTCAAAGTAATGGTGATAACGAATTAAATGGCAACTACAAGCAAGGTATGGACTCACGTTTTAGGGCCACCAGGAACCGCTAAGGTCATACCATCAGACCTGATGCCTAGTGCAGGCCAAATAATTTTATCCAATAGCTCCTGAAATGAACAAAAGCATTCTTTCCTATGGTGCAAGTCATTGTTCCTATGGTTAGCAAGTTAGCTGAGCAAGAATGTAGCCCTTAAGAAAGCATCCAACACTTAAACACTTCCAGCCTGAATAAGTCCTTTTCCAATTAAAATATACAGATATTAAAAAATAAGTGTTCACATTGCTACTAATTAGAAAGTAAAGAAACAAGAATAGTAGTTTTCTGAATTAATAAAAATTGTGAGTTGCACAAGAGGTTGTATGAACCCAGTATCAGCCAAAGATGTATTTCATTGTTGATTTCCTTTATTTTTCTATACATCACTGAGATTTTAAAGTAGATTAATTCTGGAGGTTGAAAGGCTTTTGCTAGTGATTCATAACAACATATCTTTGGACATATTCCAAAACCATGCCAACTAGTAGATATCTTTCTATCTGACTAAGATGACTATCTTAGTCATCCTTTGAGCTAACTCAACGTCCAAAACATGCTCTAAAATACTGATCCAAACAATGCGCTATAAGGTGAACCTCTTATGACTAATATTACACTTGCCATAACTAAGTAGTAAAGCTAAGTGACATCTTGAAATTCAATTCATATCCTATAAAAATTATTATAAAAATCCTAAAAATTATTCTGCTGACACATTAAAATAAGTAAAGAAAGTGCTAAGATAATCAGAGTGATCATAAAATTGATCAAAATCATATTGCAAATATATATATATATATATATATATACACACAACACATACATTAGCTGAATATGAAATAATAATGGAGTGAATTTTATCTTAGCACTTCAGTGTCTCTCACATGATCCAGCACATAGGTTTCTGCCACAGAGACAGTCCAGAGACTGTTTCAGATGAGAATTTAGTCTATCACATTAATGTGATGTGAGGTTACATGTCCAAAGGAGCAAAAATAACTGTCACAGAAAACTGCCAAGGTCATTTGACTCTCTCCTGGAATTTGTCTCAATAAGCTGAGAATGAGTGGAGTATCAAAAACTCAGAGATTACTTAAGAAAATCTAATTACATTCAAGAAACTGTTGACTCCTCTGTTACCAAAGCTTATGGATAAATTCTCAGCTACTCTGTGCCACCTCCATCATCAGTATTCTGAGGTAGGTTAGAAGGAAGCTTCTATTGAGTGCCTCCTCTGTCGCTCTTGCTTCAGTCCAAGACAAATAACTTAATACAAAAGAAAAAATAACTGATAACTGATACTAGCCACGGAACCATCTATCTTTGATTACCCCATCCATGGAGAGGTTTAGGGTTTGAACTACAAATATTTGAGTCTCAAATTAATCTCTGGTCTCCCTGACCAGCAAAACTGCCACCCTCCCCCATCACCATCCTTGGCTTTTGACATATCATTATTAACAATGGTGGCTCAAAAGTTGTCAATGAGTATATTTATGGTAATTTCAAACCAAACAAAAAGTCCTTTGTATGGCTGTGTTCTGAGCAGAGGGATATCCAATCATCTAGTAGAAAATGCAAAGGAAGGAATATCAAACTTTAGAAGAGCTTGAAAAAAATTAAACTTGATGATATTTTTGTATAAAAATGCCTCCTGATTTGGCTTTCAAGCAGAGTAAAGTGGAGTAAAGACCTTAATTGTTTCAGTGTGAAGTAATACAGTTCTAAGGTGAACCTCCATTTAGTGCATTATTCTGTGATAAAATGATGATCTTCAGTCAAGTAAAGGAATTTGACTGCTAACAGAAAACAGTACAATGAGCAGAAAATCCAGAAAAGAGCTTACAAAGAACAGATAATGTTCAATGAATGTGGATAACAGCCGTCTTCCTTTGACCAAAACACCAGTTTGCATTTCTGATATGTACCAGAAAACATTCTTCAACTATTGGCAGCCAGGAACCTAAGCTATTTTCATTAAGGCTTCATTTATGACATGAATATTTTTTTTTGTTAAAATATATTAAATGAGAAGAAGCAAGCATTATTTTCAGTCCTCAAAAACTCCCAAGAAATTGCAAAGTTATGACTCCAGTCCCTTCTGTAAACAGATTTAAGAGATGCCTGCTGAATAATTGTCCTCAACATTCCAAGTCTCTACTTAAATTAACAAACTCTTCAAAAGGACTTCCAGTACTTTTATTTCTTAATAATCACTGTCACCTTTAAATCATATTTTATTACTATCATGCATAACAAAAGAATACTTTACAGAAGATAACCTTCTGCTATCCATGTGGAATGTGTAAAACAGACTTTTTAATGTTCCTTTTGCAATACCCGTTCATTACACAAGAGCAGCAATTGTTGCCTATGTTGTATGTTGTTACAGTATAAGATGGTTTACAGCCAATGCCATCAGCTAGAATGTGTATGATCCCTGCTCAAAGGTTTGCTAGGGATTGTGTGATCCTCAGGGATTTTACAGGCTTGCCAGATTTGAAGTACAGAGGCATTTTACACAGTGCTTTGTGGTGCCTGCTGAGTGGTTTTCTGCAGGTTGCATCAATTCACCACACTAATCAACTGATGACAGTAAACAAGAATCATTTAATTACCATTAAAGACCACTTTCTTCCTCTGGATATGAATGAGCAAGTGCCAGTGACTTTAGAAAGTGGTACTAATCTGAACCTAGGATGTTTGGTTTTACCCTATGGCTTAGAGGTTTCACTGCTAGTCCAAGGACCTAAGTCGTGTTTTCAGGTGTCTGTCTATGGCTCTAGCAAAACTACTTTATCAAAACTCTCTACTGGCATCCTCATGGCCTTATCCAATGCAGGTGTTTTCACATACTGGAATATCCTCAGCCTACTGGAAGGCTGACATCAAAACAGAGAACTACTACATTCCACATGTAGCCTGGAGAAGACTACAAGTGGGAAGCTTGCTGCTGCTTATCCTCCAAATCAAAGTCTTCACAGGGATAACACACCAGAACACTGCACATGTTGCTCGGTGTTCCTCTTCTAAAATGTTGCAGTGCTGGTGGAGGTGACTATAAATTCTCAAACACTGTGGTTGATGTGAAAAGCTGGAGCCAGAATCTGCCCACCCTGTGACAAACAGGAAACCACACAGATGTACCAGCATGGCTTAGAGTTCCCCCTGCAAAGACCCTCCTTCACTGTCTCATGGTCCAGCCTAAACTGATGTAATAATTTACAGCAAAGATTGGGCCAACATTATCCAATTAACCAAATAATTCCTTAGAGTCATGAATGTAGGCAAAAAAAAAAAAAAAAAAAAAAAGAGAGAATAAATTAAAAAGCAATCTAACTGGTGAGATGTAAATTCCTCCTCACAGCTGCTGTAGTAGGAGTTTCATTCTTGGAAATGCATAGAAAATTATTCAACATTAGAAATTAAAATGTTGGAGAGCTCATTATGCTTTTAAGATTACCAGCTATATTTGATTTTATGACTGATACGACCCAAAGAGATCTAAAAACTGTATCTTTACCATGATTAGTATGTCAGGCTCAGGAACACACATTTTGCTCCTCACCATTGGCAGCAGCCTAACCCTAGCCTAGCTGTGGCCTGGTCTCTAAAGAATAGATGCACCTAATCTAATTTTAGATTCTCAAATAAGATAAATAGTAGTCAAGTACATGTAGTATCCCCATGGCTAGTGACAGGTTACAGGTTTTTAATAACTTCAAGGACTCAGGATGAGGTTTTTCTGATTCTTCCTGTCTGCTCTTGCTTTAACCAGTGAAAAGGTTTATTCAGTTTACACAGTTGAAACTACAATTACCTAATGACCTAATTTTAGCCTTTCTTAGCTTTGCATAATTTCATGCTACAGCACCTGTTGCTGTTATAATATTGATATATGTCCTGTAAATAATAGATATTTATTAAATATTGGCACAGAGGCTTCAGGGCTCGCACGGCTTTCCTCTTACCCACTTCTGAGCACTAAAGGAACGAAGCTACTGAAGCTCAATGGAACAGGTTTTAGGAGAGAGCACAAGTGGTGTCTGGCCTATACAAAACAATATAAACCATATAGAATTAAATTTAGAAGAAATTGCAAGTTAAAGAAGAAAGACCTTCGTGTAGGATTTCTTGGAAAGGCAAAGTAGGCCTAAATTTACACTTGGTTGAGGAGGAAGAAACTATCAACATCCCTCTTTTTATGGCAAAACACTTGAGATGCTGAGCGTCCAAGTAACCAGATTATTAAAATAAAGGGGAAAAGCAATGACATACAGTGACTGTTGGGGGGGAAAGAAGAGTTAATGGGTAAAAGATAATTTAAAAGAAAGAATTTTTGTAAATATTTAACTGAAGACGTATGGAGACTTATTTATAACAGTGCTAAGCTCACATCCAAAAGCAAAATATACTTGACCAATGTTGTATATATACAATGTTCTCTAGCAAACCTAAGTAATGTGACACTAAATCTACAAAGGCAGTCTTTTAAAATATATTTAGGCACCAAAAATCATGCCTATAGGGATCTTCTCAGAAGACATGAGAAATTAGATCCCTAATACCCATGAATCATGGTTAGGATATCCTTAGGCGAATGATATCTGCAAACTAATTTGCTTACCTACACTTTTAAGGTTTCAAAAAATTCAGTCTCCAAGTATGTGAAAGTTGGCAGCTTGAATTTATATTTTTGACAGAGCTGTCAGGAGGAAACATCAAACTAAAGGCTTTGAAGCATTCACAAAAAGAGTGGGAAAGCTATCAAAACATCTTAGCACCTGATCCTGGGCAGGTTTACTCCACAGTAGAATGGATAACGCAGAAAAAACACAGCTCAAGCTATAGCTAGTCAGGAAAATCAAACCTGTGAAGAGAATTTTGAGGGACAGGAGATGTGTTTTTCTTCTTCTTTTATTTTCTTAAGAACCTGTAAAAAATATTATGAACAGGTACACCAATATCCTTAAGAAATTTTACCAAATGTCACAGTTTTCTCAGCCAGAGTGACTTCAATACCTTAAGAGACTTATTGTCAGGTTTTCTTTCCTCTTCACAACCTCCTTAGGTGTATCAAACAGAAGTTCAAAAGGCAACTTGAACACAGTTCACAAGAACCCAGAGGAAATGATTTTGGATATTTGACACACTTTAATCCGACAGACTGCATCATAAAAAGATTCAGTTTCTGGGTAAGTTGAAGATAGAAAAGTAAAAATTAGGAAGAAGAGGCAGATTTTAGGAAGAGCAGCAAATAATCATTGCTGCAGCTTGCCAAGGTAAGTGGCAAATTTATCATAACTGAGTCATTAATTCAAGATTGAATGACTTTCTAAAGGGTGGGAGGCGAACAATAAAAGTTGGTGCTGGATAGCAAAAAGGAAAAAAACTTCCTGAGGGAGAATGTTTTCTGTCCTGTGATATGCACACATCCAGACTAAGTCCATGGCTTCCCTAGGTTGCCTTTCATGATGAACAAGAGATGGACACATACACTGAACTCAGCATGGAGCACTTTTGGCCATGTGGTGTGTCTTTGTTTTTTGTTTTGTTTTGTTATTTTTTTTCCCAGAAAAAGTTAATTACAGGTAATTATTATGAGTCCTTTTTTTAGCATTATATATCTGCACTGTTTCTTAATATGTATAAGCCCAAACACTGTCCTAAACTTCTGTTCTATTATAAATGGAATAAAAATATGATCAAAGATGAAGAAAAACTAATGTGTAGTGTAAAAATTGTTTACATTCACGAATATGCAATGACATTCATGTTTTTTTGCTTCTGCTGACATTTATTTCCATTTGCTTTCAATGTCATTATTTCCAAATATATGATGTTCCAGAGACTATATTCCTTACCAAGGGTAATATAAATAATAAGAATAGGTTTTATAATGGACTTTTTTCCATCAGAATTAAGCATAAATATAAATATATACACATATAGAAGTAAAAGAATGTGAGCCACTAGTTTTGAAAGGTTTGTATTGTTTTTTATCAACCATAAATTTACCTCTAAATTGTATGTTCCTAAAATTCAGTGAAGCTTAAAAGATAGTTAGGAAACCTTGACAGAGAAGAAGTCACTCTATATTGGACACTCCCTCAGGGATATTTTAGTCAATTAGTATAATTAATAATTGAGATGGGAGCAACCAAAAAAAGGGGAAGAGGAGGTGGGATGGGAATACTGCTTCTCTTCCAAATCTATCAGTTAGTTTTGCAGGAGACATTTCCTTTCTCCACAGACCTTGCCTCTCTTAGAGAGATCATTACAACTACAACAGTAATTCTGCAGATTAATAGGGGGGTTTTTTAATATTCTAACTCATCTTGTGGTTTGAGGTTTAGTAGTACCTCCTAGGTATTTGGAACATGTTTCCTCAGGAGAGTGAATTAAGCTGGAATATTGATATCCAATGTGACTGATCAGGTTTTAATGCACAAATGGAATTCTGGAGTTTGTCAATGATCAAAATACATTAATTACTGTATAGATTTTATTGGAATGGATATTGGTGGAAAAAAATCACTGTCCAACTTGTTCTTCAATCTTACACACTCAAAAAAAGTGGGAACTTTTCCAAATGTACTTTTTTGTAAGTTTCAATCTGTTATATGCAAGTAGATTTTGTCTCTATTGTTTCTCTAATGATTCATAAAGTATACAATTGATTTTATGTACTTAGCTTCAACCAACATAAACAATTCAAGATATTTTCCTACTTTCTCTGCAGATTGGCAAACAATATTTAAACAATAATTTATCATTATCTGTTATGAAAATCTTTGACCTTATATACTTGAAGTGGAGGTTTCCTAAGCTCCAAGTATTCTTTTTCACCACATCTCCTGCATCTCCTGTGGTCAGCACAAAGGCAGCCTTTCAAATCCCTCTGTGGGCTACTAACTTCGGCTTGTCTACATGCACAAACTTTTCACAGCTGCTTCCCACTCCATTGCATATTTTGCCAACATCAAAGGAATCAGAGGCTTTCCATATGTCCCAGCTGTCTAGCCCACATGATTATAGGATTTGGAGCTGATGCATTGTTATTACTAGCTACTAGCTGGAGCCATACTGGTGGACCATGATCCTATTGTCCTACATACTGTAAAACGTAAGAACAAATGATGGTTTGTGATTCCAAACACCTTGTAGTCCTTCCAGACAAATGAGAGAAACCAGGAATCTAAAAGAACAGTGCCAAAGAAAGAGTCGAGTCTATAATTAATCTTTAATATTTGTAACTGATACTGAAGGAAAACACTCTGAGAGAACAGAGGATTAGCCCTCACATAGGCATGAAGACTTTTAAAGTTTAATATGTCCCTTCAAGGACACTGTAAAACGAGTTACTACACAGGTAGATGTTTGTACTTCTCTCTGCCAGTCTGGTCTCTATATACGGATCAGCCTGTTCTAGTGGAAAATGGCCCTGCCCAGCACAGGGAGGACTGCAACTGATCTGTAAGGTCCCTCCAAGCCCAAATCATTATATAATTGACTTTATGTTTCAAATAGAAAACATGTCCATTTTTCTAAATGTAGGCTCTGCCCAACCAGGCTGGGCTCTCACATGAAAAGGCTGTATTTCTATTCCCCTCAGTGTTAGCAGTAAAGATGGCCAGACCAGCTGGGGCCTTATTTTCTTCCAGTAATGCACTTAGTAACAGTTTCTATATTCTGCTGCCAGTTCCAACTGGAAATTCAACTATGCCTGCATTGCAGACTTCTGTGGGCATAGCCCTATGAACCAGGGGTATGAAAATGTCTTACAGAAGCTCCTGTTACAAGCATGCTTGCATTTAAAAAAGAAAAGCTAAACAAAGCAACCCACAAAAAACCAGAGATTTTAGCTGTTTAAATTTTTTCAGCTGCTTAGCTTGTTTAATTCAGAGGTAATCAAATAAAGTATGCAATACTTTAACTTTCACAAGAGAAGCTGCATCCTTGTTTAGAAGAGTTACTGCTATGGCACACTGCTGTAGGAATAACTAGATGATTCCTAGTGAAGACATGGCCCTTAGTGAGCAATTCTGTTGAATTTGTTGATGACACACAGAACAGACAGAGTTTGCAGTGTAGTTGTATTGACTTGGTAGCACTGGGTAATTTTCAAAGAAATTGTTAGATTATTTGTTTCCAAAAACAACAGATTTAACACTGAACTAATATCGAAACAAATCTGTTGAAGTTTCTGTGCTCTCTTTTTCCTGTATTAAGCTTCCTTTTAGTGTACCACTACTGATATATATATATATATATATATATATATATATATATGAAGTATCAACAATATAATACTGGTGCACAAGATAAGAGTCGTAAGAGTCAAGGCAGGAAAGAGGCAGGAGAAATCTATAATTAGATTTTTCTCAGTGCATCCATCTTCATTTATCCAAGAGGCCAAAGTCATTATTATTTACTCAGGAATCTCCTTGGAGAGTAGAACTGTAAAGATTTACTGTGTATTATGAGAATCTCTAAGTATATTGAAGTTCCTTAGTTCAGTTATTTGTCCCTTTTACACTTGATTAAAATGGGAAGAAAGTTATACCAGTGTCTATATGTTTGGTTTCTGATTATATCTTCCCTCTCCTAAGTTGTTCCTGTAACAGGAAAGGGGTAACTATTTCATTTTTCTCTCACACTTTTCCACCAGGTGATATAAGCTTTCCTGTGAAGTTCTTTGTGTTTGGTAAGAGAAGATGACCAAATTTATTAAGAAATTCATAACAGAAAGTCCTGACTAGAATAGTTGCAGTTTTCACAGCCATTCTTTGAGCTCAGTGGAGTTTGAGGCTTAGATGCCCTGTAAAGATAGTGGTACCCCAGACCAGTCTGGATCCAAGAATTAAGTCCTTGCTTTGTCTTGGCCTGCTAGAGCAAAACAGTTTTACAGGATCAGTCCTATGAGTCATAGTGCAAAGGCATTTGATTTTAAATTTTAAATCTAGTTACCCTGTATAACTTGAAACTGCTGTTTAACAAACAACTTTATTTAACAAAAATGGCACTATACAAATTCACACAAAAAAACCCAAACCCAAACTCCAAAGTACCCTACTTCTCAACAGTTGCTTATTCTTACTCAATCTTTGTTTACCTTTGATAAAATATATAGGGCAAACAAAATTTTTTTGTGAATAAAAGAAAGCTATAATATAGCCTATTATCTACATTTCCATCTAGAAAATGTTTTAATAAGTGATTTATTTAATTTTCTCTAAAATAAGAACATTAACAGAGTATAAATTGCCTAAAAAGAGAGACCACTCAGATATCAGAGTGTTCTGAGAGTATACAATTCTTTCTCATATTCAAATATTAATATATTTTGTGTTGTTTAGCTTAATCAAACCCAAAGCCTCAGCCTGGGTTCATTCAGTTCTCTGTACAACACAGTTGTAGTGTACAACACAGTTCTTGTCCCAGTCTAGAATCCTACACCTTGTCCACAACTTTCCAAACTGCATCAAGTCCCTGTGCTCATCAGGGTCATTAAGGCTGATTGCATAGTCCCAGATACTGGCATTAGGCAGCCCAGCTGCAGACAGAGGACCAAGTCTATGGCAAGCCATAACTAATGAATGTCAAGAACAGCAAGCCAAAGGATGATAGATTTTTAAATGATGCACTTAACCCCCAAGCCAACAATCAATAACAAATAGTTAAATGCACATGGGACTCCTGCAAGCATGGGTTCTGGGTCCTTTGAAATAAATGTGGACAAAAAGAGGAGCCCTACCAATCCTTGCAAACACTGATGGGACTAACATGATGGAAGCAACATCAGTGGAAGAGCATACATTTAGGTACAGCACGTAAGAATTTCAGTAAGCTCTTAAATATGCTTTCTTTAAAAAATCTCTTGTAAATATTCAGATAATGTTAGATAAAAAAGAAATCTTTTTTTTCACATGATTTTGATAAATATCTGTTTTTGCAGTTGGGGAACTGATTGAGAATGGAACTGTTTCTTTTGTTTTATTTTTGTAATATTGTTCTGGGGTTTTTTTGACCCTGACAGTATCATGCTTTTTTACGATTAAAAGATCTATTAATATCCACATTTTCCATTATGTGGATAAAACCTATTACTGCACTCTCAGAAAATATTTTGGAACCTTCAGACAGAAGACAGCACGAGCGTATTTCCAGTCTAAGGTGGCAAGCTCAGCAGCCAACATCTGCAAAGGCAATTTATATAGCAACAGTATAATCACAAAGGGCTTACATTTTATCTTCAGTGAGAAAAAAAAAGTATTTACTGCAATTACAAAGGTTTTATAGAAGAGATGAAACCTCATATCTAAGAATAAACCAGTTCACTACAATGACTTTGAAATGTAAAGGTTAACATTTGTATTCTTCATAAACAAAATTCTGCTGTAATTTAAAAACAGCTAAATCCTTGTACATAAACATAAATCCTTGCACAAATATATAAAGAGAATGCAAGAATCTGAAACAAGCCCTGTAATTTCCTGAAGAACTGACCAATTTTCAACAAAATCATTCGGGTGAAAAAAAAAATCTGTGGGCATATACAAGCTTGCTTTAATGCAAACTAAATTTGTAGTCAAAGATTGGAGAGCTAAAGCCATTCATCTGAAGAAAACGGTTCATTTCCTATTCTGAATCTCAGTGAAAAAAATGTTTACATTCAGTCTCTCATTTCTCAGGAATGACTCTAACTACCAGGCTACTATTACATTGTCCCCACTGAAGTCATTCATCAGCAACTAGAGAGCAAGTGAGAAACAAACAAAAAAAAATTAACTGTATTAAAAACTACATGAAATATACTAAACTCTTATATTAACTATGTTTTAAAAAAAAAGCAAATTTCTTTGCCACTCATGCTAGATAAGATGATGTCATTATCTATACTGAGCCCAAATCTTTCCCACTGCCCAATTTCCCTTCTCTGACTACATCTATTTCTCTTAATAGCCTAGATCCTGTGTTGGAGAAGGCAAAGAGGAGGGGGGGAGGGACAAACGAAGGCAAAACAGCAAAAATCTGCAAGTTAGAGGGGTTCTTAGATCTAACCCCAGGACTGAGACCAGAGAAGAAAAAATCACTGAAAGATTAATTTGTTAAGTTTCTTTGCAGGCAGCAATGGTTCAAAATGAAACATTAAGTTCTTCTCCTACTGACATTAGTGATGCCCAGAGCTGGACCTGTAATTTCCCTCCCCTTTCTTTTTGTATTTGGTAGCTTGGTTGAGCCTACAGTGACACAAGACATCTTTTACCCAGGGGCTGTAACCTGCCTTCTAGTACATCTGTTTTTTTACCAACAGCTACAGGGAAAAAGACACAGGTCCCTAACCTTCTCTCAATAATCTTATTGAAAAGATGCATATTTTAGTACCTTTTCCTGTTCCCTGGTAGTAATTTTTCTTGTTCCCAGGGAGTTCTCACTAGAATAGCTGCACCCAGAAATACCGTCACGCCAACAGCAAGCTCACAGCGGTTTAAACCAATTCCCATCGTGGCTATAGAAATATTTGTATTGTCTACAGTGAATTTTGGGTCAGGCCTCTCTTTCTGAATAAACCTGCCAGAAGACCAGACCTACTCTATGGAGTGACTCTAGCCCTTACAGCAAATCAGCAGTTTGTGGAGCTACGTGGAAATCTACCCAATCTCTCTCTTTCCCGGCTTCACAAGTGGGAGCTGTTGATACCTGCACGGCTCCTGGTACGAGGCAGAGCAGAAGAGCGCAGTAAGTTAATCCACAAGCCATTCAGAAACGTCTAGGACAGAGACAGTGGCACCGGGGAATCATATGTCTGCACTGAACGTCTAGTAAATTGTTTACTTGGAGGGTTGATGAGAAACGTGCAAATGAACCTCTGAAGCAACTGCTTGTCAGGTAAGGATACTAATGTGCTCTAATAAAAAGCAGTATGTTCTCATCATTGCAGCATCTTTTCCCCAAACGTACTTGCAGCAGTTTATCAACATTATATAATGCAGGGACAGCACAGGGCAAGGATAAAGAGTTGATAGCCAGCTTTTGGTGTGCTTGTTTATTTGACTCACTTGATTCATAGGTCTCCTCTTTACACAATGTACTTTGAGCTGTATTTTCTTTTATTTTTAATGATCAGTATTACTCTTGATCCTAAATAAACATCCAAGAAACCCTGTAGGTTTCAGGAGCAGGCTTGAAAGACTGCTTTTAAGAACTAATCCAGTGTATGGTTTGTTCCTCATACACTCAGTAATTATTGTATTCTATGTTTTCCTCTTGTTTACCCCCTTTTCTCCCTACCACAGAACCGTTTTTATCCCTCCTGCCGTGTGGGGATAAAAAAAAAAAAAAACCCCACAAAAAAAACACCCCAAAAAAACAAACAAACAAAAATAATAAAAGAAAGAGCAGCATAGGGAAGCTCTAGCAGTGCGTTTTCTTCACGAATTGTGGGGGGAGTGAGGGAACGGGACTGGGGACCTCCTGCCCTTCAGAGGAGCAGGTCGCCCTTCCCGGGGGCAGGGGGAGGGGGGAGAAGAGGGAAGGGAGAATGGTGTGAATGCCCCGCGGGGGCAGCATGACGCCTGCCGTGGCCCCGGGTAGCTCCGGGGACACCCTGTGGCGGGGAGCGCGGGGATGGGAACCGCGGGGGGACTGCGCCTCCGCGGCCGGGGGAGCGGAGGGGCTGAGGAATGGCGGGATGGATGGATGAGGGATGAAGGATAACGGGAAGAGGGATGGAGGGCTGAGGGACGGATGGATGGAAGAATGCGGGATGCAAGGTTGAGGGATGGAGGGAGAACGGGTAGAAGGATGAGAAAATAAAGGATGAGGGACGGAGGGATGGAAGCGCCGAAGGACAGAGGGCTGCCAGAGCGAGCGCCCGTGCTTCCCAGCTGCTCCCCCTGCGCTGCGCGCCCCCGCGCCGCTCCCGGTCCCCCCCCTCCCTGCTCCGCCGCTGCGCGTGCCCGCGCCCGGGGCTGACTCTCCCTCGCATCCTCCTCCGGCGGCGGCGACGGCGGCAGCGCCGGGGATGGGCAGCGAGAGCGCGCCCAGGAGCAGCCCGGGCCCCGCCGCTCGCCACTGCTCCCGCGCCCGCTGCTGCTCCTGCCCCGCAGCCCCCCGCGCACCGGGGGCAGCGCCGCCGCCGCGCCATCCGCAGCCCCCGCCTCGGACGGGTGAGTCACCGGGCCCTGCGCCCTCGCCCCGAAAAGCACCTGCCCTGCGTCTCCCCCCATTCCCGCTCCCGCGCCTGCCATCCCGGAGCGGCCCCGGGGACGAGCGCTAGGAGAGCGGGGGGCCGCGGGGGAGGCTCCGCGCCGCCCCCCTGCCCCCGCCCGGGGGAACGGAGGGGAACGGGGGGTCCTGGCCCGCTCTCCCGCCCCTCCGCCCCCGAGGAAGGTCCGCGGGGCAGCAGGGATGTCCCCGCGGCTCCGCCGGGGTGCGAGGGAAGGGGCTCCCGCCCTGCTGCCCCTCCCGGGCACCGCTGCCCGTTCCCACGGGGATCTCGCACAAGCGCTCACGGACACCCCGACAGCGCCGCTCCCCCCCTGGCCCAGGAGACCCCCGAGTCCCCCGCGCAGCACCCCCGGGCGCCCGGGGCGGCTCGGTGAGGGGGCAGCGCTTTAACTTTTGCAAGGGACCATTTGGAGGTGGGGAGGAAGGACCCAGCCCGGCAGAGCTGGCGGCTTCCCCGGAGCAGCCCCGGAAGGAGGCGGCGGAGGGTCCCGGTGCCCTCCCGGAGCCGCCGGGTGACGCGGAGCGCGGCCCTTCCCGCGGGGATCGGGGGCGGCTTCGGGCAGGGCTCGGCGCTCAAATGGACTTTTCTAATACTCCCTCCACCGACATAATTAAATAAATAAAGTGGCTGGGGGGCGGGGGCTAGAAGTCTGTGCTTGCTCTGCTTTCGCTGTCCAGAGCCGCGAGTGCAAACGACGGGATGCTGTCTCTGAAAAGGGTTTTCTGGTTTTTATGTGTCATGATGCACACGGCTGGTGGTAGCTAGTATAGTAACTATCTGTATCCCAATAGTTCCCTGTAGAAGGGTTGTTATGGCAGCAGCGCTCCCTTGCTCCTTTTATTTTTTTATCCCTGGCACAGGGCAATGTTAAAGACCTGGAAACTGCCTTAATTTAAAAGGAAAAAAAAAAAAGAAAAAAAAGAAAAGAAAAAATAATATAAATATAAATAAAGCAGCCTCTTGCCTCTTTGCCAAATAGACAAGTACAAATATAAGATTCACACTCAGTCTTCACTCCCTTCTCCAGAAGCTGGTGCTGTGATAACGCTAATGACTGGAGGAGGATGGGGAAAAATGTCTTTTCCCCCACACCTACTTCCTGCTTTTTGCTAAATTTTGTTGGAATTTTTCCTTGATTGTGGCTTGTGCTTTTTCATGTGTTTCACTGATACTTTTTCATAGTGATGTTTCTTACTTCCAGAGGATTTCTTAGTCCTGTGTTACACTGGGTAAAGGGATTCAAGTGATCTTACATATAAGTCAAGCACATCATTTGCAAAATCTCGTGATTCTGTATATTTTGCTTTTCTGTACAAGTCACAGGATGATATTTTTCTCCTTGTAATACTGAGAGGAATCTCTATGAGACTCATTTGACTGGTTTCAGTACATCTTACCTGCCACAGCTGGTGGCAGTTTGAAATAATAAGATTTAAAGGTTATTATGGAAGTTTCTCTATCACCTCTAATGGTCAGCCTATTTTCAGTCAAAACACATATAGTTCTAAGGGAAACACTCTGATTCTGATTTCAGTTTAGTCAGTTTTTTGAACACGGTGTTTAAACCCTGAAACCATCGAGGAGGATGGATGTTAAAAAAACACATAAAATTGGTAGTGGGCTATACTACTCTGACATTTTTACTCTGCACTTTTGTAGACACCATTTGTTGTCTTCGACCAGAGTTTGTTTGGGTAGAGATTGAGCAGTAAATGATAAGGACAGAGGATTTTGTCCTGGCAGCTCCTGCATTTTTATTTCTGCCAGAATATTTGAAGACTGATGTTGATATTGTAGAATGAACTGTTATTGAATTGTGATACCTTGTTTCCAATTGTACATTTTTAAATGTTTGGCTTATCAGCAGGAAAGCAACAGAAAAGTGTAAATGTTTATTTAAGGATGAAAAAAAACGCTGTCCCAGGGTGATTCATGTGTAGAAACAGGCTAGATTCAGGTTAAATAAGTGAACTAAAATAATGTAGTGTAAGTGATCCGTAACTAATTTTCACTGCTTATAATGGAAACAGGCACTCTTATCTTCGAGTTGGAATTTAGAGATGCTGGAAGATAGATGAAGAACAGCAAAATACATATATTTAATGACATATAAAACTCTTGAATAAACATCAGGTATTTCTGAGGGAATGCAAGCACATTTCTTAGTATAACTTTGGCCATGATTCTGATCCCAGCTAAATCAGTATGAGATTCTCCTCAGGCACTGCTGTGAGCAGAATCAAAGACAACCCTGCTATCTGTTTTTGAGGAATGGGGGCATGAAAAGATCATTTGTATTTTCCCCCTTTATTATAGCTGGAAGGGTTTATTTTGTATCTCGTATGGAATTTTCCACACTTTACCCTTCTAAGCAGTAGTCAGGCCTACAATTCTTACCTGCCCAGATAGCTGAGCTGAGATAATTCTTCTGAGAAAGAATAATACATGTTTTTCCTAGGGGCAGCTTTATTGTCACCAAATAATTGTCGTGTTTTTTGGAAAAAGGTTTGACTTTGAATGATATTTTCATATCTGGTACCACTAAAATTTCATATTAGGGAGTGGGAATAACATGTTTCTTGAAATGGCGTTATTTGTTATAAGGGTCTGATATGAAAGGACTAGATTAATTTAATCAAGATGGAAGGTAGATGTTTCTATCTTTAGTGATTAAAAATATCATTAGTGATTTAAAAATAACCTTAAGTCGTTATGAAGAAAAGATAAATTTGGACACTCTGAAAAAGGTTACAAATAAAGTTATTTGATGCAAATGAACCAACAGATTGCACATATTTAACACCAGACAGAGGTAAAAACAAAAAGAAACAAAAAAAGGAACCTGGAAAAAACAAGTCATCATGGGAAAAAAGCACAGTATAAATCCTGAAAGACTTGCAAAAATTGCCCAAGAGACTCCAACATTAACTGTTTGACTCCCTTATGGGAGTAATCATTCCGTAAACATTAATAGCATGAGTGTATGCTAAGACAGGAGATGGATAATTCAACTAAGTACCACAAGAATTCAGAGTGATTGTTACTGAAATCAGATTAGAAATGTATGGGCTTTCTTCAGTTAGAAGGAAGTCCTGACTTCACCAAAAATGTGTTGGAGGCTTGCTATCTATTTTTCAGGGCCAAAATGTCAACCTGAGAATAATGTTTCAAGTGACTTTTGAAAAACGTGGTATGTTATAGTTAGTCTGGTTTTAATGTGTGTGATATTCTATTAAAGCGGTGTTACCTTTGCCAAGCTCAAGTTATTAATTAGTTATTAGTAACCATTTTCCCTTTCTTTTCACATTTTTTTTAAATGTCAGCTTTACAGTAATGGCAAGAAATACAAAACAGTCTTCCTGCAAGACTGCACTCATGAGCTGAATAATTCAAAGCCTGTACTGTCATAGTACAATCAAATTTTTAATATGATGCTGTCAAAGTCATAAGAAAAGAAAATCAAATGTGACATCATAGAAGACAATGTATACAGCTGACATGACATCCAAATGTTTTAATTTCCTCACTTTATATTTTAGTGGTTAATGAAGATAGACTTTTCTTTCTTTCCTCTGAGGAAACTCCTAATACAACATATTAAATCTTCAGAAAAAAACTACATTATTTTCATAAAAACATATGTACGCTTTGTGAAGATAATTCCTGAACATAAAGGAGATGCAATAGTTTAAGAGATAATGGAAAGCCTTCACTGGGAAACAGAATGGAGATAATTTGTGGCTGATGAGAAAAAAAATTATTGTCAGACAAATTTTCTAGAGTATGGTAGGTATTATCTCAACAAAGGACATTTTATTAACTGTTCCTAACTATGGATGAACTTCTGTCTAAAGAAAGAGACAAAGTCATCCTTGCCCTCAAAAAATATAACAATTTCTTTCCGCAGAAATAAACGTTTTTCTGCTGTTTTTCTTCCTAAATTAAGTATATTTAATTCCAATGAAGTACCAAAATTTGCAGAATTGGAAAATGAAACTGTTTTCATCCAGCCTTTGTGGAGCACAGGAAGCAACAATGCAGTGTGGTGACCCCAGAATGGTCTGCCATTTCAGCCTGGTTTGACTGGCTTCTTGACATGGAGAAAATGTTTGCCCACTGAGATCTTCCAGGTGGCTAAGGACCGATTTGCTTCAAGTGATCAGTGTACTGAGGAAATTTGTCTGGAATGGGATTTTAGTTGATAACCTAAATCTCTGAATCAGACAATCTCTGTCTTCTTCAAAGCAACCAGTCCTGGTTGTGACTCCCTGGGGACCTGAGTGGATCCTGCAAGGAGCTCAGCATCAGCTCAGCATCAGTGCTCTCAGAAGTGCCAAGTGCCTGCTCAGGATCCTCTAAGAAATGGAGTGAAATATCAGTTCATTTCACACAGGCCACAAACCAGCTTTCAAATCTCAATGATTTTCCGTCACTACTGCATGTTGGCTGTATTTGAATCAGTGAACTAGAGGTGAAAGGCTCCAAAAATGTGATTACCAGTCCCTTGAGACATTTAGTTCTTCAAGGATATCTTACTGGAAATACTTATTTGTATTTCAGAAACTGGGGCAGAGAGAAATGAATTAACAACACACAAATAATTTTATTTTGTTCTAAAAGGTGTTTTCAAAGATTTTTGCTTTGTTCTGTTTTGTTTTGTTTTTATTTTGTAGAGAGACTGTAAATTCCAGATATTTGATTCTGGAATACATATATAATCTGTGAGTGAACAACTTCATAGATATGTATTTATTTACCACATAATTCTGCATTTTTGATGTGTCAGTAGAAAATCATTTAACCAAACACTCCCATACCTAGCTAAATTCAAACATTCTAATACTAATGTTTGGAATGTTGGGTTTTTCCCCCATATCTGCCACTAAAAGATCAAATAAATACATAAATGTAAAAGCAAGTCTAGACTAAATAAACATCTGTTATTTATCATGGATTTTTATGTAAAGTGGCTTATTTTGTCTAATTTAAGCCTAGCACTCTTCTGGGAAAAAAAATCAGCTTAAAACTATTGTAATCATTTTATGCTACACTCCAAAACTACTATGTAAATAATGCTACTGAATTAAGGAAAGCCACCAACGCTGAAAATTAATATTTAAATAATAATCCATCTGTTCATAGGTCTATTGTCTTTTCTATGGATGTCTTCTTCCTCTTAGTTTATCCAGGACAGCTACTACAGGAATTTCAAACTGAAATAGTTTGTTAGAGCTGAAATTGCAGAAAAGCCTGTTTTCCCATTCCAGTGTTAGAATAGAGGTGAGAGGCAGGGATCCATAAAGTATAAACTTTGAAGGTCACAATAATATAAAATATATGCTTCCTTCAATTTTTTTTTTCTCATTGAGGTAATGAGTATGGACTTTTTAAAATATGGAATACTGGGGGAGAGGAGCAATTCGTAAAGAGTCTTTATTTTTAAAATTAAGCAGCATTAACTCCCTGTATATTCAAAGACTTTCTTCAAATGAATCACCACATCTTGTGAAGTCAGGTACCAGCAGCAGTACCCAGAGCAGATTACTAACCAAGGACAGATGGACGCAGGTGGCAAGGAGACCATGCCAGACACCACAGGGTGAGGCAGACTCACAAAGCAACAAAACCAGTTTTCTCTGTTCATCAGCACAACATTTCAAATTTCAAATATCTCCTTTTGAAATAAAAGACACAGAAGTCCTAAAGAAAACAGTTTCTTCACCAAAATGTTTTCGATAGAATAAAAGGTATGGTATGTGTATTATAATACACGTACTAGCATATCAAAAACAATTTAAATATTTCTTTTTTTGTGGTTTTTCTTTCAAACTAAACCCAGCAAAATTATTTCGATTTTGGGAAGCAAAATGAGTGGAACTCATATTCTATCAGGATAGGATTTTAATAAAGTTTCTTCTGTGGCTTAAAAGAGGGAAGGAACACCTTCCTTAAAATGAAGGTTATGGTGAATGAAGGCATCAACCCTAAAATGATTAGTGTAGATGCAGAGCACAGGGAGTGTGTGTAGTCCAATAAATAAACTGATTGTGTACATCAAGTTACTCATGTGACAAGTGCTTCGAATTTATTGAGTCCTTATTGAGAATTGAGTCCTTGCTGTTTGGCAAAGCAGTGAAAGTGTTGTCTTAGAGGGAGAGGGTAGAACTTTTGGTAGAAATTGATCTGGAATTCTCCATCAACATTATTTTTTCAGTGGAAATATTTGGAATGCTTTGAAATTAGAATTGGCATAAGTATGGGTCAGTAATAGAAGACCACTAATTTAAGATGAAAAACAGAAAAACATAAAGTTTTGCAATTTAGAATTTGAAATGGGAAATATTTTACAGCCACTACTGCCGAGTATTGCATTTAAATGGAATGAGAGGACACCCAACTACACTTCGAAAGCAATCAAATTATTGCCTATATGTTATGTTTGGAATAAAATTTATCAGCCAAGGCTATCAACCTAGGCAATACTGATTTTATGATTTATTTAAGCTGGCAATAGAAGATTTTAATAAACTAGCTGCTTAAGACTGTTATTCAGCAGTTCTAAATACCCGTAGTTTAAAGGCCAATGTTTAAGCATAATGAAATAAGATTGGTCTGACACAAATGCTAATTAGTTTCTTGCAACTACCAGACTTAAAAAAGAGTTTTTAAGCAACCTCATTTACAAGAATGGAGAAAGAAAATGCAGTAGTATCCAACAAATGGCTTTGGAGAACATAACAAGCTTGCTAATTCTAGAGCTTGCAATAATTAGGAGACTTTCCAGTGAGAATGTTTGCCACAAACAACATTCACCTCAACCAGCTATGCTGAGACAGCTGATGTCCTACATTCAGTATGAGGACTGGTATTAGAGTTGGAATGTGGGAGACCAGGGAAGGGATTGAACTTCACTGCTTGGATGGTGTCCATGGCTTCCTTACAGATGCTTACCAGCCACCCTTTCTGGGCAGCATGCCTGGTGAGCAAAGGAACGACCAGCTGCCTCCCCAGCAGAGCTTCCTGGGGAGCACAGACAGAATTCCCAATTGTTTGACCTCACTGGGCCTCAATACTGTGTACATATCTTCCTGACCTACTGGACCTCCACCACTGGCCTGCATGCCCACCTGCAGCAAGCTGGCAGTATCTGAGATTCAAACTGAAGAATATATACCAGAAAAGTGATGAGAAAATTTAAAATGGCATTTTAAATATTTTGGCAGTTAAAATGAGTATAGTTAGAAGTGTATTTCCTTAAGGCCCCATTGAGATGGAAAGTCTCCTTTCCACAGACATCCTAGGGAAGGCAAGTGCAAAGAGATGAGAGCATCAGTATTTTTAAAGCAATCATAAGCAAAAAAAAGAAATAACAACAATAATTACATCTGGTTTATAGATCTTTCCAGACAATAGACATTTAAGCCTTGCATGGCAAGTGGTACCAATATTCAATGGGAAGGAACCCCAAACTGCTTGCACTGGAGTGAAACACAGCAACACTGCTATGAAACTCAAGGCTGAGAATTTTTACACACTCGATAAAATCCAGCATGAGCTTGAAAATAATTTCATTTCCTGCAATCAATGAAATAAATAGGAAGATGGCTGCTATATGTGTGTAGGTGAAAACTACAGTATGAATGAATCAACTCAATTCAACAAAAGGACAGAAGTAGAGTCTGTTAAGTTATCAATGAAGCACTCAGCCATTTGAAAACATGATTTTATTTATGGAAATTTTGCAGTTTAACCAGTTCTCCAAAAGAACAAAAACATAAATTGAATGTTTAAGAAGTGGACCTTTTTTCAGTCAGTAATTCTGTTTTAGGTCAATTTAGTGGTAGATAAATTTAAAGATTGCTTATGATAAAACCAAACCAATTTGTTACTTCTTTATAATGGAAAAGACACTGCAGCGGAAAGGTATTACAGAAGTGAAATCTTACAAATATATCTCTTTTAAAACAATTTTTCTTGAAATTTGCATAATTCCAAGGGGTTTTTCTTGTGTGTGTGTGTAAAAATACCAAGTTGTCTTTCATTCTTCCCAGAAAAAAAAATTCATGCACCTGTAGATCTACAGGAATTATATCATGTCCTGCTAGAAGTAACTGGGAAAACCTGCAGCTTTCTGTCTTAAAGTGTATAACAGCTGTAGTTTAATCTGATGAATAGAATCACTGTGTCTTGATCATATAACTAGTCTGGAGATATATATATATATATATATATATATATATATATATATATATATATGTGTGTGTGTGTGTGTGTGTGTGTGTGTATGTACATACAAATATATGCATATATATAATTCTTTAGTGTATATATATGCACATATGTATATATATATATATATATATATACACACACTTAGAAAGGAATATGCAGATATATAAAAGTATATATATATATATATATATATATATATACATGAACACAAATATATACTTCTGTTCTTCCTGGTTTGCAATAGTTGATCTCCTCAGGTAACCTACCTGCTTAAAATCCTCTTCCCTGAAACTCATCAGTTTGGGGTTTTTTTGTGTTGTTTTTGGTTTTTTTTTCCCAATACAGCAATTTTCTGTGGTGGATTTATTAAGTGATTTATTTTTCTTGAACTTTTTTGGATTGGCCTTATTTGTAATTCTTTTTGTTGATGTTACTATGCAGATATTTGTTCCTTTCAGTGGGTTGTTATAGAATAAGCAATTTTGATGTTTGTACCCTGTCTTTGTCAGTGCTTAATGCTGTATAATAGTTATGGATTATATGTGGTTTTCAGGTAAGTAGAAAAAAGGAACTCCAGAATTATTCTTCTCCGGAGGTCAGAGAAGCACAGCTACAAATGGAAGCCAAGGCTCTAAATTTCCAATCCCCAGCTCCAGCCATGCCTCCTCGTATAGTAATGAATTAGTTTAGCACAGAGTTTCCACAAAATATGGGCAACAATTTTGATGCCATGAAGGGGAGATAATGTGTGGAAATCATAGGCTATTTCACCAGCAATGAGTAAAAGCTAGTATATACTTGAGAAGATAGTCTCTGATCAGTCCAAATAGCTATCTACTGGTATGTATACATTTGAATGTATACAAAATTATCTATGTATATATGTATATTTTTTTAAGCTTTCTACAAACAATTGTTTCAAAATAATATTTTCCTCCTAATTCATTACCACCTGTTTTCCTTTCTAGTTTGTTTCTTAGTCATTACTTAACATTTCCTTAACTTCTTTGGAACTTTCTTCCTGCAGTTTTTCCTCATATTTGTTTTATTTCACTTTTTAATTTCCATCTTGTCCTTTGTATCATTTCGCAAATTATTCCTTCTTACTTAATTATTGAAAAGCTATTTTATTTGCCCTAGGGAGAAAAAAAAATGGGAGAAATTTGAAGCTTTCACTAAAAATTATCTGTGATGAATGTGGGCAAAATCTACATAGAGATTTATATCTCTGTAAAGGTTTTTAGGCAGCAGAAAGTGTGACTTGGATGTTTTTGTTTGTATTAGCAACAAATTCAGCACAATACGAACAGAGCAGTAGATCAAAGCATCTGCTGTGGAGGTCCTTATATTAAAGCATGATCAATGTGTTTTTACTACAAACTAGATCCAGTTTGTTTTCCCAGACAAAATGTAATTACCCTGAAAGTAGTTTGAGGCTATTCGAAGGACTAATTAGTTCAGATCCTTTTGTCCCCACTGCAGGTTACAGTACATTTGGTACAGGCTGTAATCAGAGCTTCCCGTTTACTTTGCTTCCAGAGAAATCTAATCCATACACACCAAGGCTGCTTCCAAACCTAACCAAGGTATGGCAATTGGGATTCTCTGCAAACCAATGCCGTGTCCGAGTCAAACTGCAGTCTCCTTGGTTCCCAACAGCAAACCCCACCACCTTGTCCTGAAATTGCACATTCCTAACTCAGTCCTTAGCCTTGAAATTTTTATTTGCTTCCGTCCCCCGAAGAACCCTAAGTCTTCTGAAGAGTGAACAAGTCTGAGAATTGTAAATATGTCATTGTTCTGACTCATGGACCAAGTACTGCAATTAGTTACTCATTCCTTGGGCAGCTGTGTCAGACGCTAGGCTAAAGAGTCATTCACCACTATTGTATGGGCAAATAAATACTTATTTCTCTCATTCTGATCATGGTTCCTGCAGGTGTGGCCAATGTTTTATCTCAATACAATCTCTGGGAGTAGTAGGTTGCAGTGCCACAGCTACAGCAGGGAATCAGCAGAATTGAGCTCAGACAATCAATATTTTGGCTAGCAAATCTAATCACGATACTAGTAGGAGAACACCAGCACATCTCTTATCCTTTTATTTTTAAAGAAAAAATTATTCCATTTCTTTTCCCCACCCCCTTCCAGTTTCTAAAAATAAGTTTACTTTGCTAACAAAATCTGAAGTCTGAAGAGATAGATGCATCTCTTTTTAATCTTGTACAGGGTGCTTAACTTCTGTCTGGGTAAAATTTAAAACAGACTTTGTGATTAACACTCTCCTCTGTATCAAAGTTCCTTTTCAGTGCCATGACATTACATAGTTCTCTGGGTTTCCCCCTACCCAGTCTGTACTTCCTACCTTCCTGAAGGATGCCCATCCACCTCATACACTCCAACATGGGGAGAAGACGCCAAAAGTGAAGTAGTGAATTGGTCTGCTTTTAGCACCTTAACACTTTTTTGGATGCAACCATCTAGCGTTTCAATATCTGACAGATAGTTTGTTTATAAAGACTTTCTCTACCCTGAGTGAGGCTTCCTGCACAAAGCACAGGACATAGATGGCTAAGAGGGACAACCAGAGAAATCATCAAGCAGAAGAAAGAATGGCTTTGAGAAAACATAGCGGGACAGTAATACATATAAAACGCACACTTTTAAGGTATCTCCTTTCAGCACTGGGGTGGTCTCTAGTATCCCCTGAAAATAAACATAAGACCAATCCAAGGCCTTTTCTCCAAAATTATTAGAACATGCTGATAATTGATGCCCAAATATCCAGTAATTAGAGCACTTACCACTGAGGTGGATGACCTTTTAAACACAGAAACACACTCCTGAGTTAAGAAAAAATTTCACTCATAGGCACTTTCAGGTCAGAAATCTGCCCTAGCTACTCACTGAATGGTTATTTTGGGATGAAGTTAGTGACTTTCTCCCCTGGAAACCTTGCCAATTTGGATAATTGATTAAATAGCTAATGGAGCAGGAACTTAAACCTGACCCCCTTTCTTCACAGAAGAGCAGAGTAACATTGGTCTGTGGAGTGAATTACTTGCTATTTGGCTGAATAAATATTTAAAAGCAAACTGAGTAGTTCCAAGAGGGGAAAATTAAAAAGTTGTCTTGTCAAATAACAAATGCTTTCTGGTTAATGGGAACCTCCTGGGAGGCAGATAATCTTAAGTCTTATGCTCTCTGTAGATCAGATGAAGTGGGCTTGTCAGTTTCCCGAGAGGGAATTTAATTTTCTGCAGTTTCAGAAAGTCTTGCTTCTATTTATTTTTCTTTTTCATATTTTTTTTTCCCCATGCATGTGGCAAATGCTCTGGTAAGCGTGTTCTCAAGTAAACACAGTGGTTCTCTCTGTGGGGTGACACTGTGAGACTGCTACCTCTTGAAAACATGTTTGGGGTCCAAGAGCCTTGGCAGGGTCAGGGCTAGAGAGAGGTGGTGTGTGACCACCATGAGCTTGAACTGTGCTGCAGTTGTGTGGAGGCTGGGAAGTGGTGGTGGTGTCTGAATGAATGCTCAACTTGGTACCGTGCAAAGTGGCAGCTTGACAGAGTTGGTAGTCCATTTTAGGGCATCAAAAAACAATACTTAGAAATACAGGAAGGTGCTAATAAAGCAAACATTTCATAAATCTAACATTTTAGAGCAAGATCTTAGTATCCAATTTGGGGAACTAAAGCTCTTTCTCACCGAGGAGATGCAGTGTAGTGAGTGATAATACAGCTTTCTGTCATTACTTCACAACTTTGTCTCCATTTATTGGCAGAAGGTATTCAAGTTGCAAAAGCATAAAATAAATTAATGTTCAAAGGAGTAGAAAAATTTTTTAATTCAGGGAATTAGCCTTCAGATGAAAGATAATATCACTTCCCATAAATAGTCAATTTTGACAGACTATTTACTCAAAAAGATCTTTACTAGTCTTGTATTTCCAGTTGCTCTTCTTATTGAAGACTTTTAAGTCTTCATGGGTCTGTGTCCTTGAAAGCATCTCTGAATTAACTTGATCATTCAACTTAATCTAGTATAGCTTTTACATTTTATTTTACGCAGGTTTCTGTAGCATTAAACTAATTTGCAGATGTCTTTAAAAAAAATAATTTATTCAAGTTCAGCTAGGCATTCATACTTCCTAATGCTCCTTGAACAATGTTCAAATCATAGATATGATTCAAGAGAAAATTCTAATGTTTGTGGTAAATCTTCCCTCATATGGAAAATGGAAACTCTTGACATTTATTATTCCCTGTTTAGAATGAAACCTTTATGAAGCAGGATTAAGTTGACAAGAGCATTAGAATTTCCCAGATATTTATATTTTCAAGGTCTGAAAAAGTATCTGCAATCTGTTGGTGGTAGGCAGGCAGTAAGCTACCTTCACCTATTAGCCTTCTACAACCTCCTCTAACCAAAAGCAATGTGTTTTCATGCCAAAAGTAAAATAAAAATAAATAAATAAATAAAATCTGTTTAAGTTTTAACAGGTTGGAAAATGTTATTTTTCTGATTATAATGTGTAGCTTCATTGTTATGTGTGTAATTCTTTTTGGATGAGTATCGTGCAACTCTTGGATAGACCAATTTTGACTTGTGCTCTTCCTGGACTTACAGTCCAGTGACTAGAATATATCTATTCCACAATATATTAATATTTCAAATTATTCTTGGGTTTATGTCTGTCTGTGAGTTCTGCAAAGTCTATCTTTTCTTTCTGAAGCACACATATGCCAGAATGGTTTTTGTTTCCTGCTATAGCCAAATCCTCACCTATGGATTGGGTGCACATAATATGTGTGGGAAAGCCAACTTTAAATATTTGCATTTCGAAATCCTTGAGTTTTCTTTAAAGTCAATGAGTTGAGATAGAGGTGTGCCTCTGACAGCTAAGTATTTAATTAATTTGAAAGACAGCCTAACCTTCCATGTGAAGCCACCTAAATTTTAAGTTTATTTTAATTCCCATTTTTTTTCTCCTTTTTGTTGCAAGTAATCTGCACCCTTCTTTCTCATCTTCTGTACCTTCCCATCTTTTCTAGCAGTATTTTATCACTCAGAGTCACGATCTTACTTGTAATATTATATATAATTGACCCGAAGTTATGAGCCTGGAGGGGTTTAAAATGCACCCATGTGTTTTCCCTCCAGTAACTTTAGACCAAGAAGTCAGCTAACCTTCAAGAGTTCTTCTGTAGTTAGGAGAGAGAAAGCCATCCCAAGAGAGCAATTCACTGCACTTTCTGGATCTTTCTCTTAGAGCCTCTCCCTCTGTAAGGGAGAGATTCTATATAGCACTACAGAGGGGCTTCAGTGAGTACCATGGGGAATATGTACCATGGAGAATATGTACCATGGAGACTTCTCTTTAAAATATGACAGCATTATTTAAGACTGTCAATTATATTTCTACAAGACCTCCCATTTCCAGTGTGGCTGATGTGGGTTATGTGTAGAGGGTAGGAAGGGAGCCAGGTGAGCTTGCTGTGCTACCCCTGCAGTCGGGAAAGCGGATGACTGTGGCACACAGATATTTAAGCTGCCAGCTCAGAAGCCATTGTGGAGCAGCACAGCTGTGTTCATGCAGCCCTGCACACTGAGCAAAGAAACACTGCTGAAACCAGCCTAATTCACTGGCAGAATACAAAAATTCATATGAATTTTTTTACTAGCAAACAGATTAGAAAAGCCCACATATTTAGCAAGTTTCTTCCAGATTACCACATTCCTTCATTTTCTAACTTGGTTTTGGACAGACCATCACAAACCTTCAGAGACATCTTAGAGACCTCTCATAGAAGCCTTTTGCTGCTACTGAGTACACACTCTCCTGAGAAACATTGCAATCATTCCTTCTCCCTCCAATTTCTACATGTATGCACATCTATATCAAAGAACATGTTAAGCAGAAAAAAAGTGAGAACATCATGATATTCAGTTCTGGAGGAGTAATTCAACTTAACTAAATTACATAACATCCCTTAATTTTAATAATAATAATAAATTTAATAATAACCTTAATTCAAGCTGAATGCTAGTAGACAAGTGCATGTCACTAATTACTTCTAAACCAAAAGGATACACAACCTAAATTTTTCAATAAATGCTCACAGTGCCCTTCCAAATAAGATTTTGTAAAGCTTTTTATGATGTATCAATACTTCTTTTAGAACTGCAAGACTATGGAGGATAAAATTGCAATTTTTCTGAAAGCCTGAGAAGCAAATCTGGCTTTCTGTACAGTTATTATCATTTTACCAGCAGAATAGATGTCATTTAAGTTAGAACTAGTTAGAACTAGTATTAGTGCTACATAGGGTTTTGAAATAGTATTTTGACTGGATAAAATCAAATTTGTGTTTGCTGAGAAAAATATCTTTACATTAGAATAGAGACTGGTCTCCATTTTGGTTTATTACTCTTTGTCAGAAGTATAATTGTGTTGTTTCACCTAAAAGTATTTCTAGGTTGGGAAATCACAATCTCTGTGTAAGGAAATCCTAAACCAATAAACACAGGGCTCAGCTAATTTTCTGACTGTCATTCTCAGCAGAGATGAGCTGGGAGCTGACCTGCTCTGAGGGAATTACTGCTGCTCCTCCCTGAGAGCTGTCTCAGTATGAGCATTTGAACTTCTTCTACTTCCCTAAGCTTCCTTTGCACCAGGAGGAAAGGATGGAAGCAGCAGGTTTGAGATCCAGCTTTGTCTTCTTGGAACAGAAAGTTGACTTTAATTCTTTCACATACACATTGGTTTCTTATCAGGCTTCTGATTTAAGAGTAACAAAACTGGTTTTATAGCAGCAATATCTTTACATTTGGTCTACCCTAAAAATTCACTGCATAGTTTCCTACCACTCATGGGCACATGAAAGGGCTGATGATACTTTATCTCATTATTCTGTGATATATGCTATGATTTTTTTCCTCTTAATGCTCCAACTTAGAAAATTATAGCATTGCATGAAAATCTCAAATGCCATTAGATGGGGGGGGGGAAGAGAGAAAAAAAGAGAGAACACTAGAAATATACAGATAGTATACTTTTTATGCAAAATCCTTTCCAGCTGCTAAACATATTATTGTCTTCTCAGTTCTGTTAGCAAACAGATACTATTTAAAGTATTTAGGTTACACTAGATGTTTTAGCCTGAAACAAATTATGAGCATCTAGTAATGTGAGAAATTGAACATCTGAATCAGAGAAATTATAACTTTAAAGTGACAGGATGAGGATAGGTAGAAGTTAATCAAGGTAATCATCTCTGTAACCAGAGGATGATGAAGTATGATGTGTTTCTGAATCCTTACTTTCTAGATATCATGAATGTAGACAATATATTCAAAAGCCATGCCATAAGAAAAAAACCCAAACAAATGGAACCAAATCAAAAAAGTAAAGTATGTTTTAAAAGCATTAATGGGTCTTTCTTTTTGATTCACATAATTTTTGGGCACACCTCATAGTCTCATATGGTTTGAGCTACCATTTTTGAGCTCTTTTTTCAGTTCTGTAAAAGAAATCTATACTACTGGGGTAATTCAGGTGAAGCCTGGAGAGTGATAATGAGTTTGAGTGACTCCACTGAAGCTGGATAAAACCGTGCTTACAAAATGAGGTGTAATTTTTTTCTACTTTGCACATACTCTATGTAATTTGACAAATTTTTTAGTAATTTTATTTTTCTTGACCCTTTTCAGAACTATGAAATTGTGCAGAAATGAAGACAATTTTTAGGCTTATAGACATTTTACTTCTTTTAAGCAAAAGAAGGAGAGTAGGAATAAAATCAGTCCACTTCTACACGGACTAGTTTTCATAGGCAACATTTTAAGAAATTATATTTTTGATATATAATTTGAACTATCTTAACTTTGGTGAATCCTAATCCAAATTTATCTCCCATACTTGCATGATCATATACTTAAGCAGGTAGTACTATTGACATCAGTGTGCCTACTCGCCAATAGGAATTTAAATCAGGGTGAGTAATCCACATGGAAATATCTAATGCTATGATTATAGTCTTTCACAAAGTAGTAGTCCCTGTGACTCTTCGTTTTTCTTCGAAACTGAAGAGAAGCCTTATACTTGAACCTTTGTTAGACTGTGTTTTTTGGTTATGGGGTAGGGCGTGGGGAATTGGTGATGATGACTCATTATGATTTGATGCCATGAGCTGCAGCTTTCCCAGAGCAGCTGCTTTTTCTGATAAACATAATGCTTTACATTAGGCCTTTGATTTTCTGCATATTTTACTTGCTCATTAGGTCTTGCTCTTTATATATTACTGCTTCATTCATCTCACCTATTCTACTGTATGTTCCAAGATGGTCAAGTATTTTCATCTGTGTTTTCTATTTTCTCTAGCAGAAATTGCTGAAGGTTTTATAAGCATGAGTGAATGCAGGTTTAAATAATACCTCAGGAAAACAGTGGGAGAAAGGTGTGACTGTAGCAAAAATATCTGGGTGGGGAGCAGAATACTAGGGGTGTACACTTTTCTACTGCAGTTTTGAGAGCTAAATCAGTTGTATGAAGAGCTGAAGGTCTGCTGCACCACAAGCACATGCCACATCTTGGAAACCATTCCTCTATCACTTTCCCTCAGAAAATACTCAGGTCCTTGGCTGTGTGCTGCCAACATTCATTCTGAGCCCTCCATATGGACAGAGAAGGCATTGTTTAATATCTTCTGTATCTGATGATTAACCACCTCCACACGAGAGGTTCTTGTTTGAGTTTTGCCAAAGAAAAAACGTAGTAGTAATTCTATCACTTACACTTCATGTTTGCTAAGTAATTTCTTTTATCATCAATCACAAAAGATTGTATCTGAATTTTAGCTTTATGTATTTTTTATGTTTTAGGAACTGGTAACTCCACAAGCATCTGGATTTTCTTCATGTATTATCAACATTGTTCTGTAACAGATTAAATATATTATTTACTTTATAGTTTTAGAAATTAATGCGTTTTCCTTGGTAATACTCACAAACAATAATAATTTTCATTTTGAATTTTAACTCCTGACTACATTCTAGACCATGGTATTCTAAAGAATTATAATATCAGTGATTTAATGGCCTTATGAAATACAGCATTTTGATTCTAAAATTTTCAGGAAAGATTTTGGCTTGCTTTAGGTTATTGAATTTTAGGTCACACTGTGTTTGATTTTGGTTGGCTGTTTGGTTTTTCTTTCTTACAGTCCCATTAAAAAGGGGTCTAGTTCACAGATGTTTTTCCTTTTTTTTTTGTTTTTGTTTTTGGCGAATGGATTTTGGAAATTGGAACCCTCAATTCAATTTATTTAATGGAATACTTAACTACTTTGTAGATCACAATGTATTTTCTACATGACTTAGGGATCAAAGTCCTCTTGTCCTATGTGGATAAATATTTATTTCTAGATAGATTTCTTTTGGTACAAGGCTGAGAAAGTCCTTTAAGAATTTTGAGCATTGGTTTGCCACCATTAAGAGGCAGCTCTTATGTCACTGGATGAGACTGAGAAGACTAATACTGGAGCACAGATTTCAGAGAACATTCAGTTTGGATGTATATTTTGGAAAGTTTTATCACCTGGATTGCTAGCTGAGGTTTGCAGTTAACATAATTTCCCTATAGACTCTGGCATGTAGTATTAAAGGAAATGTTATTTTGCTTCGTGCTCTTCCTGTTGTTTCAGATTAGTAGTCTTCCATTTAGGGAGCCTCACAAACCTAGAACAGGTACCAGGCCTCCAGGAACACCTTCACATCACCACTCCCACTGCTCTGTATGACCCAGTTGCCTTGTGAAAGGTCACAGCATCACAGATGTGTTGGAGCATCCAGAGAAATAAGCAATCCTTAAGTGTTCTAAGGATTTGCTACTCCCTGCTGCTGTGAAGCTGGAAATGCTGGGCTCCAGCAGCCAGCGCAGCTCCCTGGTACCCTCCAGGCTCTTCTGCAAACTCTCATCAGCTGGGGAACTGTCACAGGGAAATTACCACAAGGATAAAGGGAAACATTTTAACCTCACAGTACTACACTAACACCGTGGAAGTCTTCCAAAATAGTCTTGGAAGGTCTGGAAAAATAGATCTCCTTCTTCACAGAAACCGCAGAACAAACCCTGTTTTCAAAGGAAATTAAGGGAGTTCTGTGACACCTGTCCTCTGTGAAATCCTGAACATACACTGCTCACGCCTGCTGAATAAAATTGTTTTCGAAACTCTTTTCTTGTTAAGGAAGTCTAATTAAGGAAATTTTTCCCCCCAAATAAAAGAAACCTCATCCCAAAATATTCCACCATTGGCATTTTCCATACTCGTTTAGAAAAGATGTTTAAAAGACCTCAAGTGTTGTGTTCAATGTAATTTGATTTCTGTCTATTATGGCCCCTGTAGTGTATCAGTCCATTCTCCAGAACTTCCCAGTTCTTGGTAAAAGCAATAAATTTGAGTCCCTGGAAATGAACTTTATTTTTATGACTGTGTCAAGATGAATAATTTTTTATTTTTATGACTGTGTCAAGATGAGTAAATTGGATTTAAAAAAGTAGGTTTTCTTTATATAGATTCGTAGTGATGTTAAATGAAACTAAATTATGCTGATTATACACATATTTATTTTAAATAATGTGAAACTGCATGCATATCATTAGATTTTTAATGCTAATTTTAGAAAATTGCTTCAGTTTGGTCAGCATAATCTATTTTTTATTGGCACTTCAAATTTGTTCTGGTTTTGATTCTTACTATCTCTTTACAGCACCAATCATTTTTATTTATTTAAGAAAGTAATTAAACACAGTTCAGCCTATATTTTTGGAGGCAGTATAAAAAGCTCTTGCTGTGATACTAAATGTGAGACATCATCTTTCTGGGTGATTTCACTAATGATTAAGAATTTATTTTTTTGCTCCACATTTAGAACTTTATTATCTATACAAATGACGTTATTTAAAAAAACCCAAGCCAGTTTCTTAACGAGTTCCTTTGCAGTGGAGAAAACTTACTCTGCTGTTGACACGTGCTGTTTTCCTAAAGACATTTAACCTCCATTGATTGATACAGAAGAAGAGTAAATAGAGTTTCAGTGTTTAAAAGAATTAACATTTTCTTACTCTTTATCTGAGATTTGGGGGAGTAAATATATGTTAGCTTTGCTTTTTTTCAAGTCACAGGATTCAATATTCAAGTACTGAATAAAAGCTAATTTAAGATGTAACTTTTCAGATCTCTGTAGTTAACCCTGGACTCTTCAGCTCCTAGTTGAATGATTATGAACATGCCTGCATTGCAATTTCCTCAAGGAGGGAGCCTTTCCCTGTGAACCCAGCCTTATGAGGTTTTGGGTCAGATTTTGTAGTTTTTAACAAGATTGAAAGAAATCTTTGAAATTAACTTTGTTAATGAATGATAACTTTATGTCCATGAGGATTTGTCTCTTTATGATTAAATATTTTTATCTATAGAAAGAAATTACAGTGAACCTATCATTCAGAGTGGGTGATTTAATGATTTTCCCACGTTGTCTTAAGATGTAGCAAATAAAGCTTTCTTTAAAGATTAGAAATAACAGCAGCAGGTATCAAAGTGAAAATGTTCATGCAGAGGAGGGTCTTAAAGGATATAGTTAAAGACAGAAAAATTAAATAAAACCATTTTATGCTGAGCAAAGACAGAGAAGGAAAAAGAAATGTTGAAGACTGCAACAACCACTGCAGAAAAATTGTTCAAAACACAATGGTTGCATTACAAAAATATTTCTTAATGTATTTCCAGTTAGAGAAATAGAAATTTCCATTAAAATTAGCAAGAAAAGGAAGCATACCTGTAAAAATTAAAGATTTTAATATAAGTTCTGTGGGACTGGTGATTTACTAAGGCAGGTACAAAATGCATGGTTTGTGTAGCCTGGTGTTTGAATTATCGAGGTGAAAATTTCCCCCAAATTCCATCCAAAGCCTCCTTATGAAGATAGTCACATTAAATACTTGAAAAGACTGAGCTGAACTTTGCTAAAAACAAAAAAAGGACTGGTGTGACTGGCAGCAAAAGTGGTCATGTCCAAATCCATGACATTTATGGCAGCATCAATCAGGCTGCCTCAACCTACAAGGAAAATCACTTTCCCTATGCCCTTTCCACTTCTGAGAACAGGATCGTAACCTGGATGATAATCCCATTCTTTTCCCCCCAGACATGAATGAGATGACATTTATTTGAAATATTTAAAAATGAATGATTGCTAGCTGCCTTGCTTTGCATGTATTCCTTATTTCTCTTTTTCAAAGGGAGAACTTGAATTAGTTTTATGCTAAAAGTGGGTTGTTCATCTTTAAGAAAACATGGAAGTGGTCACTTTCAGGTGATAGGATTACATATGATTTCTGCTTAGATACCCCTCTTTCATATCTGTAGATATGGACTACAGACAGTTTAAAATTAAATCTGTTCTCTTGGTATGCGGAGAGTTTGGTTAGCTAAATACTCCACACCAAATCTGTGGGTACCTGCAGTGTATGGAGTCCAGTCATTGGCCTCAAAAGACCTTCCAAATTCAGGAATCCCAACTATTTTCATTGCTTCAGAAAATTTAATAAATATTGCCTCTTCAAATATTTTCAAAGAAATCTGTTTATGCTCTGGTATAGGGATTATCTTCTTCACGCAGCAGGTGTACTGAAAGTTGTAAATTCTTGTGTCCTGCTCATGAGCATGAGGAAAATGTTAGAGTGGCTGAAGAAAGCAGAGCCAGAGGGAAATGTCCAAATCAGGGATTGTATTTGACTCCATGAGTTTTTATCCTTGAGGTCCTTGCAACAGCACATAAATCTATATGACTAAAGGTGTTCAAAATTCATGAATTATAAAAACAATCTCCTCTTGCCCTATTTAAAGCCAAATGACAGGTGGAGAATTGTTTCTTTTAAATCCTAAATGAGCAGCCAAATTAGCTCGAGGTGGAGGGTATATTTGGCTATTGAATTAAGTAAAATAGTGATTTCTAACTTTTAAATTATTAGCAAAAGCACAAATCCTTTCATCCTCATTAAAGTCTTGGTGGTCTTCTTTCTATCAGAACTGCATAATGTATCTTCTGCAGTTATGACATTTTCAGTCTTCCTTGTTCTGTATATTTTTTAATGACATAATCTTAAAAACAGAGGAAATATCACATAATCTCTCTGGGCCCTCATCTTCATTATCTCCTACCTTTAAAGGGTCAATGCTGCAGCCTGTAACCGGTCTTTCAGCTTGGGAAATCTGAGGAGCTGTTACAGCATTCAGTTTTGTTCTGTTTTGCTGCCCTTAGTTGTCACTAGGTAAAGCTTTTCCCATTCCTGAGAAGCGCAGAGCCTCCTGTGAATCGTTCCCTTATAACAGCGCCCTTTGTCTAAGGTCTTCTCACTCAGCAGAATCAGCAGTATAATAAAAATGTCAGTTTAAGTTTTAGTAGGAAATGCTTGACTTTTTTAACAAAAGAGGAGCACTCAATGTTGAAGCAGTCAAGAAAGAAAATGTCTTTTCATGACCACTGGAATTAGAGGGCAGGGACAGTGAGGGAGAGCAAAGGGTGGGAAACTGGCTTTCTTCCAAAATGAGAAAAAGCTACATTTAAGGACATAATTGAATGATTTGGCAATACTTTGAAGAAGTAATACAGCATATCCTTTACAAATGAATAAAACCTAAGTGTATAATAATCCTATGTGAAAATTGCATAAATGTTTGAAGTATCAATGGATGAATTTACAAATATTTTTAATGGAGAAAACAAACGACAGTAAATCTGAGTTTAAAACTACAAGGCCAATTATCTTCAATGAAGTAGCATTAGAAAAAAGAAATGAGGAAACTTAAAAAAAAATTAACATCTTGTCAGCACACTGACTTCGCTGCTTGCTTAATAGAAAAGTCTGCTATCAGTTTTATTTCCTTTGAGGATAGTGAAGAAGCTATTACAGTGTAAAATCCCTCGTGCCTATGAGAAAAGAGCTGAAAATAGATTGAAAAATGTGGGGGAAAAGCAGGCATAATCAAAACTAGTTACTCTGCAGGAACATTTCATTTTTTTATGTCCCAGCTAATGATGCATTTTGCACATT
Organism: Cyanistes caeruleus; assembly: GCF_971803275.1. Classification (NCBI taxonomy): domain Eukaryota; kingdom Metazoa; phylum Chordata; class Aves; order Passeriformes; family Paridae; genus Cyanistes; species Cyanistes caeruleus. The sequence goes on from NC_141702.1 coordinate 39,102,524, forward strand.
TTTCTGTTTACCTAAAGAAGACGCTTATAGTATTTTATGTAAGCACAGAGAGGAAAGAAACTGAATTATAGGTGGTTTGAAGACAACATCAATAATTGTTGCATAAGGCATACTTAAGCAAAGATATCCAAACCCAATAAAAAGGGGCATTCTAATAAATATTAATAGTGTCTAATTAACAGAGAATCATTGTTGAATCTGTGACATAACGCAAAGGCTAAATATTGTTTTGTGTGCCTAGAAACGTGTGGGAGGCAAGAAAAATAAGAGCTGTTCATCACAGAGGCACAGTGAAACTTGTCAATAACAACCTCGCAAAGGGCACAACTTTCATCATCTTTGTATCCAATGGCTGCATAATGTGGGATGATTAATGTAAGCCTTGTCTCCTGGGGACAGGGGTTTGTGCTTACGATAGGTAGAAGTGACTGTCAAGTGACTGGTATTATTTATCTTGTTCTAAGACATGGTTTTTCTTTCCCTTTCCATAAGCAGGCCTGGCATGGCTGTGTGTTCCCAAATATTGAAAGCCTGCAAGATGACTGGATTGGAGAACAGCAAGATCAAAACACACATTTCAAGGGGTGGTCAGCACCAAAATAGGAGTTTGCCTCTGTGTTTCCCAGGAGGCAGAGATGCCTCTGTTACTGATTAGGGCTTTTTACAGTAAGAATAAGATTGGAGTGTTGAAGGGCTATTTAGGGAATTATCAGGGAATAATAAGGAATAATAATAAGGAATAATAATTAGGAATAATAAGTGGAAGGATTTGAGATGTCATGGAAAAACACATATGCCCAGAACCCCAAACTCATTGCTCCCAACTAAGCCTAAGTAAGGGCTTTCTACATGAGGAAGTCAAACATAACAGCTGGCTTAATATCGATTTTCTGTATTATTGCCTTGGCTGCTTCCTTTGGCTGCTTTCTCCATCTTTTGTATTATAATGTATTTTCACTGCATAGTTCACAATGCAGCAGAAAACAAAGCACAGAGGAATGTATGGCATAAAAATTGATTGAAGAGATGTTGGAAGTGAAAAATGGAACTAGTCAAACTAGCATAAATGCAAGAATAAGTAGGGAAATTTAGCCAGAGTTGATCTCTGTCTTATCAACTGCTATTGAATAAAAAACTTACTTTGATTGGAAGTGGCTAAGAAACCACCACAATCCCTCAGAGAAGTTCCACTTTGTTTGCTCTTTTCCAAAGAAGAAAGTACGAATATACCACAAATTATTTCCACTTTTTAACTTTTAATATTGCTTTGCAAGTGCTCATATGTTTCAAGTTAACACATGGTGGCGTTCTGCTTTAGTCTGCTGTAGCATTATGGCAGCACACTCTTTTGGTTACCAAGTACACTGTGAGCTGAATACGTCATCTTTGACCCAAATTACAGTTGCACAATTTCTCTGAGCAAATGGAAACACTCCTGTATGTAATAGATTCATAGAACTGTGTAGGTTGGAAAACCTCTAGGATCATCAAGTGCAGCCATGAACCCAGCACTGCCAAGTCCAACTCTAAATCGTGTCTCTAAATGCCACATTTGCATGTCTTTCAAATACCTCCAGAGACTGACTCTACCACTTCCCCAGGAAGCCTGTTCTAATGCATAACAACCCTCTCCATGAATAAATTTTTCATGATACCCAGTCTAAGCTTCCCCTGGCACAACGTGCTGGTTGGACCTGATTCCCTGGTCGTCCCCCAAATCCCACACGATGTCACTGAAGATCATCTTTTTGTGAAGAGAACCTCCTCAAATAAACCAAGAAAAGTACATAATTAGTCTAAAACATGTAAACAGATCAAAAAACTGTTTTACAAGCAAATACATACTCCAAAATGCCCAGAAGTTTTATTTTTCCATACTTTATAGAAGTCATCCCCAATTCACTTGAAATGGAAGCAATCATATCTTATACAGAATATTATAAGATATATCCCTACTCATAAATATCTCTGTCTACATTTTGGTGATTAGCACATCATTTTAAGTTAATAAGTTATACATTTGTTTTACTATAGTGTAAAGATCAACAAAAACTAACACAAAAAATGGCATCTTTATCACTTAATTTTCAGTATCTTCTCCAGCAGAATGTTCCCAAAGATCCAGTTTTGCTGCTGCAAGGACAGGGAAGCTTCCATGTATTTTAATAGCTTAAGATTTCACTTTTAGAAGAATCTGAATTCCATGTTCCGTAGGTGACAAGAGGAAGGATATGTACTCTTCAAAACCTGGAGAAGCTATTGTTTGAGATAAAATGAAAAATCCTAACACTTGCCAACAATCTTTTTCTCTTTCCTTTTGCAAGATGAATTTTCTGACAGATTCATCTGCACTGCTTGCCTAATAATAGCAATTGTCTGTGTAATTGGGAGCATAAAAAGAGGTGGGTAAGCCTTTGAGGAAAGCCAGCTAGGCATGCAAATACTGCTTGTAATTGGTACATAAATTTAGATGGTCTAGTTGCATATGTATTTCCTACTTAATGACAATATTTAGAAACTTCATACTTGTTTTGCTTCCTAACTTTCAAGGCCTTAATCAGTGATCCTTCATTGCATTTGTTTTTACATAACTTTTATAAGATCCTAGACCCAGAACTGGTTGTTAGAAATTATACATATTTAATCCATCTGCCTTTTGCACAAAAAATAATAATGAATAAGCAGAACAATATGTCTATATAGAGTGATACTTGGCAGGTAATTCACTGTTTTCCTTGTGTTGTTTCAAATTTAGGTTTGAGATGCTCAGATTGAGCTTTGTCTGAGCTGTCTTCTGCACAAAGTGGCTTTGAGGATAGACTTGACCACTTATAGACAAAGCATCATTATTATTTTTCAAAATACAGGTTCAAGGTTACTTCCTTTCATAGTTTTCCTTCACCCATAGCACAAAACAAGCCTAAGTGGTTCAAATACTCAGATTTCAAGTTTCTTCAAGATTTTCTTTCCATCAATATAATATATTTTATTAGTTTACATTGAACTCATCAGCATCTTCCAAAAACAGCTAATTTTTTATTCTGACGCTAACTTAACTTTATTCTTACTTCCTGGAATCCCACATCCTTCTGTTCCATCCTTCCATTTAATTAATTAATTAATTAATTAATTAATTCTTCCCTGTCCTTTTTATCTGTCTCTTCCCTGCTCTTTCATATTTCTTCTAATTTCTCAGATCATCTTCATATTGACTTCCTAATTCTGTCAGTACTATTTCCAGTTTATACAGGTCATTGAATTGGCAAGCCCCAGACCAGAAATGACAGTGAAACCTAAAATATTGATGACTGGTAACATCCTTACAAGGTAAAAGATGATAGCACTATTTCTGAGGCAGTGACTGCAGGTTCTGGCTCCATTTCTGGGCTGCACAGGTAAAGCACTTCCTGTAGTATTTTACAAGGAAAAGCAATGCTTTGGTGAAGCTGAACCCAAAAAAGATATACCTGTCTGCTAGCCATCAATCTAAATTTGTGTTCACACCTTTTCTTGTTGAAACCAAAGCCCATACATACGACAGAAGATTTGCAGAAACAATACTAAATGGGGATGATGATGTGCTGATGACCACCTTTATTACCATTCTTTACAGATAGCAGCAGTAATACATATTTAGTCCCCATTTTTATTACATATTTAGTCCCCATTGTTATAATTCTTGACAATGATTGTCCCACTCAGTTTGTGTGCAGGTTTTAAATTGAGACATTATCAGTTGATGAGTACATGTTCCACTAACATCCCAGTTATATTCACTGTCTCCACATGCAACCATGAATATAATTGTATGCATGAATACTGGCATCGACATTAAATTGTGTAGAAACTGGATAGCTTAGAAAAATAACAGACTGCCTGTTGTTTTATTTTACTACTTTTCACAGTTACTGTCATTCTAGGAGTTCGGACTCTGCTAGGGTTCACAGGAGGTTTTTTTTAAGCATACTGTGGCTGAGCCATTCTATGTGGTTACCACTTGACTTAAAAAATACTTCCATGATACTCAATTGTGGCACAGATTTTAATTTTCTGAATAAATAATATAAATCTATAATGCCTTTTAGGAAGACAGAATCTCATTTTAATATTGAGAAACGTATAGGAGAAAGTAAGAAGACATAAACAAGACTAGTAAGGCAACTCTTTACTCATAAACTTAATAACAAAATTTGTCATCATTAGTAATAGTTGACTGAGTTCTTGCAGGGGCTTTTATGCAGCAAGAGGTAATGAGTCAGGTCCAAAGTTAAAGCCCAGTTCTCAGCTGCACTGAGAAGAAACCTGGAACCTCAATTAACAGAAAAGTTTTTTTATGATCAAATTAAGTGTATGATAGCTTCTTAAAAGAATTTATTGATTGAATTACCAGTGGCTGTCACATTTCAATTTAAGTATTTTTTTTTATCTACCATTTTTACTATGATGTATTTGTAAAAATTCACCACAAGCCCTCTTATTCTCATCTTTATTATGCCTCTTAATGTTTCTTAAAAAAGAAATAACCTCCTTCAGATCATCAGGGCTTTTTACATAATTTTTCTGACTGAGTAAATTTTACCTAAATGGGAGGAATGAAAATTTCTGCTTATGAAAACTTATCATGGAGAATTTTATTTCCTGAGATATAAATATTTTCTGATAGAAACGGGAAAAAAGTCATTAATTGTTTTTTTTAACTGGGACAAATATGATAGCAAATTTTTGATGAAAGAATCTATCTCAAAATTGATAGACAAATAAACATGTGAAATTTAGATGGTGTCAGATGTTATATAAACATTACAAAGGATGCTATCACAGGAAGATTTTGAAGGTGCATGTTATAAAACACACCCAATGCAGATAGATTTTTCTGGGATTAGTCCTCTGAGACGCATGCTGTTACATGAGTCTATATAAATAAGCTGAGAAACAGGAGACAACTGAAACAAGCCTGTTTTCATTCATTCAACTGAGAATGCAGTTAAGCATAAAGGAAGATCAGAGAAGAGGATACCTGGGTAAGGAGAGGAACACCAATAGATTTCCTTTTTTTTTTTTTCTCTTTTTTGAAAGTAGAGTAGATTTGACTTTTCCTCTTATGTATTTTTCTAAGTAGCCATTTTTGCATTTGCTCCATGGCAGCAAATTCTGTAGCACTGAAGTTTTCAACACCTCTGTTCAATCATAGTGCCCGCAGCAACATTATTTAATTAAACCATGGGACCCATCTGCTATACTGTAGGAAATGATAGGTCCTTCACTGTCATCATTTGATTTACTTGTAACTTACTGATGAGATGAGAAAAACTTCAATCTTAGAGAAAAACATTTTCCAACATAAAAATGTATTTCATGGTACAAGAAGGTGTGCAAAGGAGTGTTAATTTGCCTTTATATATCTCATTGATTGTATTTTTTTAAACAGGGGACATAAAAAGAGAATACTTTTTTTTTCTGTAATATAACACAAAAAGGTTTGTTTTTATATCCTTTCAGAAGAGCAGATATTTCAGAGAGTTCTGACAAACTATAATAAATATCTGTTAAAATAAAGGGAGAACACAGAATAAAAAAAAAATAAATTAATCTCTTATGGTAGTCATAATTTTTTCCTGAAAAATAGTTGTAAAAACCTGATCGATCTATTACCTTCTTCTTTGCATTTTAAGGATAATTGCAAGTTGCAAAGAAAAAAAAATTCAAAACAAAACAAAACCATGAGAAGTTGTTTGCCATCTGAAAAAGAAGGCAAATTAGAGCAATATGTATTAATGAACACAGATCCACTCATTGCTGCATGTAGGTAGTCTTTTTGCTGAATTTGCTAACATCTGCTGGAAACTTTCATTTTCCATTTCACTAATATGCAAATGGTGATCCTTATGGCCATTCCAGATGTTTTAGCCTGGGTACACGGTCCTGACTGCTGTAAAGCTCCAGAAGTTATGCCATACCTTCAGGACTCTTTATGATACTGATTGTTACCAGGAAAGACATTGTTATTGCTATGAGAAACATTATATGGTCTGAAACACAAAATACATAGTAATGGCAGTAATACAACTTGAGCATAAAAATACCATAAAGCATGAAGTAAGAATTTTATGATGAAATTTTACAATTTATAGACTACAAATAAAATAAAAATAAAACTGAAATCAATATCTCTTTTATACTTCCCTTTTACAAATTTGCTTGCAGCTCACTACAGATATCATTAATTTTTAAGCAATTCTACACTGTGTTGAAAACTTAGAAAAGGTATTTCTTTTGAAAGTTTTCTGCAGTATATCAAAATAAACCAGATGGCAAATCCTTTCTTTTCCTTTCCACCAATTTTTTTCACCAGCTATCTGATTTTTTAGTCCCAAAACACAGGCCATCAGAAACCCCTTTTTGCTAAAAGTCGATCCTGGCCACCCTTGCAGGTCACAGCAAGAGTGATGTGGCAAAAGAAACAATCTTTGTGGTAGTAGCCAAGTGAGCTGTGGGGGAATTCAAACTCTTCCAGCTGACAAACAACTGCTGTAGTTTACAGAGGGTTATTTCCAGCCTCACCAGCTACTGAATTGGATTCTGAGTTGTACTGCGTGTTTTTGTGAGCAGGACCCAGGGTATCTAAACTGAAGTCCCAGAATGAAAAGAGTGATTGACAATTTTGTTCTTCTGGCAAAGGGAAACCTTTCCAAGGACGGTAAATCTTATTAAATAGAAAACAGCGTTTTTGCTGGGGCCAGTCTGAGATTGAGAAATCGACTCATCCAGGAGGCAAGGTCCAGAACAAGTTGAGTGCCATCCTCCTTTCCAAGTGCAAATTAGATTTTCTTAACCTTTCCTTCTGCAACATAAACATTTAGACAAACAGTCAGACAAGACATTATATGTTGTAAAACAAAACATTACACAGTAGACACATCTTCCCCTGGGGAGAAGAATGAAAGAATAAACATGTAACAAGCATTAGTCACATTGGTTAATGCACTACTGGAAAGCACTCAAATATTCATTGTGAGTATGCTATAAAGAGATATTTGAAGTATAATAAGTGTGCTATATAACTTGTCAGATAATTTACTGCACTCTGGATCAGACTGAGTTAGAATAAATTTTAGGAGTAGTTCCATGTTCAGTTGAGGAAAGCATCTAAATCTTGTCAAAAAATAATTTTGCATTTGTCTTCCTAACTGCCAGTATGAAAAGCATTCCTGTTTTTTTTTTTTTTAATGCAATTCTTTAGCAGCACCTATAATTGGTAAATTGTCAAAGGCCATCTAGATGGAGAAACTGTAGAGAAATATCCTGAATAAGAAGATACTGTCCTCCCCATCACCATCATCTGACTGTTTCCTAGCAACCTTTCAGTATCATCTCAGTTTATTTCCATTTCCACAGGGACTGAGACAGCAGCAGTTAACAACTACAGCATGTAGATACAGCCTAGGAACAGAGAGCAGACAGTGGAAGCTGAACAGAAGGAAATCAAAGTTGCTGCTGTGCTTAGCAGAAAGTTTTTAGAAATACTTGTCTGTCTTTTCTAACTTTGAATATTCCATGATTCCATTATTCTATACATAGTTGAAACTTCAATCTCTGGTTTAAAGTTTATATTTACCGTCAGTCACTTGCAGTCTATCATTTATAGGCACTATTTTTTAGAACAGAATAAACATTTCAGTTGGAAACACAAATTAGTTCTTCACACATATGAACTAGAGAGAGTAAAAAAAAAAAATAAAAATCCCACTATCCTGAGTTGTCCACACTAAGACAATTGATGGTCTCAGATATGGAATATTGAAGACAAGCATATTGAAAAGTCATCAGCAATCAGAGATACACTCTGTGGTCTATAACTGTGCTCTGCTGCCAGAATTCAATTTTCTGACATAATGATAAAGTTTGTGATGAAAATAACAGGTTTGCAGTAGATTCTAAATAGAAAAAGTTTGGAAAGTGTTTTGATTTTTTTTTTTTTGGGGGGGGGGAATGTAGAAATTGTTATTCATTTGTTTGCCTATTTATTTTGCTTACATGGAATATTTCTCTGTTTCTCATCACATCTTAGCCCTCGGCATGGGATTTTCAAACTAGAAATGGAGGTCAGTTCTGTCACAATTCCTTCTTTAGGCCAGTCAGTGGTGAAAGGTGAAGCATATCACATCTCACCAAGAGCGAATCCAAACTGTTTTCTTCTTTTCCTATCATTTGCTCATATTTTGTCATCTTGAATGGAACTTAACTTCTAACAGGTTCCACTGCAGTCAATGCAAGTTGTTCAGTATCCTACTGTCATGTTGTGCAGGAATAACTGAGACCATGAGCTGTGGCTAGAACAGGACAGCTGTTCTGTGTGGACAGGTCCTAAGCATGCAGCTAGGCGTGCTTTTCTGAGCATTCCTGCACGCTCTGCAGCGTGCTGGGAATACACAGCTACTCTTTTGACTTCAGAGTTTAGGGGCCCACCTCTGTTTCCTAGGTCAGAATTGCAGAATTGTACATGGGGTCTCCAATACCCATTAGATTCATTTAGTCTTTACTGAGTGTTTGAAGAGACCTGGCAGAGTTGCCATTGATGAGGAAGAATCTGGATGAATCATGCAGCTGCAGTGCTTCTTTTCACTTCTGAGTTCCATTAGCTGTGTGTTCAGTTAATTACTCTAAATTGTGGTGCTAATGGTGCTATAGTGGTGGCACAGGAGTTTGTACAGGCTAGGCCCTAACTTTTCCCAGGCAGTGGAAAAGAAAGAGTAGATAGCAAGCACAGTCAGCCAGGTAAGATGCACACATGAATAAGACAACTTGAAAGTGGAGGCGTATGGGAGGAATCGATTCATTAAAACATTTGCAAATGCATTATAGGAATTTCAACAGATATGTGTAATGACTCTTACAGAGTAAATTATTTACTCTTTTACAGAGAGTAAATTATGCAAAGCTCTGCCAGACTGTGTCTAACCTTACACAGACTTCAGTGGTTCCAGGATTTAATCAAGTCATCTCAAGCAGCACAAATTTAACGCTTCTCTTTGAAAAGCAGCAAATCAAACTTTGAGTAGGTAAAATGTTATACCTCTCACTTGAAATTAATGAATTGAGGCACAGATTTTAGACTTAATTTTACCTTTCCATTAGAGTTAAATCACTATTTATCTGTATATGTTATTTATATCAAAGATGCAATTCATAGAGTGAGGTTTTGTACAAAACTGTAGGCTAAAGTAAACAACCTTTGACTTCTCTTGCAACTTGGTCAATTCTGGTTTTATTTCTCACTTTGGCTTTGCAGCAAACTTTGAACAGCTTCTTGTACAGAGACACTGAATCCTTTAGATGGGAAAGGACCTCTTGAGAACACACAGTCCAATTCCCTTGCTCAGCTTCCCTTTACCATAGCTGTTATCACATTCTATCCACTGCTCCAAGCACTGCAAGTACATCATCCACGGGTGTCTCCTCTGAGCATTCTTCCATTGTAAAGGCTTGTGACTCAGTCACAGGCAGCCATTGACTCCATATAGAAGCTAATGCAGTACAGAGCCTTTCCAGAGAGCCAGGAGGGAATGGTGCTGGAACAGGCTGACAGCTGCTGTCCCCTGGGTAAAAGCAGGCAGCATTAACTGCATCGGATGGACAAACCACTGTACCATTTCTCAGTGGGTGTGCAAGGTGGTGTGAGGCAAGGAGAGCTCTGGGTACAGAGCTGAAGTCTGGGAGCCAGCAGGGGCTATAGGAACTTCTTGGTGCCCAGCTCAGGGCCCAGAAGGGTGGTGATGGCAACAGGCCCTGATGACAGATTGATGAACCAGTCAAAAACTGGGTAACAATTCATGGCCAAGGACAAGCCAGGAAATTGAAGTAATTGTTCAGAAACAGGGCTGGAGACCCTGCAGCACCTCTGGAGGGTGCTAAATTTGGATCCTGGGCTGTTGATAGTTTTAGGGCAAGGACAGTCAGGTCCACAATTTTTTCACAGCCCTGCGAAGGTTTCTTTTTAGTACCCAGTCTACTTTAGGATGTGTTGTGAATAAAAAATTATAAATGACTACTGAAAGTAAAAAAGCATTCACTCAAACTGAAAACAATTGAGCAATACTATTCCATTTTTGTTAACTAAAATAAACAGCTGAGAAAGCATAAGTTGTAAGAAAATGGTTTGTGCTGGCAAAGTAAGTGATGTCACTGAAACTACAAGGTGACCTCATTAGCAACATGATATTGTAGAAGCTTTGCACAATAATTGCTTAAACAGTCCCAATATTATTTAGAAAGTTCAAACATACCTCATTTGAAGTCCACTGGATTTTTCTCTGATCCTGTATTCCCTAGGAAGCTAAGTTATTTGTTGATTTGTTAAGGAGAACAAAGATCAAAATGCAAGAACTGAAGTGTATGTAATTGAGATTCAAATGGAGAGGCATTAACCCACTCACTAAATTTTAGTGCAGACACTTAAATTATACTAAAGATAAAACTTTTTCAGTTGGAGCTTTTCCCTGCCAAAAAGTACATTTTAATGAAAAAAACTTCCTTGTGATTTTTTGTTTTAATATCTCATTTTAAAAGAGCAATAAAAATTACTTTTAGAATAACCCAATGCTTGTTTACTTAAGATAATAATCTGAGACTGTATTTTAAGTACTACTGTAGACATTATGATACATTATTGCAGCTTTTCTAGCATGCCACATAAGAGCAGGAGCTTCAAAGGAGTAAAGGGATGGAGGAATTTCAAGACCAGGGAAAAAAATGAGAATCATTATGTTTTTTAGGCTGAGCATTGGGAAAGTTCAGCACATTCTGACTTTCAGCTAGAGTCAAGAAATTTATTGTAAGTGATATGCCATTAATCTTTGAAAGTAATTTCTCCTTTACTGGAGTTTTATTCTACCACCTCCTTTTTATACTATCAGTTCCTCTGAGTAATTGAGATTGTTAAACTGCCACTTAAAAATTAATTTCTCTTGCTAATAAAGGGAGCATCTCTGGTCTCCAAAAGAATAAACTGTACTTGAATTGATTCAGCCCAGAAGTATTGCCTTCTGGTGCTATATTCTTCCAGTGCTGTTTTGTTGGTTTTTTTGTGAGCAAATAATAAGAAAAGTATTTGAGCTTTTAAAAATAAAAGTGTTCTCATCTGTTTGATTTCTGCAATATATAATTAACTCAAATCCTATTTTGAGTAATTTCCTTTCTTCATTCTTCACTGTTTGCAGGTTGGTATCCCTTTAAATTGCTTGTGAGCCCCATAATGATGTCACTCCACAATAATAATTAATTGTCGGCTTAAGTATGCTGTGCCATATGTATCATTCATCTCTGTATTTTCATCTGCAATTCCATAGGTCATACTTTTAAATATCCCATGAGGAAAAAGAAAGAACAAATGCAAACTCATGGTATGGTGCAATCAAAAGCTTCCCTGTTTCTATCATGTATTCATTATCCTTCCATCCCCCTTCCTTTTCTGTTTCCATTTTCAAATCTACTCTTTGTGCTCTTATGTGTCCTTTTTCTCCCTTTTCTCTTCATATGTTCATATTCTTTGTTCATTTGCTTCCTCTCTCTCCAGAGTATCTAGTGGGAATATTTACTAGCAGTAGAATTCAGACTTCCCCAGCTAATTATTTTATTAATTTTTATTTAATTATTTTGCTATAAGCTTGGCAGACATACATGGAAATACTCTTGTCCATGATCACACAAGTGATCAGAACAAGTGGTCATGCTTCATTGTAGCAGATCTAGCTGGTGTTTTTAAAGTATCAATCTCCTGTTTATTTGAGGAAAACCAAATTGCACCTAAAGAGAAACTTAGGATTCTGACAGTTCAGACCCAACTTAAAGTACTCTTGTGTGTTAACAGAGATTTATTTTGAGTTTTTATTCTATTTATGGATTGATTGCATCTTGTAGGTCATTTCCTTATCTTTAGTAAAGGATAAAACAACTGTATATTCTGCAGGTTGCAACTGTGTTTGGCTGGTCAAAAAATCCTGTGGTCTCAAATCTGGCTATAAGGCTTCCATGAGAACCATATGGGTGTTGAGACAGGCACTAAACCAAGATAATATGCAGGATTTTAAGAAATGTATTTTTTTTAATTAAATAAACCAATATATTAGTCAACAATTTAAGTTGTAGGTATCTAGAGATGGGATATTTGCTTTATTTTACTTTATTTGTGACTCTTTAACACACTGATCCCAACATGAATTTTAAACACATGGATTACAAAGCCAGTGTTGGATAATGACATTCTTAATTTTAAAAGCCAGCGGTTAAAGGGTAATTAAAGCAAAAATGTTGTTGACCTTAATCTCCAGTGTATAGTACAGTATTTTCAATCTTGAGTAAGCACGAAATTCAGCCAAAGGAACTGTCCTGAAATAGCTTGCTATCTGCAATACTTTGACCTTCAAAATATTTAAGCCTATCTTAAAGATGATATGAGAGCCTAGAACCTGAACTGCAATCATTCTTCCTTCAGAGACTAAACTGTGTTATTTGATGTGATCACCTTTCAGAAAGCAAGCCCACTTCTCTTCTGTTATCCTCGATTCTCTACTCAGCTTCTGCAGTTCAAGTACAGTAACAGAAAAAGAAGACAAAAAGCCCAAGTCAGTAGTGACACCTCTATAGAGTAGCCCACTAACACCACCATTTACATTTTAGTGTGGGTAACAGGAGACATTGGGATTGCTGCCCTAAAGAAAAATATTTTGAAGATAAGAATACAAAACTGCAAAGCATATAAGCACACTGAGATTTTTTTTTTTTGTCATTTTTTGCCCTGTTTTATCTCCCTTATCAAGATTACAAATTGCAACATCCATGGCAGGTAAACAGGATTCAACAATAAGAATTATAATTTATTGGGAATGCATGAAAAACCATGACTTTCTGCAAAGATATGAAGAGCTTCCCCCAAACTACAGACAAGCTCTAATAAAAATACTTCTTTCCAGCTTTGCTTGCAAGCTGCTAGAGTTTCCTTGTCATTCGCCATTCTAGAAGAACCACTCCTAAAAAATTACTTCTTCTGGCCAAACCTATGGAAAATGGAATAGAATCAGAAGGAAAAAATTCAAGTGGGAGTGATTAGTGAGGTCTCCTGACTCTGGTGACATATTTCAAGAAATGGTAATCCTTTTTTATTTGCTCCAGAATTTTTCTGCCTTAGTAGCAGAAGCAAATGTGTATTATCTTCTTGGTCATGACACCCTGTGGCTTAGCATATCATTTGAAATTGAAATGTGTGGCTTCTATGTGAGTGTCATAGGTTGTGAACAGTGGCAAGTCAGAGGGCAATGCCCTTTCACTTTTGTTATCAGCTAGCAGTAGCCCAATACCTATAGGAAGAGAGCAACATCTTGAAAAGCCTCTGTTGATCAGTTAGAGCCTTGACTCCATACTGGTAAAATGAAATTAAAATAAGGCTCACCCACCTGTTGCAATGGCTCATTACTAATACAGAGAAGTCAGCAACAGCAGTAAATCAGTTCACCCTTCCCAGGAATGATAAGCAGAAGGTATTGGACATCTAAGACCAAAATTACCCAGAAAAGGAGAAGTGGTGTGTGTCTCACTTGTACAAAACTGTAAAACAGACAGCTCAAGTAGTAAGACTAACAGAGAAATGTGGAGAAAGAAGCAGCTTTCAGACAGACATCCTTTGTCACCAGTGGGTTTCCTGTATCCTTGAGCATCTCAGCTGAACTGCTATTTTGGAGAGTACTGTTGCCAACTGCTTCCATGAGCTATCATAACACATATGTATATTAATTGCCAAAGGTGTTAAATAAATCTTTCTTCATCTTGGTTTTCTTACACATGACAGCCTACACAGAATGCATTTTTCGTTTTGTTATAGCCTGCTATACTTCAAGTGAAATAATATACTGGATTTATGCCATTGACTTACACCCTGTGAATCCTACTTATGCCAGTAGATTTATGCGTTGCTGACAGTAGGGGCAGACCATAATCATATATTTTCCCTTTCCATTTTAGTGGAGAAAAATTAATGTATCTGATTAAAATATCTTCACAGACTGACAGGGAGAAGAGCAGTATCTGTATGAGGGAGATTCTCATTGTGTTTGAAAATTACCTGAGGGGTTTCAGATGGTCTTTTAATTAATTTATAATAACTTCTGAGTATAAATGACAATACAAAATCAAATCATTGAAACAAAATGACCGAATGACATTTGAATTTTATTCAGTAATTCAACAGGCCTACTGAACTGGGATTGCCTCATCATATGGCAAAGATTCAAGAAATTTCCAACATAAAATAAATGACAGGGTTGGCCCTTTGCACATTAGAGTACTCAAGAGATTTATCTATTGGACCATATGTATTACTACAGGCCTAATTCTAAAGAATGTGTTCTTGTACTTGTTTCATCATCGCCTGTACGTTTGAAAGATGATTCCCCAAATTACCATCTTGAATACATTTGCTGGCAGGGCTTTACACCCATTTTGGACACACTGAAGGTGTCTTCACAGTGGTACCAGTGTAATTATACTCTTAAAGCAAATAGCGAAACTGTTACATGTGCAAATTTATTTTAAAATTAGATTTCTGGCAAGTACATGAGAAAGGATTCAGAGTATGTTAAAATATCTGAAAATAATTGCCACTAAGTTTAATCAGTTATGTGAAATGTGAAGTCAACCCAAGGTCACCTTAAAAAGGAAAAGAACGATTTCAGCAGCCATTGCACAGAACCAGATGGCATGACTAGGAGGTTAAAAACAAGAAAGGACAGAGCTTCTTCAAAGCTGTGTAAATTTGTTAATGTATGAAACTATAATCATGTAAATGAAAGATTCACTGAGTATTTACAAATTAAACTCACTAATTTTATAATTGATGAAGAATTGAATGGAGATAAGAAGGTTAAGACACATACAATATTTTCCTATTCATATGAATAAAGGGTTCATATATTTTCTTTAAAGATTTTTATATTTTTCATAGACATCTCCTGCTCTTCAGGCTCCCCCTACTCATTTCGGAGTGTAAAGATCAGGCAGGCTGCATGTCTGCTCCTGACAGCCTCTATACAGAGATCTTCAAGGTTATTTCTATTTTATGTCTCTTTATCCTACATTTTAATAGAGATTGGAAAATAGTCATCTAATGATTAGGCATGTATAATTTATCCTAGTCTATCAAGTTCACCCTTCAGACTATCAGTTCCCCCTGAGTTCATCCCACCATCTCACATCTGTACTCGAGATGATAACTTTACATACCTTTAAACTATTTTTGACTTTGCTGTTGCTTAAGACCCTTATCTTTCATGTACCAAAGGCCATTGCATTTGTAATTTAGCTACTACTGTATTAATTAATGAATAGGTCATAGTTGTAAGCAGCTAAAAGCCAAATGCTCATCAGAGACCTCTAATATTGTACTGGACTTGAAGCCAAGTACTGCTTTGGAAGCAAGCATAGCGGTACTAGATAAATTGGCACTTCTTGAATAAAGCATGACCAGCAGAACCATGGTTCTTAACTATTTCATCTGTTTATAATCAGATGTAGGAGGACAATTTTCAAGGAAGACTCTATGATAAATGTGAAGTCCAATGTCAGTAAAAAGCAGGACAGCATGGTCCTTCTGGACCTCACATCCCCAAGCATAAACGGGGACTTGGAGTAACCTTCTGCTCCTTAAGATAAGTAAAATTGGCATAAATAGAGCTCAGAAACTAGTTGGAATGCGGCTGCATGGTTAGTGTGTGTGTGAATGTGTGGGTGAAGGAGGAAAATATCTAAATACCTACAACAGGAATTTACAGAAAATGGCTTCTCCAGGGGAAAAGGCTTGGTCACTATTACAGGGATGAGATTAAAGTGGCTTGTCATTTAAGAGTCCTGTGCTATGATTAGCATTGTTACTCTGTTTATTAGCACCATTTACATTCCCTGATAGGGTGATATTCCTTTTTAATACTGGCATCTTAAAAAACAGGCATCTTAACCCAAGAAAGGCTCCTTCCATAACAGTTTAGGTACCCTGTGAGCAATTAGCTATTATAAAGATTTAAAATCACAGGATCAAGGATAGAAGAGTCCTCAGAACATTTGTCATCCAACTCACTGTTTCCCAGAGCTTTACCCAGCTGGACCTGGAAAACCTCCAAGGATGGAGACAGCACAACTTCTCCACACAACCCATTCCAGAATATTTCATATAGAAATGTTTCTATTTCTATTTAGTCTGAACATTTAGTGTTTCAGGCTATGCCCACTGTCTCTCACCCTTCCCTTGTTCACAACAGTGTGGGCCAGCTCCACTTTCTCAATGACCACTAGAAGGTAATACTGGGCTGCTGTTCAGTATCCCCTAAGCTGCCTCTTCTGCTGAACTCCCTCAACCTCTCCTCAGAGGACAATTGCTCCTGCTCACTGAGCATCTTGGTTGCTCTTGCTTTGCTTTCTCCAAGTTATTTATGCCTTCCCTGGACTTCAGAGGTTGGGGGATGAGGATTGGCTCCTCCAGGTCACAGACAAAATTGTTGAAGAGAAGGGGTCCCCATTCAGACTTTGTGATGATTACTTGTTGCTATCCTTCATTCAGTGTGGCTGCCAGGCCCTCAGTCTAACCCTCCAGTCACCTTTCTATCTTTAAATTTTCCACTCAGTCATAATGTCCTTGTTTGCATACAATAACATTGTGAGAGAGTCAAAAGCCTTGCTAAACCCCATGCATTAGCATGGACGTCCACTGCTCTATCCTTGCCCACAGATCCTTCCACTTTACTGTAGAAGGCATTAAGGTCAGTCACATGGTTTACTACCTGCCTCCATGGGCTAGAAGTTTACAAGCATTAGTGACCAGATTAGATGTTTTTATACTGCAAAAATAAGATTTAAAAATCCTACAGTTAGTCTTTCATAGTGCTAGGAATTTTTTATTTATTGTGTCCATTGTAAACACAGAACTTTTTCCATCACCAACTGTTTGAACACTGTCTGTGAGTTCTTACAGCAAATTAAAGAGGTCTCAAGTGACAAAATCATGGTATTGCTGTCAAAAAAGAAGGGCTTCTGACAGACAGGATGATAACTGCAGTATCAGGTATCCTGCTGTTTTAGGTTGGCTCCTCAGTACAGCTCAACTTGGCAGAGCTAACACTGATGCAAAAGCTGATCAGTTATGGTTAGATTTTTTTCTCAAGTTTACTATTTATCTCCCATTAGAACAATTGATAAATCTTTCATTGCCTTTTGTGGCAATAGGTTATGCCATGAGAACAATCCATAAAATCCAGCTTGTCTCATTTGGTTTTCAAATGCCGGAGTGGCTTACACTGGGAATTGGGTTGCTCTGAAAGAAGAGAGAAAAATTTGCTTAGGAAAAAAATGTTCAGAATCTAGAAACTAATTTCCAGATCTAGAATACTTCATTTGCCCTAGTCAAATAGGACTTTCACAATACTTTTGAGGAACATAAAAGTACAGAAAATTAGATAGTGCATTTATCTGAGGAGTTTGTAAGAATATTTCAAGCTCAGACTTGATTTGTAGCACTTAATAATAAAAAAAAAAATCCCAACAAAAAAAAAACCAACCAACCAACCAACCACACTTTTAAATGTAAAGTGTATCCCAAATAAAAAAAAAATAGATCAATTTTTCATTTCTAACAATGTTACATACAGATATTGCCACTGCAGTAGGTATTATGGTCAAGAAAACATTGTGTGTTTTGGGACTCTTCTTTCCTCCTGGGTACCTCTCTTTCAGCAGCCCATTAGATAGCTCAGCTGGAAAGGAAGCCCCTCCAGACTATACAACTTTAATATAGTTTATTTTCTTCATATCCAGCCACCTTTAAGTGCTGTCCCATTTGCCAATCTGCAGGGGCTGCTTTCCATATTAGGACATATAATTGCAAGATCCACCATCATCTTTATAAGATTGTTTGAGATTCTTTTAAGTCATTTGCACATACACAGCTAAGTGGTTAGTAAGACTCAAAACCTTATACTGTCTTCTCTATACATGAACGGCTTGTAGTTGCCAGTTTCAAGAAGGAGTCTGAAAACCCAACTTCTAGCTTTTTCTCAGAATGAATCACGGAACTCAAAGCCCCCCTCAGAGGCAAATACTCAAGAAGGCAATCTATCCATGGGGAGGAAGTAGAGAGACTGACCTATAACATAATAATAAGCTCAGAGTATGCACTAGGAGAGCGCTAATGGATGCCATGTTATTTATAGCTACAACAAAGCTCACTGCCTACATTTTATAGATAGGCACATTCCAAGTGGAAATGGGAGACCTGTGTCTACTAGCGAGAGAAAATAGCCATTGGGTCACTTTGTGAAGGAAAGTAGTAGATTTTCTGTCCATCATGCAACATTTTAAAATCAATAATGGGTTTCTTTCCAGAGATGTACTGTATTAAACCATAAATTATTGGATTGCATGTGGATGTCTTTGGGTGGGGTGTTACCTCCTGCGTCACATTATGGATCAGACTAAATGAATGCAGTGTTCTCTTCTGGCCTGAAAAACCATGAAGTGATCAATGGCTGTTTCAGGGCTACATCCATAGGAAAAATGCAATTATTACTCATGGCTGAAAGGAAAAGGAGGCACCATGTGACCTGATAGGCCTAATCAGTCAATATCAACCTATGGAGATTCCTGATACTCCTAAGGCAAAAAAGTAATCAAATATATCTCAGCTGTGCTTTCTGCTTTTTAAAAACTCAGTTATTTATCATTTTTGCTCTCCTGCATAGAACATAATGGGTTCTGTTGAGATGTCATTTCATTTCATGAAAAGATGCAAGTACTCAAATGAGAGTGATGTTCTAATGTATATAAACAATGGGTGTCCTTCCTTCCTGTAATTTTCATCACTGCTCTATTTTAGCTCTTTTCTGACCTGAATACCTACTTTCCATCTGAATACCATTTCTCATGTTTTCTCCCTGCTTCCCCCGCCCAGCTTTGGACTAATGAATCATTTACACCTCTGCATTTATTTATGATTAAGGAAAGGGTGGCTGAAAAAATAGAAAAAAAAAAAGACTGATGATTGAATGACATAGCTCAGCAAGAATGAAAGTGCATTAGAAATTCATTATTCTTTGTTTCCTAAATATTTTGTATATATTGTGACACCGATAAGTACTTTTTTTTGTAAAGAATTAAATTAAGAACTAGTGCCTTGTTCAGACAGAAAAAATCTGGAAACACCATAATCTGACATTGTATATTATCACAGAGTCATAGAATTGCAGAATGGTTAGGGCTGGAAGGCACTTTTGGAGATCATCCGGTCCAAACCATCTGCTAAAGTAGGTTGCACAGAATCCTGTCCAGACAGGTTTTCAATAACTCTAGAGAAGGAGACTTTACAACTTCTTTCAGCAACTCCGTCAACCTCAAAATAAAGAAGTTTTTTGTCATATTCAGATGGAAGTTCCTGTGTCTCAATTTGTGTCTATTGTCCCTTGACCTGTCACTGTCATGAAAATGTGCTATCTTAATTCTTTTGTGCTATTCATTATGTGCTATCTTAATTAATTTAGCTCTAAATTAACCTTAGGATTTCTGTGCAGTCTACCTAGAAGGTCACTAGAATACTAATGATATCTTTTTTCTTCTTTAGCTATTCTCTGTACAGTAGGCTATGCAGTGAGAAATGATTGAACTTTTCTTGAGACATTTACTACAAAACATTTTTTCTTGTCAGAAATATGTATTACATGGGGTTCAAGGAAAGTACGTGTTTTAAAAATATGAATAAATTCTGGATACTACTTCTGAGAAACCTTCATTTTGTTTTCATGATGAAAATCAATTTCTCCTATTGACTGCAGAGCACTGTGACAGGATGCTAGTGGAAGATGGATTATGAATAGATAGGTACAGATATATAGATATGGATATATAAATAGTTCCATGATCCTGAGATAAAAGGAGACAGGAGGCTGGAAGGAATATCTCAGAGCTTTCAGTGACATCATGTTGTTGAATGGGGAAGAATCTTCCTGTCCCAATC
The DNA here is from genome assembly GCF_971803275.1 of Cyanistes caeruleus. NCBI lineage: Eukaryota > Metazoa > Chordata > Aves > Passeriformes > Paridae > Cyanistes > Cyanistes caeruleus. Next base: position 39,122,565 of record NC_141702.1, read on the forward strand.
TCATTCAAATATTTTGTTTCAAAAATTGAGTGCCTGGGCTAAGTCTCTAAGTTGATGCCTTTTCATGTTTTGTACCTTACCTTCTCAAACAGCTGAGTAAAAGGATCTTGTACCTGCATGGGAATTATGTGAAAGGGATTAGTTTCTTATCATGATGTAAAGTTATAGCAATCCCACTATCTTAAAAGAACTGACAATTCAGCCACGATTTATAGAAGTGCAGGTAAAATGCTGCAGCCTTATTTTGTGTCATCATATAAGCAATATGTAGATTAAATGATTCTTAATAGTATGCTTTGCTATAGTACAAGATGACAGGTTTTCTTCTAAGGATTACAAAGCATTGTATCACTCTGTGCTGCTACTGTCTATGTAGAGTGATATGCCTTTAAACTGCCATAGGAAGATGTAGCTCATCTTTTTTACACCAAAAGAATTGATAAAACTCCATGAAAACTTGAACAGCATCATTTTGCCTTCATTTAATTGTAAATTCCACAATATGTACTGAAAAAAAAAAAAGCTACATAAAATTGTTGTCTTTGTTCTGGTTGATTATGAACCCGGATAGTTCAAATTCTGAAGGACTAAATTAAAATAAATAAGCTCAAAAATATTATATGATGAATTATTCTGAATTTCCTCTTAGTTTTGTTGGCAATTGTAAAGATATTTAGCATCTGTAATAATGATTTGGGAAGAAAAATAGAATCAAAGAGATGTCTTCTGCAAGTTGTTGCTATCAAGTATATCAAGAAATTTTCAACCTGAAATTTGTGCAACTTGATGAATGTGTAATAAAAATAAAAAAAATTCCTCTTGGAAGAAAGAAAAATTAAGAAAACATCTTCACAGATAAGAATAATTAGTAGTAGGGAAATATTTTAAAAGTTGTGCAACCAAAACGCACACATGGTTCAATAATTTGAATTTATTTTGATACCCAGTTTTAAAAAGCACTTCAGATGTGTTCATATCTCTAGAAGTAGTACCTAAAGCCTAATTAAAAAACACTGTCTCACTAGGAGCAAGAGCACTAACATCAGCAGGGGCATCAGCTTAAACCTTATAATTTATTATATCTAAAATGTTTATTATACATAAAAGCTTAATAAAATATAGTTATATAATTTTATATATAGATGTAAAAGCTTAAAACTTACAACTCAAGCATCATTTTAAACCTTAAAAGCCTTATAAGCTTAAAGTGCTTTCAGTCCTGAGTGCATGGTTGTGAAGACACTGGTACTCAAAGAAGAAAACGGCATATGCATCCTAGTGCTGTAGGGCAGCCATCTGCAGAGGCTCCCTGCTCCAACAAGCAAGCTCTGGAATGGGAAACATCAGAGAGGCAGCATCCATGTTAGCCAAGTGCCCGAGTAACCATCACTGCAAATCAGGAAAGGAAAAACACCTTGGGGTATTCTCTGCTATTTAAAGCGTCATAGTAAGGCCGTTAAATAAAGGAGAGGTGAGTCACATTGACGTTTGATGACTTGCCACAGATTTCTCTATAACTTCTGTCAAAAACTGAGCTGAGGCCTTTCTCAGTACTGACCTTACTTCAGTCAAAATGAGCATAACAATTCTTCTCACCTCATTCAGATGCTTTGTTGCCAGTGCCTTTGTACTCAGGGATTCAGAGTGATTGTACTGAAAGGTCGAGCTGGTCTTCTCATGCCCTTTTCTATTGAGCAGAAATATTTACATTTTGCTGAACTTCTGAAAATTATAGCCCTGAAAATGAAGGGAAGACTGGAATGTAGGACACTAAGGCTATATCAGCATTGGTAAAACAAGCAAGTTATCATCATCTTACACAGGTTAGTTTTTAGCATGTTCCCTGCCTTCATTTTCCCTGGAGCTAAGAAATCTTGAAACATAGCTTGGAGTCTGGCAAAACACACAGAGTTAATTCAGCCAGCAGTATTGATAAATCTGCCCTACTTCAGGAGAAGTAGGTTTGTCCATGGCCATGTGGCATAAGTCATCCTCGGGGTCTGGCTTGGGTTTTGATCTCTAAGTGTGACTTTAAATTTGTTACCATCAGCCGTCTTTATTTTTGTTGTTTTGATTTTTCAATCACCAATTAGAAAATTCTAAGCATTACTGATCAGTCATGGCTCATAATTTTGAAAAATGAGACAAAATACATGAAGTCTTGACTAATGTTATTTTAGGACTTCACATTTACACCCAACAGTCAGAAGCTGGCTTTCAAAGTTGTTGCAAGACTACCATATCCTAATGTAAGACTTTGGTAAAGCCACAGATGTATGCTTACATGTGCACTGCCAAATATTATTGTAACAAAAGAAATACTAGTCCAGTCCATAAGCTGCTTTCATTAATCTTCTATACTAAATTTAAAGTTCATTCCTCTAGACATCCCTGGTGCAAGTAGTGTGCAAGGACAGTATATTTATCTACCAGTACTAGCAACAGACAGCATCCAAAACAAAGTAGTCCATTCAGCACAGCTCAGCATAGCAGAACACAGCACAGAAACAGAATCTTATGAACCTTCACGAACCTTCATGAACCTTTATCTCTGATACTTCCCAACCCAAATATTGTGGAATTTATATAGGGCTCAAGACCTCAGAAAATATCCCAAAATGGAGAATTCTGGACCCTATCACATTCAAACTCAAATCACATCCTCATATTAAAATGTCCTGCTACCTACCAGGACACATACTTTGGTTTCATATTTATGTCTTTTATCAGTACACACATTTAGACAGAGTATATCTTGAGCATAAAAGACTTCAGTTCAGCAATTGAAATTCTTAAACAAATTTATTATTTTAACACTGCTAGAAATTTACCATGTCTACTAAAGCAAATGAAGATTTGCCCTAGAGTATCCTAAAAGCAATTCTGTAGGCTGTATCAGTTAGCAATTGGGGAAAATGAGAATTCAACTTACACATCAGAAAAAGCCAAAGATTTCAATGAGACTGAGATGAAATAATAAATAATGCATTTTAATGCATCAATCATGGCAGTACCTTAATTCACATCATATTCATACAACTAGAGCATTCCACAGCCTCAGAAGTATTAAGCTCAAAGTTTTACAGATGTTGAACTTATATTATACTTATTTAAAACTTAAATTCTATTTCTTTCTCAGGCAGCTAGTTTATTTGAAATTTACTGGTAGTATTTCAGGAGAAAGTTGTGGCTGATAATTATATGCTGAAATGGATTATTTTAATAAGATAATTATTTGTCAAAATAAATATTACAAAATGCAGCGTCAATTAATCCAGATCAGTTACCCTTATAGCTATTGGCTCTGAACTGGAAAAGAACTTCAATAACAGTAAAAAGAACAGCACTGAATATAGAATACACAGCACACACACACACACACACACACACACACTGCGATTTAATTTTAAAGGATGAGTGGTTTCTCTCTGTTGGTTACCCCTTGGCATGTTCAACTAATGCACTTCCCTCTCCACCTGACCCTTTCACTGTTCAAGCTTTTTCTCCTGATGCAGGATGAAAACTGAAAGGCTTTTTGAATAGTTAAGTGAGCCTATTTGAAAACAAGTCTAAAATAATTCCCAATAATACGCATTACAAAGGAACTCTATTTCTTTTAAGTTAGAAACATATTTTGTATTCTAAGCCAAATAGAAATAATTTTTGATATTTCATCCAACACAGAGAATTTAGTAGGCATTTAGCTTAGTGGGTATTAGGCACTTAACCCAAAGAACTTTAATTTTATCCAAAATCAAACTGTCTAAAGGGAAGGTCTTCCTCTCCCCTCACCTTTGCTACCATGTGTATACCAGTGCAAAGTGGAAAAAAAAGGACATAAACCAGCACGGTTTTGATGTTTTTATACCACCTTAGCAGACTTGTGACTGGTTACATGAGGTATAGTGAGAACGATCCTGAGATAACGAGACTGGCATTATATCTTGTGTCATACAATAAAAAGGGAATAAAAAACATGACCTGCCATCATTACTACCATTGCCACTTAGAAATATTATGAAAAGTCTTGTGGTTTTATGTTTTTGTGTTTTGAGGTTTAAACAAGTCTCTGTGAGATCTGGAGAAAATACCTGAGAAAATCACATATATAATTACAAAAAAAAAAAATTTAAAAAAAAAAGAGTTCCTAGAATCTTTCCCTAAGCCCTACAGCACTGCTTAAAAAGAGGCAAGAGATTGCCTAGCAGAGCTTCTAGAAATCTGCTATAGAACATTAATTCCTGCTTCATCTGAGAGTGCTTTAAATTACAAAGGTTTTTTTTGCAACTTTGCTCTTACAAATGAGTAACCTGAATAAGTAAGGACCACAAATGTGAATAAAGTAAAAGTACAGATGTGAATTGAAGATGAAGGATTGGCCCCTTATTTAATGAACACTAAGTTAGATGGAGCCACAAAAAATAAAAGATCTTTTAGGAGTCAATGCAGCAACAGATCGATGACACACAGCAGCAAAATAGAGATGTTAAAAGGTGAAAACGTATCTTTTGCAGTTGTATTGCAAAAGCAATATAGACAGGAATTACCCACATGCAAATTGGCCAAGAGGCTGATATTAAATTCATAAACCAGCTTAAATTGAACCTCTTTCTGGATATACCTTTACTTGTTTTTACTATACTCATTATCGAGACACTTGAGAAAATTTACACCCAATAATTAAGTGCTCAGTAAATTGCTCAGTCCCTGTGCCATGTTATGGTCCAGAATTTGACTTAAAGAGGAAATAGAATTTTGGAGCATTTAAAAAAATGAAAATTTGCTCTTGAATTATTTAACAGTGTTATTTCAGTTAATAGGTCTTACTTGCTGGAGCCAAAGTTTTGGGGAAGGTGCACAGAAGGGCTGGGACAGAGACCAGGCATTCCCTCCACACCTGGGATTCGCTGAGCAGGTGAATAAATTCATCCTCATTAAAGCAGAGTTGATTGCAGAGTCTGGATGGGTATGAAAATTCTTGTTTGCCTTTACAAACTCAGGTTTTTGACCTGAAAGAACACAGGACTGTGACCTTTATTCTTTTAGGCAATAGAATTGGCCTAGATAGTCTTTTCTTTGTGTACTTTTTAGGTTACCATCCTCCTGTAGGAAAAAGAAAGAAACTAAACTATTTGAAATTAAATATTACAATTGTAAAGAATCCATACACTGAAAACTACCCATACATGCCAGAATAACCACACTGCAATATTTGTGTATTCTTGTAATGCTTTGCTTTTGAATAAGAGTGCTCAAATCAAACATTATTTCAGGCACTATTTCGTCTTCTTTCTATAGGCAGTCACTTGTCCCTGTTCTTAGGGGACAATTTTATTCCATTGCCAGTAAACTATTTCTGTGAAAAACCTCAATAATCGGTCTGCTAGTGAAGCACAGCTCCAAGTCACTACATAGGGCTGTAGAGAGTATCTATATGACAGCACACTTTAACTACAGAGAGCAATATGTTTGGAAGTAAACTGTATATTCTCCAGGAGCTATTTTCCTTGACACAGCTTTCTTCTTAAAACATGAAAATTAAATAATGCTGTGTCTTTGAACTGTTTCTTTCTGATTTTGTCATACAGATTAAAAATCTACAAGTGCTTGTCACTGTATTTATTGTTACTCCTTCAATTCTAATTCCTCTTTGTCATTCCCAAGGTTTGGGCTCTTTTTCACTGCCGTTAGGATTATGCTTATGTGTACACTGTCCACTTTAATAGCCAATCCTTCAGGTGCAGATTGTACTGGTATTTCTGTTGGCACACTCTGCAGGCTCCTCAACTACTTTGAGGTGGTTATTTTACCCTCAAGTTCTTCTCATTTCTTTCATGACCCTTTCTTTCCTTTATGATCTCCTTTTACATCATTCTAAAACACCTACAGGGCTCCCACTCTTTCCTTGGAATCCCTTTTGATAAGCTTATTTTTCTGTAATGTCTGCAAGAATCTCATCAGTCATTTATCTACTTAAATATGTGTATCTGTTTTTCTAGATAGCATAATAAATAATCTTGACTTGGATGTATCCTTCCAAACATTAACATAGTTGTGATAAAAAATGATCCTGTTATCCAGGGAACTTCTCTACTTTTACTGTAATGTTCTTCTGCGTTCATTCCTCAGTCTTATATTCCTTATGTTATATGTAGCATAATTTGGTATATTTTCTTTGGGTAAAGATCTTTGTGGCTGAGCACAAATATTTGATCATTATTGATAATCAAATTACAATGCTAATGAAGTTTTTGCAATTGGAAACAAACATATTTTAGCTTGCAAAGGCAAAAGCACATTTTCACTTATTTGAGTCCCTCTAACTATAAATATCATGCTAAGGATATATTTCAAAATACTTTTCACTCATTAAATAGTTTAATTTTTTAAAATATAATTTATAATGATAATATATAATATATTTATAATATATTATATATAATTTATAATGTATAATATATAACATCTAATAATTTAATTTTAAACATATAAAAAATTAAATAATTTAATTTAAAAAAAGGTATTGAGTACTTGGAGAAAGTCTAGAGAATAGATAGCAAAGAAAAAAAAGCAGCTATGTTCAGGTTTTGAACTATACACAAAAGAATTCTCAAATACTATATTAATAGATTGATAATCAGATAGGGATTTACTCCTAAAGAAAAATGTTTTCTTCTAATGGTGTAATAAATGTACACACTGACAGTCACTGAAACACAGGCATGATAACAAAGGGAGGATTGCTTGAAAGTGTGATCAATATAAATCACAAAAATGTTGTTCAATATCAAATGTACTTTGAAAAGTGAAAGATAGCACCATTCTAAACAGTGGGGAAAAAAAGGAACTAAGAAAAATACATGACATAATTACAAGGTAACCTAGAAGAATTGCAGGTATAGTAGCATTTTATCTGGGAAATGGCATGTGATCTTACAAATGAAGACATAAATTATGGCACTTCAGAGGCCACAAGGAGAATGTTAGCATCTAACTCCAAGAAGACAATTCTAAATCTAAAAGCGCTTTTGAAGTACTGCTTCATCTCATGGAGAATTTTCCCTTTTGGGATCACAAAATTCTAATCAAAATGTCTATGCCTGCACAAACTCCAAAATGTGTCAGGAATACAATTTCAAGGAGTAATTTTCATTTTAGTAAAGTATGTGTTGGGTCACACAATAAATGTGTTGTTCCTTACTCTTTGCCTACTTTCTGTTAGCGTGGATCATCACTAGGGAGTCTCTACCAAAATCTCTTATTTGGAAAGGCAGGACGTGCCCCCTCCTCCCCTGCATTGCCAAAAGTCCATGTTATCCCTAGTGACTTTGAGGCAAGAAACCTATGGAAAGAAAGGGGAACTGAGATGTTTTGGACTGTCACATCAGCAGCAGCCCCTGTCAGAATATCAGAAGCCCGTGCACAAACTGAAAGTGAAGAATCTATTGAGAGCCTGGGATAATTTGTGTATGACAGTACACACTGATGTCTCATCTTCCTCTTCTTTAAAGATGTTCATAGAATATTAATGAATGAAAAAAGGAAAAGATGACAGTTAGAGATCTTAAAAACAAGAGCTGAACAGCATATATGATTAAGGTCTTCTGTGCAGGGCAGTTGTTTGCAAATGTCTCTGTGGAGCTGTATTGTGTTTCTCCACCCTGAGCTGTAAATTTCTCATTATTCTGAGAATTTTATGTTTAAAAAGGCTCATGGCATATTATCCCGCACCCTCTCATGTTCTTTTTTAAAACAAAACTATATTTCTGTTGTCTCATGCTGTTCTTTTTTAAGACCAAATTATATTCCTGTTGTGAAATTTCAGTATCAAATGGCCCAAACAGAGTACCTGTATTGGGCAGTATTTCTTTCAGATATGTCACTTTATTTTTGTTGAAGAATGATCCCAAATTCTCCTGAGGAGCAGGGCTAATACAAGACCATCAGACATAAGTGTTTATGTTACACCCATGGCAGTAGGGCATGACCACCTGTTCTAGGAAACTGGCACAAAGATTCAAATCTTTTTGCCTTAACATCAAACGTGGAAGAAGAGACATCCCATTTTAAAATTACATCAGGTCACTATTCTAGAAACCACCAGTCTGAGACAAATCACACATGGTGACTTATGCAGACCAATAAAATCTGTGTTTCTCTAACTTGGTTTATTTCAATGTTTTCAACAGAAAGCATACAGTATTTCTGTAATATTTTATATGTGACACACAAGTACTTAAAGTCCTCATAAAAAGTATATTTTTCTTTACACTCCCTAGAAAAAAAATAAGTTCTTCCTATACTGATTAAATCTTATTAAATTTTTATATTTTGCTGTCAAAATATCTTCATTATTTGTGATATTTATGCACATTATCCTTAATTGCTTAATGGATTTTTTTTTTTTAAATCCCAAGGTATATAGTTGGGAAATTTCTCAACTTTAAAAAAATAGATGTCAGCATCTTTAATTCTTTAATGTGATACAAAAGTAATTTCAGTCTCAGAGAAGTGATACCTTTTGTCATTTTACAGTCCAGGAGATTACTCTTCTGCTATAATTTTATATTTATATTTATATTTATATTTATATTTATATTTATATTTATATTTATATTTATATTTATATTTATATTTATATTTATATCTCCTGATAAAACATATATACCCTTGTATTTGAATATAATTCCAGAATCACAGTTTTAGTGTGGCATCTGAAGATAGTTTGATATCTGGCTTTTTGTGTAACTTTCAAAGAATTAGCTTGTTCTTTGAATGAAACTAAGTAGTGCTCTGATTTGTGTACTTTTATGATTCCAAGGGGATGCATTCCCCAATTAGAAATTTTTAACATCTTCCACAGACAATTTAATTTGCACGTTTCTCATTACTTTAGGATAGTCACAGTAGTTTCTTAATTATGCACACTGTGGTTAAAGCATGCAGTTGTTAATGGAGACAGTGTTTAAAAAGAGATCAGTTCTGATATCAAAATAGATTGAAGGGAATAGTGGAGATTTTCCAGCTCTGAAAGCAAAAACAGAAAGAAGGAAAATACAACAGCAATGATAGTGTATGTATATATATATATATGTAACATTTATTTTTATGGTATAACATTGCCTTTCTCCTCCTTGTCTTGAACGTGGCCACCACAACAGCTGCTCTTTGCTGATGATGTTTAAGTGCACAGCTCTTTCATCTATTTACACTCCTGATATCTAAGGGACAGTGAGGACTGCCACCCTCCCATACTGAATTTTTTGCCATCCTTCTTTCAATAGATTGTGTGCTTCTGCCCCATGCTATTAAGTCTCATGAGATGTTACAGATTCCATGAGGTCCACTTTTAAGAGTAACAAATGGAAAGTCATGGATTGGAATAAAAAGGGAGACAAAGATGTTACAAGGAAGGGGAAGGAAGAAGGGAGTTAGAGAATAATTAGGGAAGAAATATGTGGTTCAAACATAGAAACAACTTGGAGAACTTCCAAAAGGTAGAAGAAGGAAGGAAGACAGAAAGAAAATGTTCACAATGTAAAAGGAAAATTTATAGACAAAAAAAATAATTTTAAACCTTGTTTATTAGTGGTACGGATACTTGTGACCCAGCACAAACATAAATGGAAACATGCATCCACTCCAAGTTAACACAGTTCATAAAAAATTTATAAGCTTTGTTATAATAATAATGTATGTTAATATAGACAATGTGCACAGATTTTAAAAGTAAATTTTCCAGGTATAACATAAGTGCCTTTCATATGAAATATAATATTTTTTCAACAGAGAATATAACCAGGAAAAAGAATCCGTAGTCTAGGTATAAAATTGGTAACTTTGACAAAGGTAATTATAGGACAAATTTGATCTCTTTCTATTATAAATAATTTTTGAATGGAAAATCAAGCAAGAAAAAGTTAACATTTATAATTTCTGTAGTATGTAGTTTCTTTATCTCCAAATCTTTACTTAAACTGGAAAAGACTACCTTGCTTGCTGCAGCGCTGGGCTTTTTGTATTAAATAAATTAGATTCAAAAGGAAGCCCAAGGATAGTGTTGTTGTATTGTCAGTCACTTGAGCATTATTAGCTTGCTTTTTAAAATGTTTTGGTAGCACATCCAGAATTCTGCATTCCTTGATTAAATAATAAATTAAATTAATGGAATTAATCTTGTTCTGGGGTTCAATCCACTAAAAAATTTTTGTGTTTTTCTTTTTTCTTTCTGCTAAGACTTTCTGTTTGGGGATTTTTATAGATCTTATAAATTATACAGATAAACAAAAAGAGCTCTACATGAACACAATGTGTAGTTCATTTTTCCTTGGTTGAGCACTGAATCACTATATTTTATTTGTTAGTGTTATGGGACATTGGTGAATATACTCATCTTTATACATGGAGAATGTGAAGAAGCAAACACTTAAGTCACTGTAACTGTGAGCAGAAACTGACTTATTCTTTTTCTTTTCCTTTAAGTAGATGATACTGAAGTATTTATGAAGTCTGTGGCACATTTAAACTGATTTGGGTATTAAACCTAGCGCTCCAGTAAATTTGTTAGCTCCAGTCCTCTCTGATTTCAGTTCAATGTAGTACTCTCATTTAAAGCCTTCAGTAGATTACAGTTGCCTAGACCATCCAAGATCACCCAACTGAGCTGGCAGTGTCATTCAGTAAGAATCCAAGAGAAATTCAGGTAGGAATGGACCTTGTGACACTTCTAGTCCAATGTCCTGCTCAAAGCAGTCTTAGATCTAAGGTCAGACCAGGTGCTCAGGTTTGTGTGCAGCTGAGTCTTGTAAACTTCCAAGGACAGAGACTATTTGACACATCTGAGCAGCTTGGCTGTCTTCAGAATGAAAAATTTTCTCTATTTTTTTTATATCCACCATGTCTTGTTCTCTCTCCATGCACCATTAGAGAGGATCACGGCTTAGTTTTCTCAGGGACCACCTTGTAGGTTTGAAGAGCTGGTAAGTGTCCCCAAAATCACCTCTTCTCCAAGCTCAAAAGGACCAGTCCCTCAGCTCCTCCCCGCAGGGCATGCTCCAGCCCCCCCAAGATGCTTGCTGGTTCTTCACTGAATTGACTCCAGTTTATCAGTCTTGTACTGGGGCACCCAGTACCTTGTCACAGGGTCTAGGTGTCATCTGAGCACTGAAGAGTGGGGGTTAATAATTCCCCTTGATCCATCTGGATCCCCAGATGCTGCTAGCCTTTCCTGCCAGGGCACAGTGATGGCTCACATTCTGCTTCCTGTCTGCCAAGATCTTCAGTTCCTTTTCAGCAGACCTGTTCCCCAGTCATGAGAAGGGGTCTTCTTCCCATGTACAGAACTTTACATTTGTTGTTGAATTTTGCAACCTTTCTTCTGGCCCATTCCTCCAGCCTGCTTAAATCACTGAATCATGGCCCTGGCCATTAGCCCTTACCTACTTACTTGGTCACCAAGGTAAAAAAAATTCCTACCAAAAACACTTGTCACCAAGAAACATCTTATTAATCTAAAGAAAAAAGCCTATGCAAGATGGTCATTCACAAGTCAACCTAGCAGTGAGGACTGGAGAGCTCATGAAAGCTAAGCCATTCTTAGTCCAAATTAACATAATTTTTTTGTTGAAATGGTCATTTTTGGTGCCCTCATATGATCTTCACTGCTTATTTAGTGCAACTTTAGCTTTTTTTTTCATCTGAATAGGGCTTCTTTAGAAGAATCTAAACCACATTCCTTGAAAGCAGTATCAAGTTTGTTTAAATCTTCAAGTAATACCTTTTTAACTCTTTCCTGGTATACTAAATCCCACTCAGAGTTTTTTAAGTGGCAGAAGTCCTGGAGCCAAGATTATCTTTACAAGACAGGTACATTCATAGACATGCTGTGCTTTGTTTCTTCACTAGAGTATACAGGTATTTTTGTGTCATCAAAAAGAAAAAAACAGTAAACACATCCCTCCTGGTTTTCTTCCCCTCCAGATGTACCAATCAAACTCTGTAATTTCTGTGATAAACTCAGGAGTGCCCTTTTGGAGGGTGGGATTAAAACCTTTCCATCAATTCACACACCAGATAATTTCTTCAGTATTTCATTTATATATTTATTATCTATTATATATATATATTATTTATATATATATATAAAGAAGAATATATTTAATTTTAGGTCAGCAAAAGGGCTTCTTTCCAACTGGATGGCAGTGTGTCTGTAGTCACTAGGGTGAGAGGTCATTCATCTGTCCTCATACAATGGCAGATGAGTCAGTCACAACTAAGAGTGAGAGAGGTTCAATACTTTCCACAGCCCTGTGCACTAAATTTATGCTGAATGAATATCTTGAATATATCCTGACCAACAAGCTACTTAGCACAATAGGCATGCATGATTCTTACATTTTCTTTGCCCAGTGTGATAGAGACAACCACAGAAAAAGTGAAAAGAGATTTAGGCTGAGAACAGTCACTATAGCAGTCAGCACAGCCAATTCTTTCTCCCAGCTCTGACTTAACCTTAATATGCTACTGAATTTGAAAGTAAAAATCTAGTTGTGTTTTCTCTATCACCTGAATTCAATTACTATTTTGTCTATTTTTATTGTTTTCAAATGTTAGTCAGCCTACTGAGCTCTTTTACCAGATCATCTTGGAATGAGATCACTAGGCTACCAATCCCCAAAACCCCCTATTATTCCAGTAACATTTCCCTGTGTGACTATAAAGCATGCCCACATCCATTGCTGTCTTTCATCCTCAGTCACTGATTAGCTATAGATTTCTTTTACCTTTTTGATCATTCTCATAAATCAATGCCTCCAGGACTCTTCATCACTTTGTTTCCATTTCACGGTCTCACTCTCTTCTCATCAATGCCCTGAAGCCTTCCTGTCCAGGACTGTGGCCTCCCATAACTGTTACAGACAGATATTGTATTTTTTTTTTTTTCTCTATGATGATGTCTTTACAGAAACAGTCTATGTTTTTTTACTTTAGATAAGTTTATTATTGTCTTAGTATGAAAAGAGAAAACTCTAAAGAAATACCAAGTTGGCACATATTTCCTTAGTCCTCTAGAAACCCTGGTAGCTTGTATTCTCTTCGCTATGGATCACAACCTTGTTGTTTTCTTTTCAAAGTAAACACTTTATTTGCTTTATTTGTTTGTTGGCTGATCAAACATGTTAATAGCAACAGGAGCACATTGCAACAGTAAGCAAAGTTACACAGACTGAGAGCTGAGAGAGCAGAGTTGACTTTGCTATGAGCATTCTAACCTGAATCTCGCAATAGCTCTAAACCAGACTCCAGAGGCCCAAGATAAACATCTAATGCTAGCTCACAAAACTCAAACGAACTGAAAAAGGAACCTGAGACTTCTTTCCATTAAGGTTTGGAGGAGTTACTGGATTTTTCCATATTCTTTCATTTCATAGATTTGCAATTAATTTTTTTTATTAAATTGAATTAAAAAAATAAAAGTTCAAGTGAAAAATTTCAAGGATGTCCATCATCTTTAGATGATCCAACTTCATGTAAATCTTCTCTGTGATCAAAAAAAGACTGTCAAGGATCTGAATAGAAATCAAAACAGCTAGTTCCTTATTTTGTTCAGAACACCATTCCTCTCAAGATGAATCTCCTGATCCTCACCACAATGTATTTCAAAATCTACTTGCACTTTGTTAACTTTTTCTTTATGTTTAGAAGATCCTGAATAGGAAAGTCTGAGACTGTTCCTGCTGCAACTTTGAGCAGATGACAGAAAGTGTACCTCATTAGTTCATAGTGTCAACAGGACATTCTCAGGTGTTCAAATGAATACAGTAAGGCTAAATTTTATGCAGTACCTCACAAAATGAAATAGAAATTCCATGTGTTATCTTTGGGACAAGCTCCACACCTCGCAGTCACCCGAGTTCCTCTCAGGCAGGACAGTTTCTCACAAAGCCACAAGGGACCTCTATGCAGTTTATGGGGAGTTCAACTGCATATGCTTTTAATTGTTTGAAATCACAGCCTTAACATTGCTCTTTTTTTAATTCATAGAATTAAATTTTAGTGAATTAATTTTAGTGAAAAATTTTAAAAATATTAAATATCCTTTACATCAGTTAACATTTTTTTTCCTTATGCTTGGTGCTCTATTTTTATCTTGTCCTTTTTTTTCCTCACTGCTTCATGTTTTATAGCACATCAGACAATAATGGTCATATGCCTCATACCTGACTATTTCTATGCTCAAATTTGCTGGAATATTTACTGGAAACTTTCCAAAATCACAGGGGCAACAAATAATCTTCATAAAACAGAACAGATGGCAGGCACCTTTGTCTTCATTATGGCATTGTTGCTTCAGAAATTTACAGGTCCAGATGCTAGAAAAAAGATGGGGCTTTGTTCACTGAGACCAATATCTGCTGCTTGTTTCACACTGTGTTAAAATTATGGTAAATATGTCATCTTTTTATGACCCAGTACCTTGGGTTTATATGTGCAATTGCCTGTGGGCCTTTGTTTTCCTACTTCCTTTTAATAAGAAAATTGTGGGCTCAAATGTAATCTCAGAATTTTAGCAGTCAAAAAAAATCCCATCCTGTTCATTCTGTTGTTAGCTGATGAACTGGTACTGAGTTCATATCCATCAAGCTGGGCTAAGTGGTGAGAACTGAGCAGGAGTTGTCACCAGTCAGTCACCTTGAGGTCTCAGCTCCCTCAAGGCAGGATAGATACAATGGTGGAACTGAAAAAGAATGGAAGATTATATGATTCCTGGGATCTAGTTTACACAGTTTACATAGTTACAGTTGTTTACTGTAAACAGTTACACTAGTTTACATATTTTTAGGAACATATATTTTACTTCAGAAAAGTTGCGTCAAAGAGTCCCTGTCTACAAAAAACTAGAGTAGCCGAGTGAAAGCATATAAGAATCCCTCCAAAGTTGCTATTGCCCTGTTCTTAAAATACAACGTTCAAATACTGACCTACTGTAGAGAGACTTGGAAATCCGATGAAGTCACTTCTTTAACCTTCTGACTGAAGATATAGATAGCTGTAGATAAACTTACCAGGAGGAAGATAAATAATTACAGGCGATGATAAAGAGCAGAGGAGTTGCCTCAGAGGCTCAAAAAGATATAAAGTAACACGATGATGTCAAGTCAATGTTATCTGAAAGCAAAATAGGAAAAGTTCCTTAGTCTACTTGGTGCACAATGAATGCACATTCTTTGGAAAGTTATGCAACACTTGAATTTAGTTCAGCCTATTCCTTTATTTGAATCACACTTCCCTACAAATTTTAATTCATATAAATCAATTCTTCACACACAAAAAATTGATTGAAAAAATAAGAAATTGTTACTTGGATTGGAAAGCCAGAACACTGAGCTGGAAAGTGTCAGAGTCAAGGTTTGTCACTATCAGTCTACCCTGGTGTGAATGTGTGTTTTGTATCTTTAATTGCATGATCCCATACTGGTTTTCCCAAAGCACCTTGCCTCACTGATGAAAAAAGTTTGAAAATTCTCAGTGAATGGCAAAAATAAAGGCTCAGCTATTCAAAAGGCACTGTTATACCAAGGGACAGATGAAGACATTTTGGCCAATAGAATAAAACTGATAAAAAGGGAGCTTATTTTCACTTTAGAGAGGTGAAGCAGGTGAACATATAGGGTTGGCATGAAAGTGTCTAAATACTGGTAATTTTTTGACACGGAAGTTGATTGGAGGTATCCTGTTTTCTTACACATTTTTTGGGATATTTAAGTATTTAAATGCCAACAAACTTTAAAAGCATCGAGCTGTTTGACTTCTACTTATGTTAATAGTAGCTGCCCAGCTGAATTCTTCAGCAACAGCATGTTTTCCTCCATATCATACTTTGTAATAGAGATTGTAATGCACAGTTGGAAACAAATGATAACACAGCCCAGTTCCACAGATAAATTATAAAGTAAGTAAGTGTCTTTAGTTGTATTTAATTGCTAGTCTGTAGAGCTACTGGAGTTATGCTAATTTCAGTACCAGGAAGATAGCAACAGAAGGATAAGAATATTGTGGATGATCAGGTAGTTCCAATGTGTAGAGCATAGCTGGAAGATCGTCAGGGACAGGAAACCACACTTCTCCCACTCAGCCTCAGTCTACAGTATTTCTCTCTGATTATAATTTAGTCCTTACAATTATTCACCATCTGGAAGACTCGTTAGTTGACCAAAACCAGGAGAAAAGAGGCAAGACCTGAGGAAGAATGTCAAGTACTTAGCTCACATACTCCAGAAGAAAAATCACATAAATCAAAAGCAATCAGTACCATTACTCAGGATTTTTGACCATGTTCTGAAGACAAAAAAAGAGAAGTAAAACAGTGGCCTAAAAGTCAACCCAAATGCTCAAGGCCATGTTATTTATGATAGCCAGAGTAAAATGCATGAAGACCATCTCTCTTTCTAGGTAAATAAACAAGTTGAGAATAAACAAAGACAAGATTAATCCACCTTCGATTGTTATAGGCATTCCATAAACTAGTGACTTCTAAGCTATTATATGCCATGCCATCCAATAAAGCTCACTTCTATCTGTAGCTAATCTGCATCTTAAATTCCACTATAGACAGGCCTGGTCAAATTGATTAATGAATACTTGACATAAAATACTTCGCCTTCTTTCTACAAAGCAAAACTCCCAATCAGGAAGTCAGTTTTAAAGGTATTTACATTACTTTTCCACCTAGCAAACCATTATGGTATGAATGCAAAAAGTAGATCTAAATGAAAGGAAGAAAAATCTTCAGAGGAAAGACAGTCGTGTGATAAGGTTCATTCAAATAATTTTAAATATAAAGTGCATAAGTCTCATTGGGTTGCCTGAGCCTTAAAACTCTGTCAGAGAAACAGAAACTTTTTCTCTGCATGTCACTCCATTACTTATTTTATGTCCAGTTATTTCAGCTCTTTCAGGCTTTGAAAAATAGCTATTTTATGCTTTAAATTAAATTATCTGGGCAAATTTTTTGTGCAGTTCATAGGCACCTAATCTGCAAGAAGACAATTTTATTTCTGCCTTTCTAGTCTCATTCTAAGATTTCTTATGTTTATGTGTTTAAATAAGTCTCACTTGTTATGAATTTCTACCTGACCTGTTGGTTTGGCATTATTTTCCTGAAAAAAGTTTTACCTGATTTATTCATTCTGTGGGGGTTTTTTTCCCCAAAAGCAACATAGCTAACTTCAGTTTTATTTTGATAAATTGATAAATAAGCTTGAACAAAAAATTTAATTATAGAAGTATGAAGAACAGAGCACTTAACAAAAGCAATTACAGAAAAATTACTAAAACAGAAAAGAAATTTGACCTAGGTATGTCATGTTTTTATAGAAGCTTGAAGTTCAAAGCAGCTGAGCTTTGATCTTGCAAAGGCATGCTCAGAGGTTTGTTTTAACTCACTAAAATCAAGGGGTCTCTTTGCAATGCAAAAGAGCAAGCAGGTGCATCCATCATTCTAGTACCATAGCATAAATGTGCCAATAATCAAAAGTGTGCATGAAAGCCCACAGTCTCACTGCTTAACAGGTTTTAGAGACAGCAATGGAAATTATGTTAATCTGAGCTCCATATTGTTCTTGACTTATATTGTATTTGTTAAAGATTAAAAACAAACAACAAAAAAGAGCCTGAGGAAAAAGAAAGATTATGGTACTAAAGAGAAGGAATATGGTACTGGGGAGACAATCACCTTCGTGATGTGCTTCCACACAAGATTTGCTCACCACAATATGGATTTTGATTTTTTTCATTTTTTGAACCATTGTCATTACACAGAAGTTTATGCAAAACTAATTTAAATCAGGCAAAACTTTTACTCTTGCAAGCTTTGCATCACTGAGAAAAAATTAACAGATCCACTTCCAAGAAAAGGAGCCTTTTATATTAATATTTATATTTTATATTAAGAACTTTGGGGAAAATAGGGTTGTCACAGGGTTGATTGCCACCATGCTTAGTCTCTGCAGTGATTTTTTTCCATCTGATCAATTCTCAGTAGCATATTTGTAGCAGTTAATTTAGTAGGCAAGACAAAATATTTTCTCACTCAAGTCTGTGGGAAAATACACACTGATGTTAGTGAAATTAGGCTTTGTTTTGGTTTTTAACTTTCCCTTAACTTCTGGCCCAAGTGTAAAGGGATAATCTTGGTTTATGAAGATAATGAGACTCGAGTAGTGTGACTACAAAGCGGTCCAAACTAGCATTCCATGCATCTGCCACACACTTTAGATGGTTAATTTGCAGTTTAAGAGTATACCATGAAGACTGGTGAGTTTATGAAGACTGGTGAGTTTAAAGCTCACTACAACTAACTATAAACTAACATATTAACTATAAACAACTGAAGATAGTATCTATAACAAACTACATTTTTTTAAAATGTATTTCATTATTATGTTTAAAACCAAACATTCTGTCTCTGAAAGAGTTGGTAGACACAGAGAAGTGCTGTTTATTGGTGGAATTGCAATCCTGAATCACAGAGATGTTTACTTCTAGTTCTTGTAACTGATGTCTTCTTAATTTTGCAATTTTAAAAGTGAGTTGATGACTTTTTAAAAACATTTTAACTTAAATGTAAAGTGGTTTAAATATTTATTTGATTCTTTTCACTATTCCTTTTCCCATCCTCTATTATCAGATGAAAATAAAATACCAATGCAGTTATTAGCCCAAAAGATTGGGCAAAGAGCTCTCTGGTGTGGGATTCTTTTGATGGTTTAGTTTTTGTTTTAATTGTGGATAATCTCCCTTACCCATTCTATTCCTGTATTTGAATTTGGCTTCCTGTATAAGGCAATAGTGTCTTTGGCAATGCAGTAGTGTCAGAAGGACAGCTTCACAGGTTCTTTTTCAGTTTTCATAGGAGTTGTATATTCTAATTCCTGTGCAGAGAAAAAAATACCATTTTTGCAATGCAACTATTTGATTAGATAAATGTTCAATTCTGCACCAGCTGTAATGCTCTTTTGGTGGCATAAATCACTCCTATGTGAAGGACACACCAACAAAAGGACAAAAATGAGCTGGTTAGAATTGCCCATTTGCAACATTAAGGACATTTCACTTCAGAGAAAAATTCTATACAAATGGATTTAAATAGTTTATAATTCTCTGGAAGAGAAGTCTTCTGCATATAAAATCTATGCTACATCACTTAATCTTCTTAAGTGGATAAGGGGGAAATGCAGCAAAAAGTCACTTATCTTGTGCTAGTTCTAGTATTGCAAACTCATGTGTGTCAGTTTTAGGAATAGTGACTGGAAAGAATGAGCAGGGAATAGCTCCAAGGTATTTAGCTTGCCCTAATACATATAGATGGAAATTCTAGGGTCAACACAGGTCAGGCTTGTACTAACTAACTAGAACTGCAGAAATACAGTAAAAATATGAAGTTCAGATATATTCCCAAGACAGGAGTTCTCAGATAGTAAAATATTTTTACCCTGAATCTCAGCTTGTCTTCACTCTGTGTATTCTTTCCCACTAAGGACCTGTAACCTTGGATACTTGCCAGCCTGCTAGTAAAAAACTTGATCATGCAATCCTTATTCAAACAAATCTGTTGTTGGTTTTTATTAAGCCTGTTCTGCTCTCTCATATTTACCTACACATAGCTACAATGTCTCCAAAGGACACTGGATACAGACATATATTCTAGGGAAAATATAAGTCTCGATTTGGGAATTGATCATGAACTTTTCAATCAAGCAGAACTTTTTTTTTTTTTTTTTTTTTTTTAAGCTATTGGCCAAGCATATTAAAGTTGTCGAAGGTAATGTTCACTTTTTTTAGACTGACGTACCAAAAATTTTGTTCTCAGATTTAGGTGTGAGGAATCATGTGCATGTGTCTTAGTCTTGTCTCTTTCAAATCAAAAATGGGGCATTTGAATCCAAATTGCTTCAGTACCATATTCTCTAAATAAAT